>NC_134473.1:37038684-37228684 GCF_964194025.1 Convolutriloba macropyga | reverse complement strand
CATCAGTTTAATCCAGAGGAAAACTCATTTCTTTGACCACTGGAGGTTGAATGAAAGAGGTTAAATGCTTTGAGTTACGCTGGAATGAATCGAATCCCTGCACTTGGTCTTTCCTTTGATTTCGCAGAAATTATTATGGGATCTTTTCCGTTTGTGGCCCCCAGTACGTTATGCGCCCCCCAGTTACAGAGCACGTGCCATTACATAGTAAATCACTATGTAAAAATATTGCACGTGCGTCTGGGGGTTGCAAATAATATGCGCCCACTAAGCTGGGGGGGCACAAACGGAAAAGATCCTTATTATGAATTAGTGGCGCTACCACTAGTTATTAATAATGGATTGCTAGGAAACAGCGTTTAGCAGTTATAGCGGCCTGTTGTTCTTGTTTCGAAAAGCTCCGTGCTATCGGTTGTTCGTCTGATTTTGCTCTTGTCCACTGAAAAATTGGAAAACACGCAAAGCACGTTACTAGTTTCTAAGTGTACAAATAACCGCGGCTTCTGAGGAGAGGTGAAATTAGGGTCTGCGGTCAGTCGATTGGTGCTTTAGATTTTAGACTTCTCATGCTCTTGACTTCACCTCCTTCCAACGCGACACGCGCGACTCACTGAAAACGCCCGTGATCCTTTTTTGATTAACTTTTTATTGGCATAGCAGTGTTATCGTTTCAGATAGAAATGGAGTCCAAAACGAAAAAACAAACTTCTCACAAAGATCGAGTAAAGGCAAGAAATCAGAGAAGAATGGTAATAGAGACGCCCAAATTGATTCCTAGTAAGACTGAAGTGCAATCAGTTGTAACAACCCGATCGCTGCACGATCAGAATGCACGGGCTGAGTTGTTGACAAGTAAAAGAAACTTAGAGAAGAATCAGAGAAAATCTCGCACTGGTAAAGGACGGGGTATGCCCAAGAAAGGTGGAGCAGGTGGTAAAGGTACTTGGGGAAAACCGGGCGCTATGGATCTTTATGAGGAGGAATCGTTTGATAGAGATGATCCAAATTACGACAGTGAAAGTGAAGATAAAGATGTGAAAATGTTTGGTTACGATGTTCTTCTTACAGCAGAAGAGGCAAAACCAGTAATAGCGAACATTGTGAAGGAATATTTTGACCATGCTGATACTGATGACGTGGCCGATTCGGCATTGGAATTGAACATATCGGGAAATCTTTTCTACCTCTTTGCAAAAGAAGCAATATACCTTGCTTTCGACACTAGCTCAGACTCCAATTTAGAACTAGTTTCAGTTCTCATTTCTGATTTGTATGGATACTCCGTGCTTTTAACTTCCGACATCGAACTAGCATTCGAAGAGTTTTTAGCCGAAATAGATGATATTTCCCTCGACTGTCCGGAGGCGCCGACAATTTTGGGAAAGTTTATTGCACGCTGTGTGGCGGATGACTGTCTACCGCCCAAGTATATCGAAGGACACCCCAAATTGGAATCTTCTGCGAAGGCTAATGAAGCTTTGTCGACTGCTCATAGCTTAGTCACGATGAAACATGGTTTAATTATGCTAGATAATATTTGGAATGCTGGTGATTACCGAAAACCGGTCAAGTATCTGGTAAAGAAGATCAAAAAGATGCTTGCCGAATATCAGAATTCCTTAGACTTCGAAAACTTTACACACACTTTGCACGAACTGGGCATTCCCCATTTTCATCACGAAATAGTTTACGAAATAACTGTCAAGTGTTTAGAGGAAAGTTCCAAGGAGTCTAAGGATAATGAAACTATTGAAACATATTTCAAACTGTTGACTGATTTAACGAAATCGAATATTGTTACCGTTACTCAATTTGATAATGGGCTGAAGCGTGTATATGAGGAAATCGTAGATTTGGCTATTGATATACCCGGGGCGTTCAAGTCCCTAGAAGTTTTTTGCGAAAGGTGTCAAAATGAGCTTTCAGTGCTGGATCCAGCGTTGCATGCTCAATTGAAGTTGGACGCTGAGAAGGCTTTGAAGGAGCAAGAACTTGAGAGTCTTGTGTACGAGACAAAAGATGGGGCAATTGCTGATGCGAGTGCCTAAAAAGTTAAAAACAATCCTTTTAAACATATAATTTGTTTGGATTATGCGGACCTAGAATAAATACCCCGCCCAGATGTCTGTAACCCGCTTAGTTAAGCAGGCGTAATGTAACTAAAGTGTACGCGTCGAATCGTCATTGAAATAGTTATCCGATTTTTTTGGTAGAACTGAAAGCCAGGCTTCGAGTAATCGAAACAAATTGTACTTGCTGTACGTGTGTTCACAAACTTCTTAGATTACTTTAGTGTAAAGCTGAAATAAGCTGCTGTTGACATGCTTCCTGTTCGTTAGTGGGGCTAGATAGCTTATACATGTGTTGTTGAAACAGCGCTTAATATTACTCTTTAATCTGTTTTGACGATAAAGTTCTCTATTTTCTTTCACACAGCCTATCTTGTATAACTAGAGAATTAGAAATAAAGAAGTTTTCATTTTAGATATCTTTTGTAAATTTGAAAAAACAAGCAGTCTTCAAAAGCAGCGTTAAGTTACATTTTATTTGTTAACGGCTGATGTCGACCGTTTTCAGATAAATATGATTGGAGGAGTTTTTGTTTACAACCACAAAGGAGAGATCCTGATTTCTCGCATGTTTCGAAATGATATTGGGTAAGATCTGCTCTGTTGTTTCAGTTCCCCAACATTTAGGAAATGCAGCTAATATTCATTTAAGTTACTTGACTTTGAGTGATGTAAGTATGAAAAGAGTAGAGAGGTATCGTTTGTTAATAGGTGACAGAAAGTTTTGGAGAAATAAGTAAATTGGCATTAGTCTCCTTTCAGATTCGCTATTTAGCTATTACCGAAATATGCAAAATTTTTGCCTTGCCTTTTGACGGTAGAATATTCTTTCGCTTCTGATATTTGAATTATCGAGTGACCTTTTCACGCTTAACTTGATCTTTGAATGAAATTCTCTCCTTCTTAATTTAAATGACTATTATTCAAGTATTGAAATACAATTGATATCGCTCTTCTGAATGAGGAGCCATCCGACGGTTGCGGAAAAACCCACGGAAATAAACCCCCACTTTACTATTAAAAAAGCAGCGCGTTTGGCCATGCCTCAGCGGCCCGTGGGACTTGATATGAAACTATCACAACCTAACAATTTATCACGACCGAAATTCAACTTTAAAATGTTTTTTTTTTTTCGTGGGGGTTTATTTCCTCAACCCGCCATCCGATAATGTTCAAATGCGCCAAAATTGGTTTCAAATTTCAATCTAAATCTTTGTACTGGTTTATAATGAGCTCCAATCACATCATACCACCATGTCAATACCCATTGCGGAAGCAAAAAAATCATTTGTGCCGTTGCAGAGTCCTGTCGTTATAGAACAATTCACTCGTCCACTAGTCGGTTTATTTTTGAATGTGCTTTTTCCTGAAAACGAACAGCTTGAAATGCACCATCTTATCTGTTAAGCAGGAAAAATTTTCGGAGACTAGCATGTTTATATTGAATTGTTGCAAGCCCTATTTTAAGCTTTCAGGACCTACAGTTATTTTTACATATATGAAAATAATAGGTTTTCAAGTTCAATGAGACAGT
The DNA here is from genome assembly GCF_964194025.1 of Convolutriloba macropyga. Taxonomy (NCBI): domain Eukaryota; kingdom Metazoa; phylum Xenacoelomorpha; order Acoela; family Convolutidae; genus Convolutriloba; species Convolutriloba macropyga. The sequence continues at coordinate 37,225,081 of NC_134473.1, read as the reverse complement.
AAAGAACAAGGAAAAAGACATAGTTCGAGTTTAAGAGAAGCACTTTCTGAGGATTCTTACTTTTTACAGGAATCTGACTGCGGTGCACCTGTAACGCCCTGTTTTGGATTTCTTGAGCTGTTTTTAATTTAGTTTTCAATATGGTACTTTAAGCGCTACGTGACCCTACTGAAAATAAACATGACGTAATTGATTGGTTCTACTTTTTTTCACCCCGATTAATTCAAACCCGCATATCTTAACCCCATATCATTTAGCCCCTCCATAATTTAATACCGCCAATTAGCAGTCAACATTAAAGGCCTATTTTTTCATAATTGAGCGGATAGCTTAATCCTATATTCGGTTGTGATAGTTTCATATCAAGTCCCACGGGCCGCTGAGGCATGGCCAAGTTGTTGGAATTTTAGTAATTTAATATTCCTAGTTTTATAAAATATTAAAATGGGGGTGAAATGATAGAGGGTAAAATGATAGTGGTGTTAAATAATAGAGGGGTGAATAAGAATAAATTGGGGACACCAATTGATTAACGACTTTAATTTTAGCCCCTTCGGCTATAAGAGGACCTGTTTTTTAGCCGCAGTGCTGTTGACGCATTCCGTGTTCATGTAATTCACGCTCGGCAGCAGGTCAAGTCTCCTGTAAACAGCATTGCACGCACAACATTCTTCCACACAAGACTGGGAAACATATGGATTGCAGCTGTTACGAAACAGAACGTAAACGGAGCTCTGGTCTTCGAGTTCATCCACAAATTCAAGCTCTTAATGACGTCATATTTTGGCAAGATTACTGAAGATAACATTAAGAATAACTTTGTGTTGATTTACGAGTTGTTGGATGAGGTGTTGGACTATGGTTACCCACAGAACACAGATAGTGGAATCCTTAAGACGTTTATAACGCAACAGGGCATCAAAACTACGGTACGGATGTTTTATAGTACAAAAGTAAAAACACTATCCTCAAAATAAGTATATTCCTAGCATTATTTGAAACATATGTATGTGTGTACCTGACCTAAATGAAACCGGTAAACTGTCTCATAGTTCAAACGTTTTTGCGGTAATTTTGACTGAGAAGCGTTAAATGTGGGGAAATTGAGTGTGTCAAAATACCAGGAAAGCAATGTATGCACAATACAGATGAAAATGAAGTTTCAGGTTTTTTATTGCATTTTCTGCAGTGTTTCTATCACAAACGAAATGTAAATGTTGACTTGAAAATTTTGGTTTTGTTGTTGCAGACCCGAGAGGAGTCTACTCAGATTACTAGCCAGGTTACAGGACAGATTGCGTGGAGGAGGGAGGGTATCAAGTATAGGAGGAATGAACTGTTTCTCGATGTTTTGGAGAATGTCAACCTCCTCATGTCAGCTCAAGGTCGGGCATAGATTTCGACAACAATTCTCTCTCTGCATTGTGAAATATGACAGTTCTTGACAAGATTTAGAGCTATGCTGAACCATCTATTAAATTTAGGAGAGTCTTGGTGGTCATGTATAATATATCTAGTCATGCTCGAAGAAATAAAATAGCCGACGTATCGATTTTACTGCCAGATTTAACAATATTATGTTGTCCTTGATATATATGGATTTCTGGAACTATTTTAACAATAAAATGTTTAATGAATTGATTCAATCTGAAAATTTGTGGTGCATTCTCAGTTAATAACGAACAAAGAACAGCTATCAAAAAGGTCCTTTGGAAAAGAAAAGAGTAAGTTAAAAATAAAAAAAATAAAAGTTCTCCTTTATTTAATGTTATTCGAATTGAGATAAAAGGCGTGTTTGTAGGTCAGGTTTTGAGCTCTCACGTTGCTGGGCGAGTTGTGATGAAGAGCTTCCTGTCTGGGATGCCAGAGTGTAAATTTGGACTGAATGACAAAATCACTATGGAGAAACAGACAAATGCCAAGAGCGACGACTCAATGTCAAAGTAACTAAATTTAATATTGAACAGACTATGTGATGGAGTTGATTCTTCGGCTAGTTTTGTTGCCGAACGCTTGCACATTAGGTATCCTATGAATTAGATGGAGGTGTTAGTTGTGAACCCTTTTGTATGAAGTTATCAAGATACCATTATCTGAATTTGATGCGGTTATAAAAAAATTCACCATTTGGTTAATCGTGTGGCATATGCTTCTTTAAAGAAGTATCTGCTTTAAGCCAAGACTATATCAGTTATGGTGTATTTGCAATTGTTATCCCTAATAAATTTATCCATTCTGTTTTTGATGAAATCTTCAGAACGGTTATTCGCAAATCGGTCTCTTGACAATGTGGTCGTCTATTTCAGGACAGCAAACAAGACTAGTATCGCGATTGACGACTGTACATTCCACCAATGCGTAAAGCTGTCCAAGTTTGAGTCAGAGAGAGCCATCAGTTTCATTCCACCTGATGGAGAGTTTGAGTTGATGAAGTATAGGACTACCAATGACATTGCTCTCCCATTCAGAGTGCATCCAATGGTCACAGAGAGGGACAAGAAACACTCGATGGACTACAAAGTCATCCTCAAGTCCAACTTCAAACCAGCCATTCAAGCACAGAAAATTGAGGTGACTTAGACCACAGGAATCTTAGATCGATTTATCGCTTTGTTCGTTATAGCTTCCGCTTCCTATGGTCCCACTTTCTTCCGTGCCTTCCGGGGCATGGGAGTTTAATTTTTGCGCCTTATGTGATGAGACAAGTCTCATTTAGTGACTTTTTTGTGCTGGGTTTGTGATGTAAGTTAAATTGTGACGCGTTACAATATAATGATATACGATACATAGAGCTCCCTTGTCAGAGTGAAACAGGAGAGATCTTGAAGAAGGGGAGCATAGAAGAGTGATCCTGTTGCTTGTACGCCGTAATTTTTAAACAGCCGCAAAACGATAGCTGGGGCTATTATTGCAGAAGTCAAATTATAGCGATGTTTTTAAAGGGAGCAAAAAAAGTGATTGCTTGAAGCGCGATTCTTTTTTTTTCAAATTTCACTTAAAGTGGAGTGCCAAATTGGTGTTCTAACAGATTTTCGGTTTTTGATAGCAATTTTTTTTTCACGTGCAGCAGCAGCAATTAAACTTCTATTTGGGATTTTTTTTCCTGAATTTTTGGGTCTTTCCCATTATAGCCCCCAGCTTAGTGGTCAGATAACCTATGGTTCTAAAAGGCCATACATGCTTGAATATGCACAGTTCTTTTGTTGAATTCAGCACAGGGCAGTTAATTGCTGCTGACTTCGACACTGTTTGTTTTTAAAACAATATCGGTAATTTTTTGTTTTGCCCGTTTCTGTATCTTTTTGTTATGTGCTCTCGAACGAAGTCTGAAAGTCTGAAGCTATTATTGTAATCGTGTCTGGCTTTTATATGGAAAATGTTTGCTTCAGCGGTTTCTTCTATTCTGTTCTATTTCTATTCTATTATTTCGATTTCACTTCTCAAGTGACTTTTATACGCTTGACCCTGAGTAGTGTGAGTTGCGCGCAATCAGAAATTAAGTCTGGTACTCAAATGAAAGCGATTTTGAGCGATCACAGCATTTTGCTTCTATAGCTTAGTGATAAATGTCCCCCACTCGCAAAGAGGTCGCTGGTTCGAACCCCCCTCAGTCAGAAGTTGTTGAACCATGAAAATTTCTATCCTCGCCAGTCGTTCGAAATCAATTCCTCTGACTTTAGTCGGTTTGTTCTAATTTGTTAGTATCGTTAATTACTGGCCTCAGTGGCTCTTTAAGGAGGCGTCATAGAAGCAGTTTTATTTTCTATCGATAAAAAGGTTTTTATTGCTCTCTGACGAAGTTTGTAGCAATTATATTAGTCCTGTCGGTCTTTCTTATGCGATTATTCGCTTGACCGATTTTTCGTCTGACGCTTTTGACTTTTGTCCTCAAAAACGGGATAAACAGGTAGCGTCCAGCGAGCATTAGGTGCTCTTAGAGCCTTTCAGCCCTGTTTCAGCTGAAACTGTTTTGGAGACTATAATTATGGTGTGAAGGGTGGATCTTAGGGGTTGAAGACCCCTCTACTGATGACCCCCTCATTGCATGTTACCCTCAACACACCGTTGACTCGCCTATCAGCCCCCGGTGCACCCCCCTCCCCCCACCGTGGCTACTGACGAAATACCGATCGCTAAAGGCACGCAATTTTATACTAATTTTCACAATTTTTTCAAGCTTTTTTGAAAATTTTTGTCATCTTTGAGTTTTATCAGCCCAAGGTGTCAAGGAACCTCCTCTAAGGTTTGATTGTAGGTTGCTGCATAATTTCTAGTGGTAGTGGAATGATTTCAACCTTTTAACATTACGAGTTTTTGCATTTTTTTAACAAAACGTGCAATTTTTTCAAATTTTTGACATTTTTCCGTTTTCAGGTCTTTCCAGACCCAGAGACCAGAAAACTTTTTAAGGGGTTTGATAATTAGTTACTCGCAAATTTTTATTGGCCATGGAATAGGTTTTCAACTTTTGAATGTCAAAAATTTTTTCAATTTTTTTGATGAAATTTGATTTTTTTCAAGTTATGAAAATTTGTTTTGGATTTTTTCAGCCTCAAGAGTCAATGAACCTCCGGTAGGAATTGAAAATTGAGTAATGTATAATTTGTAGATGTATTGGGATGTCTTGCAAGATTTTAACATTGCGAATAAGTTACTGGATTGTTTTTGTTGGTCATGGATTAATTTTCAACTTTTAATATCACAAGTTTTAGCAATTTTTTATTTAAAAAAAACTTGCATTTTTAAGTTTTTTGAAAATTTTTGTCATCTTTGAGTTTTATCAGCCCAAGGTGTCAAGGAACCTCCTCTAAGGTTTGATTGTAGGTTGCTGCATAATTTCTAGTGGTAGTGGAATGATTTCAACCTTTTAACATTACGAGTTTTTGCATTTTTTTTAACAAAACGTGCAATTTCTTCAAGTTTTTTGACATTTTTCCGTTTTCAGGTCTTTCCAGACCCAGAGACCAGAAAACTTTTTAAGTGGTTTGATAATAAGTTACTGGCAAATTTTTATTGGCCATGGAATAGGTTTTCAACTTTTGAATGTCAAAAATTTTTTCAATTTTTTTGATGAAATTTGATTTTTTTCAAGTTATGAGAATTTGTTTTGGATTTTTTCAGCCTCAAGAGTCAATGAACCTCCGGTAGGAATTGAAAATTGAGTAATGTATAATTTGTAGATGTATTGGGATGTCTTGCAAGTTTTTAACATTGCGAATAAGTTACTGGATTGTTTTTGTTGGTCATGGATTAATTTTCATCTTTTAATATCACAAGTTTTAGCAATTTTTTATTTAAAAAAACTTGCATTTTTAAGTTTTTTGAATTTTTTTGTCAGTTTTTAGGTTTATCTAGCCTCATGAGCCACGGAACTTTCTCTAGGGTTTGATAATTCATTAATACATAGCTAATTGCTTTAATGGAATGTTTTCCAAGATTTTAATATCACGAATTTAAGCATGTTTGAAAAATATTCATGTTTTTGAATTTTTTCCTGCACCAGGGACCTCTTCCAAGGTTTGATAATAAGCTGCTGCATAATTTTTAAAGTAAATGGAATCGTGATCATTTTTTATGACTACAGTTTTAGTAATTTTTTGATAAAATTTAAATTTTCTAACTTTTGGAAAATTTTTTTTCCAAGTGTATGGATCTTTATGAGCCAGTCAAACTAATTCAGGCTTGAAACAGGATACCGGATAGTCTCTTGAGACAATGAAATGGTTCCTAAGGTAGTAATATCTTGAATTATAGCAAAACGAAGCTTCTCAAAATTTGGAGATGGATTACTTGACAGTACTTTCGAGACATAGAATGATTGAGCTTTTTTTAACCGCGAAATTGATTACTTTGGTTTTTACTATTGGCTTTTCAGTTTTTTATATGATTTAATTACTAACAAGGCTGGAAAACTAAAAGTTGCAGAGTTTTATCCCATCATGGAAATTATTCCTATCTCTCTTGCTCCTTCTGTCGGATAGAGTCACGGTTTTCTCGTTCACGGTTTATCTCTATCTCTCTATTTTGTTGATGCTGCACTTCAGCTGCTGTTGTGGCTGAACGTCATCATCTCTGATCCTCATTAACAATGAGTTATAGTAGAAATGTTTTTTTAAATCATAAATGACTTAACAGGCACTTATGAAATCATTGTTAATTCCTCTCAAAAATATTTTGTAGCAAATATACTAATTCTCTTTGTCTCTTTTATGCAGTATTTTACTTTGCCGATTTGTCGTCTGACCCATTTGACTTTCGTCTTCAGAAACGGGATGAAGAGGTAGCGCCCAGTTTGCATAAAGTTTTCCCAGTAGTTTTCAGGTTTAACCCAGTAGTCTTCAGGTATACGATTAACAGAAACTGTTTTTGGAGACTTATACTTATGTTGTGAATGGCGTTTCTTAGAAATTGATTCCACACCTCCACCCAACCACCGCCCCCACAACCCTCCGCTTCTTCGATTAATCTATATTAGCCTCACTAAACCGTGGCTATCTACTGAGCCAACCGCTCGCAAGGCTAATCTAAAGCGAAGTGCACCGCTCGCCGGTCGTTTGAGAGCAATTCGTGAGTTTTCAGGACTTCATGAGTTTTGGGTGGTCCTATTTGTCGATCTGAATCATCATCAGAACAATTATCTTCGTAGCTAATGAGGCTGAAACAAATTGACTGAATGGTTTCAGATAATAACTTATGCTTTCTATGACTTTGGCCCATTTTTTTTTGAAATGGTAAATTTGTGAGTTTTACCCGTTTTGTTCATTTTTTATAACATGTCGCTTTAATGACAATTGTAATAGTTTCCTAATGAGGTTCATAAATCTAATTGATTACCTTGTTTGTTAGTGTTTTTTGTTTGACTTTTCTTCTCTAAAGATTTAACTGGATTTTACTTTTTCTTAAAAATAAAAGTTCTAAGTCGCGTTTTAGTCTGGCGTGATTGTGGTCAATTTATGGACTCAACTTTCAACTGTCGCTTTAGTTGACTGAGGTACCATTTTTTAGTGAATTTTTGAATCTTGCCTTCATTTGTAGTCTGCAGTTTTTTGTCCCCTTTTTCACACCAGAGAACTGCTAATGGTTGTTCTATGCCTTGAAAAGTTTGATGTTGTTAATGATTGAAATTTTTAGTACTAGCTTTTGTTACTTCGACGTAACAGTCTTGTTTTTCTTATTTTTTTTGTGCACATCGGATCCTGTGCTTTGTTGAATGTCAAAGTTTTATAATGCCGGGGAAATGTTGATTGTCAGGTCCTTAGTTTGTTCAAGTGTTTTGATTGCATTTGAGGAAGGACTAGGACTGGTCTTGCTATTTTTGTGAAGATTTTTGTTACGACCATATGATGCCGCGATAGCTTTGAAGTTCATTCATTTATGCAATTCCGACTAAATAGCTTAAGTGACGTAACGTCCTTCTGCAGTAAGTTTTTTGTTCATTCACGTGGTTAAGTTTTTGGTCACAAGTGGCTTACTCACTCTTAAAATTGACTTTCCCCATTTTCATTGACTTACTTTAATTGATGGAGATAATATCCACTGATTGTGTGTCACTCTCAGTGGAAGACTGAACATTATTGAATATAATCTTCAATCTTCTAATTGAAGATAATTTGAAAACAGCTAATAGGAGCAGAAATGAATTATACAGATTCTTGTTAAAAATATCTCAGCAACTAATAAAAATGAGAGCAAGTTCTTTTTGTGTCCATTTTTAATATCTTTTTGAGAATGCAGATCTACGGAGCCAGCGCGGTTACTTTCTAATGACCTGCTTGCTATGATTTTTATATAGTTGAGAGCAAGCTCATTTAACAGCGAACTGGAAATTTTCATGATTGGCGACTGATTTTATTGACATCAAAAGTTGAGTGGTAGATGTTTGCCTAAATTCTTGATTGAGAAAAGTTGTCTCGGTGTTCTAGGTTAAGATTCCGATTCCTCCGAATGCCACAAATGTGCAGCTGATTTGTATGAAGGGAAGAGCCAAGTACAAGTCGGGGGAGAACATCATCTCTTGGAAGTTAGTTTCATTTCATTCCTATTGTAGAAACTGCCAGATTTCGCTAAAGTTGCAATTTAAGATTTACTTGGTCAGCTGTGCGGTGAATTATAATGGTTTCTCATTATTACCTGTTATTAGGTCATGCTCTCTTAATCTAATGAAAAATGAATAATATTGGCAAGCTTCTATTTGGAGCGGAACTTCGCTTTAGACATCAGTCGGCTTGTAAGATTCAAGTTTCTAATTTTCTATTTTTGATAGAAGAACGAGGAGCGCATGTTCCATGTATTTTCTGTGCAATAATTCTCTGCTGTTCGAAGGATAAAGAGGATGGGCGGCTCTAAAGATGCGACACTGACAGCAGACGTTGAGTTCATGGACAGCAAGGACAGGAAAAAGTGGACTAGACCACCTATCTCCATGAACTTCGAGGTGCCCTTCGCCCCCAGTGGGCTGAAAGTGAGGTACCTGAAGGTGTTTGAACCCAAACTGAACTACAGTGACCATGAGACAGTCAAGTGGGTCAGATACATTGGCAAGAGTGGTATCTACGAGACAAGGTTAGTCTTTAATCTAAATACACGTAATAGGAAAACAGTGAAAAAAATTGGTTTGAAATTCCTCCTAATAAGCCCCCAATTAAAATGATTTTTTGATCCACTCATCTACTAGTTGGAGAAACAGTTCATATAACTACAAGAGTAAATTGGTTTCAACTGCTGTAAGGTTGACGATTCGTTTGTTGTATTCTGCAGCCCCTCAGCCTCTTCTATTCAATTTTTCATTTTCTGCAGTATTAACGTTTGAAATATTAGCTAAACCAACCAGTAAACAAAATATGAGATTGGTTTTGTTTGTATTTCAGAATATAAGGCAAGATAATGATGAAAATGACACTGCATGCTTTTCAATTGATGATCCGACCTCTATTTATCAACAGTAATAGCCAACTTTTTACATCACTTCAAATCGTCGAAGTTCTGGAATCAACTGCACCAACCTTAACTACAATTATGCTCAGTAAGAGACGACAGTTTTAATTAAACATCCTGACTGCTGAAATATCTCAAATTTGTGTTGCAATTTTCCCTTAGTAATCAATCAATAATTAAGCAATCGTGCAGCGTATTTATGGCGATTATTTGAAAATCTGATTCTGTTAACTGTCCACCTTTCAAGTGTACAACCACTACCACCTTACGTGCTTTTCTGCTATTGTAAGCCTATAATTCATGTTAGATGTTTAGAGATGTATGAATGTGATAAATTGTTTAATTTAATGTGTATAAAGCTGTAGCTGGACTGCTATGTCATTTGTACTTTTTCGAATTATCTATTGAAATTCAACCTACCAATGTTTTTTTTTCAAAGTACTCTCACATCGTTTTGAATGCAAACATCAGAGGAACGAGCAATTTATCCCCCTGTTACCAAGATTGTGAGTTATCAATTAAACACCTAAGCAAATTTGCGATACAATAACATCAAAAAAATTGGGCTGATTTAGTCAGCTTTTCTCAGTTTTTCTACCATATTCTTCATTTCTTCAACTTTTTTATAGTTCTATTTTTAATTTTCTATGCTGATGATAAATATATCTCAAACTTCACTGGGTTTCAACTTTTCTCCAGTTATTTGATTTTCTCTAAGCTTGTCGTGTTGTTGCTTTTATTCCGACGTTCAGATTTTTAGGTTTCTTGTTTGATTAATTGCTCTCAGCCGAAGTTTCTGGCAATTCTAATAGTCCTGTGGTCTTTTTACGATTCGAACAGGAGTATTGATATTCTACATTTTTTTATAGCTGACGCAAGCTTGTTCATTACTTGAACTTTTGACTTTTGTTTTCGAACATTGACTTCTGTTTTACAACGTTGACGTCTGTTTTCGAACATTTGACTTCGCTACCGCGCCCCACTATCGCTTGATCCCCCATCGTTTACCCCTCCTCCCATGCTAGCATCCTTATGACCCACCTGTTTACTACCGAAGCCAACCGCTCGTCCGTCATTTCAGAGGAATTCGCCCGACGTTAGTCGGTTGTGTTTAGTTCCTGCTGTTAATTATTTTTGAAACGATTCGACTTTAGTGTCTTTTCGTTTTTTTACTGTGGTTTCTGATCCATGAGAATTATAATTTTTAAATAGGACTCGGTGGTTTTTATTATATGGCTTCTTCATAATTTTTAAATGAAATTTCTTTTAATTCCGAGGTCCATTTTTTAGGAATTCGAATATTTTCAATTTTGACATCCCTTGGCGCTAGATTGTCACCGCTGTACACACTATGCTTTGATAATTTTTGCCCTAACTGAAAATTTGTTCTTTTCCCGGTTTCTAATTTTTGGAATTAACAAAAATAGGAATAGCGAACTTCTAGACCATTAGTACAAAATCGAATTCAATAATGCGATTGAAATAGGTTTTTTTTTCACCGAAGTTGGACAATTCAGCTTTTAGCTATTATTAATTGCTCTTGAACGGAGTTCATAGCAGTTATTGTAAACGTATGTGTCTTTTTTATTAATAGCCGCACAGCGATAGCTGGGGCTATTATTGGCCTTCTTTTGGTTTTTAATAGCCGCCCTCATCTTCTCAGCCGGCTATTATTGCGCTCGTATTTTTTTTTTACTTCGTCAAACTTTTTTTCGCTTTACCATTTTGCCGCTTTTTCGACATTTTGCGTGAAATCTTTTTGACTTCTCTAGGCTAGTTTCTCTCTTCTCTCATTCTGCTAAAAGTGAATTTGAACATCAGTTGCTAAGCAAAGCAATTCAAAATGAACAGAGTCGGTATAAAAAATTGAAGTCAGAAATAGAAACGGGATAAACCCATAAAGCCCAATTTTAGATGCCCGCTATTTGAACGTCGTTCCTATAAGTTTTAGTTACCACCTCTAATGCTTATTGGTGTTGATAGTAGCCCCTGTAGCCTCTCTCTAAGAAACAGAAGTATGTTCAACTACGAAATGCCATCAAAATAAATTGGACTTTTTTTTCAATATATTCTATTCGTTCTTTTTTTTCAATATATTCTATTCGTTCAATCCCAATCATGCTTATTGGAATCAACGGCGGCTATTTTCCGGCAATCTGCCGGGTATGTTTTTAATTTCATGGTCATGATTTTTGTTACGACCATATGACGTCACAGCCACTTTTTGTTCATTTGTTCATGCAATTTCAACTGAATTGCATGTGTGACGTCATTTTTCGCTCTTAGTGGAGCGACTTTTTTGTTCATGCGCGTGATTAAATTTTTGGTCACACTTGACTTACCTCACTCTCAAAAATGACTTCATCAATTTGAAATTGACTTTTATTTACTTTAATTCACAGAGATTAGGTCAAATGGGTGTGTGTCACTCTAAATGAAGGTTATTTGAGATCAGCTAAAAGAGGCAGCAATAACTTTAATCAAAATATAACAGATCAGCCTTCAATGAAAAGACGATTTTTTTTGGTCTGTCTGTTTAATAGCCGCACAGCGATAGCTGAGGCTATTATTGGCCTTCTCTTGTTTTTTTTTTATTTCGTCGTCGTGATTTTTGTTACGACCATATGACGTCACAGCCAATTTTTGTTCATTCGTTCATGCAATTTCAACTGAATTGCATGTGTGACGTCATTTTTCGCTCTTAGTGGAGCGAGTTTTTATGTTCATGCGCGTGATTAAATTTTTGGTCACGCTTGACTTACCTCACTCTCAAAAATGACTTCCTCACTTTGAAATTGACTTATTTACTTTAATTCAAAGAGATAAGGTCAAATGGGTGTGTATCACTCTAAATGAAGGTTATTTGAGATCAGCTAATAGAGGCAGTAATAACTTATACAGATTTTAAATCAAAATATAACATATCAGCCTTCAATGAAAAGACGAATTTTTTTGGTCTGTCTTTTTTACTGTTTTTTTAGAGTGCCGGTCTACGAATCTATTGCGGCTATTTTCTGGCAATCTGCCAGCTATGTTTTACTGTTTTTTTAGACTGCCGATCTACGAATCTATTGCGGCTATGTTCTGGCAATCTGCCAGCTATGTTGCAAATTTTTCGATTGGCAATTTTGCGTTTTTCTTCTAGAACATTCTTTGACTTCTCAAGTGACTTTCTCACGCTTTCGTTCTTCATTTTTGAGTGATCTCTATTGCTCCGAAGTAAAGCGTGTTGCTAATATTAAATCGATTGCAGAATAGCAGAGGCAAGTGATTCGTAGCTCAGTGGTTAGTGCGTATGCTTGTGGATCGGGAGGTCAATGGTTAGAATCCCGTCGGAGGAAAGGTTTTTTGCACCCATAAACAAAAATTGATCTAGGCTACAGCCCGAATTAAATTGCCTCACCTATCGTTCAAGAGCAACTCTTCCGACATTTGTCAGTTTATGTTACCTAGGCTGTAAATAGGCTGTCTATTTCTCCACCTGTTTCAATCCGGACGTGGGTCAGTGGTCGATGGGTGCTATTTTCCGGCAATCTGCTATTGAAGTGATATAGGAGAATTTCGGTGATTTTTCGCAAACATTTTGTCGTTTATTTGTAAGCGTTTCCAAACTTGTATGATTCAATTGAATTAGTGGAATGAATACCTTTCAGGTGCTGTATTGTTCCCTAGAATAAAAATGTGCGAACAGAAGTGCATATTTCAGTAATGTATTAAAAATTGTATTTTTATTTATTTTTTGCTATGTAGGAGTTTGAAACAAAGCTTTTGAATTGTGCAAGAAAGCGAACAATAATTCTGCAACAAGAGCAAACAATGCTTGTGTTCTGTAAGACAGCTAGATACCTGCGTTTTCTATCCTGTTCGACATCCGTTATCAGTTGCTCTCAGACGAGGTTTGTAGCAATTATTATTATTGTTGATCTTTTTTGTCTGCCGTTTAGTGATCTGGCCGAATTGTTTTTCGTCAAAAGGGTCCTGATAAACTGATGAAACCGAAGGGGTCAGAGCTTTTTTGGCATTTGGATCGTAGATTGCGGCAAAAACTGGATACGCAAAACTTGTAATTTGCAATTTTTGAAGTTTAAGGTCACGTGCTTCTTCGCCCCAATTTTTTTTTCGATAACTTATAGCTGGGTACTATCAACTTCTGCCTGGCCAATTGAGATTATGGCCAAGTGGGTTATGTTCTGACTATTAACTATTTCTTCTCTTTCGTAGTTTTTTTGCATGTCTTTTTTTAATTAGACCAAATTAGATAAATTACTTCACTACTCCGAAGTTACATTGTTTAATTGCTCTCAAACGAAGTTTGTAGCAATTATATTAGTCCTGTCGGCCTTTTTTATGCGATTTTTCGCTTGACCGATTTTTCGTCTGACGCTTTTGACTTTTCGTCCTCAAAAACGGGATAAACAGGTAGTGCCCAGCGGGCATTAAGTGCTCTTAGAGCCTTTCAGCTCTGTTTCAGCTCAAACTGTTGGAGACTTAATACTTATGTTGTGAAAGGCGGTTCTTAGAGGTTGACGACACCCCCACTGTTGACCCCCCTATTGCCCCCAACCTCCCACGGCGCTGTTGCCCCCCACCCCACTGTTGCACGCCCCCTCACCATCAGACCCCCGGTGTACACCCCCACCTCCCGTGGCAATTTTATACTACTTTTCACAAATTTTTTCAAGTTTTTTTTGAAAATTTGTCATTTTTTTTTGTGTTTTTTCAGCCCTAGGAACCTCCTCGAGGGTTTTATGTTACGTTACTGCATAGTTTCTAGTGGTAGTGGAATGGTTTCAACATTTTAACATCACGAATTTTAGCCTTTTTTTTGAAAAAACGTGCAATTTTTTCCAATTTTTTCGACATTTATATTTTATTATCCACCGCTCGCTGGTCGTTTGAGAGCAATTCGCCCGACGTTAGTCGGTTATGTTTACTGTTCTAGTCAATGATAGATATATTAAAAGCAATAATTTACTCGGAAAATCAAAATTTAATACATTTAGCGTCAACCCAACAGCTATCAAAATTTATAATTACTTGAAATGTTAGTCACGCCCAGATGAACAACTACGAACGAGGATTTGATGGAAACATCGAGCAGAAAAACTTATGTGACACGAAATTCTTTTTGTTTTTTTGATTTATCCATGGTATCGTATTCCAGTCTTTGACTGCTAATGGGCTAAATGTGTCCTGCATTTTGGGAGAAGGGAACTTATCCTGACAGAATAAGACCTTTTGTTCTGGAATCATGAAGGTTCCAAGTTATTACTGGCCGACCAATTTTTGGTTTCCATAGAGAATATTTTGGTTTGATGAAACACTAATGTCAGGTATATTAAGATTTCTTTTGAGTTCTTGAATTGTGTCGAATTTACTTCGAAATTATGTTGCTCCTAACTCTCAATTAAGCTGTTTTTATAATAAGATTTTCTTATAAGTTTATGAATTACGGAAGCTCAGTAGTGAAGATGACTAATCACTAAGGAATTTAAAACATGAATGGAAATGCATTTACGTATGTCATCTATTTTTTAATAGCCGCCGTCAGCCTCTCAATGGCTATAGTCGCTCTCATTTTTTAAAATTTGCTTTACCTTTTTTGTTCATCACGTTTTTCGTTTTACAAAAGTCTCGATTTTCACGCTTGTTTCGTGACTTACCTCGGTCACTGTTTCAAGTGGACGGATTTTAAATTTTTTCAGGCTTTGAATTACGCAATATAGTCAAAAGAATAAAATCAAAAATTGAAAACCAATTTTAAGTAGCTTTCACTTCGCCTTTAGAAGTGTTAACAATAATTTGATCTTCATTCCAAAAGTGTGTCCAGTTGTCGTATCTCTCTAATTTGATTTCATTCAATGATTTATCAAGATTTGAAATCAATTTATTTTTTCATTACTGAATTATTTCTCATTCAGCATCGACCCCTGAGGCCATAGCATTTGTATAAAGGTTAAGTTGAACAAAAATTGGCCCTAGAGTGGTTTCGTGGCAAATATAGAGTCTACATTTTCATGTATAGACATAGTACTCCACTTTTTCTTCTCAAATAATACTAATGCATGAAAAATCTCAATATGCTCTGATAATTCAGTAATAGTTGAGGGGCCGGCCCGTGGGGCGAGCGTCGTCGCGGAAACTGGATTGTTGTTTCCTGATTAATTCGCTCAGTGAGTGAGAGGCATGGACGTGGACAGCAGTCCACAATTGTCCGCATTATTTTTCCTTGTTTCTATCTTGTTAGTTTGAGCATTATTGGTTGCTTGAGAATGCATTGTGGACAAATATCGATGTTTACCAAGAATTAACATTGAGAATGCATGAAATTGTTGTCCAGTTGAAACGAAATGCTGTGTGGTTTGTCCGATTGATGGGCGCTCATCTCTAACTACCAGAGTAATAATTCGTCCGACCTTAGCTGGTCATTTGGTATTTGTTTGCTTGTTTAAACATTGCCCCTACTACAAGCGGGAATCCATTTTAGAATGGTTGTTGTAGCATAGTGTGCAGTTTGAAATGTCAGCAGCTGACGTGCACAATCTGTCCTTCTACAAGAAGACGCGCAGAGGAGGTATTGTTAAGGTGGTGAGGGAACTCTATTTACGAGATAGCATTCCATGTGGATCTAGGGCATGTTCACTGTGTCCTGGTGATGACTCCGCAAGAACTCTCGATGACCTCGCCTCCAATAGTAGTCTGTCTGGATATGTTGTGTTTGACACAAACGTTATCTTAAAGGTAAGAGGCTGAATCGTACCTAAAGCGGCGAATGTGAGCAAAATAATAATGAAACTGAATCGAGCCACTTTCTCGGTCTACCTATCTGAAACGAAGGGTAGAATGGAATATGCCTGTTTTTCTGTATGAGTATTGGTATTCTTTGGTATTTGACGGCTATTTTTTAGGCGCTCTCATTTTTTACAATTCAAAGAATTTGAATTGTATTGGGGCGCTGTCTTTTTTTAAGATCTGTTCACACTTTTTCATGATTTTTGAAGTCAAATTGGAGTAGCGATTTTGGTCACACCGAAACAGGAAGTGGAGCGAAAAAGCGAGTGGTTTTGCGGCGTGAATTTTTTTCGCTTTAATTTTAAAGTAGTGTGAGAAAACGGTGTTTGAACAAAAATTCGTT
Source organism: Convolutriloba macropyga (assembly GCF_964194025.1). NCBI lineage: Eukaryota > Metazoa > Xenacoelomorpha > Acoela > Convolutidae > Convolutriloba > Convolutriloba macropyga. The sequence continues at coordinate 37,209,012 of NC_134473.1, read as the reverse complement.
TTCTCGCTAGTGGATTTTTGTTCATATGCAGCAATTTCACTTTGAATTTAGTATTTTTTTTATTTTTTCGATCGGATTTTTTTTCTAAATGGTTTTCCCAGTCAATTCATAGTTCATTTAGGTCTAGTTTTTTGTTTAGTCAATGAAAATTTTTTGAATTGTCCGTCAGGACTTGTCCTGCTATGTTTTTTTTTATTCAGTCAATTTTGGCCGATCGATATATTCATCGCAGAGAAATGTGAGTGGTATCATTAAAAAGCTGGACCAGCGTAGAATTCAAAATTAAAAAGATTTTTTTTTTATTTTTGTTTTTTCGAGGAGTTATCGAGGATTGAAGTTTTGAGTGAACAAGGGATATCACTCACAGTCCGTTCTAGGTATAGTTCTTTGTTTAGTCAATGAAAATTTTTAAATTGTACGTCAGGACTTGTCCTGGTTTGTTTTTTAATTCGTCGAACAGATTTTTGTTTCGTCTGAACGTGACGTCATTTCTGCTTTTAGGTCTGCTTTTTTTAGGTCTGCGTGACTTACCTCACTAAAAAATGATTTCTGAACTCACTTATGGAACTTTAATTTTTATGAACATTTACTAGTTAAAGGTCAATAGTGTGCATCTAAGTGGTGCCACACTTTTATGCCCTAATTCTTGAGTATTAGTCTTGAGTTTTTGATTTTGAATATCAATTTTGAGAAAGCTCTTTTAGGGCTTTTTCCTTATAGACCTTGTGTCATAAAATTGACAGTAGACATCTCACCCAAAAAATCTAGTGGTATACTAAAGGACTTTGTCAATATGCCTATCTTGTTTCTTAAGTTGTTTAAATTAATGGAAGGTCACAAGCGTCTATCGCGGCTATTTTCCGGCAATCTGCCGGCTCCGGTTAAAAATTGTCATATTTAAATACTCTCAAATAAATTTAGTAATTGTTTGGGTCCTGGTAGTTTTTTTAATGTAAAATTTTTGCTTAATCATTTTTGCGTCTGACTTGTTACGAAGCCCTCAAAATGGGATTTCTGTTTTATTGTCTATTTGGCAAGTTGTTTTGAATATTAAGTTGTTTCAGTCATTCAGTTTTATAGTTGTCAAAAGTTTACGTGACGATTTTATTTTATGAAAGTGATGCATGCTTGTGAAGAAATTCTTTGATATTCAAATTTTGTGAGATAATGGTTTTTATTTTTTGAAGCTTCAATTTTCCATCTGCATTCTGGATTAAGTGTCAGTGACTCTTTGTGGATTTTTTTGTATGATTAAGTGTAATCAAGTTCTTGGTCGCACATGACTTACCTCAATCTCAAAAGTGACTTTCCTCACTAATTATTTTAATTGAAGGAAATGAGGTCAACTGAGTATATCACACTTTAATTGAACATTAGTTGAGGCCAGCTAAACGGAACGGCATATAGTTTCACATTTTTTTCTCAAACCAAAATTCGGCATCTCGGCAAAAAAAATTTTTCCCATCTTTTTTGAGTTGTCTTTTTCAGACTGTAGGTATGAGTTGCTATCGGAGATAGTTTCTGACAGTCGGCCCAGCTATGTTTCGTGTCTTGTCTTTTTCTTCTAGATTTACGCATTTTTAAAAACTTTTGACTTTGATTTTAAATCGTCATAAACTAATGAAGATTGAAGACATTGAATTAGTGTAATATCTTGTCACTTTTCTGCAAGTTTTTCTAGCGCAGAAGTAGCTGAAATTGTTGTTGAGCCATAGCAGAAACGAAAGAAGCATTATATATTTTTTGAGACGAATGTGATTCTTCTGGTTTGAGTCCTTCTTGGAAATCTTTCTTTGCTTTTGGTCCTTCAGAGGTTGTAAGTTTTTTTTCTTGAAATAAAGGATTGTCAATTTTTGTTTGATGTGAATGTATCACTGATAAAAAACTCAACGCCAAAAGCCATGAGTTTTTAATATCTGCAAAGTGGTCTGGTTGGTTTTTTTTACATTCCAAAGTGCTTGGATTGTATTTGTGTGCTGTCTTATTTTTAAGACCTGTTCACACGTTTTTTGTTTCTGCTTGACAGTGAGAGGTCAAATAAGAGTGGTTTTAGACAAGCTGATGAAGTAAAGGGAGCGAAAATTGATTAGGTTTGAGGCGTTATTATTTTTCAAATCACCTCAAAGGAGTGAGCCATCGGTGTTTGAACAATTTTACTGTTTTAGAGAGGGAAATTGTTTGACGCGTCAATTTGGCTTATGTTTTCGGTGGTTTCTCTTAAGCAATTTTAATCTAATAAATATTTATTCTAATTGCGCCTTTTTCCAATAGCTTGAATTCTGTTATCACTTTTGTAAGAAAATATAAGTCAAAATTTGTTTTTTTTTTCGTTTTTTTTTATTAATTCTGTTGTCTTTAGTGTCATTGATTACAAGTCTGATTGACTGCTAATGAGACATAAATGAACATCGCTAATGGTTTTAGTTACAGCTACTGTCTTTCTTGATTTTGACACTTCTTTTTTAACATTTTTAGTGAAGTTTTCAGTTTTGCTACATTTGTTGTACTTCTTGGTTCTGCTATGTTTGTTGTACTTTCTGTTTTATGAGATTATCTCATTAGGTACAGGTCTCAAAGTTTGCTAATTGGGAATATGTTAATCGGTTTAAGTAGTTTTGCTCAAAGTTTTTGCTTTCTATGACTTTGAAAATATAAAAATAATTTTTTCAAAAAGTTTGTCGAATTTTGCGAGTTTTAATTGGCCACTTTTTTTACTTATATCTTATGACAAGTCTCATGATTGCCAATGAAGTTTAATGTAATTAAAATAGATGTTTCAAATCCTAGCTCTGGGTTTCTGTGATTTTTATACTATTTTTTTCCAAAGACTACTAGTGATTTTGACATTTTAAACAGAAAATGAAACTTGATTCTTTGTTTTTTTTTGTTGTTTATCTTATGGTCTTATGGCTTTGTCTCAAAAATAACAGTTCTTCATGGCCTTCTAGAGTGGCGTAGTTTTGATCGACTTATTAGCTCCGTACCGTTCGTTTTCGAAAAAAATCATGCTAGCTTGTGAATCTTGCCTTCGTTTGTCGTTTCACTGTCATTTTTTCTGCCATTTGAACTGCTAGATTTTATTTTGATTTCTTAGTTTTTTTAGAATTAGTCTTTTACCATTAAAAGAATTTGAATTGGGGCGCCGCTTTTTTGTAAGATCTGTTCTCATATTTTCATTTTTTGAAGTCAAATTGAAGTGATGATTTTGTTCATGCCGAAACAAGAAGTGGAGCAAAAAGCGAATGGTTTTGCGGCTTTACATTTTTTGCCCAAAATTTAGTGTGGAGTGAGAAAAGGTGTTTCAGCAAAAATTTGCTTCTCGCTAGTGGTTTTTTGTTTACATGTTTCTGTTGTTTGCATGTTTTTTTGTCGGTTTTTGTATCGTCTTATTACTTTGTCTCTAAAGTAACAGTTTATCAAGGCCTTCAAGTGTGGCGTGTTTTTGATCAACTTATTAGCTCCATACCGTTTGTTTTCGAAATAATCAGGCTGGTTTGTGACTCTTGCTTTCTTTTGTCGTTTTATTGTCGCTTTTTCTGACATTAGAATTTTCAGAAAGTATTTTATGACTTAGTTTCTGACAATTAGTTTTCTGCCATTAAAATAATTGAATTGGGGAGCTCTCTTTTTGTGAGGTCTGTTCATTCTCCTTCGTGATGATTTTTGAAGTTAAATTGAAGTGATGATTTCAGTCACGCCGAAACAGGAAGGAGAGTGAAAAAGTGAGTGGTTTCGCGTTGTAACATTCTTTCTCAAATTTTACAGTGGAGTGAAAAAGGTGCATCGAGAAAATTTCGCTTCTCGGTAGTTGTTTTTGTTCACATGTGGCATTTTGACCTTTCAATTTTTTTAATGGGTTAAAATCATTCATATTCCATTCTGGGGCAAGTTTGTTTTTAACCAATGAAAATTCTTAGAATTGTGTCAGGACTTTTTCTGCTATGTTTTTTAATAGCCGCACAGCGATAGCTGGGGCTATTATTGGCCTTCTCTTGGTTTTTTTTTATTTCGTCGTCATGATTTTTGTTACGACCATATGACGTCACAGCCACTTTTTGTTCATTCGTTCATGCAATTTCAACTGAATTGCATGTGTGACGCCATTTTTCGCTCTTAGTGGAGCGAGTTTTTTGTTCATGCGCGTGATTAAATTTTTGGTCACACTTGACTTACCTCACTCTCAAAAATGACTTCCTCAATTTGAAATTGACTTTTATTTACTTTAATTGAAAGAGATAAGGTCAAATGGGTGTGTGTCACTCTAAATGAAGGTTATTTGAGATCAGCTAATAGAGGCAGCAATAGCATATACAGATTTTTAATCAAAGTATAACAGATCAGCCTTCAATGAAAAGACGAAATTTTTTTTGTCTGTCTTTTTTACTGTTTTTTAGACTGTCGATCTACGAATCTATTGCGGCTATTTTCTGGCAATCTGCCAGCTATGTTTTTTGTTTCGTCGTCAAGAGCTGTGTTACGACCGTGACGTCACAATTACTTCAAATCTTTTTTGTTCATCCGTTCATGCAATTACTGAATTGCCTGCGTGACCTCATTTTTCACTCTTAATGAGCGATTTGTTGTTCATCCGCATGATTAAGTTTTTAGTCACATGTTACTTACCACATTCTCAAAAGTGACTTCCTCACTCTCAAATTTACTTTTCACTTTAATTCTAGGAGACAAGATCGAGTGAGTGTGTGTTATTCTAAGGTTATTTAAGACCAGCTGATGGAATCGGCAATAAAAGAAGAGATTCTTGATCGAAATGTAATATAGCAGCATATAATTCAAAAAAAAATTTTCGTCTGTTTCTTTTACGATCTTTTGGAGACTGCAGATCTACAAAGCTATTGTGGCTATTTTTTGGCAATGTGGTAGCTATGTTTTCAATTTTTATTAATCAACCATTTGGGTATCAAAGTTTTTTATATAATTTTAGCGGGACCAGATTGTTTAAGGTGCTCGTAATTGTTTTGTGGGACCAATTGAACGCAGAATTGGGACATTAAGCTAAGTTGATCATGTTTCTTAATTATTAAGTATTTGGAATTATCTAATAAGAAAAGGTTAATCAAGAAAAGTGCATCGGCAAAAATTGTGGTTGTCTGACGGTGTTTAGTCAAACTCTGCTATTATTAATAGCCGCCATCATCTTCTCAGCCGGCTATTATAGCGCTCCTATTTTTACGACTCGAAGAGGAGTATTGGAGAAGTCCTTTTTTTAATCAATTTTATTGGAGTGATTTTTGAAGCGGGAAATGAAACGCGTGAAAAAATTTGGAGTGATTTTGGCGCTGAACAAAAGTGAAGAGCGGAGCGAAAACAGAGTGTTCTTGTTCATACCGCTGTTTTTGAGAGGAGCGAGAAATTGATGTGTGAAAAAATTTTCTCTAAGCGAGCGAATTTTTTTTTGTTCACGTGCGGCATTTTAAAGTAGTTTTTTTTCCTTTATTTTGGTTAAGAGGTTTGGTTATGATTTTGTTTTAATTTTAGGCTGGTTTCGGTAGTGGTTTGAAAATTTCCGGAAATTCATATGAATTTTATGATAATTCGGAGGTTTTTAATGTATTTTGCTGATTTTCGGGCTAATTTTTGCGTTTTTTTGTTGATTATTTTGTTTTACTGGCTCAAATGGGTATTGAAGAAACCCCTTATACTTGAGCAATTTTATGATAACCATTGGTTACAGTTTTCTGGGTAAGAATCATTTTGTTTGTTGAGAAATATAACAAAAAATGGCGAAAATTGGAACTATTTTTCCTTAATTTTTTTTGCAGTTTTTCGTTTGTTTTCTGTTTTTAGCTAAGTTTCTTTACCTGTTATGACTTGCCTATTGTTTTGCGAGCATTTGGATACCCTTTTGGTTGAAAGTAATTTTTCTTTGGATTTGTATGTTTTTGAAATATTAAAAAATTTAGTAACTTTTCCAGTTTTTCAGTGAAAGTTGTTTTTAAGAGCTAGTTTTTTCATAATTTTAGCCTAAAGTATTTTTTTCAAAATTCACATAAGTGGTTTTTGTAAGTACTAGTTGTTTTGATGAAGTTATTTTGGCGGAGATGATTTTTTCGGGATCTCAATTTATAACAAAATTTCATCAGGTTTTTTATCATATTTTAACAGATTTGATTTTATTGTTTTTACTTTTTGGTTTCATGACTTTGTTACAAGATAATCATAAATTAGTGAAGGCACGTTTTGTTTGATGAGTAGATAGATGGCGTTTAAATGAATTTTCACTTCGAGTCGTTACCGGAATTCTGATAAATATGACAAAAAATGGCGAAAATTGGAACTATTTTTCTTATTTTTTTTTGCAGTTTTTCGGTTTTTTTCTGTTCTTTAGACAAGTTTCTTTACCTATTATGAGTTGCCTATTGTTTTGCGGGCATCTGGACACCCTATTGACTGAAAAGAATTTTTGTTTTGATTTTTGTGCTTTTGTAATAATAAAAAATATTAACTTTTTCCAGTTTTTTAGTCAAAGTTGTTTAAGAGCTCATTTTTTCATGATTTGGCTTCAAGTATTTTTTTAAAAAATCTTAAGAGTGGTTTTACTAGGTACTAGTTGTGTTGATGAAGTAATTGTGGCAGAGATACTTATTTCGGGGTCTCTTTTTATGACAGAATTTGATCAGATTTTTTATATTTTAATAGATTTGATTTATTTACTTTTTGTTTTATGGTTTTTTTTCTAAGACAATCATAAATTATTGGAGGCACGTTTTGACGGATGAGTAGTTGGATGACATTTCAGTGGATTTCCACTTCGAGTCGTTTCCGGAATTCTTCCGGCTATGTTTTTTTTTACTTCGCCGAACTATTTTTCGCTTTACCATTTTGCCGCTTTTTCAGCATTTTGCGTGAAATCTTTTTGACTTCTCTAGGCTAGTTTCTCTCTTCTCTCATTCTGCTAAAAGTGAATTTGAACATCAGTTGCTCAGCAAAGCAATTCAAAATGAACAGAGTCAGAATAAAAAATTGAAGTCAGAAATAGCAACGGGATAAACCCATAAAGCCCAATTTTAGATGCCCGCTGTTTGAACGTCGTTACTATAAGTCTTAGTTACCATCTCTTATGCTTATTGGTATTGATAGTAGCCCCTGTAGCCTCTCTCTAAGAAACAGAAGTATGTTTCGAAACAGAAGCATAACGACGAAATGCCATAAAAATAAATCGGACTTAAAAAATGTTTTTGTACAAAAATCTTTTTTTTTTCGATATCTTCTATTCTTTCAATCCCAATCATGCTTATTGGAATCAACGGCGGCTATTTTCCGGCAATCTGCCGGGTATGTTTGTGGAATATTTTAACATTTTGTTCATTTAATTGGGACCGATTGTTGTTTCTCCAAGATGTCAGTGTCTGGAACTCTTCTACAAAGCAAACAATAATGGGTATAGTTTTCTCTCTAGCTAGAAGTGGGTGTGTGATAAAAATGTCTGCTGTCCTTGACTGGTTTGAGGGTGTATAGTTAGTTCTCTTTGACTTGACAAATCGTTTTTCAATGTATCCAAAATATCGTCTTTCAAAGATTCTACAGCTTATCTGATGACGGCTGGTACATTCAATTTGAGCGAGTTTATCACAGATGAAATAATAATTGGGATAGTCCTTTGTATCGGCAGCTCAGTATTTTTTGGAGTTGTCATCTCGACTTTGTTGATGTGGCTCAATTCAAAACATTTCTTTTTCGTTCTGACTGCTGGCTATATTAGAAGTAGAAGTGGAACTTCAGTGTTGTCATTCAAATCATCTTTCGAACAATCATCAGAACTCTTTGATTCTATGAAACTGTTTAATAAGTTTATCACAGTTATTAGATTTCTTGAAAGAAACGAATTCGTCCGATTCCAGCCGATTGTATAGTTTTTAAATGTTGTTTAAGATGGGACAATACAATCTTCCGATAATACAAACTTGCTCTATGATTAAATTGTCATTGAACATCTTAAACAAAAATTTTTAAAGACTATATTATTTTTCTAAAATTTAGAATGTTGCGCATATCAGTTCTTCTTTAAATGTTATTCTCCTTATGGGAATCTTATTTTTGGATAGTTTCTTACTGCCAAGATTTAAGCAGCTATTTTGCATGCGTGTATCGTCAATTAATCATTTATGGTTGTTTTCTGTCATTTGCAATATTTTATGGTGATTTTTTGAGTTTAGAATATTGACTTGATTGAAGATCCAGCGGTTAGCAATGCAATCATTCTGCAAACTGTATTAAGCGAAGTACGACACAGATCACTCCCAATTTTTAAGCGACTCAAAGATTTGGTATCTCAGAAGCGTAAGTTTTTCCTGTTTATGAACGAATTCTGCAAGAAAACTTATTCGCTTCAAATAGAGAAAGAAAGTCCGAATGATTTCAAAGACAGACTTATTCGGTCAGCTACGAAATATTATCAGTCGCATCTGCCAGACGTGAAAACAACTTTGATAACAAATGATGTCGCAAATAGAGAGAAAGCGGAAAAAGAGAAAATAGCTGTGAAGTCTTTGAAAGAGTTTGTCGATGATTGGCATCCTGACTTAGTTGATAAACTGAGCTTCGAGAATTCAAATTTGCTCTCAGGTTCGGCTCCAATATACGACGATCATCAACCCTTGTCAAAACTAAAGAGTGGTGTTAAAAGTGGTCGCTTGTTCCAGGGAAGTTTCCAAGCATCGAGGTACAACCCATTCGAGGGTCACGTATTCCTTGAAGATAAACAGGTGTTCATTCACGGAAAATTGCATGTTAATCGAGCGTGTCAAGATGACGTCGTGGCCATTGAAATGTTACCTGAAAGCGAATGGAAGAGTTTCTATGAAACTACGATTGATGACGATGATGAAGAGAAATCGGACCAATCAAAAACTGAAAAGAAAAGGTTAATTGATGACGACGACGATAGCTTTAAAGGACCAAAAAGTAAGAAGAAAAAGAAGTCCCAGCAACCTAAAGGGGACGTGGCGCCTTGTGCAAAAGTTGTCGGTATCATTAAACGTACCTGGCGACCTCTTTGCGGTGCTTTGGAACAGTCAGTTGTCAAAACTGGAGTTTCTCATCTTTTCAAACCCGCAGATTCGAGGTTTCCAAAAGTGCGCATAGAAACTAGACAATACCAAGCGTTGCTAGGCAACAGGATTATTGTAGTAATTGATGCCTGGCCCAAAGACTCCAAGTATCCGTTCGGTCATTATACGAGAAATTTGGGTAAAATTGGTGTGAAAGCTACCGAAAACGAGGTTCTGTTGCTAGAACATGATGTGCCTCACCAACCGTTCTCAGACAATGTTCTGTCCTGTTTGCCAGAGCTTCCGTGGATAATATCCGCCGAGGAAAGAGAGAGCAGATTAGATTTGACAGGATACGACATCTGTAGTGTTGATCCGCCTGGTTGTACTGATATTGATGATGCACTTCATTGTCGACCAATTGGAGACGGATTGTACGAAGTCGGAGTTCACATTGCTGATGTGTCACATTTCATTAGGTAAAATTTTATTTGAAAAAATTGTTGTAGTGTTATTTGGTGGCAAAAATAAATCCGTCTATAAAACTCTTCTCAAATTGTTATTTAGTCAAATAGAATAATAGGAATGCATCAGAGCTAAATGCCAATTATAATTATGACGGAGAGTTTTGTTCGCTACCAGCTAACAAATGAATTTTCTCTTGATTCATTTGTATTAAATTGCACAACTTGATAAGACTATGTTCTTGTAAAACTGAGTTTTTTTTTCAGACCTGGTACCGCTATTGACGAAGAGGCCAAGAATCGATGCACTTCTGTGTACCTTAGTGACCGCAGAATAGACATGGTTCCGACTCTTCTGTCATCCAACCTGTGCTCACTTCGAGAAGGCGTCGAAAGATTCGCTTTCTCGGTAATTTGGCACCTGGACGCAGATGCCAATATTAAGCATACGAAGTGCACGAAGTCTATAATAAAAAGCAGACGTGCTTTTACGTATGGCGAAGCTCAGCTCATGATTGATGACGACAAACAACAGTCAGATCTGGCTCAGGGTTTGAGGATGTTGAACAGCATGGCCAAAAAGCTGAAAGCGAGGCGTTTAGAACAAGGTGCGCTGTTACTGGCATCTCCCGAGATCAGATTCCATGTGGATAGTGAGACCCACGACCCGATTGAAGTTAAGCGAAAGGAACTGATGGAAACAAACTCGTTGGTTGAGGAGTTTATGTTGCTGGCCAATATTACGACTGCGAGGATTACGTATGATAACTTCAATGAATGTGCCTGTCTTAGAAGACACCCAGCCCCTCCGCCCAGTAATTTCGGCAACTTGATCAAAGCTGCTAAAATGAAGGTAACTGAATCCCTTTCGTCATTTAGTTTGTCCAAGGAAATCAAAGTTTGTAAACTTTGGAATCCAGCCTGTATTCTTATCCTCAAAGAATGCTCTGGGTAAGTGCTCAGCAATGATATATGATAGCAAGGAATTACTTAAAAATAACTTAATTTCTATAGTTGTTTTCTGTGAAATGTTCTGGCTGTTTTGTAACTCATATTGTCACGACTGGCGTTTTTAACTTTTATGAACTATGTGAGTTTATGCTTAGGGTCTGGATATCAAAGCCAACTCAGCAAAAGAGCTAGCGGACTCCTTCACAGAGATCTCCTCTCGCAATCTGGGCAAACTGGACATCCTCCTCCGAATCATTGCCACCAGATGCATGATGCAGGTCAGCGTTTAAGTGTCTACCTAGAAACCTCCAATTCTATTGGAAATGTGTAAAAAATTAGTCCTAAATTGCCGCAGTGACACTCTTCAAAATTGCCTTTCATGCTCCCGTTGCTTGAGCTAATTTTCTGAAGTGTATTTTCCGCCCTGACCATGGGCACCTGCAGTTGTGGTCATACCTCTATAACGATGTATTAACGACTAATCGGTTAGTTGCACCTCTTACTACGCTATGTGAATAAATATTAGCGTGAGAACTGAACGATGTTTGTTCACATTTATTTAGCTCATGGTTAAAGGAAACAGATCCTGTTATTTTTCCTACAGCTTCTGCTCGACAGTTTACTTTATATATATTCTAGGCAGTGTACTTTGCCAGTTCGTTTGTACCAGAGCCAGACTTCGTGCATTATGGTCTGGCCACTCCCATCTATACACATTTCACCAGCCCTATTAGAAGATACGCGGACATAATGGTGCATCGACTGTTGGCATTCGTGATTGGAGCAGATGTCTCCTTCCCATCCATGCTTGACCCTAAACACATTCAGAACATTTGCAACACTATCAACTACAGACATCGGGTTAGTAGGATCTCAACCTATTAAGCACAGACGTTGAGTGTTCTTCATAATGAAGTGTTTTGTAATGCGCCTTTTTCTGATGCAAAATAATGATCAACGTGATTAAGGGTAAGTTCACTTTAAGGAAACATAAAGATGGGCTTTTGCAGTGCTTCAATATATTAATTTACTAAATTGTATTCATATACTCAATTAGACTGATAACATCGGTTATCAGGTCTACTATCCTCGCACGTGTGCTGTATTGAAACGAAACGTTTTTCAGCATTGTTGTATCTTAAAACAGCGTGCTAGGCGTTAAAATTGTAGAGAATATTTTTTGTCGAGCGATCAAACCAAAAACGAAAAATTTACAGCTTAAGGTCTCATGTGCATTAAATTATTGCGGGCGAACAATATTTTACTTCGGATTCAGAAGAGGTGGACCCCGACTACTACTACTACTTCACTACTACTATTACTTTGCTATTGTGGTATTGATAAGAATTTGGCGATGTTGGTGTAACATCTCTTGATTTGATTCCTTCTGCTTCAGATGGCCCAATATGCTTCGCGTGCCTCAGTTGCTTTGCACACAGAACTCTACTTCCGATCTCGCAGAGAAATCAGAGACGCACATGTCCTCATGGTCAGACGCAATGCCCTAATAGTGCTCGTAATGCATTATGGTTTAGAAGCACCAATGTATTTCCCAAAAGAACTGGGCTCTGCTGTCGTTTTTGACGAAAACGAACCTTCAGTGTCTGTTAATGGGCACAAGTTTCTAATGCTGGACGAAATTGAAGTTGAGGTTTCTGTTGATCGAACTGATGAACAGCATCCGAAAATTTTACTGCAGCTCATTTCACCGATTGTGGAAGGTCTGTCACCAGATGATGCTGACACAAGAAAGCAGAAACTTGCAGAATCAAAGAAATAGTGGCAATCATGAGCTGCTTTATGTCAAACAAATTAATTTGTTGATGCTCTTTTGAATTAATTTTTTCTCTAAGCTTTGCAATTAATTACTCAGGTATACGCGCGGGACTGTTTGGTGCGCTGGAGCGTAGAATGTATTCGGGACGCACATTAGTTCATCATTTGCCGACGCCGTATTTGACAATTGTGTTGACGTGGAAGTGATTGATTTGCTTCAAGAAGTTGTTTTTCACCGATACCCTAAATAGAGAAGGAACAATGAGAAGCTTGAAAAGCTTCCGCAAAGTAAGCAATTTCTAGATATCGTTTTTGATATCTGGAGAAAGCCTTTCGACTTTTAGCGCTCAATAAATGCTTTGATAATATTTGTTAGCTCCCTCCGTATTTTTCCCCACTTCGTTGCGAACTCTGCGGTTTATCAGTATAATTTGCATCCGTGCAAATATTCGCACACACTGCTGGGACGCAATAAAGAACAGGCCAACGGCGGTCATGGACAACGAACGGCAAAGCTGACAGTGGTCGCTACGGTTTTCAATTGATCTCAAAAGAAGTTTCTAGCTGCTATGCGTCCCTTTGGTCTGTATGCCATTTTTCGTCGGGCCAACAAATTTTGTGACTTTTGGTTTTTAAAAACGGAAGGGAATGTTTTAAGTAGCTGAGCGGTTCTCTAAGAGCATTTCTAGTCTCTAAAGATGCGAATCGTTGAAACTGCTGAGAGAACAATTTAATGGTGTGAATGGTAATTCTTGGCAGTATTGGAACCCCACGTTGGATTTAGTCAGTCCGTTATGTTTAATTGCTCTCGAACGAAGTTGAAGCATTTATTTTAAATGCGTTTCTTATGTAAAATTTTTGCTGTATCATTATTAATTGCTCTTGAACGAAGTTCATAGCAATTATTGTAGACGTGTTGGTCTTTTTTATGCAAATTTTTCGCTTGACCGATTTCTCGTCTGACTCGTTTGATTTTTCGTCCTCAAAAATGAGATAAACAGGTAGCGCCCAGAGGGCAGTAAGGTCATTTAGAGCCTTTCAGCTCACTGGTCTCCAAGTATGCGATTCACGGAAACTGTTTTGGAGACTTAAACTTGTGTTGTGAAGAACAGTTCACTCACCACCCCCTCCCCCCCAATCCCCACCCTGGCACATCATTCAGGCCGTAAGGGCTCGTGCACCCAAAGACCCCCTCCAACCGTTGCCCCCACCCCAGGTGCTGCGCCCCGCCTCGGTGGCTCGCCTCACGCGCCTTCAAATAAGATTAAGCTAGCCTCACTAAATCGTAGTTAGCTACTGACGAAGCCAGCTGGTCGTTCGAGAACAATCCGCACGACGTTATTCGGTTATGTTTCCGCTTTTGCTCTAGAACATGAGCTGACTTCTTGAGTGACTTTTTAACGAATGAGTTTTTCATTTTCGAGAGATCTAACTTGCTCTCGTTCTGAAATAAAGTTTAGTGGTAGCTTACTGGTGAGGATAGCAGGTTGACTTCCTGGAGGTACGGGGTTTTAACCCTTGCGGGAATGTTTCTGCACCCTTAAAGCATTGCACCTCTAAGCTACGCCCCGGATAATTAAATTCCCGACTGTCGGTCGAGAGCATTTCATTCGACTGTAGTCAATTGCTTAATTCAGTCACAAAGTTTTTAAGAACTAAACTAATAGCAATAGATAGACACAATATCAGTATTTTTTACATTGCTGTTTTCAAGAGCGAGAAATTCAAGACTTGAGAAGTTTGTATGCGAATAAAAGTTTTCGTGTTCACCTGTTTGTGAGTGATTTTATTTTCGATTAAGATTTTTTTTCGATACTTTACAATTTTTCTCTTGTTTTGGCGGTAGTTTGAAAGTTTGGGTAATTAGTTTAAGTTCGCTGCTAAATTTGAAGTTTTCCATGTATTTTGCTCAATTTAAGCACAAATTAGTAATTTCGCGAAGTTTTTTATCATTGCGTTTTTCGAGAAACATACAAAAAGTTGCAGCACTTGTTATCTAGTTTTTCAATTCGTTGTTTTCAATAGCTTAAATTTATCGTGATTTGAATGCAATTTTTTGAATCCAATGAGTGGATCTAGTAGGAACTGTGTTTTTTGAAGGGCTACTTTTTTTGCAGAGGCAGCTCCTCAGGTGGTTTCTGGAATTCTTCCAACTTTTTATTAATAGCGGTTTAGACATGAATTTCAGAGTTGAATCGGAGAATTGATTTTGATCACGTCGAAACAGGAGAGCGATCAAAAATCCCAGAACTTCTGCGGGGTTTTAATTTTTGCACTTTATTTAAAAATTAGTCGGAAAACGGTGTTGGAAAATAGTTCGCTTTCCAGATTGTGGTTGTTTTTGACATTCGCCGATTTGACTTTGGTTTTTAGTGTTATCTGATTTTTGAATGTTTTTTTTTTGTTTTAAGATTTTCAATTTTTAGTTCTCACTTTTTTGGACTTGTTTTCTCTTAAGACAAAAAAGTTTCACAAACCTTTAATAAGGACTTCCTGCTATATTTCAATTGAAAGAATTTGAAATGTAGTGGGGTGTTGTCTTTTTCGACGACTCGAAGAAGAGAGTTAGTAGGTTTTCTTTTTTGGGCGTTAATTTAGTTGTAGTGTATCTAAAACAGAAACTGAAATTCGTCAAATCAAAGTATTTAGTTAAATTTGATGTAAAGCTGAGAGAAGTAATGTTCTTGTCGCCTTTTGGAAGGAGAGGGAGAGAAATAAATGTTTGGAAACCTTTTTGACAGTATGGTGCAATTTTGTCGCTACTTGTATCATTTTAGCTTTTTAACATTTTTCCACATGTTTTTAGTGGTTTTTATTTTCTTCAAAAATGTTAAATATTTGGTGATATCTGTGGTTTAAATTTTTTGTTTTGGCTGCAATTCGATTCAAATGATTTTAATTTTGAGTTGTTCAAAAGTATCGTTGATTTTGAAACAAATTTAGGTTATGAATTTCCCCTATTGCTTATGTTTTCTGATAACTCTTCTGACTTTTTTCCTCTCGCTATTGTTTTTCTTCAATGTTTTTAATTTAGAGCTATTCTAAAGGTTTTATTTTTTAAAGCTGCCGATGGAGACTAGAAATTTCTTTCTTTTGCTTGGTATTTATCAATCACTCTGTTTTCAATTTGGTGTTGCCGTGTCTTGGGTGGGAGTTCTTATTTTTTTCTCAAATTGATGGTTGCGAAATAGAAATAGCACTTTCATGATGATTTTGTCCGAGAACGTTGAAGAAAATATCGACTTTCTCAATATCAACTGCCTATGTTGTTTCTTCTGTGAGTTGTATTCTTTTATTGAATGGAGACTAACCGTGTCGGAAGGTCTTTTGGCAATAGCTATTTTGGAGTTTTTTCAGGTGCTTTATCGGTTTTTGCTGTCAGATGCTATCCCAAAAATAACGTTCCTCTTTCTTTATTGTCGTCCTTTTGTTTCAAATTGAGTAGCATAATTAATAGAGGCAGCAATAAGAATATACAGATTCCTAATCATAAAAACATCTCAGCATTTAACAACAAAGACGTTTCTTTTGTGTTCTCTCTTTTTTTAAAGTTTTCAGACTGCTGCTCTACAAGCTATTGCCACTAATTTCTGCCAATCTGCCAGCTGTACTTAAGATCTATTAACACAATTTCATGACTTTTGAAGTCAAAATCGAGAGTTGAGTTTGTTCACGCCGAAACAAGAAGTGGAACGAACAAGAGGTAAAGTTAAAATTTTTCTGCTTTAACGCTTCTGCTTTTAACGTTGAAGGAGAAAACTTTGCTTTCTGATTTCTTTTGCCAGTTGTTTTTATCACATGCAGAAATTTGTCCATTTGTTTATTTTCGAATCAATCACAAATTTTGCAAAGTCCCATTTTTACGGATTATATTTGGTTTTTATTTTTCCCTAATGAGAAAACACAATTTATGAAAGATTTTTGCTTGTTTTTCACTCATCCAATATATACATAAAATATGCGACTTTTCTTGACTTAAACTTTTTCTTGAAAGAATTTATGACGGAAATGTTCAAATGACTTAATTTTTCTCAATTCTTGAGCTCTTTTCCATAAATTAAATCTTGTTCTTCAAAATTGTTCTCTTTCAGTTTAGCAAAACTCGAGTGCAAAAGTATTCAAAATCATTTCAATTTTTAAGTTTTTCTGGGAGTGATGTTGGCTGAAGCTTCTTTAAACAACACTTCCCACTCAAGCATACAATAATAGAATCGAGATATGTCCAACAGTCGTGCAATAACATTTCCCTTGACATTAGTTGGTTTTGGTTGTGAGTTTACTAATATAATTCACGTAAACCAAATCTTTTCTCAATTTGTTGTTAACATTATTCGTTTTCAAGAGTTTTCAGCGGTAACATATTAACTATTAACAGTGGCTTTACATTTTGGTAATTTTTTTTAGTGTTTTTGTTTTTTCGAAATTTTTTGTCAAAAATCCCGGTCATTGAAAATTCCACATTGTTAATTCGTTAATTTCTCAAAACTTATGGCTTGATTATTTCATCGCAATATCGAAACCAATCCATTGCTCTCCTGATTTGTTTCAACTTGACTATTCCATTGCACCGCAAAAAAGAGCGGTTTTTCTGTCTAATTTTAGCTTGAGGCTATCGAGTCTTCGCAACTGTTTACCACAAAATTTTACCCAATTTGCCCGGCTACAGCGAAACCGAAGCAGTCTTTGTGTTATTGCGCTGTCCGTAAGAAAAATTGATTAAACATCAGAAATTTAGATCAGGAATCGCCATACTTGTTGAATACTTCAAAATACAGTCATTTTAATTTCGATTGACGTTTTTCCGATATCTTAAAATTTGTGTTGTGTTTTGATAATAGTTTGAAGGTTTGGGTAAGTAATTTTGAGTTCTGTGCTAAATTGGAAGTTTTTCCGGGTATTTTGCGCAATTTACGCAAAAATTAGCCATTTCTCCGTTTATACTGCCTTTTCTGCGAAACATACAAAAAGTTGCGAAACTTTTTCTAAATTTTTGCAGATTTTCGTTCTTTCTATCGGCAACCAGTGCAAGAATTTTTAGCCCTATTTGACGAAAGGAACGTTTCTTTATGTTTTTTATCTTGAATTGAATTCATTTTTTTAAATTCAATGAGTGGCTCAAGTAGGAACTGCGCTTTTTGAAGGCTTTTTCTTGGCAGAGACGGCTCTTTTGGTGGTTTGTGGAATTCTTGCTCCTAAATTTTTAAAAGTTGTTTAGACATGAGTTTTGGTGTCGAAGTGGAGAATTGGTTTTGTTCATATCGAAAAAGGAAAACGTGCAAAAAAACCAGCGCTTCTGGGAGGCTCAATGTTTGCATTTTTTTAATGAAGTAGTCAGAAAAAAGTGTTGGAAGAAATGTTGGCTTTCTAGATTGTGTTTTTTAACGTTTGGCTTTGGCTTATACTGTTCATCGATTTTTGCTCGATTTTTTTGTAATTGGATTTTTTTGGGTTTCATCTTTTTCGTCTTGTTTATAGGTTTTACCTTTTTGGATCTGTTTTCTGTCAAGACAAAGAATCTCAAAACTTTAGACAGGACTTAATGCTATATTTCAATTGAGAGTCTTTGAAATGTAGTGGGATGCTGTTTTTTGACGACTCGAAGAGGAGAATTAGTAGATCGTCTTTTTCGGGCAATAATTTTGTTGTAGTGTATCTAAAACAGGAAATGAAATGCGTCAACTCAAAGTATTTAGTTAAATTTGATGTTAAGCTGAGAGAAGACAGTAGTGTTCTGTTCTTTTCGCCTTTTCGAAGAAGAGCGCAAAACGTTCGGAATTTTTTTTTGACAGTCTGGTGCAGTTTTGTCGCTATTTGTATCATTTTAGCTATTTTGTCGCTATTTTAAAATTTTTCCATATTGGACGTTTTCAGTGTTTTCTGTATTCTTCAAAAATTTTTTGCTGTTTACCTTATTTGTTTTGGCTGCAATTCGATTCAATTTATTTTAACTTTGAGTTGTTCAACAAATTTTAGGTTAATAATTTCCCCTATATCTTATGTTTTCTGAATACTCTTCTGATTTTGTTCCTCTCACTGTTGTTTTTCTTCAATATTTTTTAGAGCTATTCTAAAGGTTTTTTTAAAGTTATCGACGAAGAGTAAAAATTTTTTACTTTTGCTGGTATATCTCAGTATTTCCGTGTTCAATTTGGTGTTGCCGTGTCTTGGGTGGGAGTTCTTTTTTTTCTCAAATTGATGGTTGCGAAATAAATTTATGATGGTTTTGTTCAAGAATTTTGAAGAGAAAAAGGGCTTGCTCAATATGAAATGCTTCTGTTGTTTCTTCTGTCAGCTGTTTTCTTTTATTGAATAGAGATTAACCGTGCCGGAACGTCTTTTGGCAAAAGCGATTTTGGAGTTGTAACTCAAAGAAAGTTTTTCAGGTGATTTATTTGGTTTTGCTGTCACATGCTATCCCACAACCAATTTTCCTCTTTGTTTATTATCCTCTTATTGTTTCAAATTGAGTAGCATAATTAATTAAATGAAGCAATAGGAATACACAGATTTTTAATCAGAATAACATCTTAGCCTTTATCAAGAAAGATGTGTATTTTTCATCTTTTTTTACTAAGTTTTTGAGACAGCTGCTCAACGAGCTATTGCGGCTAATTTCAGGCAATGTGCCAGCTGTTTTTAAAATCTTAATACGTTTTCATGATTTTTGATGTCAAATTGGAGAGGTGAGTTTGATTACGCCCAAACAAGAGCTGGAGCGAAAGAGGCGAAACTAAAGTTTTCCTGCTTTAATTTTAACTTTGAGTGATAAAAATAATTAAAATTTGCTCTCTGATTTTATTTCTTGAGTGGCTTTTCAACAGGCCGAAGTTTCACCGTTTTTTCGATTTTATTTGCGAATCAACCACAATTATTGCAATGGCACATTTTACGGATCATATTTCAAAATTTTGACGAATGATCATTATTATTGCAAACAATTTGGGTTTTAATCTTTCCCTAATAAGGAAACCCAATTTATAAATCAGATTTTTCTGGCTTTTCACTCCTTCAATAAATACCTAAGAGTATGCGGAATTTTTTACGGAAACGTACAAATGGCTACTTAATTTTTTCTCAATTCTTGAGCTCTTTTCCACAAATTTGGTCTTGGTATATAAAAATTGTTTTGTTTCAGTTTAGCAAAAGTCGAGTGCAAATTTTGTCAAATTATTTTAATTTTAATACTTATATTGGGCAGTGATGTTGGACTCAGATTAATTTGATTTGAACAACACTTCCCACTCAGAAATGCTATAATAGCATCGAGATGAGTTCAACAGTCGTGCAAAGACATTTCGATGAACATTAGTTGGTTTTGGCTGCAATTTTCCTAACATAATTTACTTAACCCATGTCTCCAATCAGTTTGTTATCATTTTTCGTTTTTCCGGAGTTTTCAAGAGTTTTCAGAAGAATTTTTTTGTGTTGTTGTTTTCTTGAATCTTTATGTCACAATTCCCGCTCATTCAAATTACCCTTTTGTTACTCAGCTAGTTTCTTGAAATTTGTTACTTGATTATTTCATCGCATCAAAACCAATCCCTTGCTTTCCTAACTTTTTTCAACTTGACTATTCCTTTACACTGCAAATGGGAAAGAGGAATTGCCCTGGCCTATCATCAGCTTCTGTACATTGTCAATATTTTAGGATATCAAATTTGATTCAGATGTTATTCTAACTGTTCTGTCTAATTTTAAATTGAGGCTATCGATTTTCGCAGTTGTTTATCACAAATTTTTGCACTATTCGTATAGCTACAGCGAAACCCAAACAGAAACTTTCTTCTTGCACTATCCGTAAGAAAAAATGATGAAACACCGGAACGTGAAAAGATCGTGAGTCGCCATACTTGTTGAATAATTCAAAAAAGTTGTTTCTGAGTTATTTTATTTTCGATTAACTTTTTTTCCCTATCTTTTGCAGTTTTTGTCCTGTTTTGATAGTTGTTTGAAGCTTTGGTTAATTAATTTGAGGTCTCTGCAATTTTGGAAGCATTTTTGGTTGTTTTGCTCAATTTAAGCAAAAATTAGCAATTTCTTGGTTTATAACTGCCTTTTTTGAGAAACATACAAAAAAGTTGCAAAACTTTTTCTAAATTTTCGCAGTTTTTTGTTTTTTCTATCAACAACCAGTGCCAACCTTTTTAGCCCTATTTGTCAAAAGGAACGTTTCTTTATGTTTATATCGTGAATTGAATTCAATTTTTTAAATCCAATGAGTGGCTCTAGTAGGAACTGCGCTTTTTGAAGGGTTTTTTCTTGGCAGAGGCGGCTCTTTTAATGGTTTCCGGAATTCTTACAACTAAATTTTTAAAAGCGGTTTAGGCATGAGTTTTGGAGTCGAATTGGAGAATTGCTTTTGTTCATATCGAAACAGGAAAACGAGCAAAAAAACTATCGCTTCTGGGGGCTTAATTTTTGCGTTTTATTTATGAAGTAGTCAGAAAACAGTGTTGGAGGAAATGTTGGCTTTCTTTATTGGCAGTTTTTTTATTGGTTTTATGTTTTTTGGCATTCGGCGGTTGCGCTTTGGTTTTTACTGTTCTTCGATTTTTGCTCGATTTTTCTGTAATTGTTTTTTTGGGTTTCACATCTTTCGTTTTGTTTATAGATTTTACCTTTTTGGATCTGTTTTCTGTCCAGACAAAAAATCTCAAAACTTTAGACAGACTTCTTGCTATATTTCAATTTGAATATTTCAATGAGAGAATTTGAAAGGTAGTGGAAACCTGTTTTTTTCGACGACTCGAAGAGAAGAATTAGTGGATCGTCTTTTTCCAGCAGAAATATTTTTTGAAGTTTGTCTAAAACAGGAAATGAAATGCTTTTAATCGAAGTATTTTGTTAAAATTGATGTAATGCTGAGAGAAAACAATAGTATTCTGTTGTTGTCGCTTTTTGGAAGGAGAGGGAGAGCTAGAAACCTTCGGAATTGTTTTCTGATGCAATTTTCTCGCTAATTGTATCATTTTAGCTGTTTTACTATTGTTCCAAATTAGACGTTTTTATTGTTTTTTGTGAAATTTGAACAAACTTTGGTCGCTATTTCCCCTTTTTCTTATGTTTTTTGCAAATCACTTCTGGTTTTGTTCCTGTTGGTATTGCTTTTCTTCAATGTTTTTAAATTAGAGCTGTTCTAAAGGTTTTGTTTCTTAAAGCTGTCGACGGAGACAAGAAGTTTCCTTCTTTTGCTGGTATATATCAGTCACTCTGTTTTCAATTTGGTGTTGCCGTGTCTTGTGTGGGAGGTCTTTTTTTCTCAAATTGATGGTTGCGAAATAAATTTATGATGGTTTTGTTAAAGAATTTTGAAGAGAAAAAGGGCTTGCTCAATATGAATTGCTTCTGTTGTTTCTTCTGTCAGCAGTTTTCTTTTATTGAATGGAGACTAACTGTGTTGGAAGGTCTTTTGACAAAAGCGAATTTGGAGTTGTAACTCAAAGAAAGTTTTTCAGGTGATTTATTTGGTTTTGCTGTCACATGCTATCCCACAACCAATTTTCCTCTTTGTTTATTATCCTCTTATTGTTTCAAATTGAGTAGCATAATTAATAGAAGCAATAGAATACACAGATTCTTAATCAGAATAACATCTTAGCATTTAACAAAAAAGATGTTTATTTTTCATCTTTCTTTTACTTACTGTTTGAGACAGCTGCTCAAACATAATTTACTTAATCTATGTCTCCAATCAGTTTGTTATCATTTTTCGTTTTCCCGGAGTTTTCAAGAGTTTTCAGAAGAATTTTTTTGTGTTGTTGTTTTCTTGAAATTTTATGTCACAATTCCCGCTCATTCAAATTACCCTTTTGTTAATCAGCTAGTTTCTTGAAATTTGTTACTTGATTATTTCATCGCATCAAAACCAATCCCTTGCTTTCCTAACTTTTTTCAACTTGACTATTCCTTTACACTGCAAATGCGAAAAAGGAATTGCCCTGGCCTATTATCAGCTTCTGTACATTGTCAATATTTTAGGATATCAAATTTGATTCAGATGTTATTCTAACTGTTCTGTCTAATTTTAAATTGAGGCTATCGATTTTCGCAGTTGTTTATCACAAATTTTTGCACTATTCGTATAGCTACAGCGAAACCCAAGCAGAAACTTTCTTCTTGCACTATCCGTAAGAAAAAATGATGAAACACCGGAACGGGAAAAGATCGTGAGTCGCCATACTTGTTGGATAATTCAAAAAAGTTGTTTCTGAGTTATTTTATTTTCGATTAACTTTTTTTCCCTATCTTTTACAGTTTTTGTCCTGTTTTGATAGTAGTTTGAAGCTTTGGTTAATTAATTTGTGGTCTCTGCAATTTTGGAAGCATTTTTGGTTGTTTTGCTCAATTTAAGCAAAAATTAGCAATTTCTTGGTTTATAACTGCCTTTTTTGAGAAACATACAAAAAGTTGCAAAACTTTTTCTAAATTTTCGCAGTTTTTTTGTTTTTTCTATCAACAACCAGTGCCAACCTTTTTAGCCCTATTTGTCGAAAGGAACGTTTCTTTATGTTTATATCGTGAATTGAATTCAATTTTTTAAATCCAATGAGTGGCTCTAGTAGGAACTGCGCTTTTTGAAGGGTTTTTTCTTGGCAGAGGCGGCTCTTTTAATGGTTTCCGGAATTCTTACAACTAAATTTTTAAAAGCGGTTTAGGCATGAGTTTTGGAGTCGAATTGGAGAATTGCTTTTGTTCATATCGAAACAGGAAAACGAGCAAAAAAACTATCGCTTCTGGGGGCTTAATTTTTGGGTTTTATTTATGAAGTAGTCAGAAAACAGTGTTGGAGGAAATGTTGGCTTTCTGTATTGGCAGTTTTTGTTGGTTTTACGTTTTTTGGCATTCGGCGGTTGCGCTTTGGTTTTCACTGTTCTTCGATTTTTGCTCGATTTTTCTGTAATTGTTTTTTTGGGTTTCACATTTTTTCGTTTTGTTTATAGATTTTACCTTTTTGGATCTGTTTTCTGTCCAGACAAAAAATCTCAAAACTTTAGACAGACTTCTTGCTATATTTCAATTTGAATATTTCAATGAGAGAATTTGAAATGTAGTGGAAACCTGTTTTTTTCGACGACTCGAAGAGAAGAATTAGTGGATCGTCTTTTTCCAGCAGAAATATTTTTTGAAGTTTGTCTAAAACAGGAAATGAAATGCTTTTAATCGAAGTATTTTGTTAAAATTGATGGAATGCTGAGAGAAAACAATAGTATTCTGTTGTTGTCGCTTTTTGGAAGAAGAGGGAGAGCTAGAAACGTTCGGAATTGTTTTCTGATGCAATTTTCTCGCTAATTGTATCATTTTAGCTGTTTTACTATTGTTCCATATTAGACGTTTTTATTGTTTTTTGTGAAATTTGAACAAACTTTGGTTGCTATTTCCCCTATTTCTTATGTTTTTTGCAAATCACTTCTGGTTTTGTTCCTGTTGGTATTGCTTTTCTTCAATGTTTTTAAATTAGAGCTGTTCTAAAGGTTTTGTTTCTTAAAGCTGTCGACGGAGACAAGAAGTTTCCTTCTTTTGCTGGTATATATCAGTCACTCTGTTTTCAATTTGGTGTTGCCGTGTTTAAGATGGTTTTGTTAAAGAATTTTGAAGAGAAAAAGGGCTTGCTCAATATGAAATGCTTCTGTTGTTTCTTCTGTCAGCAGTTTTCTTTTATTGAATGGAGACTAACTGTGTCGGAAGGTCTTTTGACAAAGCGATTTTGGAGTTGTAACTCAAAGAAAAGTTTTCAGGTGATTTATCTGGTTTTGCTGTCACATGCTATCCCACAACCAATTTTCCTCTTTGTTTATTATCCTCTTATTGTTTCAAATTGAGTAGCATAATTAATAGAAGCAATAGAATACACAGATTCTTAATCAGAATAACATCTTAGCATTTAACAAAAAAGATGTTTATTTTTCATCTTTCTTTTACTTACTGTTTGAGACAGCTGCTCAACGAGCTATTGCGGCTAATTTCAGGCAATGTGCCAGCTGTGTTTAAAATCTGTTAACACATTTTCATGAATTTTGAAGTCAAATTGGAGAGGTGAGTTTGATTACGCCCAAACAAGAGGTGGAGCGAAAGAGCTGAAATTAAAGTTTTTTGCTTTAATTTTTAACTTTGAGTGATAAAAATATTTAAAATTTGCTCTCTGATTTTATTTCGTGAGTGGCTTCTCAACATGCCGAAGTTTCACTGTTTTTTCGATTTTATTTTCGAATCAACCACAATTTTTCCAATGGCACATTTTACGGATCATATTTAAAAATTTTGACAAAAGATCATTATTATTGCAAATAATTCGGGTTTTCATCTTTCCCTAATAAGGAAACCCAATATATAAATCGTTTTTTCTTGTTTTTCACTGCTTCAATAAATACCTAAGAGTATGCGGAATTTTTCTCGGAAATCTACAAATGGCTACTTATTTTTTCTCAATTCTTGAGCTCTTTTCCACAATTTCGATCTTGGTATATAAAATTTTTTTTGTTTCATTTTAGCAGAAGTCGAGTGCAAATTTTGTCAAATTATTTTGAATTTAATCTTATTTTGGGCAGTGATGTCGGACTGAGGTTGATTTGATTTGAACAACACTCCTTACTCTCAGGCATGCAATAAGAGCATTGAGATGTGAACAGTTGTGCAATAACATTTCGATGGAAATTAGTCGGATTTGGTTGCAATTTTCTAACATAATTCACATAATCCATAGCTTTTCTCAGTTTGTTGTGATCAATTTTCGTTTTCAAGAGTTTTCAGCGGCAGCATTATGACTATTAACACTGGCTTTACATTTTGGTAATTATCATTTAGTGTTGTTGTTGTTTTGAAATTTTATGTCGCAATTCCCGCTCATTTAAAATACCAATTTGTTAATTAGCTAAATTCTTGAAATTTTTTACTTGATTATTCCAGCGCATTATCGAAACCAATCCATTGCTTTCCTGACTTTTTTTCCAATTACACTGCAAATGCGAAAGAGGGATTGCACTGGCCCATTATCAGCCTCTGTAGATCGTAAATATTTTAGGATATCAAATTTGATTCAGATGTTCTTTTGACTGTTCTGTCTAATTTTAAATGGAGGCCATCGATTTTCGCAGTTGTTTATCACAAAGTTTTGCACTATTTGTATAGCTACAGTGAAACCCAAACAGACACTTTCTTTTTGCACTATCCGTAAGAAAAA
Organism: Convolutriloba macropyga; assembly: GCF_964194025.1. NCBI lineage: Eukaryota > Metazoa > Xenacoelomorpha > Acoela > Convolutidae > Convolutriloba > Convolutriloba macropyga. The sequence continues at coordinate 37,183,636 of NC_134473.1, read as the reverse complement.
TTGATGAAATACCGGAACGTGAAAAGATCATGAATCGCCATACTTGTTGAATAATTCAAAAAAGTTGTCTCTGAGTTATTTTATTTTCGATTAACATGTTTTTCCTATTTTTTACAGTTTTCGTCTTGTTTTGATAGTAATTTGAAGGTTTGGGTAATTAATTTGAGGTCTCTGCTAATTTGGAAGCATTTCTGGGTTTTTTTGATCAATTTAAGCAAAAATTAGCAATTTCTTCGTTTATATCTGCCTTTTTCGAGAAACATACAAAAAGTTGCGAAGATTTCCTAAATGTTCGCAGTTTTTTGTTTGTTTTTCTATCATCAACTAGTACGAGCATTTTTAGCCTTGTGACCCGAAAAGAACGTTTTTTAGGCTTTATATGCCCTTGTGAAGAAAATACTTTTTTGTGCAAATTTTTTATCTCTTTCTATTCGTTGTTTTCAGAGCTTGATTTTAATATCGAGAATTAAATGCAATGTTTTAATTCCAATGAGTGGCTCTAGTAGGAACTCTGTTTTTGAAGGGCTACTTTTTTGGCAGAGGCGGCTCTTTAGGTGGTTTCCGGAACTCTTCCAATTATTTTTTTAATAGTGGTTTAGACATGAATTTGGAGTCAAATTCAAGAATATATTTTGATCATGTGGAAACAAGAAAACGAGCCAAAAAGCCAACAATTATGGGGGGCTTAATTTTTGCACTTTACTTATGAAGAAGTCAGAAATCAGTATTGGATATGTTGGCTTTCTAGATTGTGGTTCTTTTTGACATTCGGCGATTTGACTTTGGTTTTTACTGCTCGTCAATTTTTGATCGTTTTTTTTCTGTGTTTGGTTTTTTGGGTTTCACCGTATTAGATTTGTTTATAAATTTTTACTTTTGGCTCTGTTTTCTGTCAAGACAAGGAATCTCAAAACTTTAGACATCACTTCTTGCTATATTTCAATTGAGAATTTGAAATGTAGTGGGATGCTGTTTTTTTCGACGGCTCGAAGAGGAGAATTGTTATATTGTCTTTTTTGGGCGTTAGTGTTAATTTAGTGTACCTAAAACAGGAAAAGAAATGCGTTAAATCAAAGTATTTAGTTAGAAATGATGCAAAGCTGAGAGAAGACAGTAGTATTCTGTTCTTGTCGCCTTTTGGAAGGATAGGGAGAGCGAGAAAAGTTTAGAAAAATTTTTGAGAGTCTGGTGCAATTTACTATTTGTATCATTTTAGCTGTTTTAGCATTTTTCGATATTTGACATTTTTAGTAGTTTTTGTTTTCGAAAATCAAATTGCGTTCTGCAAAAATCATGTCGCAACGTTTCAACTCTCATTGTCCCTCGACTAGATGCACTCCTATAACGATGATGAACGGAATAAACAGCTAAAAGTTCTGTCTCTTGACTTAGCAAAAGCTTTCGATACGGTGCCACACGGCACGCTGATAAAGAAACTTAAATCTTTTGCCATTTGGTGGAAAACTGTTAGGATTGATAGCCTTATGTTTAATCGAAAAATAGCAAATAGTTAACATAAGGGGAGGCTTCTCTACTCCAAAGGAAGTTACCAGTGGCCCAGGGCCGCATCTTAGGACCTCAGCTACTTCTTGTCTTTATCAATGATTTGCCCGAGACCGTACCCCCACCACGGACAGTTGCGGCTATGCTGATTATCTTAAAAATATGACACAAAACCCAGGCGAATTAACCAGTACTGTCAAAAGTGTAGAAAATTGGATGAAAGTGAACTGAACGCAAGCGACCACAAAGAAAGCCCACGTTCTTAACATCATGGGTTTGCTAATGATGTTTTTTTATTGATCAGATTTCAACATCCTCATAGTCGCAAAGAGACGTTGGCCTAATAGTGCCAATCACGTCTCACCTGGAATTTTAACTGATTATCAGGGACCTTGAAAACTATATGCGCTTACTTTCAGCTGAAAAGTAACTTAAGCCAATCGTGCAGTAAGTACGCCAAGTTATGTGCATAAACTAGCAAGTTGTGCCTATACTCACCTATGCGTCGCAAGCGTGGCTGCCTAGTCGGGGTGCTACCTTTGTGTCTATACATTGAGATACACGACATCTTCGGCTTTTTAGCTTTGCAAAAAAGAAAGTATGATGTAAACCTGGACTCTCAACTAATAAGCACCACCTGCAACACGACCAGACAGTGTACCAGAGATGAACTCAACATATCGAAAAATCGATTGACTAAAATGTTAGGTGATTTTTTTTACAAAGACTCTGCTCAACAACTACTCAAGGTGTTCAAACATTACGGAAATGTGTTGAATAAATGCACTTTAACAAAACAAAAATCTACTGGGATTTCTTTGAAAATTACTTCTCAGAGGAGAACAGATGCACGTGGAGGGTAGCCTGCAGATGTGGGAACTCAGAATATACCAAATTTAAACTCAACAGTGACTCTAAAGGGGTGCAATGCCCTAAATCCTTCACTACTACTACCACTACTACTACTTTATTTCAAAGCTGATCATTCAAGGGAGTGGAGAATTTTTTTGTTGCTGGTTGTGGATGTTTGCGCTCGCGCGTCTATATGTTCATTTAACATGCGTTAATAATGGTCATTTTTATTTAAATTGGGTAAAATTGTTTCTGAAACTATGGAAAGGATTGGCTGCCATATTTGGTCTTTGTCTTTCATAACGGAGAACAAAATGTTAAAATCTCGTAAAATTGATGATTTCAATTTGATTTTTTTTTACTTTTCATTTGTGCAATTACTGCGCACCTTTGGTGAAACTTTGGTTTTTATTGATCAATTTACAGTCTGTCCCATGAAGTTGAAGTAAACAAACGTTCGAACAATGACAAAACGTGCATTTGCTCCAATCTGGTCATTTGAATGCCGAGGCTTTTTCCCTTGAGGTCCAATTCATTGTTTGTTTGTATCCACATGTATTCAAATAGAATTTGCCTTTAGAACTCTGTCAAAGAAATTTTGAAACAGTTGCTTATTTGTATTTTATGGGACAGGCCATAGCACAATCCGAATCAATGCAGTTTTATAATTAAGCTCCAGATGAGTGAAGCTATGAGAAGGAGGAGAGTGTTGTATGACGTAATCTGATTGGCTAAGCTCTCTCTGTATTTGTAGTAGATGTACATTTCCATGTAGTATCCATGTTGCACAGACCTGCCGTATGCGTCTGGTGATGCACTGATGGCTTTGGCACATTGCACAAGATGTTTTACATTCTCAAGACCTAAGAAACCAACTCAGTTCTCTATCTATAGTCGCAGATGAAAAAATTATATTTACAGAAATTTTAAATTGTAAATACTATATTTCTATCAGTGACGAGTATTCTTTAATTCAAATCAGGTGAATCATATGCCGAGTTTATTTAAGAGATTTTCTTGTTAAAATTTCATAAGTTTACAAATCAATTTTTCAAGCGGATTACATGTACATTAAAGTTTGATTATTTTTTGCCAGTCTAATATGTCATTTTGATGATCGAACGAAGTGTTCATCGTAAATACAGCAGATTACACCACAAATCCGGTAACAGAAAAGGAAATTTGATAAAGGGTACCTGTTTTAAATGACCAACAGCATTAATTGTGGTTTCTTTATTATGGTAGTCATCATAATTAGATATTCTTAGAATGCAAAAGTAAGTCTCGGATATATGTACTATTGAGAGTGAAGAACCATTGATTATATTCTATAAAATATAGAATAAGTTGTATTCTATATTATTCTACCGAGAGGGAAAAGGAAAGATTTTCAATTTATTTAACCACGTTTTGTGATGTAATGAGAGCTCACACACAACAGCGTATAGTTGTTCTAATGATATTGAGCAGTTCTTGATGATATGAAACTCCCAATAGTGAACCAGCTAGCTAATCATCTTTACCTTGCGATCCGTCCTGCCATGGTTTTGCTTCTGGACCTGGATCCAAATTGAGAGCGCTGTTCGTCCCGGTGCTGGTGCTGTTGCTCGTGCTATTGCTTCCGTTCGTACCACCAGAGCCGTTGGCCCTTAAAGTAAACAAAAAATGAAGTAAACAAATTAATGAGCATGTAGTTCAAAAAGTACTACGCTTCACAACATTGTTTTATGTATTTTTTCCCTATCTCTCCTGGCTACCTGCAGTTGTCTGCTTTTTGCGTAAAGCCTGCAAAACAAATGGATATTGCTTTAAATAGTCATAATGGATAATATTTGTACATAGTAAAATCGTAGATTCGACCAAACTTTATAAATTGATGTTTCAAAATTGTTTCATTAACTCGATTTACAGATTGAGCTACGCGATTCAAGTCGGTCTGGTTAGGGTTGTGCACCATGACCTGTAAAAACCAGCACGGGGGTAAAGCGTGACACGGTGACAGTCTGGAAGCTACTACTGTCTGGGTATAGTCTAATCTCGACCCCGTCCAGAGTCTGAAGAGTTATCAGTGCAGAGTATGGAGTAATGAGTAATTCTCAACAGAGCCTTTTCCGGAGCTTTTACGGATTAATCAGAACCGCTTTGAATTTCTGGATAGTCTCATCAAGCCCAAGAGGTCCAGTAGCAGAGAATAGACGGTCCCCAAAAAGCGATAATAATGAGCCGCTGAAGAGACACCTTCTGGGAAACGCTGCTCAATTTAAGTTGATGAGCAGCAATTTCCACGCTAAAGGCTACGTAAAGTTTAGTAAAGAGGGTACAAGAAATAATAACCTCTTACTGATATATAATAGCAACCCAGGGTGGCCTCGAAAGCAGTAACACCTACTTTCTGAAAAGAATACCGGATACCAACTATCCCCGTATCTTCCAGTATCTGCAGTGCGCATCCCAAGTGAGTCTTGAAATCTTACTTGCGACTCACATTAGTCTGGCACCCACACTTCTAGACCAAAGTAGGTCTGGCACCCGGTTACGGGATATAACTTTCAGACACCCACTGTGTGCGAATCTAGGTGGATTGTTAAGAGCGAACGGTGGTCTAGATTTTCTGGTACCCCCTGTGCGCGAGATCAGTTCTTGTGAGCCCTGACCGGCGACAAAATTTCGGCAACTGACATTTTTAAACATAACCAACTAACGTCGAGTGAACTGCTCTGAAACTATTGGCGAACGCAAAGGAAGCCGAAGCAAAAGCAAGCGGACAGAAAAGCAAGCCGAAAGTTATGTAATAGTTATGTAATCTATCAGAAACAATACATTGTTAGCCGTTACAATCAATACTGCGCGTAGTATTATAGTGCATAATGTATTCTAATGCACCAAAGAAACAAAAACACGTCAATTTTTAGACATCTAGTGGGTACGGGCCTCAGCGGACCGCTGTCCATGGCCATGCCTCTCATCCGCTGCGCTGTGGGATGTAATCCGGAAACCGCGGACCGGTTCGCCCACCGGCCCGCCAGGGGCAACTTTAAGTACGGGTAGCCCAAATCTTTTCGGCTTACTTGACCTCATTTTCAAAATTCGGCTTGCTTGCCTATCGGCTTGCTTGACCACCACCGAAACTATTGACGAGCGGTTGGCTTCGTCAGTAGCTAGCTACAATTTATGGAGGCCACATTTAGCTTAATTGAAGGGGGCGTGGGACTGGCGCGGTGGTGGGGGGGGGAGGGGGTATGCGAAGTTGGGGGGGGGGGTTGCGAAGTAGGGGGGGGGAGGGGGCGATGTGGGTGTGGGTTTCTCTGTCTCTAAGAACTACACTTCACACCATAAATTTATGTCTCCAAAACAGTTTCAGTGAATCGCATACTTAGAGTCTAAGCCAAAAGGTTCTAGGAGAAATTAATGCCCTCTGGGTGTCATCTGTTTATCCCGTTGCTGAGGACGAAAAGTCAAGTCAGATGAAAACCTGTCGAATTTTTGGAGAAAAATATTAAAATTGCATGGAATAAAAAAAAATGTTTCAAATTGTGGACTTTGTGGTATGTTTCAACAAAAAAGCTTTTTTATACGATCAAAAGTTTACAAATAAAAACACTCTCTTTAAAAAACACCCTCTTTTTTCGCTTCACTCTCCAATTTTTTAAAATAAATAAATCACTGACAAACGAAGAGAATTTAGAAAAATCCAGGATACGATTCCATCCGTCACTAAAACGTCCAGGCAGAGAGCTGTTTGGAAGATTGAACTTAGACTTAGAGAATTAAAAGTCTAACTTTTTTGCCTAAAATCTTAGTGTCCCAATTTAGGACACTAAGTTAGGGAAAAAAGACTAGATCTCGTTACATATCTAACTTTTGACCCTTTAATCAAACCGCTATAAATAAACTACTACTTCGCTATCGGAGAAAGAGACGTTTGGATTATTTCCACTCCTTTATATTTTCATGAAGAACATTTTTCTTTCACTAACCTGCAAAATTGTACTCTTTACATCAATTTCAAATGAAATTCAACACTTTCGTACCCTTTGGTTCTCTTAATACTTTAGAACAAAATCTTAGTCCCCTCAAGCCTCGTGCCCAATAATCGGACGCCAGCGCCCTCGTTTCAGGGCACTAAGTCTGTCGGACGACTAAGATTAATTGAAATATGCCAAAAGACTTTGTTGCCACAAATTTCGTTTGAGCAATTAATTAACAAAAACGGTGCCATAGTCAATTTGTAAATACGAGCTGATCTACATATTCTCTTGTTTTGTATAATTTTTACTGAAGTGTGCGAAACGTCAGTTGTTCTCTGCAAGCTGTCTCAAAATGACGTTGCGTCGTCTACAGAGGCTGTTGTTTACGTTCGAAAAGATCACGAAACCTGTATGAAGAGTTGCCAGTGTGTAATTATGGGCTGACTAGCTGCCATATAAATGCAACAAATGCCATATTAATTGCTGCTTGATGCCATATTAATGCAAGCACTGACGTATCAAAATCGGAGAAAATTTGAAGGGCTAATGTTTTTCCACTATCTGGATTCTGCAATTTGTGCAATGGCTCTGAAAAACGAGCAAACAACTAGATAAGAAAATTTTCAACTTAGTAGACTTTACTTAGCTTAAATGCTTGGCTATTTTTTGCCCATGGTATTATTTAAACACGATGGAGCACCCGAAGCATCATTGAGGCTCTTATGGGAAAGACACACAATTTTGTATAAACTGGAGAATTTCAACATTCCTAAATTTCAAAATCTCTTAAATCTAAGTTTCAATTAATTTTAATATTATTGAATTGTAACCAGTGATTGCTACCATTGTCTGCCTAATTTCACAAGTTTAATACGACCAAATTTGGTGCTTCAAAAACGAGATTCCAACTGACCTGTCATCTGCCAAAATTATGTTGGTTGCTCGTCGATCTCTCAGAAAAATTTTGGCGTCATTCGTGAACCGATTTTTGTCGCGGGTTTCCAGGCGTTCGGACTCCATAGGCGGTGCTCGAGCCCGCTTCTCATTCAAAACCTGGGATCGAGTTAAAAAGTTTTCCCTTCTAAGTGGACTTCTGCCATTACCATTTTCAATTTCCATTCCTCTGTAATTGATTATTGACTCATTCCATGCAATAAAATTTCCCTTACACACGCAAAATGATATTGACAAAATAATTGCACACTTATGATAAGTGACTAGCTTTTAGCTTGTCCCTATGTAACCTCCGAAATAGAGCCTAAATTCAGTTCCTCGGCCAAAAGTGAGCTCTGATCAGGTAAGTTTCTTATATTTATATAGGCTTTCGTGCGGTCGAAAATACTCCCAGACGATGTAGCTCGAGCGCACAATGCACGGGTGTGTAGAATAAAGATTGATTAGAGGTCACATAGGTGTGAGATCTCAGCCTTGGAAGGCATAACGTAGACCGTACAAGTAATGACATATCTTTGGTGAGCCAGGCCGGATATTCTGGCAGTGCCATAGATCAGACCCAGCCGACCTTTTTATGCAACATCCCCAACAAACACATGCTTATGCAAACACACGTATAGAATCTTCAAATAATCCTAGACGTCAGAATACTCAATTTGGCATCATTGCTTCAAATTTACTACCCTATACAATGCAATTAATTCGCAAAAGAAAACAGTTTCTAGCTCTATAAATACAAAGGCAGGACTTCGTGATTTATCTTTTTCGAATCTGTTTATTTTTTGAAGCACTCAAACAATCAAACTGAAAACGAGTCCTTCTCCCATATCACAATTTTTGATCCGACCCCACTTGTGGGGAGCGGAACTATATACTCAAATGGGAATTTTTTGTTCAGACAATTTTGGCCAATCGATATATTCATCGTAGAGAAATGTTAGTGGTATCATTAAAAAGCTCGTCCAGCGTAGAATTAAAATTAAAAAAAGATTTTTTTGAATTTCGTTTTTTTCCAAGGCGTTATCGAGGTTTAAAATTTTGTGTTAACACGTGATTTTTGGCATGTTTTTGGTCACTTTTAGGGGAATTTTCGTTCAAATTAAGATTTTTTCTATCAAAATAGTAATTCAAAACTACATTTCACGACACAACTTTTTATCAATTTTGTGTTCCTAATTGACTAAAACCAATAAAAAGACTAGTTCTGGTCTCATAGGGAAGTTTACCATCAATAAAATTCGAATTCTAATTGAGAGCTCTTTTTTAGAAAACGCTTCATTTTTTGTTGTTATTTTAAGTCTTTTAGAGGCTAGTCACTTTTCATATCGCAGTTCAAATGGAGCCCAATGAACAAAAAATCGTTTTCAAGGAATCGATCATGTTTTTTTTTGGCTTCGACTCTGAGTTTTCTTAACTTTAATTGAAATTTTGATATACTTTGTTAGGTTTTACAAATCTTTTTGGAGTCCTATGGCATAGAATCTTTGACTAAAAATGCAATAGGTTTCCTAATGAGCATTAAGTGAACCTATCTAGTGCTTTAAATGAACAGCTAATGACTGTTAAGACTAAAAAGAAATTAACCAATCATAAAATTATTTTCGTGAACTGTAAGTTAGTCTCAGTAAGTTCAGAACACTTTTTCCTTCTTTCTGTAAACAAAATCAATCTTGGTAGCAGTTTTATCTTCTAACTATTTGTCATTTGACTTAAACGCCACAAGATTTCAAAAAAATCAAATTTTTTGGATATTTTTGTATTATTGGTACCTTTTGAAATCTTATCACCCTAACTTAATTTTGATAGCTCCCATTGGCTTAGAGATGACGTCCAATGGATCATATATAAAGTTTTCGTAGAAAATATACGGTTTAAATGGCTTCGACACTTTTTTCTTGCATTTTCTACTGAGTTTTGGGTTTTTGCCTTTTTTGTTGTTTTCAGAGCCATAGGTCTTACTGTGATGTCTTATTTATTCACTATGCATGACAAACACTTTTGTCCTCCCATCGAGGCATAACTAAGCGTATTTATTTACATCCGTTGAAGGCTACTAAATTAAACGGCTGTCAAGACATTAAAAAAATTTTTCGGATATTTTCTTGAACATTAACCAATCGTCATTTTTTTTTCGTGAACTGTAAGTCAGTCTCAAAAATGTCAGGATCTTTTTCTTTTTTACTTCAACCAAATTTTATCTAGCTAGCGGTTTTATCTTCTAACTTTTGCATATTATGACTTCGTTGCACGGGTTTTCATAATTTTTTTTATTTTTGGATCCTTTTTTCGTAATTTTGGTTCCTTTTGATTTTTTTGACTACTTATTTATCACCTTCTCCTAATATTTAAAACTCCCTTTGGCTTAGAGGAGACGTTCAAAGGATCGTAGATAATGTTTTCAGAGAAAAGCTTATTAATATGTGGAATCAGTAAAGAGAAACATCACATTCAATAATTCTGTGGACTCTTAACAGTAGAGAAAGAAATGATTCCAATGAGCTTTGACGTGCGAAGTACAACAACCAATAAAACTACGTATTTTCCTAAATTTGAATGTATGAATTTGCACAGCAAAAAAATTCTCATAGGAACAAAGGTTTATCAAACTGACAGCAACAAGTTGAAGTGAAGAAGTACGCGAAATCCAAAAATAAACATTTAAAGGTTATTAAAACTATGATGCACAAAATTTTAAAAAATCAGTTTTGCATTTTTGACTCTCTGTTATTCAGTTGCTTCCATAAAATAAATCAAACAATGCGGTTTTAATGAAATCTTCACAGTAGAGCGTTCGATGTTTTTTTGAGTGCAATATTTTGAGCATGGTGACAAAAACTTCACGTAAAAATTCACGTAAGTTCACGTAAAAATTCAATACAAAGGCATTTGTGAAAACTATTTTGCTCTTTGAAATGAATAGCCTCTCTCTCTCTCTATTAACAATTTTTGAGTGTATTCGGCTAAACTGTCCTAAACTAAAAACTTAACTTTCGTTGGCATTCACGAAGCTCGAAGAAAAGAGTTTAAGGACTAGTTTAGAGTTTTTGTCTAGTTTCATTATTTTTTCTCTTTGCTTTTGAACTTTCCCTTTCGTTTTTAAATTACGACCTCCTAAAACTTCAGTTGAGGAACTGTGCGAAGCATGTATTGGCATCATTATGATGACCAAACTTTTGTTGTCTTGCCATAAGGTAGTGGATGAGATAGAATATATATGTTGTCAGAATCACCCAACTCCTCCCAATTTTATTTAACTACCCATCAAATAAATTCCTAATAGTTTGGTTTTGGTCAGTTTGATATCTCTCCGCCCAAAGGCCAGTGGGAGAATTTTGTTTTACGTTAAACTGCATGACATTTTGAAAACACCTTTTTTAAAACAAAATATTAAGGGTAGATCGTACTCGCTAAAAAATTGCAAAAGGTACACATACACATATCTCCAAGCACCGTCAAGATACTATAAGGGGGCTATAAACTTGTGGAGGATTATAAAAGGGTATAGTAGGAAAACTATATACATCATAATGTGATAACTCTGTCCCAAAAATTTAGTTAGTTTTATTTTCTTGTGCATCGAATTACAAATGTTTTACCTTTCCTTGACTTGTACTGTGCTTACGCATCTATATTTACAATGCCTCTTAGTCAAGATTGTAAGATATTTGAACTCAAGCCAGAAAAATGACATTTTTTTGTTTCCCTAGTCCAGAAATGCTCGTTTTTAGATTTTAAAAAATTGTAGGTTTGTTCGGTTTCATTTAACATGCATTTTAAGTTTGGTTTCAAACCTAAGAAAATAATGAGCAGATTACTAATGTACGTGTTTTTTCATGATCTCATAAAGACTCGGTGTGTGCGATTTATTGAATTGAATCTCATCAATGTCCAACAAGTCTCAAACTTTTAACTTGAAAAATAAACAAAACAATTTATATTTTTTTACCTAGTTTTATTAAGCTATAGAAAAAAATCAAGCGATATGCACTCGTTTGACAAAATTGTCCTCAAGAGGTTAGTTTGCGTTCTTTTGATTAGAAAGCTATATATGAAATAATTAAAATATTCAAATTTTTGTATGAACAAAAACGACGACTTCGTACGTTTCAAACCGAATTTACCGAACCTCAGAAACCGAACATTCAGACGATCTGTTATGTTTAAAAACCAGATTCATTTTTGTTCGTTGCACACCGTGTGAAGAAAATGGGAATTTTCATGTAAAATGATTTTCTCGATCTTTTTTACGTTCTTCAAGCATTCAAGGAGTCAGCCAACTCGAGTTGTTTTAAAGTTGAGAATGAATCAGTGTTGGTTTGTAATAAGCAATCCTTCTGTTGAAGAGTCGATTGTAGTTGAAGCAGAGAACAGCTGCTAATATTATGATGGGTATCAGCAGTGATGGGATTATTCTGCAGTAAGCTCAAACAATATATATTTTCAGCAAACTACTCCATGCATATTTCTGAAATGTTGTGCCTCAAACATAAAACGCTTACCCCCAATCGCTGGTGCAGGAGATTTTTTACATAATAATATAGAGTGGCTTTGCGAGGGTCTATCGGTACCGAAAAAAATCTACTTCCAAAGAGAATTACTTCCTTTCAATGCGGAAAGCGCTTAAATTTTGTGAAAGTGGTTTCCACAAAGCGGTCATAATTATGTGAAAATGTAATTGAGCAAAATTTAGCGGATGGTGCCTCCGTCAAACATTTTTTTGCAACGGAAAGCAGTTTTCATTTTTCAGTTCCCCCTTTCAACTTTAAAAATGAAAACACTGACTGGAATTTCCATATAGGGCACCTCTTTTTCGTCCGCGAAGTTCGAAAGTATGTTTCACACGCACAAGGTATTAAAATACTAAAAGTAAAATCTGGTAATAAACACGACTAAATTAACTCGAAAATTTGGTACCAGCCTATGTTGGTATGTAGTAGGAAAACTATATACATCATAATGTGATAACTCTGCCCCAAAAATTTAGTTAGTTTCATTTTGTTGTGCGTCGAATTACAAATGTTTTACCCTTCTTTGACTTGTACTGTGCTTACGCATCTATATTTACAGTGCCTCTTGGTCAAGATTGTAAAATATTTGAACTCAAGCCAGAAAAATGACATTTTTTGTTTCCCTAGTCCAGAAAAGCTCGTTTTTAGATTTTCAAAAATTGTAGGTTTGTTTGGTTTCAGTTAACATGCATTTTAAGTTTGGTTTCAAACCTAAGAAAATCATGAGCAGATTACTAATGTTCGTGTTTTTTCATGATCTCATAAAGACTCGGTGTGTGCGATTTATTGAATTGAATATCATCAATGTCCAACAAGTCTCAAACTTTTAATTTGAAAAATAAACAAAACAATTTATATTTACTTACCTAGTTTTATTAAGCTATAGAAAAAAAATCAAGCGATTTGCACTCGTTTGACAAAAATCTCCTCAAGAGGTTAGTTTGCGTTTCTTTTGATTAGAAAGCTATATATGAAATAAATAAAATATTCAAATTTTTGTATGAACAAAAACGACGACTTCGTACGTTTCAAACCGAATATACCGAACCTCAGAAACCGAACATACAGACGATTTGTTATGTTTTAAAACCGGACTCATTTTTGTTCGTTGCACACCGTGTGAAGAAAATGGGAATTTTCATGTAAAATGATTTTCTCGATCTTTTTTACGTTCTTCAAGCATTCAAGGAGTCAGCCAACTCGAGTTGTTTTAAAGTTGAGAATGAGTCAATGTTGGTTTGTATTAAGCAATCCTTCTGTTGAAGAGTCGATTGTAGTTGAAGGAGAGAACAGCTGCTAATATTATGATGGGTATCAGCAGTGATGGGATTATTCTGCAGTACGCTGAAACAATATATATTTTAAGCAAACTACTCCATGCATATTTCTGAAACGTTGTGCCTCAAACATAAAACGCTTACCCCCAATCGCTGGTGCAGGAGATTTCTTACATAATAATATAGCGTGGCTTTGCGAGCGTCCATCGGTACCGAAAAAAATCTACTTCCAAAGAAAATTACTTCCTTTCAATGCGGAAAGCGCTTAAATTTTGTGAAAGTGGTTTCCACAAAGCGGTCCTAATTATGTGAAAATGTAATTGAGCAAAATTTAGCGGATGGTGCTTCCGTCAAACATTTTTTTGCGGCGGAAAGCAGTTTTCACTTTTCAATTCCCCCTTTCAACTTTAAAAATGAAAACACTGACTGGAATTTCCATATAGGGCACCTCCTTTTTGTCCGCGAAGTTCGAAAGTATGTTTCACACGTACATTGTATTAACATAGGAAAAGTAAAATCTGGTAATAAAAACGACTAAATTAACTCGAAAATTTGGTACCAGTAGACGCCCGTAATGGGTATATAACAAAGCCTGATAATAAAGCAAATAGATCCCAATCTTTTGCAGTGGCTCCTGATTCGGATTCTAAAGTGCGTACTTTGGCGACGATGCAGAAAACAGTTAAAATTGGTGAAACATAGGGAAGGTTATTTTATTATACGAACGTGTAATTGTTGATGACATTTCCCCTTCTTCTGTTTCTGTCGTAAAATATTATGAAGATCTTAAGAATGAAACTAAAACAACACGCATTTAAATCACGTTTTAAACGAGAAATGATTTCACGTTAGAGACCATATGGCCTATGACCGAAGCTTAGCGCCAACTAACCAAACCATTGTTGTTCACCCGGGCTTTGATGTCAGAATTGAGAGCCAGATAGAGCTTGATTGTTTGTTTGAACTGAAGCTCCTTTTAGGGCTATGCAAAATCACAGATGTGCATGGTTTTGTATCCGTTACACCAGTCGAAGCAGCCAATTGTTTATAGTGGTTTGATTAAGTGTCAAAAGTTAGATTTCTGCCTTAAACTTAGTGCCCTGTTACTTCTTTAAGTCTAAGTTCAATCTGTCAAACTAAGCTCTCTGTCTCGAAGTTTTAATGACCGATGAAATCGTACCCTGGGGTCTCTAACACGTCCATATAGCTGCCGTGACGTCAACTATAATAATGGTAGCTGTTTCATTAACTGTCTTTTATTTGCTATAGTATCAGAGTACAGTTGACGATATCTTCAGTGTCATTGAACTGTTTTGTTCGTAGGACATCTGCATTAACGCATGTAAAAGTTAAACACAAAAAACTTTTGATTTTGGAACTTGATCAATGGTTGCGTTTGGCATTCGGACTGTTTCAATCCATTTATACCTCGACACGTCAAAAACATTAGTTTAATATTCACTGTATAAAGTTTTTATTAGTAGTGTTGTAAAACGATGCATTGCTCTGATAGTGCTGTAATGACTTTGACGTTCTTTGGTACTGGTACACGTATTCTAACAAATTAACACATTTGGTTTCTGAGGTAAAATATAGGACTATTAGATCTGCTCAACTCTCAATGAGATAACAATGGTTGGATACCTTATCAAAGAAATAACTTGATAGCGCTCAATTACTTGTCACGAAATTCAGCAGTTGTTGATGCAGCAGTTGTTTCTGTGACAGTTAAGGTTATGATTTTCGTTCACACATCATTGTGGCGAACACTTGATTTTTGAGATGCTTTAAACTGATACCCCTGAAGATATTAAAATTAGGTTGGGATTTTTTCGGCTCTTTTCTGTCATTGCCCCCCAGCCTTATATAGGCAGTCTATTTGCACCCCCAAATATGTTCTTTTTGGTCCTTAGAGATCCTTTATTTTAGTCATAATAAATTAAGACGTATACGGTAAAACAAGTAGTACCATAGAGCTATTCCTGCGAAAAAAAGCGAAAAAATATTAAAAACACGATTATTCTTTGTCTGCTTACATTATAAGCAAAGTTTGATTACCGTATACGTCTTAATTTCAAAGCTTGGCTGCAAAATTAAAATGTAAATGTTGTTTGTATATAATTGTATATGTTATTGTATGAAATGAATTAATTCAATATGCTATAACATGTATAAGTGGGGGTGCAAACGGACGTGGGGGGGCAATAACAGAAAAGAGCCATTTTTTCAACTGCATTTATTAGATGGAGTATTTTTTAGACTGGTGGAGTTTAAAAAATCCCAGTCTAATTTAATATCTTCACGTTTATCAGTTTAAAGGATCTCAAAAATCAAGGTCTCGCCACAATGATGTGAGAACAAAAAAATATAACCTTAACTATCACAAAAACAACAGCTGCATAATTAGTGTGTAGATGATTAGACTACCTTTTCTGAAAACTTTAAAACTCCAAGATCTTGGCAAGATGTTTCAAGTTTTGCAAGAATTGTAAAAATAATGCATATCTTATCTAGGTGTACCAAGATTCAGTTCACTGGGTGGTTCACAGGCGTCAAGCCAGAGGATTTTTTTGCTGCTTTAGATTTGTTTTTTGTGGGTTTCAACTTATTTTTATTTTTAGTCTTTTTCTCTTTTTCCGTTTCATCATTTCGCATTAAAAATGCTTATAGCTTGTTTTTTAATAAAGCATGTGTTAATGATTGCTTCAAAGTTTTAGCATGTAGCTCATAGGTTAGATCTGTTATGTTTTTTCACCCAGTTTGCTTTTATCGCGTAAGATAATTGACTACTTTGATTGAGTAAAAGATTCGATTAGTGAAACTCTCAAGTATTAACTTCATTACAAACTCAACACACTTCCAAGGTTTTGCCTTTGAGTTTTCTTTGAAATATCAGCGCGATACCATTAGTCTTATTGCCTATGACTGTAAATTTGTTTGCATCCAAAATTTCCGTATTGTTATTTGTCTGGGCAGTGCTTTCAGCAAAAAACTCTATTTTTTTAATTACGAATGGTTTTTGATAAGATTTTTCGCGCGAAGTTATCATTTTTGGAAAAATTGTCTTGAGAAACATTTTAACAGAACTGTCATGAAAAGTTTTGTTGTTTTGAGAAAAAAATATAGTCTTTTTCCTCATAAAAACTGAGTTAGAGGTCACATAATTTATTTGATGCAATGTTAGTTGATATTTGTTAGAATTTGATATTCTATTTCTTCCAGTGTAAAGATCTTTGATGACGAGACGTTAAAGTGAGCACTGTTTATTGAGATGACAACTAAAAGCACAAAAATATGAAATTTGTTTCCCAAATGAATAATTGTGACTCTAATTTTCTTCTTATGAGATCAGTATACCTGAAAAAAATATAGCCAAACCAGTGTTCCAAGCCAAATTTGAATATGTTCCGTTTTAATTTCTTAAATTAAGAAAAAGAAAACAAAATGCTGTAAACTTCTTTTTGTTGAAGTTATGGTTTCAAATTTTACGTCCCCGTTTGAGGCTAAAATTTGAATTCCCATAAGTTTAGCCAAAACAATTAAATCTGAATGTGCCAATTATTCAGAGCTGGGTTTAAAAAAGAAGTTCTCTGAGAAAACAAAACACCAGAGAAACGAAAACTGTTAAGCCAAAATATAAAATTACGATACAGAGTTTACAAAACTGAAGAAAAGAGAATGATCGAGAGTTTATCAGGTGTTCTTAGAAAATAAACTTTGTCCCCTGAGGTGTTTAATTATCTTTACCAGAAAAAAAACTTATGCGAAGTTTTCTAATGTTTTTTGTTTAGTTCAGATTATTAGTCGAAGAAAATTTTAGCAGAGCAGGTTTTTTGAAAAGAATAGTCTTTGTTGTTAACTTTAGTTTAGGATGGTTTCACAAAAGTAGAAAATGTGATCACAAAATACCAAAATTTGAATGCTAAGGAAACATAACTCAAATTAAAAGTTCCCCAATTAAAGTGGCCAAAAGGTTCTCTAGGAAAAAAACATTTTGCAAACTTTGCAAAATTTTTTTTGCTCACATTTTAATGAACATTTACTAAAATTAGCGTTGAACTTATCTCAATTGATGTTTGTAGCATTTATACTATTACTGTGGTCTTTTAAAGCAGTTTTTCAATTGACCAATTTTTTGTCTAAAACATTTGATTTTCCGATCTCAAAACGGGATAAACAGCTAATGCTCTGAAGGTATAAAACTTTTTAGAGCCTTACGCCTAACCAGTCTCAAAGAATGCGATTCTCAAAAATTGTTTTCAGGCAATAGTTTCATGATGTGATTGCGGTTATCAATCTTGAGAGTTTGGTCCCCCACTCAATCTTGCCCCCCCCCCCCACCCCACTAACCCGCCTCTCTCCCCCAGTCCTCCTCCCCCACTAACCCAAGTCTACCCTCCTCTACCAGGTAATTTGGACCCCTTGTCATCCGACGCTCTCAACACTGCGCAAACCTCGCAATTCATTGCCCCGCACCCAAAGTTTTCATCTCTTTGTAAAAGTTTTGTTGCTCTCATTCTAATAAATATTAACTAAAATCAGCGATGAACTGATCTCAATTGATGTTTGTAACAATTATATCAGTACTGTGGTCTTTTAGTGCAGTTTTTCGATTGACCAACTTTTCGTCTAAAAACATTTGATTTTTCAACCTCAAAACGGGATAAACAAGTAACGCTCGGAAGGTATATGTTTGGTTACAAGTCATTGATTCTACAGAAATAATCTGATTGATATGTCAACTCGTGGATGGAAAATTTATCTGTAATAGAATAAAATTAAATTCTTTTTGTTCGGTGAAAAATGTGTCAGAAACAAAAATCGAACGCTAATTATCATATTTTTTTCATCATGAGTCATTGAGGGTTTGGAGTGTCAGATGATAGTATTCTTTGTCAGAATTTTATTTTTTTGCTGCTTGAAAAAAAAATCTATAGAAATTAAAGAACAATTTTTTACACAGAAATTTTGCGCCTTTAGTTTTCTATTTTCGCTTTCAGTGCGTTACTGGCTTAATTTGTCTTGGTTATGAGTGAATTATGAATTAAGTTTTCTAATTAAATAAATGAGACTGTACTTCTCTTTCTGTAATTTGTTTTTATATGAGATCAGTATACCTGAAAAAAGTATCGCCAAACCAACGTTGCAAGCCAATTTTGAATTAGTTGTGTTTCAAATTCTTGAATCTAGAAATGGGAAACAAAACGCTGTGAACTTCTTTTTAATGAAATTATGGTTTCAAATTCTATGTCCCCATTTGAGGCTAAATTTGAATTCCCTTAAATTTAGCAAAAAAAGTTAAATCTGAATGTGCCAAATATTCAGAGCTGGGTTCAAAACAGAAGTTCTCTGAGAAACGAAAACTGTTATAACAAAATATAAAATTACGATACAGAGTTTACAAAACTGAAGAAAAGAGAATAATCGAGAGTTTTTCAGGTGTTCTTAGAAACCAAACTTTGTCCCTTGAGATTTTTAATTATCTTGACCAGGAATAAAAATGATGCGAAGTTTTCTAATGTTTTTTCAATAGTTCAGACTATTATTTGACGCAAATTTTGGCAAAGCCGGTTTGTTGAAAGGAATAGTCTTTATTGAGTACTTTAGTCTAGAATGGTCTCACAAAATTAGAAAATGTGATCATAAAATACCGAAATTTGAATGCTACGGAAACATCACTTAAATTAAAACTTAAAATTGCAAAATTAAAAATTATGGTACAACAGCCCAAAAGGTTCTCTAGGAAGAAAAACATTTTGGAAACTTTGCAAAAGTTTTGTTGCTCTCATTCTAATGAATATTGACTGAAATTAGCGATGAACTGATCTCAATTGATGTTTGTAACAATTATATTAGTACTGTGGTCTTTTAGTGCAGTGTTTCGATTGACCAACTTTTCGTTTAAAACATTTGATTTTTCGACCTCAAAACGGGATAAACAAGTAACGCTCGGAAGGTATATGTTTGGTTACAAGTCATTGATTCTACAGAAATAATCTGATTGATATGTCAACTCGTGGATGGAAAATTTATCTGTAATAGAATAAAATTAGCTTCTTTTTTTCGGTGAGAAATGTGTCAGAAACAAAAATCGAACATCAAGTTACCATATTTTTTTCTTCTTGAGTCTTTGAGGGTTTACAGTGTCAAATGCTAGTAAACTTTGTCAGAATTTCTTTTTTATGCTGCCTGAAAGAAAAAAACCCATAGAAATTAAAAAACAAATTTTTACACCGAAATTTTTCGCATTTAGTTTTCCATTTTCGCTTTCAGTGCGTTACTCGCCTCTTATTTTTTTGGTTAAACGTATTACATTTCTCTGTGAAATGAAAATCTGTCATTCATTTTATGGATTGACTAGCGTTTTTAAATCATAAAAATTTCACAGCAAAAACTATTCAGTTTCATTATAGTCTTTTAGATTAATCAAATGTTAGCAGGTAAATTAAGTAGATTCTTCTAATATGCCGAAATAACTGAATTTTTTTTTAATTTTTGAATTTTAAAGAGTTTTGAGAATTTATCCACCTAATAAGTGCATATCCTTGAATATGACATCCAATTTCTGTTCTTAGCCTCACAAAGCGTTTATCACCAGAAAACGCATTTTTTGTGTTTTTTAAGCTTAAATATTGGATTTTTTAATGCAAAGCAATATATTTCAGAGTAAATGAACAAACAATAGAGATGCTTGCGAAAACTACTGCTAAACAATAAGATCTATTTTGCTTACCCATCATTCGAAAAAATAGTTATCACAGTAATCGTTGTGAAAATTAAAAGTTTTCGTAAAAGCAGTTCCTTTGTTTCTCAGTGTTTATATCAAACCAAATTATCTATTTTCATTTCTTTATTTTAACTGGCATCGAGCTGTCTGAATTTTGCCGTCTCTTAACACTTGATGTCTTAGACATATTGATATGAAGCTCACTTAACTTGGAACAATACAGTTTGACGTATTACTCTTTTATATTGAGGACGCTGGATCCGTTACATGCAGCTCCGAACACATTACTTGAACTCATTGAACATGCTACAATTCATAACACATGGTCACGCACATTTCAGGATTACTGAAAACATTTATCTATCTTGAGACTCTAATAAAAAAAAACATAGCAGGACAAGTCACAAGAGAAAAAACTAGACCTAGAACGAACTACGATGGATTTGGAAAAACCTTACTAAAAATTAGAAAAAAAAACAGAAAATCACAGTCGAATTACCGCAGTAGAACGAATAACCCCTAGCGAGAAATGGAAATTTTGTTCAAACAAAACATTAGGCCCAGAATGAACTATGAATGGATTGGGAAAACCATTTAGAAACAAATTTTTCAAATCTTTCCAAATTATTGAAAAAACAGTGAAAACCAAAATCGAATTGACGAATGTGAACAAAAAAACACGATTGAGAAAGCGAATTTTTGTTCAAACACCGCTTCCAACTCTACTTTAAAAATAGAGCAAAATAATTTCAAGACGCAAAAACACTCGCTTTTCAACGTCCTGTTTCAGCGTGACTAAAATCAAGGCTACTTGAATTTACTTAATTTTACTTCAAAAATCATGAAAATGTGTGAATATACCTTAAAAAACAGCGTACCAATACAATTCGAATTTTTTGAATTTTAATAAGAATACAAATTAGAGCAAAGCAAAAAATTGAGAAAAAAATTGATAGCAAAAACAACTTTGACCAAAAAAATGTAGTTCCTCCCCCAACAAACTTTCCTGTAGAACAACTGACACCCGATGAAAAAGTATAAAAACGAGATTTCTTTTTTATTTTTCCTATCAAGTTTGTTGGGGGAGGAACTACATTTTCAGCTAAGTTTTCTGTTCAGACAATTATCGCCAATAAATCTATTCATCATACTGAGTTATGAGTTGTAAAATACAGTTAGTTGTATTACTTTTTTATACAGAGGACGCTGGGTCCGTAAAATGCAACTCCAAACACATTACTTGAACGCATTGAACATGCTAAACTTCATAACACAAGGTCACGAGCCCGAACAATTGACTCAGGATTATTGAAAAAAATTAACTATCTTGAAGCCCTAATAAAAAACCTAGCAGGACAAGTAACACGAGAAAAAACTAGACCTAGAACGGACTAAGATGGATTTGGAAAAATTTTTCAAAAAAAATCAGAAAAAAACAGAAAATTACAGTCGAAATACCGCAGTTGAACCAATTACCCCTAGCGAGAAATGGAAATTTTATTAAAACAAAACAATTAAGCCCAGAATAAACTACGAATAGATTGGGGAAACCAATTAGAAATTTTTTTCAAAAATTGATACAAAAAACAGAAAAAACATTAAAAATCAAAATGAAGTTGCTGACTTTGACCAAAAAAAAATCACTAGCGGGAAACCAATTTTTCGTTCAAACACCCTTTTCTCACTCTACTTTAATATTAGAGCAAAACCACTCGCTTTTTCGCTCCACTTCCTGTTTCGGCGTGACCAAAATCACGACTCTAATTTGAATTCAAAAATCATGAAAATGTGTGAACAGATCTTAAAAAAAGACAACACCCCAATACAATTCAAAATTAGAACTCAAATGAGAGCAAAACATAAGATTCAGAAAAAAATTCTCAAGGAAAAACTAATTTTCTATAGAGCAACGGACACCCGACGAAAAGGTATAGGAAACAAGATTTCTTTTTTATTATTCCGACCCATTTTCGTGGGGAGGAACTATATGCTTAGCTCATTTTTTTCTTTTTTTCGGACGATTATTGTCAATCGATCTATTCATCGTACTGAGTTGTGAGTGGTAAAACGCAGTTAGATGTATTACTCTTTTTTAAAGAGGACTCTGCATCCGTAACATGAAGCGCCGAACACATTACTTGAACGCATTGAACACGCTACAATTTATAATACATGGTCACCAGCCCGAAAATTTTTACTCAGAATTACTGAAAACATTTTTTTAAAGCATAATCTTGAGACACTAAAAACCATAATGGGTCAGGTCCTGATGCACAAAAGTATGATTTTAAGACACTAATCAAAAACATAGCAGGACAAGTCCTAACGTACAATTCAGAGAAATTTCGTGGGCTAGAGAGGAAACTAGAGCTAGAACGGACTAAGAGCGAATTGGAAAAAGCATTTCTAAAGAAAATCAGATAAAAAATAAAAAACCAGATAATCGTTGTCAAAGTACCGAAGTTGAACAAAAAAAACTGTCGAGAAATAGAAATTCTGTTCAAACAAAAAATTAGGTCCAGAATGAGCTATGAAAGGATTGGGAAAACCATTTAGAAAAAAATTTCTAAATCTTTCCAAATTATTGAGAAAACAGTGAAATTCAAAATCGAATTGACGCGTATGAACAAAAAAACACGATTGAGAAAGCAAATTTTTGTTCAAACACCGCTTCCAACTCTAATTTAAAAAAATAGAGCAAAATAATTTCAAACCGCAAAAACACTCGCTTTTTTGTTCCACTTCCGCGTGTTTCAGCGTGACCAGCGTGTTTGTTTCAGCGTGACCAATATCAAGACTTCATTTTTACTTCAAATATCATGAAAATGTATAAACCTATCTTTAAAAAAGACAGCGTACCAATACAATTCAGTTTTTTTTCAATATTAATAAGAACGAAAATGACAGCAAAGCAAGAAATTGAGAAATAATTTGATAGCAAAAACAACTATCCTATAGAACAACGGACACCCGACGAAAAGGTATAAAAGCGAGATTTCTTTTTTATTGTTCTTATCCAATTTGTTGGGGGAGGAACTAAATTTTCAGCTGAGTCTTTGGTAAGACGATTATCGCCAATCGATCTATTCATCATACTGAGTTGTGAGTGGTAAAATACAGTTTGATGTATTACTTTTTTTTATAGAGGACGCTGAGTCCGTAAAATGCAACTCCGAACACATTACTTGGACGCATTGAACATGCTAAAGTTCATAACACATGGTCACGAGTGCAAACATTTTACTCAGGATTACTGAAAACAATTAACTACCTTGAGACCCTAATAAAAAACCTAGCAGGACAAGTAACAAGAGAAAAAACTAGACCTAGAACAAACTATGATGGATTTGGAAAAACTTTACTTAAAATTAGAAAAAGAAACAGAAAATAACAGTCGAATTACCGCAGTTGAACGAATAACTCCTAGCGAGAAATGGAAATTTGGTTCAAACAATTAATTAGGCCTAGAAAGAACTGTGAATGGATTGGGAAAACCATTTAGAAAAAATCTGATCCAGAAAATTGAATTAACGGAAATAACACAAATGAAATTACCGAATGTGAACAAATAACCACTAGCGAGAAACCGATTTTTTCTTCAAACACCGTTTTCTCACTCTCCTTTAAATTTAGAGCAAAACCACTTGCTTTTTCGTTCCATTTCCTTTTTCGGCGTGACAATAATCACTACTCCAGTTTGACTTAAAAATTAATAAAATGTGTGAACAGGTCTTAAAAAGACAGCACCGCAATACAATTCAAATTTTTTGAATTGTAATAACAACACAAATGACAACAAAGCAAGAAATTGAGAAAAAATTCTTTAACAAAGAAACTTTCCTATAGAACAACGGACACCCGACGAAAATGTATAGAAAACGAGATTTCTCTTTATTGTTCCTATCCAATTTAGTGGGGGAGGAACTATATGTTCAGCGGGGTTTGTGTTCAGGCAATTATTAACCATCAATATATTCATTTTACTGAGTTATGAGTGTTAAAATACAGTTCATAACACATGGTCACGAGCTCGAACGTTTTACCCAGGATTACCAAAAACATTTAACTGTCTTGAGACCCTAATAAAAAAACATAGCAGGACAATTAACACGAGAAAAAACTAGACCAACAACGGACTATGATGGACTTCGAAAAACTTTTCTAAAAAATCAGAAAAAAAACAGAAAATCACAGTCGAAATACCGCAGTTGAACGAATAAACCCTAGCGAGTAATGGAAATTTTTTTAAAACAAAAAAATTAAGCCCATAATAAACTATAATTGGATTGGGAAAACCAGTTAGATATTTTTTAAGGGAATGGATTTAAGAAATTGAAAAGTTGTTAATACCAAAAGTAAAAGGCCACATGTTCTAATACTGTTTTAAAAACAGAGCGAAAATAATTCAAGCCGCAAAACCACTCTTTTTTGGTTCCGCTTCCCGTTTCGGCGTGACCAAAATTTGACTTCAAAATTCATGGGAATGTGTGAACAGATCCTAAAAAAAGATAGCGTATCAATACATTTCAATCTTTTTAAATTGTAATCAGAACACAAATGACAGCAAAACATAAAGTTCAGAAAAAAAACTCTATAGCAAAAACTGCTTTTCTATAGAGCAACGGACACCCAACAAAAAAATGTAGGAAACGAGATTTGTTTTTTCATTGTTGGGATATAATTTAGTTGGGGAGGAACTAAATGCTCAGCTAGGGTTTTCGTTTAGACAATTATGGCAACCGATCTATTCATCGTTATGAGTTATGAATGGTATCATTAGACAGCGTGTCATCGTAGAATTTCCAACTGAAAAGATTTTGTTTAAATTAGCG
Source organism: Convolutriloba macropyga (assembly GCF_964194025.1). Taxonomy (NCBI): domain Eukaryota; kingdom Metazoa; phylum Xenacoelomorpha; order Acoela; family Convolutidae; genus Convolutriloba; species Convolutriloba macropyga. The sequence continues at coordinate 37,159,015 of NC_134473.1, read as the reverse complement.
TTTTGCAAGGAGTTACAGTGTTTACTGTTATGTGAACGTTAGCCTAACTTCACATTTCTTTCGTAATTTTTGCTCTACGTTTTGAACATTTTTGGCTACATTTGTCCAGAAAAGTCTCACGGGTTTTACTTTTATTGATAAAATTGAGTTTCTAAATTATTTGAACCAACTGTTTCGGCTATTTTTTTGCTGAAGTTTTGAAAATTGAACATTTTTTCATTAAAGGATGGCATCAAATATGCATTTTTGGTCCACTTTGTCAACTTTGACCGGTAGTGCAGATGTTTTAAAACACAAAACACAATCTTCATTTTTCAGATAGGCGCTATTTAAAACTTAGGTTTCTAAAACTGTTCTGGAACTAAGATTTTGCCGGTCATTCGCTAATTCAAAGTGATATTTTTTTTAAAAATACATAAATTATCATCAATATATTTAGATTTTTGTTTGTTAAAAATAAGTAGTAGACACCTATTGTGAACAATTGATTTAATTAACTTTCGCTCAGTGATAGCATGGACGGCTTTGGTCTCGTCGTTGATGTTTGCAATGAGAAAAGATTCGGATTTAATTTGAGTCTAACCTTTTTCAAAGATTTTTTTAGTATTTTTTGTTCCTAATTACATGCAATTCTGTTTTCTTTCTAAGGCCTGTTTGATAGGAAGTTAAATCCAAATGAAATCCAGAGAGTACATAAAGTGTTTTTTGACCTAAGCTGTTGGTTTTCAAAACTGCAACATGTTGCTTTAGAATGTTTTTAATGATTTGCGCCAGAAATTGTTTATTGCCAGTTAGTAAAGTTTTTCGTTGTTGTTCGGCAGATGTTGATTTTTTTGGTAAATGTATGACTATGCCCAGTCAATCAATATCTAATTCGGCATCTAAGGAGTAATCAAAGCAATTTTTTAATTGTTTCAGTTGATACTCAATAATTCGTCATTTGTTATTCAAAATTCGTCATTTGTTTTTGATTGAAGCTGTTAATTTTTTAAAATAAAAGCAGCAATAAAAAACTAATTTTGGTATATTCATGAAATTTTAGGATTCAAAAATTATTCGTATTGCATTGGACGCTTAAAATTTTTAAAAAAAATTGCCTTATTTGTATTTTTGTTAGTTAAATACTAGAAAAAATTCGAATCTCAGTTTAATTGTTTCAAAGCATATTTTCGTGCTAATGAATTTTAAAGAAGATACATTATAGTTTCAGCCAAAAACTTATTGTTTTGTTTGCGTCAAGGCCGTTTGGGTAAAAGTGTTTGTGAAATTATCAGTTATTCCCCTGTTTGTTGTTACTTAGTAGTCTTTTGTTACTTAGTCGAACAAGTGACATATTCAATGGCTTTTATAGGGAAAAACAAGTTAAGCTATTTACGATTTTACTATTTTTCGGTTGAAAGCTTATGTTTTTTTTAAAACTATTTTTTAAGAAAATAAAATTTCTTTTTGAGAGTTGCAAAACTTTTTCTTATTTCTGTCATTTTTTGGTATAATCTCAGTGAGGGGAGAGGTAGTTTTCTCCTAAAATGGAATTGAATGTATTCTTTTTCCCTGATTTGTTAATTTGTTCCTGGTTTTCTGACGTTGAAACTAAGAGTTTTCGTAACTTTTTTTTAATTATGGACTTTTTCTGACATTTGAGATTTTCTTTTGCTCTCTGGTCTGTTTATCACATTAACGGCACATTGATTACCATCAAATTGATCGTAAAAATTGAGGGAAAGCGCCACTGATTATTTTGAAAATTTTTGGTGAATAGATTATGATTTTTTAGGCCATGACACGTTTCCTCGAAGAATCGAATTGATTTTTCAGTTTTTGCATGTATTTGTTCGTTTTGTCGTTTCAGAGTCTGAATGAAAACAGTTCCCTCGCAATGGTTTTGTATGAAGCTTTAATGGTTGAAAGGTTGAAAATTGAAGATTTAGATGATCTTATGATGGCTAACGATTTTATTTTGTTTGATGTTTTCATTTAAGTAATGCTTTTTTGGCAAAAACCGCTTACAACTATGTTTCTATTTTTTGATATTTTCCAATTTTTGGTTTTCTATTTTGCTGTATTGTCCGATCATTACGTTCATGGCACATTAATGGCAAGTCGCATATCAGTTTCACTTTTTGTTTTCCAATCGTTGAGAAGAAGACCATTATCATTTTGTAGCCCTCACGGGCTATTATAGTTTTTTATTCACAAAAATGCAATTGTTCTTCAAATATTAAGCCTGGAAAAGACAAAAAGTATCGAAAGAAAACTGTTTCATTTTACGTTTTTGCGAGCAGTTTTTCTTCCTTTGGACCCAAATTAGACATTTACTTGTTATTTTGATTAGATTTCCTAAATAATCAAAACAGAAAAAAGTGTCTCAAACGTAGAAGTTTAAAATTTAAACAGAGGAGAAGTTATTTATATAAAAAAGGAAAAACAATTTAATTTCCTATTTCTAAAAATTCTTAACATTAAGTTCCTTAGAGTCCTAAAAAGTCATAAAAGTCTGAAAACTGAAATTATTTATCTCCTCATAGTTGGTTTCTATAATTCGATTTGCCAGAACCCGTATTTAAATAAAAAACTTCCTCTAACATTTCTTATGTACCAGTGAACTACAGAAACAATTTTTCTTGGGAAAGACTTAACAACAAAACGACATTGAGAAATTTCCTTTATCTTCTTGGCAGTTTTTCTGTCATCTTGAACAAACAATTCAGCATGCAAATTTGTGCCTCAATGACACAGATTATTTTTTCATTTGATGGCAAAAGGTTGGGGAAGTTTTTATTAGCTAAGCAAGAAAAAGTCGAAATTTTTTATATTCAAAAAATTGAAAAAAGAACTGTTATTTATCAAATTCTTAAAATTCTGTTAAAGCCAACGAGCAATCACAAATTAATCTTCATTTTCTATAAAAAAAAGATTTATATGAAGTTCTACAGAATTGATCAACTACGGGGTAATTGAGGCGAAAACAACCAAAAATTGTTGTTTGAAATATGGAATCTTTGTTTTTGCTTCAAACATATAATATGTTGATTGTTTCTGATGCTTCAAGAGGCTTTGGTATTGAAACTTTACGTTGTCTCCCAAATGACTGCCATTTTTGATAAGGAAAAAAATGTGAAAAAACCTAAAGATATCACCAATAGATTGCTGCTTGAATTGAAAAATAAGAACATAGAGTTTTTGGAAATAACAAAAATCAATTAGTTCTGGTAAAATTGTGCTCAAAATTTTGATGATAAAATTTTTGATCATTTTCAATTGTCACTAATCTAATTTCTATCGTCTTATGTTATGTTTTGACACAAAATTATTGAAATGATGCTCTAAGTGATCTCAAAAACAGGACCACAGGAAAAGAAACGTTCGGGGAGAGAAAATATGAACTTAATTTTGCTTTTCATCGTTCACACTTTAAACTCAAGTTGGTTGTTGCTTGCACTACTTGAAGTTCCTCTGATATCATAGCGTTACTATCTAATCGAAATTGTATGGCAGTCCTGTTTTGGTTTTCACTTGAAGTCACTTGATTTTGAGCTATGTATTATTTTTATTGGTTTAAGCACCATTTAAATCTCAACAGTGCAAGAAAATGAAAACAGATAAGAGTTTTCGCCTGAATAAAATTTCAGATGGTATGAGTTTTAGCTCAAAAGAGAGTTTATTCCACTCAACAGCAACGGCATGCGAGAACGAACGTCTTCCAAAATTAGAGCAAAATGTTGGAACATGTAAATTTTAAAAAAAGTGAGACCTTGTAGCCATCGTGCTTCATTTCATTTAATCCGATAAGTATAGTGGGAGTTTGTCAAGCTGATGTACAAACCGATGCGCATACAATAGGATTTTGAACACAATGCATTGCCTAATTGGCAACCAGTGTAGCTGCTTCAGTTACGACTAGGTTGGTGTTGAAAGTGGCAGTCCAAAAATCAAACGCGCTATCTAATTGGTAAAGATTACATCGGTAGGGTATGTGTTCATATGGAAGAAAATTATATGAGAAAAAATCATTCATATGTTTGTTTGCTACTTCCAGCGTGTAAAAATTCTCACTTCACTTTTGGTTTGAGATCTTTAGCAATAACGAGTGCAATCTTCCATATGTTTGAAAAATGACGATATACGGAGTCTCCATTGCGTTTAAAGACGACAATACCGAACCTTTCTTATCTTAGATACCAAACAAAAACGATGATGCCGACAGATAAATCGTAGGAAATTTTGTCGTTTTTGGTCAGAAAAGAACAGCGATACCGACTATTTCTTATGGTTTAAAAGGAAGATTTCTCAACCAGGTTGTATCAAGCTGTTGTTAGTTTAGCAGTTAGGGTAAATTTTTGATGAAAACTTTCTTTGTGACTATAATTTTCCAATGTAGCAGAAATTTTGCAACACCTTGCATGATAACCCTGCGGTATGACATAGGCGGGGTTGTCTAAGGTAAGTGAATTCTTAGATTATCACTGTTGTCAGAACAAACTTGGTTGCTTTCTTCAAGGCAACCAGTTAGTTACTTCACTTGTTAAGCATGTTAGTCTGTTTGAAAACGTATCGTATGAAAACGTAAAAATATCGGGTTGGTATTCAAAATTGGTTGCTTTACGTAAGATATGCAGTAGAAAATATCTCCCTTTCAAGAAATCTTTTGTTTCTAATAGACTGATGATCTTAAATTAAGGGCGTGGAGAGGATATGTCGGAATTTGAATGAACATCATCGCCCCTTTTGATCTTTCGCCGATATCGGAGTTGAAGTTTTGCCTTCCATTTGCTCTAATTTTCTTAGAAATGAATTACATTAAATAGCCCAGCAGAATCAACAGTTGCCCTTTGCTATGCAGCTTTTGCTTCTATGAATATTTATATACGCTGATGCAGAATGAGCATCTCAGATAAATTTGGACCTCTGTCCATGATCTAAGATCAAGGCTGTTTAGAAACATTGTCGAACACTAATATTTAATTGAACGAGTCTTTGTAATATCGTTGTTGTTGTTGCTTTTGTTTGAGAACTGGGGAGCATGTTATTGTTGTGAGATTCCGCAACACTTCCTTGTTTTCTCTTCAAATCCGCTTGTGGAATTATTATTTCCCCGTGCTGCGGTGGCCATTCAGATATCAGCCAATCAGATTGCGCCTTTTAAAATTATTTAATTTTCGTCCATTTGTGAGGAGCGTAAATAGAAAGTATTTTTTTTAGTACTCAAAATTCTATTCGACGTTTTGACTTTTTGAGCTCAGCTGTATTTTCGGCGCAGATAGTAAACACAAAACTTGAATGTGGATAATTAATTTATCGTCAATATCGTTATAATCATCTTTTTTCTTCATATTTTTAACCGACAAGTAATGACAAAGCAAAAATTAACTTAATTGAAAGCCAAATTGTTTTTACTACAAATTTATTGTTTTACCAGCATTCGGTTCTATCAAATAAACACAATACGCTCGCTTCACGCAGTTAGCCAGAAAGTTGTTTCAAAAAAGCTGTTGGCTGATTTAATTATTCTCAAATGCAATAAATTTATCTCATTATAACAGTTTTCAGGAAGTATAAAAAACAAGAAAGGTTTCTTCAATCCATAAAAGAGTTATTAGTTCCTGAATTTAGAAATTAAAATCGCACTATAAGCGCCGATCCATTGATTTTACGGTCAATTTGGCTTTTATAAAATAACAATTTTACGACTAATTTTCAAACATTTTACTTTTGTTTCTCGCTTGAACCGGCTCCAGAAATTTATTTATTAATAGACGCCGCAAGTATGCGAATAACATCGCCGTGTTGTCATTATTGTTTTGTGGTTATTATGATGCATTATGCCATCTTTTCAGCCATTTTCATCTTCAAAGGCGCAGCTGATGAATCGAGTGAGTAAATTTGACCTCAATTTTGTTAGGAAAACATCTGATTGTTTTCTAGTTTGTTGCGTAATTGTTGAGTAATTTGTTACGTAATTGTTCAGTAAATCTGTTATATATGTGTGTATATGTTTACGTGTAGCAACGTGGAAGCAATTTTATGATGTCTGTCTGTAAATGTAGACAAAATTTCCCAATTTTTTCCTAGATAAATATTTTTACAGCTTCCGGCATTCTGAGTTTTATGTTGATGTACTTTCTCTTCACATAAAAACAAGAGAAACAAAAAGAGTGAAGAACGGTTCAATAAAAAAAATGATGTGTACCTTCAGTTTGGTTTGAATCATTCTTTTGGAAAATTTTCTGTCTCAAATTATTTTGTCTGGTGAAACTTTTCAATTTTCCTATGAAACATTCCCAGTCTTGCAACAAACAATCTTATCTGATTGCAATTTCAGGATATTTCAGTGCAGTTAAAATTTTATGCACGATGATCAATGACAGAAGCGATTTCTTATAAACCTCAAAATCAAACAGTGTTCTGATAACGGTCATTTTCTCCTAGAAATTGGACTTGAAAATATTTATCTGTAATGTATAATTATTGCATTCTTAATAAACTGTTTCGTTTGTTTTGTTTTCAGTTGCCTTCGCGACCACCTTCAGCGAGAGTACCTGGTTCTCCTTCAAGATGACTGGCAGATCCGACAAAGGAGTTAGTATCATGTTACATTACCCTTGTATCAAAACGACTTTATCAAAATACTTATTAAGTACAAAGGTGGGGGCGAGGTAAATATAGACTTTAAATAGGTTGCTATGTACCATATGTTGCTATTAAAGTTGAACCAAATTCCAGGCGCACAATTTGACTCCTTGAGTCGAGGGCTTTTTCTAGGGTAGCTGAAATTTTCATCTAAAAAAATGAGAAAGATCATATTCTTGGGTGACTAAGGGCGCGTTTTTGCGTGAAAAACTCACTTGGTTCCACAACTGCAGCCAAGGTTGTGAAAAGGCGTGAAAAATTTATTACAAGTTAATCATATTTACAAAGCAGTATAAAGTTGTTGATAAGAAAAGGCTGTGTGTGGTTGACCTGCATTTATAAGGTTAAATCATCTTGACGGAGGCACGGCATTAAAGTATGAATTGTTTGTGACACCTTGCTTCTTTGCTATCACGCCAAAAAAAAAATAATTTTCTGAACTTTTTTCACCGTATTCAATTAAAACAGGCCTTAGCCAATTAAAGCCGTACATGCTTTGAGACTTTACGAAACTAAGAGTTTGCGCACTAATTATTATCCAGTTCCTTTTTAGTTAACTAAATTAGCAGTTTATTGTCCGATTACATAAATACTTTTCTTTGTACTTGGATGCCAGAAACAGCCATTGGAGCTTGCTCATGTCAATTTAGGTCATTTTTTGCTATTCTGTGCCAACTTACTTAATAATTTTGATGCAATACAATTTGTTGTGGCGCAAAACTTTGGGTTAATTACGTGAGAGATTTTCGTGATTAAATTTGAGATAAAACTTGAAACATTATAGAATTTTGGCTAAGTGGGTAGAAAAAAACTGACATATAGTCCATTAGTTTTTCTTAAACATTTTTGTCGAGAAAATCAACAATCACATATTTGATGATTTGTTTCGCTTAGTGGAAATATTTGTTAAAAAATCTTACCATTGTGTTTTTATCTGTTGAAGTGTCACATATTTGTGCGCTTTGCCTTGTGAGCTTATACAACTTACCGGAATTTCTCATTTAACTTGATAGAAGAATTTACATCGTGTTTTTGCATCTGAAAATCAGGAACCATCATATAAATGCGTTTATGAGGCAGACTTTTTTAAAGCACATTTTAAATGAACACTGTTAACGGAAGCTGATCAACCGTCGCCTTGTTTCAAATTAATCTTGGTTCCTTATAGAATTTATTCAATAGCCACGTGAATTAATTTCTGTTCACTCCCTAATTGATATTCGGTAGTTCAAAGTTTACAACAATGATTGAAATGAACTTGAACACACTTGAAATGTGTGAACTAATTGCAGAAATATAAGGGAGGGGCAAAATTGTTTTCCATTAAAAAGATAGTTCCACTGTTTCTAATGCCATTTAAATTTTTTTCATATACGAAGTTAAAGAACAGTTCATTTTGCACAATAAAATGCAGTGTACGTGCAATGTTTTTATGGTTTTAGTATGTACGGTTTTGGTTAATTAACTTATTTGATAATTAGAAAATTTACTATTTTTACGACAGAACCGAAACCAAAGCGTGATTTAAAATCTTGTAAATACTCGTTTTCTTTGATGTCTTGTTAATTAACCACCCTTTTCATCAAATTTAATTAACTTAACAAGCATAGATGTGAGCTAACGTGTTTAAAGTAAAGCGTTGACCTGTGATTAGTAATAGCTCATTTTTTTTCGAAAAAATGAATACTGCGGTTTTGTGACTTTAAACTTGAAGAATATTCTTGTGAACTTCTAATAAAAAGTATTATCAAAGAATTTAAGTGGTCGTTTAAACTGTGAATCCGATCTTAAGAATTTAACGATTTGTGGTCAGTTTTGTGATGATTTTATTGTCACCTGATGTAAAGCTTTTTTTGTGGCAAAAACCACAAACAATGCCATCGTAAAACATTTATTAATTCGCACCTTTGTAATAACTTATGTTATTTTAACAAGACCTAGTTAGCAACGCTAAAACAACAAAAGTTATTGCATCATTCAACTACACAAAGCATAAAACGTTGTTCATAATTTTTCTCATTTTTTATATTTCCTTTCAAGAAATTGACAATTTTGAGTTTTCCCCTGGCATTAGTGATCATTAAAATCAACGCGTAACTGTCATTCAGAATGTTACAAAAGCTTTGATTCGCTTTGATAGTTTTGCAGTTTCAACTAAAACACTTGTCATTATTCAAAACCAAAAGAGAAATGATGCAAGGATGAAAAATTCCTTAAAGGGGATCAATTTAACTAACTAGATTTTATTATTATACGCTGTATTTCCACTAGACCATGCTAAAGTCAGTTCTCTTCCACAAAAGTCAATTTGTTAATTGTTGGGATTATTTTCAGTAATAGTCCCATTTAGATATTATGCATGTAATTGATACATTTGTACTACAGTGGGAATGAACTAAATGATTATGCTACAATGATGCTAAATGTGAATAGGAAAAGTATGCCCCAAAGGTTTTTTTTGTCAAAGCTCGGAAATGAGAATGCAGACATTGTTTTCATTGAAATGTCAGGAAATACGCTCAGCTTGGAGTTAACTAATTTAATATTCCCAAAAACATTGACTAAAGAGGGTCCAAAATCACGTTGGGCAAAGACTGCGCCCAGGGGTTGCGCCCCGAGAAACGTCAGTCAACTTTGGTCCCTTTGTATGGCTTTCACCGAGACTATTGTTGTGAAAATGTATGGAAAAGGAGTGAATTAGATCTTATAAAAGAATCTAAGCTAATGATATTACCATGTGTTGACACACGCGAGCTTCCCTTTTCAGAACAGAACAAAGAAGTGAAGTCAGAGATCAACGATAAGCCCTCATTTACTTTTGCAAATTTCTCCCTAAATTTTGACTCAATGAAGGCCATGCTTTCATCTCTCCTCTCATTTTTCCCAACCCTAAAAGCAGTAATTTTAGATCCCGCAACTTTTTTAAAACAATATATACAATTTATCTTTATTCTGATGTGAAGAGAAAATGAGTTCTTGCATCAGCCCTTCTTGTGAGTTACTCAGTTCTGTGTTTTAGTTTTTGGCCGCCACTGATGGGGAAACAACCGGGTTCAAAGTGTGCGATGTTACGAAACTAAAAGAACCGCAAAGTTTGCTCATTTCACGTTTCATTCAGCCTACAGACTTAGTCGAACGCATCATGCTTGACATTCAGTAAGTATCAATAAATAATATTTCACTCTTGTGTTCAGTTTCTTGCGTGATCATCTAAGATATGGATTTTTTTGAAATTTGAGTTTCAGTAATTTGTTTTTCCTTTTTTGCTAATGAAGAACAAAAATGACGTTTGCATGCATTAAGTTTAAATTTTTAATAAGCTAGAAGAACTTTGGAAGACATTTGTGGAAGCAGCTTGTTCTTTGTTCTTCGAGAAGACTTTTTGTCTCAAAAGTCAATTGTTCTCGACTTGTTGATTTTCGCTTCTCTGTTCTTAAGGTCATTTTGCAAGTCATTATATTATTAAAGCACGGCTATTGTTCGTGAAATAAAGGAAAGCTAGAGAGTAATTTTATCACCTGAAACTGTGAATTTGTTCACTTTGCATAAAACTTATCATTAATTAATATCAATCCTCTGCCGCATTTGCGCGCAGCTGTCTGAGATTTGCTTAAAGAGATTGCAATCACATTTCGTCCCTTAGATAATTTTATTTCCGAAAACAGGAGCTTAATTCCGCTCACACCTCAACTATGTCTAAATTCGGTTATAATCCCTGTATAACCTAACCGAGCATAACAGCATGTTCTTCGAAATTAAACTGACCACTGTAACTCTTCAAAATTTCTTAAATGATTCATTTCAAACTTAAAATTCGATCAATCATTATTAAAATTCTGGAAAGCAGGTCAATTTTCTGGCAGTAATGTGGAATTTTTTCGGGTGCTGTAACAAAGCTTGGCATAGTTTGAAAGCTTGTTCGCGGTTGAAACGTGTTAAAATCACACTTTGGTTATTCGTGTGGGGTGTTAAAATGACCATAAATGGTGTAAAGTTGAGCTTAAAGTGACAGGTACCTGCCAGATCGGCTCCGCTCTGGACAAAATACATGTTTTTAACCAACATGAAAAGTGTTCGTTTTAATCAATACTTATGTTGCAGACTTAAAGACGTTTGCACACGTTTAAACAAAGGGTCTCATTTTATGAAGCCCCGTCAGAAAGTATATTGAAGCCTAAAGTTTGCAACTTTTAATTGTGACAGTGAGCCGTAAATGGAAAGCATGCAGCTAGATATTTGAAATTTTGCTTTGGAATTTCCCAAAAATTTGGGGAAAAGTTTAGGGGCGGTAACGTAGTTGAAAAGTCGCACCCAAAATCAGGAAGTAAAAATTTCACGCAATATGGTTACGCAATTAGCCGTTGTTCGAATTACGTAACATTTACAGATGTAATATATATTTGATCACGCGGCAATCGATCCCATTACCTGTTCTGCACTTCCGCTGAAATCAATCAAATAAATTACAACTCATTTCCAAATTGTATTTCCATTTGTTGTGCACACAATTTAGCCTAGGCTGCATGCTATTGCAAAATAAGTCAATATTTCACTGATTGTCCTCTTTAACCCCCAAAAGGGGGAAAGGTGTTAGAATTACATCAAGGTGATATTTTGGAATGTATCATGCCCAGCCTCACTATTCAGTCGTTCTCTATTCTAATAAAGGAAAACAAATCGAGCCAGTAATCAAGAGACCTACAAAGAGATATGAAATATTCAAGGCACATTGGCTATGCATGGGCGAGCTAATAAAAAACGACCGCTTTCGACTATTTTTAACGCGAATGGTTGAACTTTCAATAACTTGGGTTTGTGTGGAATCGTTTAACATGAAAGGACATGATCAGGGCTTTCTATGGGAACAGAGACATTTTTTCAATTAAGTCAACCGACCATTACACTTGTATGTCTCTTTTGTCCACAGAAATATTACTCATTTATTAAAAATTATCACTTTGGCCATGGGTGTTTACGGCAAACAATAAAATCGAGGTCCAGTATCATGTGTAGTGTTTATTTGTCTCATATTGAGAGAATTAATGTTTGTTCATGTGTCTAGGGGGATTGTCAAGTATCAATGTAATATCGGAGCGAGGAAGATTTTGACAAAAGTCAAGTCTAAAAAATCAGATGTCTAAAAGCATCAAAAAGGCATGATATCCTCACATATCGATTTGAGATAACACAAAGCGGTTTTTGATGTCCAACAAGCTTTCTATGCTCTTACATAAATCAAGAATCCTTATTTAATGGAAAAATGCGAAACAAAACAAATCTGTAGAGTCAATGCACCGAATTCAAATGGTTTTTTAAATTAATTCTTAGTTGTTTTGGAAATTACAGCAATCAAAATTGTTCACATTTGTGTTAGGTATGCCCTACAAGGAGAGAAAAAGAATTTAAATCTTAAAGTGGGTGTCGTGGAAACTAGCCAACCCATTCACTTCAATCAGTACTCAGACGCGTCTTTTAACACAATCAAAGGACATTTCGGGTCAAATTGGCTGACCTTGTCTGATTACCTCGAACTGGAACTGACCAAGAAGAGATCAGGGTTCCACATAGCTTTTCTTGACCTCGGTTCTTGTTTGACCCTTCAATCAATGCAAATCAAGTACCTATTTTGCCCGGATATGATGGCTAACTTGACCCGCTTCGATCGGACTACAACTTTGTGAGTACCAAGTTTTTCAGTTTTACGCTTTTTTTGCTTTGAAAACTGTGTTTTAGTTGAGAAGCAGCAATAATTATTAAAAAAATAATGTCCTGGCTATTAGCCAGTTTTTGGACTGTCTTTTCTAGAAACTTGACCGCCCCGTAAAGTTTTCTCGAATTTGGCCAGTTTTTCCATCGGAAAGTTATCCCTGTGTTTTTTTGCTATAAATCACGCGAATCATAATTTTGGATCTGGAGCAGGTACCAAAATTTGAAATGTCTGAAAATTTGATGTTTTTATTGCCCGATGTTTATACAGTGTGAGCGCAGTCGAGGGCAGATGTGTTGACAACGCCAAGTCGTCTAGATTTCCAGAAAACAACTGTAAGAGTTCCGGCGACTGGCGCAAAAAGACGCCGGACGGGGATTGCCTTTGCGATCCAGGCTTCGAGCCGGATTTAAACTTCGAGGAGTGCAAAGGTTAGTTTAAAGTTAGCCACTATTATTTTAACATAATCCGCTATCACCTAATCAGACCGAATTCAAAACAAAGTGTCTTGGGTGAGAATTACACTTCAAGATTGCCAGTTTAATTTGGAAATTACCCTTACTTCAGAGAGGATAGTTTAGCAGTGCTATAAAATGTTACGTTTGAGTATTAAATGGATTTGAAATGCTGCGAGTTTGTGACTCTAACACAACAGAAAGATTTCACAATTTGTCAAAGGATTCAAGCAATTGGAGACAACGCGATTCCTTCTGTTCACGCTTAAATGAATTTCACTAGGTCGCATTTTCAACTTAAACTAATGATCAAAACATGAACAACATTTTAAGCGGAAGAGCCGTTTCAAAATTTCAAAAATCTGAAACTGAGAAATTTTGTGATTTTGAGAAAAATTAACTGAAGCGTTCAAATTGAGCAAAAACCGCAAGACTACTTTTTAGCTAGAAGTATTTAAAATAATTTAAATTTTTGTTCACATTTTGAAAATGCAATTAATACAGACAAATTTTTATGGTCTTACAGCATAAAATAGTAGTAGTGTGATTGATAATAATGAGATTATAATTATGCATGAGTGTTCTTCGCTAGTTTATCAAACTTCCCCGGGCTAAGTTTGCATTCAAAATTAAACACCTAACTGATAAGCACGCAAAGTGACTGATGAAATGAAGAAACAGCATTAATGGATGGACATATTTAAACACGTAAATGATGGCCTTTGATTGACACTTGAAAATTGTGGAGAAAAAGATGGCTAGAATTGATTTTTAACAGGTGAAAGTTTTCACGTGGACGTATTTTGTCAATTTTTATCTCATTTTCGCATCACACACTGAACTTAAGGCATCCTTAGCTTAGTCTGAATGGTTAAGAAAAACACTTAATACCCCCACAATTTTTCCTTACTTTTCCTTACAACGTCCACCCCCTCTCTCCTACGCACTCGTTTGTTATCAACTGTTTATCAAACACTCAATCAAAACTTTTTCTCCCCGTTGAATAAAATCCTTTCTGAATACTAAATTTTTCCCTTTCTTTTCCCATGAATGGCGGGAGACTGGAATGCTCCGCTTTGCAGGACTAGAAACTTTCGCTCTATTATTTTTCAGATGTCAATTAGGCGCGTTTAACCTCAATATTTTCCTAAATAGTGATCTCATTATTTCCCTATTGTTGTAAGAAACCCAGGTATAAATAAACGGCAAAATGGACACATGAAAGGCAAAAGTAGTTTCCAGATATTTAGGTCATGCTTAGAAGACTGATGTCCAAAGAAGTGATTTCCCGTGAGGCTTGACCTGGAATACTGAAATTTTTGATCCGCTTTTTGAGCATTCACAAATAATTTGCTAATTTGAAAAATGATTTTTATGAAGTTTTTTTCTTGAAGTTATCCAATATTGTGTCAAGATAAAGTCACTTTTCATTTTCAGACATCAAACCTCATCACGATAAAAAAATAACAACACTAAAATTGAACATAGAAAACAATTGTTTTCAGTGTGCCCAGAAGATTACTACAAGCCCGCATCTGGCAATGATCGGTGTAGGAGATGCCCTCGCAATTCTGAGAGGATTAGCTACAAATTCACACGACTGGAATCCACGCCAGCAGTAAGGTGTGAGTGTACCAAGAACTACTTCAGACGCAATGACGAGGGTGTAGATACCCCATGTACAACAGTGCCCACCAAGCCATTGTAAGTTTCAGATGCTTACAACTGAAAAACCCTCTATTATGCTCGAAAGTTAAATAAATGCAATGTAGCAATTATAAAGTTCAACAGACCATTTTTGGCATTCGACAAATGCCACTTTTGAACAAATGCCACTTTCCTTTTAGAGAGTCATAGAAAATGTTCTCCCATAAATATGGTATAACTACTTTTAACTGTCTCTAAGGGTCAAAGCATGAATTCGGGTCTATAATGGTACAAATCCGGGAAATGCCAATTGTGTCCAAATGCGTCTTCAACAATCTGCAAACATTACAGGAGGAAAAACATCAGAGCATTTTCAAGTTAGAGAAGCAGGAATCGTCCTCTGACGTAAGAGAAGTCATGGAGGTCTTCTTTTTATAGCCGTAAAAGCCTCTGTTAGACAAACTTAATTATGCTGTTCAATTCCACTAACAAAATTCGTTCCTTTCCTAGATGCTCCCAACTTTCGGTTCTACTTTCAGTTTTACATTGTCCAATCATCTCAAGCTGTCTCTTGTGATCAAACAGATGCCATCACTAGTATGTGTACTTTAACAACACCGCCAAACCTCAACATTTCAATAGATTTTAAGTTCCTGCTTCAAATTTCAACATTTTTCTGTAGTTTGCGACAATCCAGTTTGATATATTCCATCTTAACAGACTTTTGGAAATAGACGCTGGCGTGCAAAGATGAAAAACGTGGATAAATTTCAAATATCACGTTCTAACATAAAAATGTACAAACTAAAAACTTCAATCCCAAAAAGAGGAACTAATTTTTTGTTTCAATGGCGACCACTAGCTTGTGCTTTTGTCTGCCTTGATTTTGCAAAAATGTTTACACAAATCATGACAGGAATTTATGTTCATTGCAATTAATGAATCCTGAAGGTATTGATTAGTCTTAGCGCCGCTTTCGACTCCAATATGCTTATGTATATGACTTTGTACGAACAATATCTTCAACTTCAAGCATAAATGGGCGGTTTTGTTGAATTTTAAATAACTCCCAACAAAAAAGTTATTTCGCATCTGCTTAGCGAGGAGTCTTTTTTAAAAAAATGTGAGGCCATTTTTTGCAAATTAATTCTTTTCATTTTTCCGCTCTATAAATTATTCAGTCAAGTGAGGAATAGTCGCGCGTAAGGCTGTGTGGTTGACTCTGCTTAAAAGTCCATTCAAAACTCAATTTAAAAATCATAAAAACGATAATTTATTGATGCTAAATTAGAATTGATTGCAATTTAACGTTTAAAGAGCTTCAAAGATAAATATTTAATTTGTGTGCAAATTTTGGCCTAGTATATGTCTTGACATTAATAGACTTTTATTTTTACGTTCGGTCAGCTGCTGAACAAGTTTCAAAAGGCTATTCAACAATATCTGACAGTGAATTCTTGTATTGTATAAATTTTTGAATAGCCTTTTCTCAAAATGAAACTTACGGATTGCTAAGTCAATAGTCACTATGCTCCATTACTTGATGAGCCTCATACAAACTACCGATGACAGGTAATATGTTATAAACAGAGCAGATTATGAGTTATAAAGTGACCACCTCAGAGCTCAATTAGCTATTAGAAGCGCCATTAATCGGTCAGCGCACAGCTTGACTTTTCGATATCTTTTCAAACTACTAAGCTGCTTTGTTGCCATTAGAAAGAACTTGTCAAATACCTTTGAGAAACTTGCTTCTGCTAACGCTCTTGAGAGGTGATGTTTGTTTCGCTCATTTTGTAGAGAACGTCATAAGTTCAAAACTGGGAATCAGTTCGCAAATATTAGAGCAAGTGAACAGAGATGACATTAAGTAACAAAATTATTGTAGATAGTTTAATTGCACCTTTTTGCCAAGCCATCTCCAACAATAATATGACGAGACAATGAAGTGTCAAAGTTAGAGAGGAATTTGAGGTCACGTACATTTAACATCTCAAAATGACTTCGAAAATGGTATCTGATCCAAATATCTCTCAACGCTGATAACCTGTAACAGTTCAAAATCTGTATATTACTGAGAAAAAAAGAAAATGTTTTTAAAAGTTTTGAAATGAACATTTGATCAGGCTTTTTTGTGTCATTTCAGAGGTCTGAGAGTTGAGGTCATGTACACAAGCTTTGCGTTGTCTTGGCGTCGACCCAATTACAATGGAGATAGATCAGACATGTTCTACGAAGTGAGAATCTGCCTGGCTGGAATCGAGTGTCGACCTGTACAGCTACGAAGTGACGTCACTAGCTACTCCGCAACAGAGTTCTCACCTGAACAAAGATACACAATTAAAGTGTGCGCAATGAACGGAGTGAGTGACAAGTTACGGAAAGAGGCTTTGGAAAGACAGAGTTGTGAAATCTACTCAGAAACAACTGGCAAAGAATGTGAGTAGACCTATATATATTTGGACAGTCTCAAAAATGAACAAAGAATTAGTAAATCGGGGCCAATTAGTTCATAAAAGTTTGCCCTCGATAACTATTTGGGAAAAAATGAAAAATCTTTTAATTAATAAAATTCTGCCCTCAGCTGGTATTCAAATGAAACTCATCATATCTTTCTACTTGAAATATATCGCTCGGCAAATATTGAACGTAATGTAATCTAAGGTGGTAGTTTTTTCAGATATATGATTATTTGTAAATTACAAACTAACTAAGACTGGGTGAAACGGTTAGAGCCATGTGTTATCGTGACGCATCACAAAGTGATGCCGGGAATCAGATCAGTGATGCGTTTCTGATAAAGGTGAAAACTTGGATGAGAGTAAAAAGTATATATGATTTCCTAACAACCATACAAGCACCATATCTAATATTTTTGGTTTCATGTTAAGATCGTACTATAAGCAATCAAATATGGACAGTGTGGAATCATATATGGTTGTATGTAATGAATGAAATTTCAATCCGGGTGATTTTATATAATGGTTTTGAGGCCTCTCAGCCTTCAATACTTTATTGGCAATTACTGTTGGTAAGACTGATTGATGGTTGGTAATAAACTTTTGCTATACCAAATGGGGTGTCACCTCAAATTGCCCAATGCTAAAATTTGCAATGTGCCAAAATACACAAAGCAATTTTGCCCTACTAGTTTAAACACTGCCGAACTATAGATCTTTGAGTTGGCATATAGTTCCTTCTTCACTAATATGTGTGGGAATTTAGTAACCAAATTTGAAGTTGCTAACTTGTACCGCCAGTTTATTTTTGGATCATTTTTGAGTGATTTGTGACTGTCTTACAAAATCATTTTGCGAACTGACGAGAATAATTTGAAAATACCTCCACAAATATGCCATTCGTTTTGAGAGCCAAAGAGCTAAACCGCATTTAGGCACTAATTCAAACTATGCATTTTTGCAGTTTTGAGTTCCGTTATCATGAAAAAAGGAAGGGCTCTTTTTTGGAGTGTTTGTTTTTGATTACTGTGACTCATTATAACATTCCGTAATTACTCAGCCGAATAATTTAATAGATCATTTAGTATTTTCCTATTCCATGTCTGTCACTGCAATTTTATGACATTTGACAATACTCTTAGGAATATTCAATCAATTAAAAAGTGCTTATGCAATTTGTTCTTTCGCCGTGTTTATTTAATGTGATAGTTTAACATTCATCACTAAAGAAGAACGATGCAACACAATTTCAACATTTTTTAAACTTTTGTACTAAAAAGCGAATTCTCAACCTGGACTATTAATTTTCTGTAGCCTACTAGTATAAAATGTTTAATTGGAATTCCGATTTTAACACGTTTTCTCACGTAAACGATGCTTGTTATCAAAACGAGCAAAGAGATCGGGCAAACGGGATCATTTAATGACATATGTTGACAACCTAATTGTCGATTTATTGCTTTGTACCCCTCCCCCATATACAACTTACATCCCCTACAAATAACCCCCCTCCCCTTTTGTGTACATATTGTAGAAAAGCAATTCCCGACAGACCAATGGGCTTAAAAGTCAAATTGATCGGAAAGGGGGAGAGAAAGAGAGGGTATGCGAAAGGAGAAAAATGAAAAATGACTTGATGGTAATTTGCAGTGACACTTGTAACATTTTATCATGCTCAAGTCACGAACAGGCACACGTCTGAACGTTTACTACAAACTGGACCAGTCCACCCCAAATTTGTTCAAAAGCCACGATTGTAATTCAATTTGCCCTCCCTTCCTGATCTAGCACGAGGAAGGCCATATCAATCAATTAGTCAGCTAGCAATTGATTTGATCTTCAGCGCAACTCTGAGCAACTTTGCTGTGCATGATTTGAAAAGACTTGTTTGTTACTCAAAAATTGAAATTTTCTTTAGCGAAAACCTGGATATTTTTGTTGAATTATAAGTAAATTCAATGAACTAAAAGGTGATTGAACTAAAAAAACTGATTTACTGCACAGTTGTTTTAGGAAAAAATAGAAAATTGCTGCTCAATTGGAGTTTTTAAATCCTTTTCTGCTATGGATATTTCAACCAAACTTAAATCAACGGTTTCCAATGGGGGGGGGGGGGCTTTAAAGGGATAAAAGGAGATTTAATTGTAAATACTGGTGAAAAAGTTGGTTATTTGGCAGGTCAAACTTTCAGGACTTGATAACAAAACAGAAAAACTAATTTTCATCACTCAGTTTTTAAAGTATTGAAAATAAAAGTATTATCACTGTGACAATAATTAGCAGTCAACTGCGAGCGACAAATTATAGAATTTTTTCGAATAAAGTTCATACTTGAACAGTTTTTCAAGTTTGATATCCCCAGAGAATTTAATAGCCTGGAAAGAAAAAATCTCTTTGTTGCAAAGGTGCTATATTCTTCAATGCAACAATTATAAAATTTTATGCTTTGTTCATTTATATAATGAGCGTAATTTTGAGCAGTAAGACTTTTTTATTGCTCTTAAATGTTTATTAGAATTGGGCTTTTAATTAGCCAGTTTGGTTGAAAAACATCAAAAGCAGAAAACTTATTAACCGCATTGCAAAAGTTCTTCTTAATTTAATCAGCTTCTGTTTCTGCATAATGATATATCAAATCGTGTAAAGTTCAATGATTTATGGCTTCAATTAACAAATCGTTTTGCTCAAAACAGTGTTTCAATTTTGAACATAAAATAACCACAAGGTCTGAGTTTAGAACAGTAAGATAAATTCTCGCCTATGCAGAACATAGATAGATAGATTCATGCTTACTTTGACTTGATAAATGAATGCAATGCTACTTTGGGTTCGAATATCTGACGAATTAAACCACAAACAACAATAAACAACAAAAACAATATTAATGACCCTAAGAATTTCTTGGACGTGATTGTTTGACATGGCTTTAAAATTGAGCCAATATGGTGATAGTTGTCCCAACCCTCATGAAATGGCGGGCGGGTTACGAACTTTATGCCAGCCCGACTTTTTTTGCAAAATTCAGAAATTGGTTCAGGGATTTTTTTTATCAAGCTCTTGTGAAATAATGGAAATATAATCGATTAAAAAACTCAGATGCTACTTTTATTCACATTTTTCACTTTTGACCAGAACATATCTCTATCATGTCAGCACCCGCGACATTTGGGTTGATTAAATCTCCAACTGAGGACTTGATTGTTGAATTTTCAGTGAAAGTGAACAACTTGGAGCTGGTTCCCGAACGAGAGACGATTGCAATTAAATGGGACAAGCCAGATGTTCCAGTGGCAAATGACGACCTGCTTAACTACTCTATCACTGTGTACCTGCACGGATCAACTTTCAGTCACGTGACCACTGCTAAAACCAAGGCAGCATTTTCTAGTCTGACCTCTGGGGAGTACACATTCTCAGTTGTGGCCAGATACGATGGGCAGAATGGACCTGCTACAAACCTAACTCAAAGGATCCAAGGTACGAAAATGTCCAAATTTTGTATTATTGTTCAAAGAAGTAATGCCTAAGCAAGACGGGGGATTCAGCTTTTGCGATGAAAGCGTAAAATGAGTTCAATTAGTTGTATTTATACTTAAAATTGGTTGGAAAATATAAACAAAAGTTTCGAGCTGCAAATTTGATGAGAAATACTGGATGCAGTTCACTTTCACTCTGATGGACTAATTTGGGGCCGTTGCTTATAACATGAATTATGGGTCCGAATTAAAACCGTGGGCTGAAGTCTTGACCTATTTTGCTACGGAGCAATAAGAAATCTGACGTCATCAGCTATTTTGATAAACAATCAAAATTTTCATTGTGTATTCTTTTGTGAATTCAAATGTTCAATTTTTGCAGGTCTGGTCGACCCAAGAGCGCAGATAGGTTTGTTCACAACTCCAGACCCGGGAGTAATGCTGATGATTGGGGTTGTGGTGATTGTGTTGCTGATCCTCATCACCATATTTGTATCAGCTGTCTGCATTTTGAGGAAAAAGCACGCAGAGTGGGAAAAGTCAATGCCACATG
The DNA here is from genome assembly GCF_964194025.1 of Convolutriloba macropyga. Classification (NCBI taxonomy): domain Eukaryota; kingdom Metazoa; phylum Xenacoelomorpha; order Acoela; family Convolutidae; genus Convolutriloba; species Convolutriloba macropyga. The sequence goes on along the minus strand of NC_134473.1, from coordinate 37,138,091 downwards.
GTAGGGCTTTCATGGAGTACGAGACTAACAAAGCTCATCCCAGGAACTACTTAGGTTGGTCACGTTTCATATTCACAAATTCATGTTCGCTCAATTTAGTTTGAAAATTTGAATCGAAGTATTTTTGCTACAAAGTCTTGTCTCTCTAACAAACATTTAAGTCCATACAAATTAACTTAGATGATAACTTTTGCATATTTAAACTTTTCTTGCATTCAATAAAACTTTCCATGCAAGGACCTGGTCATCACGATTTTTGGTTGTTCAGATTATAGCTGACCAAGATAAGTTTGCTGTTTAAAATTTGGATAGCAAAATTATTATTTTTGACTGCTGGTATTTTTAAAAAATGGGAAATTATGCTTTCAATGACAAAAACTGCTTTTACGTTTAGGATATGGTTCTGGCAGCAGTGCCCCGTATGACTTCACAGCGGTTCCAGTGGGCCAGACTTTTATTGATCCCCACTACTACAATCTGGAAGAGATGATGCTGGAGTACACACTGCAAGTGGAACCCACCACTATACATCTAGAAGCATCGCACGAAGCTGTCATGCTAGGTCAGGCTTAATTTCTCTGGCAATTGATGCAATCTAAGATTTATAAATTTGTCCCAAACATTTTTCAGCCATCTTTCAGCATTTATCACAACAAATGGCTCTTTCACGTAGTAGGCTTGGGCTTTATGGAGTGGGCTATGTTCTAGCCCCAAGCAACGGCTACCCGGGGAAGACGGTGCTCAAATCAACCAATCAAGATCAATAATGATCAGCATATCAAATATTCCATATGAATTTAGAATGAATTTCATTTCAACAATTTTGAATACGACGTTCAGATTAAATCTGACAAGTTTCAGCATGTTTGAGCGAAGCTGCTAATTGAATTTCATCTTCCTGTTTTAAGATGTACTTAAGATGTAGTAAATTCACCCTCAACAACTGAGATGCAAATTCAGCTTTGGTGTGATTTTGATTGCTATTTCAAGTGCAATGTCACTTTCGCATGTGAACAACCCACTTTTCAACGCAATACTTGCGCTTCAACTAGTTTTAATTTTGATTAAAGCACACAATGTAAGCATAAACTAGACTACAAAGGATTTTTTTACAGTTATCAAATTGATAGAGAAACCAAGTCACATTATTTGATGTTAATGTCATGTTCCAAGTACTTTTTTGTGTCATTGTAAAATGCATTTTTTTTAAATCGGACTTTCTGTTGTCAAAGTTAGTTTTTAACTAACTTGACGGGTATAGAAGTTGAGCTGATCCGTCTATTGGAGAACTACGCTTAAAAAAGAAAAAACGAAATGAGTATTTCAAATGCCACTACAAGTATTTGAAAGCATTTTAAAGAAAACCTGAACAAATTCAATATTTATAGGAGGAAATTAGTTGCGCTTTGCTTTTCGTACTACAGCATTAGCCATAAAAGAGGCGAAATTATTCTGCTCTCGCTCTGATGAAAAATCGACACACTATAATAATGGAACGTTTTCAAACACTTAATCCTTAGCAACTGACATTTGCCGTGGATGGATCGCTTTCCGAGGCTTTTGAGCCCTAATTAACTTAATTAGTCGCCTTGAATAAGCACTAAGTGCAATGAGTGACAAAGCGGCTGTGGAAAATATTATCCGTCTCAATTACTGTGAATTTTTCCATGGGCTACTAATTGTCAGCCATTGATTGTTTTCCTCTACTATCCATAGCAGGGGCCCATAGAATAAAGTTATGGCTTTGCTAGAGACACAAAACAATCGAATCGCTATCGCTAATGATTGACGCCTGAATGGCTTGTGCTTATTGTTAAGTAAATACTTTTTGATTATATCTATTTTACTGCATTTTCTTTATCGATATCAATTGTCTGAGTTGAAAAATTTTTTGTATCCAAATATTTCTGCTGTATTTCAGCGTAGCTTGATAATAGGAATAAGATTTTCAGTGTGCTATCTAGCCTGACCTCTAGTCGGTAAAACTGTCATCATTTTTGCACAATTTTGCGAAAAATAAATGTGATTTTTCTTCACCATTAAATAATACCCAAACTTTTAAACAAAGAACATTAATTAAATTTTTTGAGCAAAAAACATGTAACCCACTACAACTCACGTTGTTGCTTAGTTTGCAAATAAAAATAACCAGGGCTCAATCTTTACTTTGAGCAGCATTTTTTGGATCTACATGTGAAATTATATTTTGTGAAACTGTAGTCTTAATGAACCGAGTTGTCTTTTTGGGTCGTTTAGCCCCCCTCCCTGTTGCAACCCTAACATGACCGAAGAAGGAAGACCCCTGAAGTGGTTATAACAAGTAACAGGCAGCGTGAAGACACAGGTTATTACATGGTTAATAAGCTGCTAATAGCCTGAACATAAGTCACACTCACCGAGTTACACACACATTCGAAAGCCTTATATGTGTATATTCATTCTCTAACAATGGATTCCTTCATCAAATATGGAAAAACTTGAATATGGAAATCAGTGCCGTTATATTCACTTAACGCATCCATGATTCCATAAACGCAGCTTGCAAATATATTTCTTATTTGGCTTCTTTCTCTATCGCTCTCTCCTTTTCACACGCGCATGTAGTTACTATTACTACAACAGTTGTCGTAGCAGAATGAACTGCGGTATGGTATTCATTGCTTTGCCTACCCCCGCAAACACACGATAAGTGTTTTACATATCTAATAAAGGTAAAATCTTCGATTGGGCAAAGCAAAATGCTGAAATTTGCCGCCCCTCTTTGAGGCAGAATTACCAAAATGGGCTTAAGGCGCCCTGCGTTGAATGAGTGCTCGCTCAGCCAAAATTACCCTCACAAAGTTGAAAGTAGGGCGGTGAAAAAAAGAAAAGAAATTCTCGTCATGAAATTTGGTGAAATTTTTAGTGAAATCAAGCAACAAAAATTACCTCAAGTGAAAACATTTCATGCTCGTTTGCTTTCATTTCATATTGGAGATTTGTTTCAATTGACGCAAAAATAGTCTTTTGAAATAGGAAAAATGTGAACAACAAGCTTTTCAAACAGGAAAGAAACGTGAAGATTTTTTTGTTTAGCTTTGTTTCTTCTACTTAATTCTGCTCATTAAAGAAAATAGCCTTCCTTTTACTTTGAGAGTATCTGTGTATAAAATGTACTTGAGTATTCTATATAAAGTCATTGTGAAGTGTGTTTCTAATTGTAAAAAATAGAAGGGCAAGTCAACAAATATTCGATTGAAGATGTAGTAAAAGTGACAGAAATTAAGTAATTGAGCTTTTTTTTCTCATTTTCATCATTTCTGAAAAATTAAGTTTATTTTTTCAAAAAAGAATAGTTGCAGAATACTAGTTGAGCGCTAAAAACAAGTTAGCATTGATGTAAGTAAAAGATGATTTAAGTAAAAATGAATGAACACGGCTCAGCATTGCATAGAAACGAGAAAAATGTGAATGATTACTTTGCACCGATCTAAGAACAAAACAGTTCTTTCAAGAAGAATTTTATACGATCATAGCAAAAATGACTAATAATTTCCGAGTCGATTCGTTTTGTGTTCCAATGTTTTATTTTTCGGAATGTTTCATTTTTGGAAGAGAAAGGGCACTTTTTTCAATCCAAAAATATGTATTCAATCATTATATTGTGAACATTGATACATAATAGAATTAAAGAACATCGAATGCGGAAAAAAGAGGGCTGAATTATCTGATGGTTACCAGTAAACAGACAAACATTTTAATTAAATTTCGCCGATGTTGCGAATTGAACATCTTAACGGTGACGAAAAATTGACGACGAAAAATTTTAGTGAATGGAAATGTTTGTTTTATGATTACAATATTGAGGTCTTAAAGCATGCTACTGAAGTCTGGAAAATGTAACAGATGTCCTTCGACATAATTAGTAAAAAAAATATCTACTAATTGAAACCGGGCGTTGGCTTTCAATCAGCAGCAATTGATAACACCGAACCACTGTCAATTACTCATGAATTATTTTGGTTTCAGAGAGTGGCTTTTTCGGATCAGCGGGCAGCTACACTTCACCAGATCATTTCCCAGCCAAGCACCCAGTGTTTGTGAAGATGTGCAAGCAGAAGGAATCAGACCAGTTCAAAGAACTCTTCTTCATGGAATCCGTCATCTTGGGACAGTTCAACCATCCCAATGTACTGCAGCTTCATGGTATCTCTGTCAAAAGTAAGTTTCTCTTTTTGTTCTGTAAGTATAAGCCTGTATCAGCAGTTTAATTATAAAACTCTGAATCCTAATGTTTTCATAGTGGACCCTTCCTCCACGGCCGCTGTCATGTTAGTGGACGTGAAACAGTCAGAAACAATTTAACCTTAGAATACCAAACTATAGAATAAAGATATCGTTTCTTTGTGAACGCAAAGTAATTCCTAAAACGATTTTACTTGCTGTGAATACTATAATTAAATTTGTGATGGCTGTGTTAACCCGGTGGAAAAGTCTGTTTTTCAACGAACACAAAATGATTCGGGAAAAAAGTTCTAGAAACTTGCCCCTACGGGAGCTTTTTTGTTCAACTATCCTTCGAACTCAATCAGATAAGTAAGTGATGAAAGTTTAAGACGCATCTTAAAATTTAATGATACCTTTTGTCTTCGAGGGCTTTGTAAAAATTCTCAATTGTAATTTTCAGTTGCTGAAAACTGACTAAAATTTTTGATAAGAAAGCTCACTTCTATTGAGAAAAGTGAACAATTTGAAGCTTTTGCCAAAAAGTTATTAGCATCAAATTCTCCAAATTAATTTTCATAGTGATTTCAGTTTTCAAATAGTGAGTTTGAGAAAAGTATGGGCGCCGAATGTGATCTGTTGAAAATATGAATACACTGTCTGATGCTCAGTTTTGACGTGACAATAATTCATTTTTTGTAAGTTTTTGTTGACTTTTTGACAGTTTTACTGCTGTTTCAAGAGCTTTTGTGGCCATCTTTGCTGGCAACCGTTAATTAGATGCATCCAAAGGTACGACTGTTGTTTTTGTGACAAAAATCAATAAATAGTATGGTGCATAATTTTACTCAAACAATTTAACCAACAAAATGTTTGGTTCGAAAATCTCTTGTTACGTGGACGTCGCAGAATTTCAAAAACAACAAAAACTTTTCAAAGTCTTTCAGGTCTGTTTTGTTAAAAACTTGATAGCAAATGTGCATTTGAACAACTAACGCGTTCAACATTGTTTATTGTTTACAATCTGTGCATTGTTACATTTTAGCTCACCAAAAATAAAATTGAAAAAAATGTGCTTACTGTGCAAAATGTGAAATGTTATGCGTCTCATGATCATGATGTTCAAAAAGCAGAGCTTAAAATATTCGACAACAATTTTTAAATTTTTAAAATTTTAATACTGAAAAAAGTGTTCCAAATAGTGTCAGCATTTTGAGCCAGAGACAAATTAATCTGTAATGGAACAACTATCGGTCATCGAAAATTTGAATCATGTGATTTTTCTATGTTTTTGTTCAGCCAGAGGCTTAAAACGAAGAATTATTGTAATTATGGTATTTTTTTGGTATTATTGTGATTATGGTATTATTATAACAGAAAATAAGTTATCGGCCCTGGGCTGTGTGGACTAATTAATGCATCTTTTTGCATTTGTTTTCTTTTTAAGTACGTACGGGTGCACTAGCCAGTACCATCAGAGTGTACTTTTATTATCGAGTAGAAAATTAAATATAGATATCTGATTTAATCCACCTGGAGAAAAGAGTGCAGTTTTTTTCATGTATAGGTTACGCCACTCTGATGAAATTATTGAAAAACTTGACTTCATCGAGATCCGAGTAGCTGTTCGAGATGTAATTGATAAATTTGAAGTGAATTTATCAGAGTCACGTATTAATTAAGATGCATTAATTTGTCCACACACTTGCTTTAAATACGCACTTCGCAAGACTTAAAATCAGGCATTGTAGAATCTGGCACCACCGAGATTTGGTATTTTTGAACTATCACATGTGTGATTCAAGTCAGATATTACAAAGGAAACCATTGTGAAACTTTCTTGTGATTTGTAGGTGATCCAATGATGATGGTTACGGAGCATACAACTGGCACAATGGTGGATTACCTCAGCCTCATCTACAACCACCAGATGGCAACTGGAAAAATGGCTGGAGATGGCTTTTCCTTGCCACCTGGACAGATTGTGCACCAGATGAGAGGAGTGGCATGTGGAATGCAGTATTTGTCTGAGTTGGGATACGTTCACAAGGTTTGTTATTATAAAAATTATCGTGTTAAACTGGAAAATGAAAAAAAATGTGATTTTTTTCTAAATCCAACTACTGGAGAAACATTTATTTCTCAAAATTCTCTCTCTGCCACGTTTGCTTCTGCTAATTATCTTTCAGTATTTTTGTGAAACTCTTTTTGGAACCTATCAGTGTAATTTAATATTTTTCCTTTAGTTTTCATAGACGTTTAAATTAGGGCCTGTAAAATGTAATTGTTTACCTTGATTGTCGATTGCATAGTCAACAATAACTATGTTCTTGTTTTTTTTTCAAGCTTCTTTAGTCTTTCATTTTCGCTGCGAATTGTTTGTCAGAAATAAAAATACACCCAAAAGGGTGGAAATTCAATTGTGAACTACTGGTCTATTTTGGTCTACTAGCTTAGTAGAATTGCAATGACATAATCGTCGTAACAGTTACCAACTGATCGGCTATTTTCTTTCCTATAAAGTTTATGTAGCATTTTTGTTCACCTTTACCGTTTTTCCGCCGTGACTTCCATAGTAGCAGACACCTTACTCAGTGAATAGTGAAATTTATGGATGGGCGTGCCAAATATGGGCGTGCTCATTTGCTAACAATAAAAAAAATTACGTGCTTACATGGTCCATTAAACGCATTAGGACTGTTGTTGCTTTTAAGTTCTTTTTATTGCTGAATTCTCTCTAACTTCGTATCGATCCATTAAGATCACCAGCATGTACGGCCAGAAGACGAGTGAAATAATAAACACTGAGTAGTGTCAAAAACGATAAGCAAGTTTTAGGATAATCGACGAATTCAGTTTTAGTTTTCCAACCCAATGACCTTTGACAAAAAACAGGCCCCCTCTCCCTATCAGGAAATTCAGGAAATTATCAGTTGTTATAATTTAAGAAAATAATGATGTTTGAATTATAAGTTTCAATCATGTAACTTTATTCAAGTGGTTATTTTTAATTGACATGTTTTAGATTTAAAAAAAGAAACATGTAGTTTTTCAAAAATTTCCCATGTTTATGCCATTCATTTAAATAAACTGAGCTTGAGAAAAAACTGACTTTACACTATTCTGAATAGGATTACAAACCGCGATGTCCTATTTTTCATGTGAAAATGTTAAAGATATGGGGATCGGGAATTGAGAACCTCGATCTAGTGAAGTGGTAATTTCCATTCTTGATTAACCAAGTTTCTTTAAATGACCCAAGTAAATTCAGTATCAGAAGTAACAAAGTGTCTGAATTCATTTAAAAGACATGGCAGCAAAGGTACTTGTGGAGATTTAATAGTTAAAACTCTATTTGTGTTTCAGGTATTGTGCAGCAAGAACATTCTTGTGTCCCAGAACGAGGTCTGCAAAATAACAGGATTCGACCAGAGGATTCTTCTGGACCAGGAACAGCAACTGTTCGGAGAAGCTGGGGTGCGTTTTCTTTTATATTGTGCTATGACCTTGTCCGTGCAACAGTTTCATTTTTGGTTTCAATGTCGAATTTGCTGTCCAGATTTTGACTTAATATTTAAATAGCTAAGATTATTGTGTTCTGAATGAACTGAACAAATTTTTACAAGCAATGCAATAGGAATCAGCCACCCTATTCACACTTATTTAAATTGTCATCCATATTTCTTGTATAACAATGATTTCTACAATTTCTCCCTACTCTATATTTTCTTAGTTCTGTCGACTCCTATGCTGTTTTGAAATTATGTACCTTCTGTACATGGCTCTCTGACCTCTTGTACGATTAGCAGAATAGTTAACATGTCTCGTTTCTAGGTGAGTTCTGACATTTTGCCCTGGACTGCACCAGAAGCGTACAATCTGCGCAAGTTTTCAACCCAGTCTGACTCGTGGAGTTTCGGGGTGACCCTGTGGGAGATCTTCTCATTCCCAGCAGCCGAACATCAGAGACCCTACTTCGGGAGATCTAACAACGAGGTATGTTCAAAGTCATGGACGTCTTGAATGTTCAGCTGCTGTTGCAAACCATCTCCACCCACCCCCCCCCCCCCCCCTCCCCCCACCTCCTCTCCTTTAAGTTTCCGATTTGGTAACAATGCCTAGCATGCTGATATTGAATTGGAAGTATTCTGATTGCGTTTCACATATACAAAAAATGAACCAAATAGTGACTAAGAATCATAGAAGTAGGAATTTTCGGAGTTTATTGGAGCGACAGAAAGTCGCACTTTGCGCTGATTGGTGATTGAAGTGTGCTTATAGCTAGTTGGGTATTGTTTTCCTCTCTAGATTTGGAGAAGTCTATCTAATTTTCCCCCTTTGTTTCTTCCCTTCTCAAAATTTCCACTTTTCCGTCCGATACGAGGATGAACTTTGAAAATTACCCCAGCTTTATCAACCTCACGGTTGGTGATAAGCGTTTAATCATGTACTCAGATACGTTTTATAAAGTATATTTCTAATTTATTTTTCAATCTAGCTAATTTTCTGTTAACCTTTTTTTTTCCTATGGAATTTTGTCAGTTATTTTTTTGAAATAAAAATACAAAAACTTCCATTAACAAGAGAAACGTTTGAAACAAATAACTGTTGGAGTCAAAATTGTTTTTCATGTGCAAACAGTGTGTTTATGCGTGGTTGCAAAAGTGAGCGCAGGCTGGAGACAAGGGTAAAGAGTGAGAGGGGAGGGGAGGGGAGGGGGCTGGTTGGTTGGTGAAAATTTGAAACAGGTCAACAGTTTTATTCATTTTTGCTGTTTACCGCATACACGATTGTAGTATGCATTTGAAAATCAGTGGGGCAGACATTTTTGATTCCCGATAATGCGCAAGTTTTGAACTTTGAACAGAGTCAAAGCTATCTCGGTTGTAAATAGGAAATTGCCTGTTTTATCAATTTGTTTGTCGCTTGTAAAAAGATCATTTAGATAAGTGCAAAAACAATTTAAATAATTCTAGCCCACCGCACATTTATCCCAGTGGGTTTATGGGGCATGAAAATTACAGCACATAATATCGTAAATTGCCACAATACCCCTTGTATGCATGCATATACTAGCATTGATTGAATTTCACTTTGCAAACTAGAAAAGCAAATGATATTCCTAACTTTAATTCCCAAGTTGGCCACTTTTTTCAATCTTTTTATTGCCCCGTAATTTGATCACGATTTCAACAAAACAAGGGCGTTATGTTATTGTGATTGAATTCAATTTTAATATATCCAATTTTTCTATTTTTCATGCCTGATTTACTGCTGTTGATTTTTTGCTACTGACGCGTCGAGTGCTTGAAACAAAAATGAAAAATGTTCACACCTAGTTCACACATCGTTCACAATTTTCCCACCTGGCTTTGATTTTGCAAGCGCACCGCTCCACTTTTTAATTCCAGATCAATATCCAAAATTGGTTTTAACTCCAAAAGGGTCCTTATAATGTTAACGCCTATTTTCCAGTCTTGAAAATCAATACGAAGAATTTAACTCCCGTTTCAAGTCCAAGCAAAATTGATCCTACAGCATTTTCTTTCCCAAAATTTTAAGCTAATGGAGAATGGAAAGTCAAAGATTTGACATCAATGCCTTGATTTTCAGCTGCGAGGGGTCCCCCCTCCCAACACAAAATTTTTATTTTTTAAAAATATCGCAAAAAAAGTAAGAACTTATCAACCCCTCCAAAATGTTAGAGAAAAATGAACACTATTCACCTAATTAAACTACCGCTATACAATTTAGCCCTTGGAAGTGACAATAAATGAAACATCATATAAACTTGAAACGATCAAAAATATCTTTTGAAGGCCAATTAATTTGTCGGCGACACCTAAAAATTGTTAGTTGACTGACCTCAGGCAGTAAAAGTGTTCCTATCTATTGTTTTCGTATCTTGAAGCACCGCTCAGGTTTCATTTTTTATGTTTTCCTTTAACAAGCCCTTTCTGGTGTTCAGTTTTCCCTAGCTTGAAAAATCAGGAACTGATTTAAAGTAAATTGCAGATAAACTATTCCCTAGAAAATTGATTAAATCAACTGCAAATTTTAAGTATGAAAATAAAATGCATTGAGGGGCCATTCTTATTCATTTCAATAAAAGCTTTATTTTAAAGTCCGATCACTTGCTCAGTTATCAACCAAAGCTATGAGGCAAACTCGATAAATAGTATGACCCTTTGTTTTCTAACAAAGTATTGTGTGCTGAGCTAAATTATTTAAGTGATTTTAAACTAAAAATAAAATTAATTGAGTTTTTAAAGTTTTCTGCATGAAACTAAACATGCAAGCCCGTTCCTCACGGATGGCGAAGAGGTAACATAACCAACAATAATTCATCATCAATTTATCTGATATAACAAACGTACACAATTGTAAAATTGCAGAAATTAAAGACCTTAGTGTCGGTTGAGGAAACTTAAGCAAAGATCCACATAAATAATTTCAAATTTTACAATTTTTCTGATCATTTTTAGATTACGAGACTTGTAGACAGTGGCTATCGACTACCCGCCCCTGGGAGTTGTCCTGTCATTCTGTACGAGTTAATGAAAGCCTGTTGGAACTTAGACAGAAGCAAGAGACCTGACTTTGCCCTCATCCAAGAGCAATTGCATCACATGATTAGACGACAGGATTTGCTGCAAGAGACAATAGCGTCCGTCAATATGAAGTGAGTTCGAGACCCAATCGGCGTTTCTTTTTACACGTTTTTTATGCCATAAGATTAAATCAAATCTGTATGTGTTTTCATGTAATCTCAACAAAATTTTCATGTAATCTCAACAAAAACTGAAAAAGTATTTTTAAAAAAGATATTTTGCAATTACAAAAGTTCAAATTATTTTCGACTGCAAGGAATACCTATTGTTCAAAAAAGGGATGATCTTTTTTGATTATGCTCCTTGCTGATGAAATTAATCTCACTTAGTTCATCTACTTAGTTCATCTCACTTAGGTCAATCTTGAAATATTGAAGACATCAATTATTAACGATTCCTTAATAGCATTTTTCCGCTTCGCAAATCGAATATTTTGTTTGTTTGTTTTGGCTATTAAAACAGTTTTGATCAGTTTTATTTGTGAATAAAAACGAAGCGTGCCTAATTAACAGTGAAATTGAGTTTCAGTGCTTTGAAAATTTGAAAACTTAATAAGACTTTAACCGGACAGTTTTGAATCTAACGAATCGGATTCCTTTCAATATTGATTAATTTATCTTTGAAGCTGAGCTTCTGTCCTTGAACAGTTTTTGTATATTTTACACAACTATGAGATAATTTTCGTAAAATTTTTGAACCAAAATTTTGAAGGGGGGATTGATTTTCTGAGATATTTTTGGTTATTACTACCTTAGTAAAGCTAGTTATAACATGTTGAAAATCCATCCCATAACGTCAAATTTTTAGGACTAAATATGATTCCTACAAGATATCTTATCTTTAAAGTTTGTAAACTTTATTTCGAAAATATATTTCCCTTGGCTACTTTGACCGAACGAATCTGCTAAAAAAGGAACACCTCGAAAATGTACTTTACTTTTTTCCTTTAATGCACAAAATAAAAACTAAAAACAATTTAACTTTTTTCAGGTCGGTTGCGGGTCTGTCAACTGGAACCCTGAACCCTCTTAACCTTCAAAACTCACCCGCAAACAGTATCGGCTTGAACACTGCAAACTACTTCACCCTTCCGATGACCCACCAATCACCCATCACCGCTTCTGATTGGCTAATCTCAATCAAACTATCTCAATACGCGGACTTGTTCACAAAGAACAGCATCCTCACAACTGAAGATGTTCTCATGTCAGTGGACTCTTCGGTTTTAGAGCAGATGGGAGTGACTTCGGCTAAACATCGCAAGAAGATTGTAGAAGCGATTGGGAAGCTCAAAAAACAGCAAGGTGCAAGTAATATTTCAACCACCTCATTTAGCAGCAATCTTACAAAGCAGAACTTAAGTATCGACATGTTGAACGAAGGTGCGAATGCTAATAATGCACTTCAAACTGCTGCGGTTTTCTCCGAGATTTGAAAGTAATATAAAAAAACCTATTTTGTAATTGATATTTTGAGCTACTCCTGATTTTATGTATAGAATTTAGTATAAAATCTTAAATTCAATGTTTTATTGTACGGAATTTTTACCTCCAATTACCTGACCTAAATTGGTTATTCAATCAACACTTTATTCTCAATGAAAAGATATGTTGAATATGTGCGAATACCCCATTTTTAGATCATACCATCTTCGACTTAAATACATTTTCGGGTACTAACATGTATGCTATAACCTAATGACAGCCAGAGAGACGGCAGATAATTGATGTTGAGATACCAAAACAATTTGAGTTTTGATGATTTTGCAAATCTTTTAAAGAATTTGTATGTTAACTTTTAGCGATTCACAGAAAAAGTTTAGGAGACATTCATTATGTGAAGGGCGGTTCTTAGGGTTTCACCAAAAAATAGTCCCTCACTTCATTCCACCCGTAAACCCGCTCGACCCCTCCCCGGCCCTCATACCCACTCGAACCCACCTCAGTTAGTCTAAATCTAGCCTCCCTAATCTGTAACCAACTGCTGACAAAGGCAACCGCTCGGCACTCGTTTGACAGCAATTCGCGCGACGTATTTTTTGACGCCACACATGGTTTTTAATGAGATAATGGTCGCAAACGTACCAGAAGTAAATTAAAAAAAAATAGATCACAAATTATAAATCAAATTCCATAGAACCGCAATTCAATTTGCTCAACTAGATAAAAAAATTCAACAAGAAGGTGTAACAAGAACTCATATTGATCAACACAAGGCTCAATAACTATCAGCAATCCCAACACCTATAAATAATATAAATTCGGATATAGACAATCTCACAGCAGATGATATTAAGGTAATAGATCAAGATATTGCACATGGCATAAATATTGGCTGCCATAAATCCACGTTACCTAATTTTGAAGAAAAACCAAATTTATAGTTTTGGTTATTCTGAAGTTTTGAGAAAAATGTTCATGATCAGGTCATAGTAGTTCTACTTTTCCTGACCGTAGATACGTATGCACAACAGAAAATCAAATTTTCCCCAGAAAAATTTGTATCAGGCCATGAAATAAAATCGCAATTTACCAGATAAACAGGTAACATCAAATAGCCTCACAGATAAACCATTGTCATTCTCATATAACTCAAGAAGCAATAATTGGAATCAAAAAGACTCTTCCCGCCATAGAAGCGCAAACAGTAGTAATAACCAGTACATTTCGAAAGGAAATGAGGGGGCCTAACCTTTTGATGGCACCCAACCGATCGGGTTCTCCATACCCGCGGCCACATCATAATCAATCTAATGGAACATATCAACAACAGTTCTTTTAGGCCTCTCTCACTCAGATAAAAATAAATTTAGTAATTGCTCCGGACGAGCACGTTCACCAAACCACCTCAAAAACGTTCAAAACTCTACTAACCCGCAATTAACAAGAACCAACTTATGCAAACACAGATGAAACTAACTCAACAGAAACAAAGTATTACTGAAGAAAAATTGTTAGAACAATTTACTGATCTTCTTTTACTCAAATCCGCAAGAAGAATTTTTCAATTGACAAGAAGAATGCAACTCTCTCGCATAATGCTACAATCACCATAAATTGGTTTTTGGACTTGAGTCTCATCACCGCCACATATATAGCGTGAGTTTCTCCCTGACTCTGGAGCTAAATTAAACGTTTGTTACAACGATACTGAGACCAAAGCCAATGATCATCACAATTATTAATTTACTACGTCAAGACTGTTTTCAGTTACAGGAGATATAATATCTTTTTTAAATCCCGTTTAACAAAACTTGTTCTTTTCTATCATGGATATAAAAACTATCCATTACCCATTTAATTTCAGTGTTCAAACTTTTGTCAACAAACTTTTCGCCAACCCACTCACACGCTAACGCGGATCAATCCGTTGAATACAGCAACATAGACAACCAAAAAAAATAAAAAAAAACAAAAAATTGAAGACACCTTTCAAATCGTCTTTTACAGCTCAGGAAAACGACATTTTTGAATTGTTCGAATTTAAACTAAAGAAATTCTCATGGAAAAATATTAGCAAATTTTTTTCACTAAAATATCAGGTGTGCTTTGCAGCATCAAAGTGTGATTTTGCGAATATAAATGTAAAACTCAACGTAACGTTCGAAATAAACAAAAGCCGTATTCAAGAAACAACGTGCCCCAAATATACCACTAGTTTTAAGAGAAAGTACAAAGTTTGTTAGACATCTTATCTCAATCTGGCTTAAATGAATCGGTGAGCACAAAATCACTAACAACAGTAAATACTTTAATTAATCCTGAACTTAATCTTTCAATTGGCCAATCGCCGAATATTGTTGTTAAGGTTGAACCAGTAAGTACAAGGAAAAAACAAATATAGAAATCAAGAAACAACCTGCCTCAAATATAGCACTAAAATTATAAGAGATAGTACAAAGTTTGCTAGGCATCTTTATACATTCTGGTATTCGACTCAATGAAAACAGATTCACTAACAAGAGTAAAGAGTTTCATATTAATCCTGAAAATATTCTTTTCACAAGCCGAGTATTCTGGCATAAATGAATCAGTGAGCACAGAATTACTAACAACAGTAAATACTTTAATGAATCCTGAACTTAATCTTCCAACAGGCCATTTGCCGAATATTGTTGTCAACGTTGAACCAGTAAGTACAAGGAAAAAACAAATATAGAAATCAAGAAACAACCTGCCTCAAATATAGCACTAAAATTATAAAAGATAGTACGAAGTTTGCTAGGCATCTTTATTCATTCTGGTATTAACGACTCAATGAAAACAGGTTCACTAACAACAGTAAATAGTTTCATATTTATCCTGAAAATATTCTTTTCACAAGCCGAGTATTCTGGCATAATGAATCAGTGAGCACAGAATTACTAACAACAGTAAATAATTTAATTAATCCTGAACTTAATCTTTCAACAGGCCAGTTGCCGAATATTGATGTTAACGTTGAACAAAAAGTACAAGGAAAAAACGAATACAGAAATCAAGAAACAACCTGCCTCAAATATAGCACTAAAAATTTAAGAGATAGTACAAAGTATAATAGGCATCTTTACTCATTCTGGTATAAATGACTCAATAAACACAGATTCATTAACAAAAAAAAATAGTTTCATTTTAATCCTGTAAATATTCTTTTCACAAGCTTGTGAAAAGAATATTTCAAGATTAATATGAAACTATTTACTGTTGTTTGTAAATCAAACCGGCTATATACTAAATTCGGCTATTTGTTAGTAAATAGTTAGATCGCCGAATATTTTTGTTAACGTTGAACCAATAAGTACAAGGAAAAAACAATCTCAGAAATCATGAAACAACCTGATTTAGAAAGAGCACTAAAATTGTTACTAGTAAAACGAGAGATTATTGTCCATTCAGAATCGAGTTTTTAAATACAGATAGAAATCGTTCCAATTTACGTAGAAGGCTCGGAAAAAGTGCAAATAACACAATTTCAAGTAAATCTAATCATAAGACCTGTGAAATAAAACATGATTCGGCTCAATAATTTTCGGGTTTGTGGATTCATTGGTACAAAATGGTGACTGGGATTGAACTAATTCCTTATCAGACAACTTACCGGCCAAAAGAGCATCAAAATTTTCCGTCTAAAACACCACTTGTTGATATGTTCACCGTAATATTAATACGTTACAATCTCTATACGTTGTTATTATGGATATGATCGTTACAGTGCTAATACGTTTCGTTATATCGATTTAAACGATAAATTGAATCTTCGAAAGAGTGTGGTTTTATCACCTTTATCATGGTGCCGCTCCGAGTTTACGAACAACCATTTCCTTTGTAAAGCCTGGGTTGACTCTATGGTTTGGAGGTATCTAAGGAACCATTTCTTCCGATACGGGTTACCTATATTCAGTGTTGTCGGAATCAGTGGATATACCTTCTACACAATAATTGACAGCAGAATCATCTTGAAAAAGAACTTGAGATTAATTGACAGTGTGAGACTAGCGGTTGGACAGAGTCTTAAACGTCACTCGGACTCGGCCCAAGAACGAGCAAATCACTGAACAACTCAGGGATATTCGCAAGGTGCACAAACAGTTAGAAAAAAAACAAAATTGGACAGGTCTACTGATTACGATTTCAAACCGGATCCAAAGTCATCAATGTGGTACAAATAGAAGGCTGTTCAATTCACTAGTGAACAAATTGTGGGTGGGGAGGACTGGACAGAGAAGAAAGTCTATAACAAGGATGCAAAACATGATTGAAAAAAATCACATTTCGTCCATCATCTATGAGAAAATCGAAGACTGTAGTAAAATTTGACTAATCATTGTGGAAAAAAATAGGTAAGAGGCCCCACAAAAAAATTTGAGACGAAAATATTGATTGTGAAGTTTTTCGGTCGAATTATCAAAAATTTGGGAAGAATCGATCAAGTCGGTTCCAATATCAAAAACAATTTCTGATATAGAGAAAATTACGAGAACATTATGCTAATATGTTCAATTATGAAAATTTTTGTCAATTTTGATGCAATTCAAAAAAAAAACATAGAGAATAACTATCGATAATTGATAGACCGTACTTTCATGCTTAAACCGTCCAACGTACTGGATTACCGTTCCGTTATCAAGAATTTGCTAGAAAGTGATCAAATTTCGAAAAAAATTGGACAAAAGGCGTAAAATTTTGACAAATTTGTCAAGTTCTAGATTTCTCATAAAAAAGTTCGTCAATTGAGTGAAAATCAATAAACACAGAAACTGTGTGAAAAAATTCACAACCTCCGGCCTACAAAAATTATCGAATTCCCATAATTTTTCTCGCCGCTTGTTTATGTACCGTTTCGTACGCGTCTTTTTTGGCCTTTCACTGTTCAATTTTCCGTGTTACGTTTTTTTCAATAACGTCGCTCTCCCAAACCTTGCTTTTCGTTTTCTCCGTCTATTTTTCCGGATTTCGATGTAGTATGTTGTCATATGTGATGAAGTATGTTTCTGTTTTCTTTGCAGTATGTTGATTATGCTAGTTTGCTGGTCCATTGTTTGGTCTTGTAGCTTTCTAGGGTTTGACTTAGTTCATTCAAGAGCTACGGCTGGAGTGTTTCTTGACTTTTTGAACTTTAAAAATATACTAGCTCCCCTGTAGTAGTATATTGATTTTTGCTGCTGTAGGTTTGCGTGTAACTGTATGATTGTTAGTTGGTTTGGTCTTTTTGCCTTGTAGGGTATGACTTAAGTTTGTACTGGAGTTACGGCTAGATTGTTTTTTCAATTTCAAGCCTTCATAGACTACAAAAACGCTGCATATTATTTAACTTTTGCCGTAGTTTGTTTAATATTGTTTATATGCTGATCGGTTGTTTAGGTTTGAAAATTTCTAGGCTGTGACTTAAGTTTATTCTGGAGTTACGGCAAGTAAATTTCTTTCTTTTCTCATCCATTTAGTATACTACTGCTTTGCCGTATATTGGTTTGTTACTTGTATATTAAGCCCCATAATGACGAATGCTAGTTTGTCTTGCAGTAGCAATTCTCCTCCTTCCTAGGGTGTGACTTAAGTTTGTTCTGGAGTTACGGCTAGTTTGTTTGGTTGAGTGTGTTGCTGTGGTCTGCTAGCATAGTACGTTGCTTAATCGTCTCCCACCCGTTTCTTCAGGTCTTTTAGTTTCGTTGCGCGCTACTCGCTCAACGCCTCGGTTCTGACCGTCCATTTTCCCGCCAAATCGTGAGCCTGCCGCCCGACATTTCAATCCCGTCCGTCTCGTTTCCCGTTTCGTTCGTTCCGCGTCACTCGATCGTGCGTCGCTCGTTCCGCGTTTCCGTCCCGTCCCTTGCGTCGCCCGTTTCCTACCCGCGTTTTCCCCGTTCCGTTCCGTTTCCCGTTTCGTTTTGCGCCATTCACCCGTCCTTCACGCCCCGTCAGTTTTGTCTCCCGATTTGTCGCACTTTGTCCACCCGGCCTTCTTTCGGGGGTTGCCTGTCTTTCTGTTTAGTCCCACATTGCTTAAAAGCACGTTAGACGCTCTCTGACTTTCGTTACTCAGTTTCGCCGAGTAATTCATTACTCGGCAACTTCTTTACTGCTCTTCGGCGGCTTGATTATTAGGTCGACCTCACTTGGTTTCGGTATAACCTTCATCCCGTGTGATTGTTTGGAATTTACTTTAAATTGAGAAATCAGCCATTTTAAGATCATTACCGAATTACAAGTGAAAATGAAAAAAACTCTTTAATGCAAGATCTAATCTAGAATCTGAATTACGTAACATCCATAAGGACATTACAGATGCCATAGATCGTCAGGACAGGAGGGTTACGGTTGAACGCTTGATTTCTAAGTTGAAAGATGTTTTCAATAAACTGGTGCAGAAGAATGAAGAACTGTTTGAATTGGCCAGTAAAGCGGAGAACCCAGATTAATTTTACCTTGTCTTTGAGAAATGGTTGGATGATGTAACTAAGAACGATGACAAATTCTTGCTTGCGGCTAGAAGCTGTACTCACACAGTTGCTGACCGAGACACCGTATGTGAGGGCGTTAATCCTCAAGGGCAGTTTAAGGTAAGTTCACGCCGAACAACATCATCGATGTCTATCCAGTGTAAACATGACTTTCTCATGGTAAAACTAAAACGCGAGGAGGCTGAGACAAAAGAACAAGCTGCCATGCGCCTTGCTAAGCAAAAACACGAAATTGCCATGAGAAAAAAGGCGCTTGAAATAAAAGTGGAGCTGGTGGCACTTCAAGAATAAGAGAAAGACCACAGCCAGCGTGTTGTCGCAGTTAAATTGAATGAGGCCGAATTAATGGGTAATCGTTCATTGTTTAGTCACCACTCAAGTGAACTGAATTTGCTTAAAGACAGGGGATCAGATAGAAGTCAGAGACTTGTCCAGGATTGGGTAAATTCGTTTCCACCAGTTACTTAATTGACTGCCGCAAGTAAGTTAAGCTTTTCTCGTCCTGGTTGAGCAACCGCTGACCCTCATGGTCAGGATACTGCCCTAGTAATCCTCCAGAAAACACAAGTATTGTTGCCAGTAACATAAATCACCTGGAAATGTTTTCTCAATACACACGGCCAAGAGTTGCAATTTCTGTTGCGCAGCAAGAAGCGTTGTATCGGGAATACCTCCAGTCTCAACTGCAGCAACCACTCCGTGATCAAAGGGTCGAGCAAGCACGTAGTCCCTCAGGAAGTGGTAAGGTGAACCCAGTGCACCAAGTACCAGTCGACGTACAAAATGCCGCACTCCCACCACTTCAGCCACCTATGCAACATCACCGGCCACCGACACCCGTTTTGGCACCAACGAACTCCATTATTGTACCTGATTTTTCAAGAAAGCCACAGGTAAATCAGTTCTTGGGTCCAATAAGCTCCAGTGTGCCTGGTCAATTACAACTGTCCATCCCTCATGTTCAACAACAACAGAATTCACCTCAGAGTAATATTCCACACCAAACACAAGTCCCTATTGCCTTTTCCCCGCATAATGTCCCTCCACCTCTAAACCAACTCGTGAAACCGCCACCCGGAATCCCACCTCAATAATTATTTAATCCTCAGCCTCCCGTGATTCTGTCGCCCATTCCAGCAAGCGCAACAACATACTTACCCGTCCCCAACATTCCACAAAACATTGTCTATTCACGCCTGCCTGGTACCATGTCCTAACGCACCGAAACGTCCCCTTAACCGTGACTACAATTTAAATTTGTGGCGTTTTCCTCAGAATACCCCCCAAAAGCAAATGAGGTGACAAATAATGCAGCCGTTCTCCATAAATTTCAACCAACACTTACCTCAAGCACTGCTAACCCTGCCAGGAGCCACGCCATCCCACAATGGACTGCACCACAAAATGTTTATAGCAATCACGAAGCAACCTGTAGCAACCAAGTAAACCCATTCAGTACGGCAACTAAAATCGATCAGCCTTTTGTCACGCCGGTTATACATCCATTATACAGGAATACTGCTCCGATACCATTGTGCTGGGGTGGCCCACCGCATCCCACGCCTCCAGTTTCAGCATCTGAGAATGTAAGCTTCATTAAGGCGTTAGCTGACGCCATAACGAGCAAAAGGAATGATTCGCTACCTGAATGGAAATTGTCCCAATACAGTGGTGATCCCCTAGAGTGACACAAATGATATGGTCAATTTATAAGCGCAATTGACTCTCAGTCCTTAACTGATGATGTAAAATTGACATACCTTAAGACCCTTGTAACAGCTAAAGTTAAACGAGCTATAGCTGAATTCGCCTACTGCGGCGCAATGTAGAAAGACGCACTGAGGACCTTAGAACGTAAATTTGGCCAATCACAGGTGGTCTTACGTGCACATTTGGATAAACTCAACAGCTTTCCACCATTGAAGATGCACAATAGCGATAACTTCTTTAACTATTCGGGGTGCATTTCAAGTATTGTCGGGGTATTTAACTCGCTGTCATATGATTCAGATTTAAAGAGTGCTGCGCTTCTCAACACTGCCGTATAGAAGCTACCACCCAAAATGAAGGAGTCAGGGTCACTCGTCACGGTCAAAAAGCATTACGTGAAACCTACTCTACTCGATTTCAACGACTGGTTAAAGGAGAAGGCCGAAGCGCACGATTTAATAAAGAATACCGCAACTAAAGCCAGGACTGAAGATGCCAACAACTCAGTAACAAGATCAAAAGTTGCTTCAAAAGCATTCGCTGCAAATACGCAACACAAATGTAACCTTAGCCGCAACAGAGTTCTCCGTCAACATCAATCTCTTGTTGAATTTTATGCAAAAACAGCCACCGGCTGTGGGAATGCCGTGTATTTAAGGCAATCAACTCCCCGCAGAGATCCAAGGTATTGGCTGAGGCAAAGCTCGGTTTCTCTTGTTTTCGTGATAAATATATGTTCAGGCAGTGCAAAAGTCCCCGTAAATGTAGAAAATATGGTTGCAACAGCTCCTATAACACCTTACTTCACGGAGCTGAAATGGTTTTTCCAGCTGAACCCTCAAGAAACAACAACATCAATACTTCGTCGAAGTCGAACGCAGGTACTACTAGGCCATCTGCCGGTCAACAGCAACCAAGCAAAACAACCACTTTGTCTTTGGTGACGGATGTCGAAGGCCTCCTTCAGGTCACGGAACTGAAACTTACTAATTCTTTTGGTACTAGTACGACGGCGTTGGTTTTGTTAGATACCGCTTGAAGTAACTCTTGGGTGTCCGATAGTCTTGCAGCTAGACTCAGTTGGCAAGGTACCGCATTAAAACTTTTCGTCAAGGGTATAAACACAGAAGAAAATATCGACAAAAAGGTGGTTCAATTGACCGTGACACCTCATAAAGATCAAGACTTCGAATCATTTACTTTACGTCCCTACGTGAGGGAAACATTAAACGTAGGTCCTGACATCATTGACGTTAAGTCCATGGAAGAAATTCACCCACATCTGGCAGTCCTAGATCCAGTAAGATACAGCTATGGAGCAATTGAGATGATACTTGGACAGTATGTCTACAATGCCAACGAAAAGTGCTCACCGTTTGCTGTCCGCTTGCTCATAGGTTGAGTTCTAAGTGGCCCACTCCCGACAAGTCCAGGTTTAGTCTTGAAGTGTTTCAAAGCCAATATTGAACAAGATTTTGAACTGGCTTATCAAGTTAAGTCATGGTACGATGGTAGATCCGCAACCGATGCTTGCGCGCAGGAAATACTTGAAAAAACAACTTTTCACAACGGCCAAAGAAACGATTTTGGTATGTTATAGGCTGATGTCAACATCCAGCTCCCGAATAACTACTATTCGTCACTGGTAGAGCTCAAGTCTCTCAAAAAGCGGCTCTCGAGAGACGCAAAATTGAATGAAAATTACGCTAAGACTATCAGTGAAGACCTGGAAAAAGGTCACGTAATTCAAATCCCTGATGCTCACATGGTCGAACGGCGGTCGGATTGAGAGTGGTACCTACCACATCATCCCGTAAGCAACCCGAACAAACCGGGGAAAGTGGTTAGAGTACTAAATGGTGCAGCATAGATCCACGATACTTCTTAAATAAATCTTTGCTCACTGGCCCCGACATGCTCCAAAACCTAATCCATGTGCTACTTAAGTTTCGTCAAGATCAATTCGCCGTGTAAGCAGATATCGATATCGAGGGTATGTTCCTCCATGTGGGTGTCCCTGACTGTGACCAGCCATCACTGCGTTTTTAGTGGCGAAGGGACCCCACAACAAATGTTGTAGTGTGTCAATACACGCGCCACATATTCGGGGCTAAAGACTCGCCCACATGCGCTAACTATGCATTGCAACGCACGGCCCGAGACAATGCTAGTCAGTACCCGGAAGCAGCCAAAGCCGTCCTAGAAAACTTCTACATGGACGATTACTTGGATTCAGTGGAATCGTTTGAGAAGGCTCTCAATAGATCGAAGGAATTGGTACATCTTCTCCATTTAGGTGGGTTCAAGTTTTCTGAGTTTGTAAGCAATGCACCAAATCTGGCTCACCAAATTGATGGGTCACCTCAATCCACCGAACCAAAAGTGATTACCTCATTTAAGGAGGCATCTTCGCACGTCCTTGGGTTGAAATGGGATCGAAAAACAATGATACTCTAGTTGTGAGTCGGGGTACATCCGGTACATTCACTAAGCCTTTAACACAATGCTTGGTATTGAGCCTAGTGTCGAAAGTATTCGATCCAATCGGCCTAGTGGCATAATTTACTGTTGTTGCCTGATTGCTACTAAAGGACATCTGGCGTGTCAGCGGGCAGCACTGGGATGAAGAATTACCAAACGACACTCTTGAAAGGTTCCTCGAATGGAGTGTAGAACTACCCAAGCTTGCCAAAATCACTATACCAAGGAGCTACATTTCCGTAAGCTTTGAAAACCTGGAACTACACATGTTTGGCTATAGTTATCAAGAGGTCTTCAGCGCAGTTGCATTTTTTCGAGCTCAAGTAAGCAGTTCTAGTGGGCCGAAAACAGAGCTTGCATTTGTCCTGGGTAAAGCTCGCGTAGCACCTATGAAGGTGATGACAATTCCAAAGCTAGAGCTGCAAGTTGCCCTACTGGCCGCTCCGTTGAAACAAGACATCTGCCGAGCCCCTACTGTGCATGTTTACAAAGCTTTGATGTGGACCAATAGCACTACAGTCTACAAGCAAGCAACTAATATTTATTGCAAACCGTGTATGAGAGATTTTAGAACACACTAGCATTGACGAATGGAACCACGTTTCCTCAAGCGATAATCCGGCAGATGCCGGTAATCGTGGTATGTCCGCTGAGGTTTTGCAATCAAGTAGCTGGATGAGGGGTTCAAGTTTCTTAAGAACCGAGGAATTCCCGTTCGAACCAAGAACCGAAGTAGTTAAAACATCAAACTTGTTATAGTAACTAAGAAAACTAACAAAACCAATACATCATTGGCCACATCCGTAACCCAGTCAACTAAGGAGCCGTCCCCGCACTTAATTTCCTTCGATAAGTATAGTTCTTATCAAAAATCGCTACGGATAACAGCGTACGCACTCTGCCTGTTACCTTCTCACGAATGTTACCGTAATGCCGATGGTAGCTTCACAGACCCCACGGAGCTCGACGAAGCCGAGCGTCATCTCCAGTACCTTGTGCAAGGGGAATAATTTAATGCGGAGAGAAAAGATTTCCTCGAAAACAAATCCGTTAAACGGAGTAGCCGTATTGCTCCTTTTTCTCCTTTTATTGGGCCAAATCGTCTAATCAGATCGGCCGGCAGCATCAAACGGTTGGTCGGAGTTGACTTTGATGTAAAACATCCTATCGTTCTCGACTCAAGACATGTATTTGTAAAGTTGTTTCTTTGGCACCCTCACGTTAAACATCATCATCGAGGTTTTGACTACCTGCGAGCTAAATTACAGGAACGTTATACCATCCTCAAATTACGATCCTGACTGCGTTCAGTTAAATCCAACTGCGTCACGTGCAGAAAATTCCAAGCTGCCACTATCCAACCAATCATGGCTGACCTCCCATTAGAAAGACTCGCATACCAGTCTCCTCCCTTCACGAACACCGGGGTCGACTGCTTCAGCCGTTCTTCTCCCGTTGGGGTACACCTGCCATTATTTGGTCAGACAATGGCACTAAATTTGTTGGAGCGGAAAAATATCAACGCTAAAATATCGGCAAGTGGAACACCATCAACATCGCTGTCACAATTGCCCGCAAAAGCATTAAGTGCGCCACACCAAGGTGGCATCTGGAAGAGGCTGGTAGGTAGTTTTAAGCGAATACTTTACTCCATTCTTGGTACTCGTCGTCTCACGGATGAAGTTTCGAAGACTACTTTTTGTCTCGTTGAACACGCACTTAACGCACGCCCGTTAACGCCCGTAAGCGCCGACCCGTCCGACCTAGGCGCAATAACACCTAACCATTTCCTACTCGGTAACCAAGCAACAGCAATTCCGTCAATCGTTGGCGTATGTGAGTTCGATCATCGTAAACGGTACGCTCGCGCACAGTCGTATGCTAACACTATTTGGTCCTGTTGGATCAAAGCAAAGAGTACGTACCGGCGCTGAACAGACTTTCTAATGACAGAAGCCTGCCGAGCAACACCTTAAGACCGGTGATTAGGTTTGGGTAGTTGAAGAGACCAACCCAAGGGATTACTACCCCACTGCTCGGATCACTAAACACTTCTACCGGATCGCTCGTTCGCCCGCTTGTAAAATTAGTACCGATTCTCCCAACATCTTCTTCTGGGCCGGAGGTTGTTACTCAATAAAGCGAGAGATTATTATCCAATCAGAATCGAGTATTTAAATACGCATACAAATCCTTCCAATTTACGTACAAAGCTCGGAAAAAGTAAAACTAACATAAATTCAAGTAAATCTAATCATAAGACCTATCAAATAAGACATGATTTGGCTCAATAATTCTTGGGTTTTTGGATTCATTGGTACAAAATGGTGACTGGCATTGAACTAATTCCTTATCAGACAAAATACCGGCCAAAAGAGCATCAAAAATTGCCGTCTAAAAAACCACTTGTTGATATGTTCGCCGTATTGTTCATACGTTACAATCTCTATACGTTGTTATTATGAATATGATCGTTACAGTGCTAATACATTGCTTTATATCGATTTGAACGATAAAATGAATCTTCGAAAGAGTGTGGTTTTATCACCTTTAAAATTTATAAAAGACAGTACAAAGTTTGCTAGGCATCTTTAGACATTCTGGTATAAATGACTCAATGAACACAGATTCACTAACAAAAGAAAATAGTCTAATATTAATCCTGAAAATATTCTTTTCACAAGCGGATCGCCAACTAAAGTCCTCAACATTGAACCAATAAGTACAATGATTGATGAAACTAAAAGCAGTGGGCACTTTGGACCAACAATAATTAATCTGGCATGTATTGAAGGAACTGTTTCCTCAATAGCTGACAGGAATACTGCATATAACCAAATGCCGTTAGACAAACCTCAATGATTTAGTTTTTTGTTATTGCTGGGCAACTTAAAAGCTTCTCCTAGGGTACCTCCACTAGTCCCTCTCCGATTTCACTTCTTATGAGTAGCATGATCAAACCTCTTATACGCAAAAAGTGTTTTTACATATCGTGACGATGTCTTTATTTAAGATATTACAATTGGATTGATGACAGAAACACAAAAAATTTGTCATCAAATAATAGGTAAACTCGTCTTCCTAATGTCCGATAGAGCCACTGTTACCTAAACCTTAGACTCACACGAGACCCAGCACGTTGCTGTTTTTATCAGAAAGACGAACCCTTCTACCATCATTTTCGTTTTCTAAATCCAACCAAATTGTATGTAAATAACGAATCACATCGTGTAAAAAGACCAATTTAGTACACACAGTGCATAAAGTTCAATTTGTCCGGCATCACGTCAAAAAGACCCCGCTCTTTCATTAGAGTTCGCGCTTAGATTACGTTAACACAAAATTACATCACTTTAAATTATGAATCGTTCTTGTAATATTGAGCTGCTGTACTGGAAGGCAGTCTGAAGGATGTCGACCCCATTAGGAACAAATTATCAATCTATTGTCATTGTAATCGAGTGTTTTCGATGCCATAAGGGAGGAGAAACGAAGTGTATTTACGGTCACGCTTCCAATCTGTGGCATTGCTGTTTGATTTGGGACAAATCAGCGCTCCGCAAACCCTCAAATGAAGAGAAGGAGAATATCAGTCATCTGCGAGCAATTGGCTCAAACTGCAATGCAGAGCTCTTTCCTAAAGCCATTGCAGCCTGTCTTGCACACGGCTCAGCATTTCGATTTTTTCCGTGATACCAGATTCAGGTTCCAGATTGTGACTGAGCAAATCAATAAAAATCAAAAGTATCAAAAGATCAGAGACACAACTCTCAAAAACTAAGAGACTCATTTCTCCGACCAGGAAACTTGTCCCCTGATTTTTTTTCCAAAATTCTTGAAAACGCCTTACTATATAAGTTTCATTTCTGATCTATCTGGCCGCACATTAATGAAAATAAGCAACAATTGGACAAAAAAGAGAAAAAACAAAATTATGTAATACTTGTTTTTTTTTCGAAAAAAATTTATTTCCAAAAACCATTAATTACAAAATGAAAAACTTGAATAGGTTCAGCCATTCTTCCAAGGGAGCCCTGAGACCTGCAATTATCCAGAATATGTCTTACGTCTACAAAAAGAACGTCAAATATTACAAAAATCGAAAATTTATTTACTTTTTTTTGTGAAAAACCCGTGTCGAAGCCAGTAAAGTCACACCGAATTCTTTAAAAACATAAGATTTTGCGACACCAATACCTTTTGACACCTTCCCTCGACAGAAATAATGTCATCTTTAACCTTTAATTAACGAGACCAGGTAACAAACAGACAATAAAAGGAACAAAATTGTGAAGTTGAAATCGGCCCACAAAAGTGGAAAACAATTTGTTTTCAAAGTCATGAAAGCCATTATCTATCTTCTAATATCGGAACATCGGCTCATCTACTCCTCCAGGAAAAGTCAATCAAACCGGGTCATTGTACAGGAAATTAAATGCGACTAAAAAGACAAAGTAAAAACGACAGTTGAAGACAAAATTAAAAAATTCACTTAAATTCTTGGAGAAAGTACTGTCGAAGCGGTAAAGAACCACAAACTATATCTTTAAGGATTTAAATATTATCAATTTTGCGCTATTTTGAACGCGAAAAATGTGATATTTCAACTGACAATAACGTGATAAATTGACAAAAATAGAAAACATGAAAAATTGTCAAAAACCTAAAAACTAAAAAAAAAATAGTGAAATCTAGTAGTATCAAAGCCAGAACACCATAACTTAAGGCGTAAAACCGCAATAAAGACTAAGTTTGATTTCAGCAGAAAGAACGAGCACTCTGTGATTGCTGACACTAAGCTAAAATTGACCAAATTAAGAGAAAAATGGAAGCAAGTTTCAATAAGCCATTTTTTATTTAAAAATCAAATATCTTAAAAGTCAAAACGACCATAAGCTTTCAAGCAATCACCTCGATAAAATAATTTCGAGCTAATTACGAAGGCAACCGGACCTATCACTAGTGAACTTTGATTTGAAATGTTCTGTTATTAAATTAATATAAAAAAGATCTTTTTTTTAAATAAAAAACCGACTGAAGACTATCCGAATTATTTTTGGATTGTAACGGTCCAAGATTGGTAAAGATTAAGTGCTGCTAATGCTGTTGTCCATTAGGAATACTTAGTTTTTGGAATGTCATTGATATAGATATTTTGTTAGTTAAAAAATCAAAAATAAATGCTGCGTTTTTGATAATCAACGAATAAAGTAGCAAAAAACGGCAAAGTTTTATTTACAGAGCACTCTCAACGGAAGTTGAAGCAGAATAGGCCCTCTTGTCAGTCTAAAAAGATTTGTTAGAGGTGTTCGGGTGTGCACTTCCTGCAAATTTAATGAGAGTGGACTAAAGAAACTTATTTCGAGCTGTTTTCGATGAAAAAGACTGAATTTTGTGAAATATTTAGCCGGAATTTGTGACAAAAAAATCAATGAAAATAGCCGACAATATATTTTGTCTTTAAACGTAAAATCAACAACATTTTCTTGAAAATTTTATTAATTTTTATCAAAATTGGCGAAATTTTAGTCAAAAACTCCGAAAAAAGATGAATGAAATCATTGGAATTCACTCTATTTTCTCGAAAGTTTAAACCTCGATATCTCCCAGTCAAAAGCTAAAATCAAGAAATCTTTTTAATTCCATATTCTACGCTGGACAAGCTTTCTTATGATACCAGTCTCAACTCTCTACGATGAATATATCGATCGGCCAAAATTGACTGAACAAAAAAAAACCCATTTGAGTATATAGTTCCTCCCCCCCTCAAGAGGGGTCGGAACAATTAGAAAGTATAGAAATGAACAAGATGACAAATCTCTTTGTTCAACCACCCCGACTCATATGCGACACTGATCTCTCCAGTTGAGAAAAAAACTCTCCTTGGTCTCACAGACGAAAAACTGATGACCACTCGACGTCACAAGTCACGCACTCACTCTACAGATTCTCAGAAACAAAAAGATTTTCCAGGAGCGTCCAACGCTCCATGCAAAATTCTTAACCCTGGATGGACGCAATCGATAAAAACCTAATAAATGATTTTTCCACCAATCAGAGACAGAAGATTCTCTTCTCTTTTAAATATTGCACGATAATTCTCAAAAATCAGTCTTCTGAATTTGTACGCTACGTGTATACTGTTTATTACAGCTTATTACATGTTTACCGCCGTAATAATTTGTTCTATTTGTGTTTTCCATAGTCGGTTAGTCAGTTAGGATTTTGTCACTCCACATCGCACCTAGAAATAATTTGCTCTATCCCCCTTAGGGCATTAAAGAGAACTGAAATAAGATCTGCTTACTTTTTAAAGTGACTTTTGTTCTTGTTTCTCCTCCGTTAAATTCTGGTAACTTAAAAATTAACTCGATTCGGTCTTTTCATCAATAAAAAGGGTTGTCCCTTTAACGAAAATCTTACATGGTAGTTTTTCACATGATGTTCGGCAAGTTCGGAGCTTTTCGAGCCATATAGCCGCCTAAAATAATCTGCTTAAATAATAGGATTTTATGCCTACATGTATGCTGACAACCTCTCTCTCATATTCTAGAGTGCTCCATTAAGATTGCGAAGTTTCTATTGTATTTGAGCTCCCTTAAAATTTGTTTTCACTGCTATTAGCACCGACACAAAAAGTCAAAAGAGTTAGTTTTTCTGGCTTTTATGCTGTAAAAAACGATCCGAGTCCACTGCGTGGTCTAAGTTGTTTTTAATAAGTATCTGTTTTTAATTTCTCGGTTAATTGAATCCTAATATCTATAAACCTAAATTATCTGACCCATTTCCGCGACAAATACCTCAGAGGATGTTTGAACTATCCAAAATTTAAAATTTTTTTAGAAATTAACTTTCGGTTTGATTGTGATCTAATTCATGATCATGACTGTTGTTCATTTCAGTTTTGACATCTGTCTGATCTAAAGTTTCTTCTTTATCTTTCTCTCCTTTCTTCTCTTTATCAACTGGAATCAAAGTAGTTGAATTAAACTTTTTCAAACTCTCTCCAATGATTCCCAGTTTTTCATCTCCCAGGTCACGTGACTTGAAGTGGTGTCCACGTTTATGCTGACTGTCATCGCCTTGGGTTTCCAGTTCTTTCCGCCGCAAGGTTTCCACATCAATTTTGTCAAATAGCCAAAGTGACTGCTCTTTCGTTGAGGGAAAGAGGGATCGCAACACTGGGCTTTTTTCCCCGACAATTGATTTGATTGGAGCTTTTTTGACCAAATCCTTCCGCGCTTTGTTGGCCTCTGCGGTTGCTCTGAAATGCAACCAAATATTGAAGAACTAGTTTAGTTGTTGCAGATTACATATCATAAAATGTTTGTCAAATGTTAGTTACATTAATCTTGTTATAGTAAGAAAAGGAGTTGTTTCCTATGGTTTGATTTGTACTTTGCTAGTTTTTCGGATTTTCTCGGAATTTAGTAATTATGATCCGAATTTGAAATGAGTGTCTCTAGCTTTGACTAATTTTGAAGACAAGGAGCGAAAATTGTTAAAGTTATAGGTGTTAATTATCTGAAATTGATTAATTAGTAAAATCGTTTGAACTTGCGCAATAAAAGAACATTTAATTTAACAACGGTAAATAAGATCAATTAGAAAGTTGTTTAAGTGTATGATATCTGCAAATGGGCTCTGCGGGTTCAGACTATTCAATTCATTATTTCGTTTTTTGATGAAGGCCCCGTTAACTTCGTTTCCTTTTTATAGAGAATTCGTTTTGATATGACATTTGATTACATTGGGAGAATAATGCGACTAGCTGGGAGGACTTAAAATTATTTCCCCGAAATTTGAAAAAAATGGTAAATTTATATAAAACCAAGCAATTTTTTAACCGTCAATACATCATGTTTTAAGAGAAACAAAAAGACAATGCAGCTATTGATGAAAGAAATAAACCAAAACCAGATCTTACGATTGACAACCAGACTATTATGATGGTAATAAAGTATAAAAAAGGAATTTTGTGCAAACGAAATTAGTCTTAATTTTCTACAAAAAAAAGCAATTCTTTGTTCATGTATTTTTTCTGATTCTGACAACCAGGAAAACCATAAGCAACTTTCAAGTGAGTGTTAGGTCTCAGATGTTGCTTAGCGTTTTATTCTGTCAGAAAGTGCTGACTTCAAGCGTACATTTTTGTTCAGACCCCTTTTGAGAGGGGAGAAACTATATACTCAAATGGTTTTTTTGTTCAGACAATTTTGGCCAATCGATATATTCATCGTAGAGAGTTGAGACTGGTATCATTAAAAAGCTTGTCCAGCGTAGAATTTGGAAGTAAAAGAATTTATTGTGATTTTTGTTTTTTACAGGGAGTTATCGAGGTTAAAACTTTTGAGAAAATAGAGTGAATTCAGTCGATTTTATTCACATTTTCCGGAATTTTTGACTAAAGTTTTGCTAATTTTGCTAAAATTTGTTAAATTTTTTTAACGAAGTGTTGTTGATTTTATTTTTAAAGGCAAAAAATATTGTCTGCTATTTTTATTTAATTTTTTTGTCAAAAATTCTGGCTAAATATTTCAAAAGTCAGACTTTTTCATCAAAAATAGCCAGAAGTAAGTTTTTTTAGTCCATTTTGATTAAATTTGCAAGAAATACACATCCAAACACCACAAAGACAATCTCAGTAGACTCAGAAAGGGGCTCTAATTACTTGAATTTCCGTTGCGAGTGCTCCGTAATTAAGAATTCGCAGTTTTTTTGCTAACTTTACTCGTTGAATATCAAAAACGCAGCATTTGATTTTGATTTTTTAAATAACAAAAAACCTATATATGTACAATATTTGAAAAATTAAGTGTTTCTAATGGACAAACAGCATTAGCAGAGCTAGTTTTGGACCAATCCTGGAATGTTACAAGCCAAAAAAAATTCTGATTGTAGTCAGTCTGTCTTTTTTATAAAAAAAAATATGATCTTCTTTATTTTAATTAAATAACAGAACATTTCGTCAAAGCTCATTAGAGATAAATCTATTCAATTTCTAGTTAGCTCCAAATTTTGCATCTAGTTCATTGCTTGAAAGCTTATGGTCGTTTTGACTCAAAATTATTTGATTTTTACAAAAAATAATTGCTTATTGAACTTTGTCTCCACTTTTCTCTTAATTTGGTCAATTTGTAGCTTAGTGTCAGCCATCAAAGAATGCTTCTACTTTTCATTCAATTAAAATTCAAAATTTATCGCGGTTTTTTACCTAAAATTATGGTTTTCTGGCTTTTATACTACTAGATTTCATAATTTTTTTCCAGGTGTTTGCATTTTCTTCACGTTTTCTAGTTTTGTCACATCATCACGTTATTGACAATTCATATATCTCAATTTTGGCGTTCAAAATAAGACACAATGAATAATATTAAAATCCTTAAGGATATAGACTCTGGTTTTAACGGCTTCGACAATACTTTCTCAAAGATTTTAATTGAACTTTTTATTTTTGTCTTTAACAATCGTTTTTACATTGTCTTTTTAGTCTTAGGAAATTTCCTGTACACTTACCCACTTCATTGGTTTCTCATGGAGAATTTTTGGGGCCGATCTTCTAATATTAGTAGATAGCTGATGGTTTTCATGACTTCGAAAACAATTGTTTTCCAAAATAAAAAATCACTTATTATTCATAGTCTGTTTGTTTCCTAGTCTCGTTATTTGCAGGCCAAATATGACAATATTTTTGTCAAGAAAGGTGTCAAAGGGATTGGTGTTACAAAATCTAATGTTTTAAAAGAGTTCGTTATGACTTTACTGGCTTCGACACCTGTTTTTCACAAAAAAAGTAAGTTAATTTTTGATTTTTGTCATGTTTTAGGTTTTTTGTAGACGCAAGATATTTTGTGGATAATTGCTGGTCTCAAGGTTTCTTTTTCAAGAATAAACGAACCTATTCAATTGTTTCTTTTTGTAATTAATGGCTTTCATAACTTTGGAAACTTTTTTACTAAATTAAAACCATTATGATTTAATTTTGCCTTTCTTCTTTTTTGTCTAATTGTTAACTGGTTTCATTAATCAGAAGTCTCATAAACCTTATCGATGTTCGAAGAAGGTGCAATCGATCATGTTTTGAGGGCCAAAGCTTGGCTTTACGGCTTCGATAGCGTTTTCTGGCCAAATTTTTCGTGACTTTTTGTTGTCTATTTGTTGTTCTTTTTGTAACCGCAAAAAGTTTGAATACCGACACTTCTCATTTCCCATTTTCAGAAACACTGGAAATCGTAAACTTATGGGATTTTTAAGTTGATTTTTGTAGTTGTTTTTAATACTTTGAAATTTTTTGTTTTTAAAAAAAGAAGAGAACTTTTCAAATTTTCTGTTTTTTGTTCTTTATTGTCTTATCGTTACCATGCCTTATTATGGACTAGTCTCAAATCTTTTCTGGTAAATTACAAGTTATTTTGTTTAGTTTCAGTTTTTTCTGGCTCTATTTTGACTTTATTATTAAGTTTTGTTTTTTAAAACGGACATAACTTTTTTGATCTAACTAATGTCTGTTGTTGTTGTTTGATTTTGCTGTTCGTTTTGACTAGTTTTCTTAATTTTGGCATTTCATCAATCTAATGCTTCATTTTTTACTTCAACGAGTTATTTTCTTGGGAGGTTATCTTTGCGTTTACACACCATTTTTTTAAAAAATACTTTGATTTTGTCGTTCGTTTTGACTTGCTTTCTTAATAATGACTGATCTCATATCAATTTAATGCGGCATTTTTTACTTCAATGAGTTATTTGCGTTGAAAACTATCATTGTTCATACGCATTTGGGGTTTTCTATCTGTTCCTCATTTGGTAGACAATTATGCCAAAATTGTGGATGAGCGGGGTCGGAACCTTATGTGCGATCGCACATTACCGAGCTTCCTTGTTGATTTTTGTGTTCAGTTGAAATTATTAATCGGAGGTTGTTCTCAATTCGCTTTGGATAACTCTATCTAACCTCAATTTTGGAGGCCATCGGTAGCTCTTAAAAAAGCAAGTTTTTTCGTTGAAATCTTAACATTATACTTTTTGGAAAATTAGCCAGAATTTCCAATTTTTTCCAAAAATTCGGTTGATTTTATATACCAGATCTACAGAATTAGATAAGCTAGTAGAAGAAGTTAGAAGTTAGAGGAGGTCACTCATGTGCAAATGTTGACAATGAAAAATTTTCTTCGGAAAAAGAAAAATTCGAAAATATCTCTTCAACGAGCGATTTATTTTTCAATGGTAAGAAGTGTTTATTAATGGTGCCGCTGTTGTATCTCTCGGCAATGGTATCGATCGACTGGACAATTAAAACTGGGTAACATAAAATTACTAACCACTATTTAATAAACAAAATTTAGGGTTGAAACAACAGCGTGCAATGATGACTTTCTTTACACTAAGATCTATGAAGCTTGAGAATAAAATTTGAAAAAACGTGTCAGGTTTTTCTTTAAAAATTACATTCAATATAAAAATGTTTCCAGAAAATAGGTTTGTCAGGTTTTATTTTTGGCTGACATACCTTTACATTTTTAGAAACAATTAGTTCATGGAGAGCAGAAAATTAGACCAGCTGAGTGACATAATGCGTAATTTGTCTCGTTTTAAACATTTTAACTTATATCGCTCTTCCTTTTGGAATTT
Source organism: Convolutriloba macropyga (assembly GCF_964194025.1). Lineage (NCBI taxonomy): Eukaryota > Metazoa > Xenacoelomorpha > Acoela > Convolutidae > Convolutriloba > Convolutriloba macropyga. The sequence continues at coordinate 37,103,522 of NC_134473.1, read as the reverse complement.
TCTGTTTTTAATGCATTTGATAAATGAATAAATGCATTTGAAGTTTGAAAATCAAACAAAAAGGAAAAAAATCTATAAAAAGATTTATATTTCTTCATTAAAAAATGAAAAAAGTCTCTTCGCAAAAAAAAACCAAGCTAGTATAAAATTGCAACCCCTATTTAAAAAGAATTGGAACAAATAGTAATGCTATCCGAGAAATTCAGGATCTATAATCTGACGTTTTTTAAGAAAACCAAAATGGTCGTCAAGATGTTAAGAGATCTGGGCGAAATAAAAAAATATTTGATCATTCATTGAAAAAAAAAGATCATATTTTATTTTTAAAAGATTACTTGATATGTAGAATTCAAATTTTGTGTTCTGAAGCCTCTTGAGTTCTTATTCTACAAATCTTCTATATTTTATAAATTTTGTGATCTTAAATGATGAAGAAAAGTTCTTCTTATCTTATAATTTTACTAGACAAATTAACAAAATTTTTTAACCAGAGTATTTCTTTTTCTTTATAAATTTCTGGATATTTTCTTTCTCCTATAATCTGATTACAGTTTTGCGACCGCTTTTCCTAGCATCTGGTGTTACCACTTTTGCGCTAAGCCAAATAAAAGATGTCTCGTTTGGTTTTATACCAACACAGTTCTAGTCAGAAGAAAATCTGTCTCAGAGGAAGTCCTATCAGATCTTAAACAAAAAATTTTCTCGTCAGCAGAATTTTTCGTAATCGTTACACGGTCTTAGAATGTTTGGCCATATGGAACAGAATTCTGGCATAGAATCCAAAAACTATTCCGCAAATTTTTCGAATGATGATATACCGTTCCCACCTTAAGTATGAAGTTTCGGACATTCTGGCTCTGTCCATGAAGGTAGTGTGACCTGCAGCCGCGTGTGTCCTCGCATAGGAATTGAAGTGGTCACTTTTCAGAATTCGGCCCATCTCTTTCTTAACTGAGTCCATATTCGGTCTCTGAATACAGCAAATGACTCTTGTTTAAAAAACCAATTAAAAAGTTGCCCTATGAAGAAATTCAATTAGCATTTTCGATAATAGAGATACGCATATAATTATTAAATACGACCAGAAAACTTAAAATCATATTAAGTGAAACAAAACTTTCATTGAGCCTTTCTGTCAATTGCAACTAGTACTGGAATAATTTTGAGAAATGAACAATCGAGCCACGTTTTTTAAGAACTGGAAAAGGCGCATTTTGGTTTTTGTTTGTATGTTACAAATTTCTCTCCCATATTTCTCGTATTCTGTATGTGCGTATTTGTATAGAATTCGCTAGGCTAAGGTGGTGCTTAGCGATATCTGACCCGAACATTTTGCACGTTGGGACATATTCCTGTCATTAAACAAACTGAATCTTCAATAAAACTGCTCTTGCATTAATATATTGTATCATATCTACCTTGAAGCATATCCAGACAACATAGGCGCAGAAGTGGTACATTTTCTCAAATAGAGCTCTGTCTTTGTGCAGTGCACTAACTCTGCTCCTCCCACACTCCATGTGATGCAACTCTGGTAACTCTAGACCTATAAACAAAAAACGTTAGCTAAAAGTGATACCATTCTACTAAGCAGAACAGCAGGTTTCTTGATAAACATTTAATTGCAGCCATATATGGAGAAAATGCATAGACATGACTTCAATTAAGTAAAAAAAGAAGCCCCAGGTTGAGATGCCAGACCAAAAGTCGATATGTCCAGACCGTCCCAGACGAAAAGCACCCATGTCAATACTTTATGCGTTCAAAAATTTTTGTGCGATCATCGTGCGTTCAGGAAACCCCATGTCTTCACTTTTCTTTGGTTAAAATTTACAAATCTATTTTTAAAATTAATATTTTTTACTGATTTTAGAAACAATATTTTAATGCAAGATTGGAAGATTAGGAATTTTATGAAAATAAACCCTGGAGTAGCTACAAATGTAAAATGATAAATACAATATTAATTTAGTGTATACTTTTTTTTGCTACTGTATTTTACGAATTTAGAGATGTTTATACCGCTGATGAAGAATTTTTCTTTCGCTTGCTTTTGATATGATAAGTTGTTTTAGTCTGGAATTTTCTATACTAAGTCATTCTTCCAAGCTTAACGTTGTAAACACAGGAGAATTTTCACACAGGAGAAAATTAGTGAACTGTTCCATATAGTACCTCTTTTTAGTATGGTTTGTCAGAGGCAACCATCTGCTTCTGCTTTCGGTAATTAAACTTTATCGTGTGCCAACCAAAAACTTTATTGAAATCATTGATGTACTTTCTATTGCTGTCATTGATATGCTGAAAATATGAGAGCCAAAAGAATTATTTTCTACAATTTCATTGTTATTTAACTTCTACGCTAGGAAAACTTCTACAGGTTTTGCTCAATACTTTTTGTCAGCAAGAAAAACTCACACGTTGCTTAGGATTTTTAATCAAAACCATTAGGGTTTAATTTTTTCAAAAATCTGGCGCAATATTGGGTTGAAGATTTCTGCCAAACGAAAGAAAACAGCACCTGATTGTTCAATTATATCAAGATTATTAGGGCTTTAAATTATGGAAAATTATAACTTCTTAGCAGAAGTCACAGTCATTCATTTTTTTTGGACTGAATTCATTCCTTGGTTCAATCATTCTAACGCAAGATTTACAAAAAAATTTTTTCTAAACGTTCAAGGAAGTGAAATCAACCTATAATTTTCAATTTTCCATGTACTGACATCGATTGTTAAGCCTGGACCAACGAAAAACAAAATTCAAACTTTTTAGCAGAACAATTTCATATACGAGAGTGTTAAATACGATTTCTAACGGTTTACTATTATAGTTTTAGAAGCGTTGTCAGCCCAATTAGGAAAGTTTTTTGGACCAGGAGACTCATCATTATCAAAGAATCTAACTGCAGCGCAAAATTCTATTCGGGTGCTTGCTGTGAAAACAAAATCATCTGTAACATAATTGTATAAATATAACTCTTGGAATGTTATCTTTAAGCAAATTACAATACTTTTTTTATTTTTCAAAAATTTTTGCACAAACTCCATTTGATGACGCTCTGGTAACTTTAAACCTATACACAAAAAACGTAAACTAAAATGATTCCACTCTACTAAGGAGAACAGCAGATTTCTTGATAAGCATTTAATTGCAGCCATATAAGGAGAAAGTGGTCAGTCTGCTCAGAGTACCTGCAAATAAAGTTAAATTTTTGGACTCTTGAACGCGCTGGATATAGCTTTTAGTTATTGCTGCAATCAGACAATTTACTTAAAACGGCTGCGAATACGGGTTACACTTTAGTTGCTGCAAAAGAACAAATAAAATGGGCTGCACAATCTCAAATGTGAAAAAAGAATATATTTTGTGTCACATCTAACTGAATGGTTTGGAGTTTTTTCCATACTGATGAAGAAATCTCTGAAGTGGTTGGTTGTGATAGCTGACGACAGATGTTTCCCATTTAAAGGATTGTTTTTTGCTTTCAAAAAATTAATACAGTCAATATCCGTTATTGGAGTTTCCGGAACTGAAACAATGCGCCATGTGAAGTTAACATTAGCTTAATAGTTTTAGAACTTAAACAGACCAATCAGAGCGGAGTCGCTTGTGGACTGCGCAATGAGTATGGATAATTCGAGGAAGATAACAAGAAAACATATTGCACAACGAGAGGTTCCAACAACATCAGAGAAAATTATTTGATAATGTTGGGTCTTATTGCTAGCCAACGAATACATTATTAGATCTTGTTTGCTAGACAAGACTTCAATCAGGTTAAAAAAGAAGCCCCAGGTTGAGATGCCACACCAAAAGTTGATATATCCAGACCGTCCCAGACGAAAAGCACCCATATCAATACTTTATGCGTTCAAAAATTTTTGTGCGATCATCGTGCGTTCAGGAAACCAATGTCTTGACCTTTGTTTGGTTAAAATTTACAAATCTAATTTTAAAATTATTTTTTTACTGATTTTAGAAACAATATTTTAATGCAGGATTGGAAGATTAGGAATTTTATGAAAGTAAACCCTGGAGTAGCTACAAATGTAAAATGATAAATACAATATTGATTTAGTGTATACTTTTTTTTGCTACTGTATTTTACGAATTTAGAGATGTTTGTACCGCTGATGAAGTATTTTTTTTCGCTTGCTTTTGATATGATAAGTTATTTTAGTCTGCAATTTTTGTTGCCAAAGTCATTCATCCAAGCTTAGCGTTATAAACACAGAGAAATTTTCCAGAAAGATGTCAGCTCTTAAATTAGAGACATGTATTTGAGCACCTTTTTGATTCAATCGCATTTCACCAGTGCTTGCTTTGCTTTTCGGTTATATTTGTCTTCCAACCAGAATTACTTCAGTAAATAAAAAATTTTTGTGCGCAGAAAATTAGTGAACTGGTCCATTTAGTATTTGTTTTTAGTGTGTTTTGTTAGAGGCACTCATCCGCTTCTGCTCTTGATATTCACACTTTATCCTGTGCCAACCGAAAATTTTGTTGAAATCATTGATGTACTTTTTATTGTTGTCATTGATGTGCGTAAAATCTGAGAGCGAAAAGAATGTTCATCGAATAAATTCATTGTAATTCAACGTCTACGCTAGGAAAACTTCTACAGGTTTCGCTCAATACTTTTCGTTAGCAAGAAAAACTCAGATATTGCTTCGGAGTTATAATCAAAAACCATTAGCGTTTAAATTTTAGTTTAAAATTATAGCGCAATCTTGGGTTGAAATTTTCTGCAAAATGAAAGAAAACAGCACCTGATTCTTCAAATATATCATGATTATACATTCGGGCTTTGAGTGATGACAAATTATGACTTCTTATCAGAATTCACTGTCATTGATTTTTTTGGACCGCCTTCATTCCTTGGTTCAATCATTTGAGCGCAAAATTTACAAAAAAAAAATTTCCTTACGTTCGAGGAAGTAAAATCAATCTATACCTTTTAATTTTCCTTGTACTGAAATCGTGTGTTGAGACTGAACCGACAAAAACAAAATTTAAACTTTTTAGAAGAGTAATTTCATATACGAGTGTTAAATACGATTTCTAATGGTTTACTATTATAAGTTTAGAAGCTTTGTCATTCCAATTAGGAAAATTTTTTGGATCAGGAGACTTATTATTATCAAGGGATCTAACTGCAGCGCAAAATTCTATTCGGGTGCTTGCTGTGAAAATAAAATCATCTGTAACATCACTGTATAGATATAATTCTTGGAATAATATCTTCAAGCAAATTACAATACTTATTTTATCTTTTCAAAAGTTTGTGCCACTAGATTGATTTTAACTGATAAAGGTAATTTTAGTCCAATTCTTTTTCTGTCACGTTTTCACTGATTTGTATTTGGGGGTCACTTGGTGAATTTAATAGCAACACTCACTGTGTGCTTCGTTTAGTTTCCGATCAAACAAATTTTTGCTACTTGAACATTTTATGCCTTTGCTCAGGTGGGTTGCTCATTGAAAGTTTGAAGAGTCGCATTCTTTGGAATTTAAATCGTTTATTGTTGCTTTCTTTTGTGTGGCAGTCACGCTTGATTTTCCAAATTATATAAAGTGCCGATTTAGTCGTTTTATATATTTGTGTCTTTGGCATTTCTAAGAAGTTGTCCTTTGCTTTCCTAAAATCAACTCAAATTTTGAAATAATAGTTTGGGACAAAATTTTGATTTTCAGTTGTAATTCTGTTTGTTTTTATCTAATCAGTTTTCTTAGGTCTGTTTTTGATGCATAAGTTTGATCTTAAATCACTATTAAAACATCAAATTATGCCGGTGGCGAAAAAATTTGACCTTCAAGTACTCTAGTTTGACTATAGGAACCATGATCAGTAAAATTTGAAACTTGATTCATAATACGTGTTGAAATTTCTGTATTTGATGATGTGAGGTTCTAATCCCTTTAAAATTCATCCAAACAACTTTTTTCAATCCAGCACAGTTTAGTTTAATCACCAAATAACCATACTTTGTCTGTAGTTGATTATGCACCGAGTACTTATTAATTAATTAATTATTAATTAATTGTTCCGACCCCACTTGTGGGGGGGGGGGAGGAACTATATACTCAAATGGTTTTTTTTTGTTCCGTGAATTTTGGCCTACCGATATATTCATCGTAGAGAAATGTGCGTGGTATCATTAAAAAGCTCGTCCAGCGTAGAATTCGAAATTAAAAAGATTTTTTTGAATTTCGTTTTTTTTCGAGGAATTATCGAGGTTGAAAGTTTCATGTGAACACTGGATATTTGGTTCACTTTTGTTCACTTTTACCGTAATTTTCTTTCGAATTAACGTTTTTTCTGCGAAAAATTTAATTCAAAACTAGATTTCACGCCAAAAAGTAAATCAATTTTAGGTTTTTTATAGACGAAAGGAGATAATAAATACTAGTTCTAGTCTTAGAGGGAAGTTTAATATATAAAAAAATTCGAATTAGGTTTGGGAGCTCTTTTTTTAGAAAATTTTGCAATTTTTTTGTTTTTTCAAGTCACCTAGAGACTACTAGACAATTTTAATATTGAAGTTCCGTTAATGACAAACCTCTTTTACGATCAAACGAAGCCCAATGAACAAAAAATTTTTTTCGAAGGGATCGCTCATGTTTTTTTTTTGGACTCGTATCTCAAATTTCGTAATCTCAAATGAAATTTTGATTTATTTTTGAAGTTTTACTAAAGTTTTATAATCCTATGGCATAAACGTGTTGACTAAAGGTGCAATAGTTTTGCTAATGAGCATTAAGTGAACCTATCTAGTGCTGTGAGTGGACAGCTAATGGCTGTTAAGACTTTGAAAATAAATTTTCGAAAGTTTTTTTAAAAATTAGTAAATCATAAACTTAGTTTTGTGAACTGTAAGTTCGTCTCAGTAAAAATAGAATTGAACTCCTTCATACCACTGCAACATAAATTAAACTCATTGGTGGCTTTATCAAATAACTATTGGTTATACGTCTTCAATGCCACAAGATTTCAAATTTTTTTCAAAATTTTTTTGGACATTTCGTTTTATTGGTTCATTTTGAAATCTTATCACGTCATCCTAATACTGATGGCTACATCTTCCTTTAGTGAAGACGTCCAAAGGATCATAGATAAAACTTTCTCAGAAAAAAATATGGTTTAATTGGCTTCAACACTTTCTTCTCCCATTTTTCTAAAGAAAATTTGGTTTTTGCCTGTATTTGTTGTTTTTTTCATAGTCATAAGACATATTGTGATGTCTTATTGAATACCTAGGCATCATAAACATCCTTGTATTCACATCGTGGCATAGCTGAGCGTATTCATTGAATTCCTATGAAAGCTTTTGAGTTTAATGGCTGTTAAGACTTTAAAAATATATATATTTTTTGAACATAAATCAATCTTAAGCTTATTTTCGTGGATTGTAAGTCAGTCTCGGTAATGACAGAACCAATTTTTTTCTACATCAGCAACAATTTATCTAGTTAGCGGTTTTGTCTTCTAACTATTGGTTTTTTTTTACTTCGGTGCACGAGTTTTCATAATTTTTATAATTTTTGGATTTTTTTAAGTAATTTTGGTTCCTTTTGAAATCGTATTACATTCTCCTAATATTGATAGCTCCCATTGGCTTAATGAAGGCGTTCAATGGATCGTTGAAAAAGTTTCCAGAGAAAAAAGCTTTTGGTTTAAATAGCTTCGACACTTTCTTCGCTCAATTTTCTATCGAACTTTTGGAGTTTGCCTGTTTTTGTTGTTGTTTTCATAGTCAATGACTTGTTGTAATGTCCTATTGATAAATTTTGAATGACAAACATCCTAGTCGTCACATCATCTAGGCATAATTTAGCGTATTAAAAGCCTTCCGTTGAAAGCTGTAGAATTTTTTGACTTTGATACCATGGGTTTTCTCAAAAATTTCGTGGTTTTGATGTATTTTTCGTTGCCATACGACTTATTGTGATGAGTTATTGATGTCACATGAATGAAACTTATGATTGCTGTTTCATCGAGATAGAATTTAGTGTGTTTTACTAACTTAAAATGTAGCATTTTTTTTTTAAGTTCAAACATCTATTTTTGTTATCTCTTCATTTGGTTGACAATTAAGTCAAAAATGTAGATGAGCTCGGGTCAGAACATCATGTGCGAACGCACATTAACGAGCCGCCTTGTTTGTCTAGATATTAATTCGTCAAAATGTCCTAATAAGATTTCAGAACTGATTGGTCTTGTAGTCTTCTCATTTCTTTCGTAATTATTCGAAAAACTCTCATTATTACATTGATATCATCAAGTCGAATTGATGAAATTACTTCAGGAATCGAGATAGTAACATCCCACGCCTCACTCCTGCTTTTGATGATCGTGTCATCGAATAGAATTTGTGTTTCGATTTTAAAAACTTCAGAGATTTCTACATTTCCGTTTAATCATATTTCCGTTGGAAATGTACTAGTTTTTTTCTCTACAAGTTAATTGAAAATCCCAAAGAAACTATAACTTGTTATTCAGATTAAGCGTGTACGTGCGTGCGTGCGTTTGTGTGCGTGTGTCTGTGTGGATATGTGTGTGTGTGCGTGTGTGTGTGTGTGTGTGTGTGTGTGTGTGTGTGTGTGTGTGTGTGTTTGTGTGTTTGTGCGTGGATGGGTCTGTGGGTGTGCGTTCATGCATTCCTCTTTTTGTTGTGTGCCCATGAGAAAGCTATAAATGAGATAATACTGAGTATTGATACAGACCGAGTATTAGTATAGAGTAGTTGAATCCGAGTGTCTTTTCAGAGGAGTGAAGATTCCGACTGGCCTCCTCTCTGGCCTTTCTCTCCACTGCACTCATCTCTGCCACCATACCCCTCGGCTGGTTGTCTATCTCCACTATCTTCAGATACCTACACCACAATACAACATACAAAATCACATGTGCTTTCGTAAAAGAGCTATAATTAATGTACAAGGATATTTGTTTTAAGCTAGGGTCGTAAACAGCGAGACGAAGTAATTAGAAACAAACATGAATCTTAATTTGGACCGGAACGAGTCTCATTTAGAATTTTTGATCAAACAAGTCAAAATCATGTCATGGCAGTAGAATTGAAAACTAAATTTTGTCAAGGATATCCACAGCCATAAGCGAAGTTTCATTTCATTTAGGAAGAAATTCAAAAAAATGGGTAGGAAGGAAAGACAAAGCTATGTCCCTCAGAGTCTCACTTTTTCTCTATTAACAAAATTAGAAAAAAGGTTTCGGCTTTGCAAAGCATCGCTGGGTTAAAAAAAAGCCAAGTTGTTTTTCATCTCAAAGAGTGTCTCACAGCTTATGACATCTCAAAAAGAGAAGATAAACAAAATGAAAGAAAAGACAGCAAGAAGTTTTCCGAAAAAAATTGGAAGAAAACAGAAAAACAGCTTACTCAAAAGACTACAACCTATAAACCACTCGTAAGAATTACAAAAAAGGATCTGATGTCAAAACATGAAAAAAGAACTTTTTAAAAACAACTTGGACAAGAAAAATTTTTAAAAAATTAAAATATTACAAGGGCACCTAAAACCAAAGAAAACTTCGGTTAAGCAAATGAGATGATTAGAAAGCTCGCACAACAATAGACTAGTCATTATAGGTTAAGATACTTGACTTAGGTTAAACAAAATTGAAGAACTGCGAAAAAATTTGGAGGAAAAATTAAAAATTTCAAGATTTTTGTCATATGAAAAATAATTTAAGACAACAAAACTTTACTGAACTGGTACCTAAGAAATTTGCAATAAGTAATAATGGTATCTAACAAGTATGTAATAATCATTTTTTTCAATTCCTACTAAAAGCAGAACAAAACAAAATGCAAAAAATGTCTAAAATTTATTTTATATCTGCAAACTAATCGAAAGTCTCCAACCCTTATCAAAACGACTGTAAAAATATATTAATTTCATAAACAGACCCCTCAATAAAAAAATAAATTTAAAAAATTTATGAAAAGGTTTAAAAAGCAGCATTTCAACAACAAATTTAACTTCCTTACAGAAATTTTCTTAACCTTAATTTCCTGCTCTCTCGAAAACAGCGGTATGAACAAAATAAACCAATCTCTTTTTGCTCCAATCTTCAGTTTCTTTCGATATCCAAACAACTCCATTTTTTTTGTTGCGTTTTATTTCCCGGTTCAAAGTTCACAACAAAAAAATTGATTAAAAAAGACACTTCTGCAATACTCCTCATCTTATGGTAATATGGAAAAGGGCATAAACATTTTTATTTTATTTTTTTTGCAACGCTTGATTGGGAAAAACTTTGTTCAACATCACTGCCTTTAGTATCCTGGTGTTTTAAATGTTTTATATACGGAGAACAGTCAAGAAAAACAATTTTCTGACTCCTCTTGATTTCACCTTTTGGAACATGAGAGTGCTAAATTTTGGAACAGATTTCTTCCCATTACCGAAAAATTTATTTGACAAAAGTTTCGGGTAGATATTAGCTGTTGCAAATCAAATCTTCAATAACCTATGAAAAAAAAACATTTGTTTGTTCTGAGTAGCGCAGAGTCATTAGATATTATCAATGTGATGTCTACTTCAACGTAAAATATGAATGCATTTAATTTGTTTGAAAGTGACTTATTAAATGAAAATCCAAATGGAATACGATTAGTTGTAAAAGAATTGTTATCGTAAGAAATCAAATGCACTACTTCAAAAAAAACATATACAACTTTGCTTCTACAAATTATATGGAAACAATCTAAAAAGATTGTGACAGCATTAAAAAATGAGTGCGAACATAAATACAGTTTGGCAAAATGGTGGCCGTCATTTCCAATAAAGTATAAAGTTTAAAATTAGTTCCGTTCAGTCCACAAACAACAAAATGCACGCTTGTTACGTACAGAAAAGCTAGAAAAACTTTCTAATTCTTTAAGTGCAAATCTGAAACTTAGTTGTGGAAAGGAAACATTTGATTTTCTCCCAATTAAAACATCGAGTTATTCTACTTCTTTTCTTGCATGTGTTCCGCTCATTTATAAAGGTAACCAATTAAACCATTAAATCTTGATATCCATAACTCTTAATGAATTAGGACATTACCATTTATTGTTCCGGCCCCTTTTATTCAGGGGGGGACTATATACTCAAATTGGTTTTTTGTTGAGTCGATTTTGGCCGATCGATCCAATCATCGTAGAGAGTTGTGAGTGCTATCATTAAAAAGCCCGTCCAGCGAAGATTATAGAAATAGAATGATTTTTTTAATGTTCGCTTTTCACTGGGAGTTATCGAGGTTTAAAAGTTTGTGCATAGGAGACGATGATCTGTTGTTTTTTTTCACGTTTTCCGTATTTTTGATCAAATTTTAGTCAATTTTGCTAAAATATGTTAGAATTGTTAAGGTAGTGGGAGTAACATTGTCTTTAAGGATAGAGGAGGGCTACCGAATTGCTTGATCGCCAAAATGAGTTTTTTCGCCACAATTTATTATGAGTTTCTCAAAATTTATCTTTTTTCTTCAAAAATGGGATCCAATAAGGGTTCTTTTAGCCCACTTTCCTTAAATTTGCTGGAAGTATACATCTTAAAACTGGGTTCAAATACATTTTAAGCTGAGAAAGAGAACTAATTATATTTCCAATGGTTTAGGAGTTATCTGGAATAATCATTTTACCAGTTTTCCCAAATTTATGTTCGATAATTATACAAAAAGCGTTATTTATTTTTGATATACTGAAAAAATTTTCTTAATAATTAATATTTTTCACAACCATTTGAACAATTGATTGTTTTCCTAGCCACGCAGAAATATCAGGGCTGATCTCCATTACTTATATTGATTTGAATTTTTTTCTCTGTTGCTTATATATTTTGGCTGATGACTTGGACCATTTAATTTCACATAAAAGTTGAGATTTTTACAGTGTTCAATTTCTGTGTTTCCTTTTGTTGTCAATTCTCCGTAGTCCTTTTATAAGGTAGACCCGATATTCAGATGGGAACCAAGTGATGATTTAGAGTTTTTGCAGATAGAATCTTATAAATATAACGCCTTGAACACTGCGGTGTTGTAAAATTGTTTGTGAAAATCTGGCTTCTGCCTGCATTTGTTTTTTTTCGTAGTCTCGTAACTTAGTCTCAATAATCACCAGCCCCATTGGTTTTTTTTGCATGTTGCAATTTGATTCATATCATTTGGTTGAAACTTTGTGTCTGCTATGACTTTGGAAAATATTTGTTTTCAGAGACATATTCATATTTTCGAGATTCGCAATTAAGAATTTTTCTTCAATCGATTGGTAGCTTAGTCTATGTAAATACAAGTCACAGCCTGTTTCCAGTGAGCTATAAATACTATTGGTACTAGTTTCAATTTCACATATTTTTTTATCGGCTTTAGGACTACTGTTACTACGAGATTTCATAATGTTTGAGATTTTTTATTTTTGTACATTTTAAACGTTTTTGATTTTTTTTCTGAAACGTAATAGTATTTGTCTCATTGGCTTTGCAATATTGCATAATTGAACATTTCTAATGCTCACAGTGACAAGTTGTTACTTTTAACGGCTTCATTGCCATTTTCCGCAAAGTTGAATAGAACTTTTTAATTTTGCCGGTATTTTTCTTTCTTTTTTTAAAATCATATGACGCAAGCTGGATAATGACAAGTCTTAATTGCTTCCACGGAGATATATTTGAATACTTTAGTGATTTCAGCTAATTTCTAATGATAATAATTACTTTGAAATTAATTGTTTTTAAAAGTAGAAACGTATTTTTGAACTTCGCCCCTGTTTGCTCTTTTTTGACGAAATGTTACACAATCGATTGAGGACAGGTCCCATATTTTTTCAAATGACGTATTGGTTAATTTGCGTTGTTTAGGTTTCATGTGAAGCAAGTTTGATTTTGTAAAGATTTATTTTTATTCTATTATTTTATTCTATTAGTGGTTTTTGAATGATGTATATGGTTTTGAAAGTTTTCTATCTCTTCATTATTTGGTGGCCAAGTAAGTCAAGAATGTGGATGAGCGGGGTCGGAAAATTATGTGCGTTTGAACATTACCGAGCCTCCGTGTTTATGGTTTATGTTGTCAAGTGGCTAAAGGTTGTTTATACCATTGAAGAAGACAGAACGAACAATCACTTGAAACAAACAACTTTAAAAGTAAAAACAAAACAAATTTTTCTCAGCAACGATGAAATATGAATAAGACGAAAGCCAAAGTCTCCAACCGCTCATGATATTGACCAAATATTAGTGAATTTTTTAAACCATCATTACAGAAACAGAGAAGTAGTACAATAAAAGATCTTTGAAACACATCAGATATGTTAACGAGGACGAAATATTTTTGACAACAGATCATTTTCGTTTTGATTATGAGCCTTTGTTAAGAATTTCGCGACGTTTCGTTGCTATCATTGTAGCAGAGGAAATAGTTTTTGGGTAGACAGGACGTCACAGGGAGCATGGCCTTCTTGTCAAGTGACAAGGACCTACGACAGTCTCTGGTCAAACTACGAGGCCCTGTAAAAACCATCTCAATGGTTGTAAGTTGTAAACAACGATGATTTACGAGGCCTCTTTTTGAACCATTTATTTGTATTCGTCGTCATTCTTTCGGAAAGAGATGTTCCACGGAGCTCAAAATCCTTGAACTGATCAACACTTGATAGGAAAAAATTGCACATCAGTCATCTTTTAACATGACAAAATGTAGAAAGGAAAGCGAGCATGTCAAAGCCTAGTGCATCGCATATTTTCATTGGGTCAGCAGTTCGACTGAGATGTAATAAAACCAGGTGAATTCGTGTTTATTTCCGAAGAATGATTATTGATATTTGACTAACGTCAATTTTTGTAATATATATGATACTGCTGAGTTTTGCTGAGATCCGCATGTAAATAATTTTTTACCAGCTGACAGCAAAAATAGTTGACCTCCACTGAAAGACAGTCTGACTGTTTTGTAGTTTTGCTGCATTTTTAACGTCAACTTTTGACGACAGTGTAAGGGAAGCACGTAATCAAACAGTTGCTTGTCTATCCCAACATTCTAGTATAGCATAAAAAATTACAATTACGCAAAAAATTAAGCGTGTTATTTCGCACGATAATTTTCTTCGTGATTTTATTAGGCTTGCTAGGTATTGTCAATTCTCGCAGCGCACTTACTCGTTGAAGTATCTGAGAAGACTGACTAAGAATGTGTGGAATGCGTGTGAGTTGATTAGATGTGAGAACTCTGCAGTGAGAGAGACCTCACTCTGCATGAGGGCAACCTCCTTCACATTGTCCAATGTCACCTTCTGATCACTCTCAACTGTAGTCTCTTTCCTAAAAAGACCCCAACCTCACCTTCAGCTCACAATTATAAGCCCAGGCTGAGGTCCCAGACCGAAACCGGATATGTCCAGACCGAAATGAACGCACGAAGGGGGTGTCGTGCGTTCAAAATTAGACGGTCTGGAAACACGGATGAACGCACGATGGTCTGGACATGAACGCACGATGGTCTGGAGAAAATATATTAAAAAAGTGCTGCAAATCGATGGCACTATTTTTACACCTACGATGCATCCCGCAGATAACAATGAAATAATTGAAAACAATCAGAAAGTTTAGCAAAGATTTATCTCAAATTTCAGACAAAGTTATAGAGAAAAATATGAAATCGCAAAACAGTTTGTTAATGGAGAAACCAAAAAAAAACTTTTTGCCTAAATCCCAAAATAAAATTTTCTGATATTTTCTTTACTTTTGTCTCCTTTCAACACTTTCCAGTTTCACTTGCATCCAACTGATTTTTTTTTTGAGAAAATGCAAGTATAATTTGAAAGTAGATTACGAAAAGATTTCAAAAACCTAGGTTGGGGGGAGTGGGGTTTCGCTCAATCGTATAGAAAAAGTGATTTAAAAACAATTTTTTTGATAAACCTTAAATATCTGGATTTGTGGAATTTTGGAACATTCTCTGTCTTCATCTTCAAGGAATAGCACTGCACCACAGGATGTAATTTGTTTCGGTCTGGTGAACGCACGAAAGTCTGGACATGAACGCACGATGGTCTGGACATGGACGCACTAAAATTTTGGCGTTGAACGCACGAATTTGATTTGGAGCGCACGATGGTCTGGATAAGAACGCACGAAAGTCTGGACATATACCGGTTCGGTCTGGGATGGTCTGGACATATTTGCCTTTGAACGCACGAAGAACGCACGAAAAGTTTTGAACGCACGATAGTCTGGACAAAGCCACTTTCCGTCTGGAACGGTCTGGACATGGGCACTTTGAGTCTGGGACGGTCTGGACATAAGCACTTTCCGTCTGGGCCTGTCTGGACATATCCCCTTTGGGTCTGACACATCAGCCTGGGAGTGCACGCCCACTAATGACAAAATCAGAATACCATAGTTGTTTTTCATCCGATCCAACCATACTGGAATAACCTCTGATCAAATTTCCAGGCGGTTTAAAAAACCACGGAAAAACCCACGGAAAATCCACGGAAAAAACCACACTTAATTTTAGATAGGAAATAAACTCGCACGGAAACAAACCCCCACTTGACTATTAAAGAGCTGCAGATTTAGCGCGTTTGGCCATGCTTCGGTCCGTGGGACTTGATATGAAAGTATTACAACCGAACAAATTATCCCGACAAAAATTCTAGTTTACAATGAGCTTTTTTCCCTGGGGGTTTTTCCGCGGGATTTATTTCTTACGAAATGGCCTGTGTTCAAAGTGCTCTGAACGTCACAGACCAACTGCCGAAAAATTTGACGTTATCATAGCGTAGAACAGCATAAATACATGAAGTTCAATTTAGAAAATGATAGCTCAGAAAATTCGACCTGCTCTGAAAAATCGCTTATTTAAAACCCACTTCAGATGTTGAGCGGTAAGACTTGAGCATGACTCTGTTATTAAACAAAATTTTATGCCGAGGAAGTTTTTCAAAACGTTAGCCAGCTGTTTATACAACTCCACTCATGACAACACTCGTCAATAATATATGTCCGTTTTGTATATATACTTTTCAGTTTACTTCAATTCTACGAGTTAATCATTACCTGGAGAGGTTGGGCATAGCAATAGGCTGTCCAGGTATGCGGATGCCCTGTTTCCTCATCATTTCAACCAGTGCATCTTTGCCCGTGAAACCTCCTCCCCCAGTCCCACCTGTGCCACCACCTCCACGGAGGGATTTGTTACGACTCTTCTCTAGATGGGAATGGGGCACGTATTTTAGCCCTGGAACGACAAAAAGCAAACATCTAGCTTGTCTCGATACATCTGAATTTTACAAAGTTATGCATGCCAGTTGATTGTGAACCAAAAAACCATTTGCTGATGGATGCCATGTTTTTGAGTCGTTTTTGCACAATTTTAAGTGAATCTTAGCAAATTTTAACAAAACTTAGTACTAAAAGACAAAAAAGATAACAGGTTAGCTATGAACCAGACCAAAAAAACTGGAATGGGTTGAGCACACCAGATTAATCTGCATGTATGGGCGAGGTCAAGCAGATCGATAATATGTTCGCACTCAGAGCTCGGTTAGCACGGGGCAGCCCCCCCCTTTGCGATGTTGACATTAATCATCTCAATAAATTGTTTTTCTTAAACAGCTGGTACTGCTGATTACGATAAAGAACACATTTTTTCCATTTAGGACAAAATCCCTAAATTTTATCCTGTTTCAAAAACTTTTAAGCGTTTTTTGCTGTAATACATTTCCTTTTGCTACTACTTATATACGAATGATGACATGAGCACAATTCAACATTGCAGGAAAAATGGCACTGCTCAGAAAGAAAATTTCTCAACCAATCGATTATTGGACATTTTTAATTCAATTTTCTTAGATGCTTCTCGCATGTGTCAACAGGCAAACTTTTTCATGGTATAGCTTGGAAATTAAAACTAGATAAATATAATTTATCCAACATAATAAAAACAGCTATTTTTGTGGCTCCAGCACTGCTGTAATTAGATCCTCGTCTCTTTTAAGTTTTTATGGGGGAAAGGTTCAAAAATCATATCATATCCATTTTTTCAAGAAAAAGGAGAATACCTTTTTTTGTATTTTTGGGAGAAATATGTACGATTGCAAAAACACGAATACTTTAAACTATAACGATTTCGAGTAAAATCATACTTAAATTTTTAACACACCTTTTAAAAAGAGTACCTTTCTCTACAAATAAAAGTCCAAAACACTGTTAGGTAGCAGCGCAAATAAAAATGGGTTTTGCATTGTTTTCCTGTGCAGCATAGCAATTATGAACTAAATATTTTGCCCTTTTTTATCAAGTGACCAATGTCTACAAAATTCCGTGTTTTAAGACCAATTTTTGTTATTATAGTTCAACAAAACTTAGTACTAAAAGACAAAAAAGATAACAGGTTAGCTATGAACCAGACCAAAAAAACTGGAATGGGTTGAGCACACCAGATTAATCTGCATGTATGGGCGAGGTCAAGCAGATCGATAATATGTTCGCACTCAGAGCTCGGTTAGCACGGGGCACCCCTACCCCCCTTTGCGAGCTTGACATTAATCATCTCAATAAATTGTTTTTCTTAAACAGCTGGTACTGCTGATTATGATAAAGAACACATTTTTTCCATTTAGGACAAAATCCCTAAATTTTATCCTATTTCAAAAACTTTTAGGCGTTTTTTGCTATAATACATTTTCTTTTGCTACTACTTATATACGAATGATGACATGAGCACAATTCAACATTGCAGGAAGAATGGCACTGCTCAGAAAGAAAATTTCTCAACCAAATCGATTATTGGACATTTTTAATTCAATCTTCTTAGATGCTTCTCTCATGTGTCAACAGGCAAACTTTTTCATGGTATAGCTTGGAAATTAAAACTAGATAAATATAATTTATCCAACATAATAAAAACAGGTATTTTTGTGGCTCCAGCACTGCTGTAATTAGATCCTCGTCGCTTTTAAGTTTTTACGGGGGAAAGGTTCAAAAATCATATCTTATCCATTTTTTCATGAAAAAGGAGAAAGTCTTTTTTTGTATTTTTGGGAGAGATATGTACTAATGCAAAAACAAGAATACTTTAAACTATAACGGTTTCGAGTAAAATCATACTTAAATTTTTGACACCCCTTTTAAAAAGAGTACCTTTCTCTACAAATAAAAGTGCAAAACACTGTTAGGTAGCAGCGCAAAAAAAATGGGTTTTGCATTTTTTTCCTGTGCAGCATAGCAATCATGAACTAAATATTTTGCCCTTTTTTATCTAGTGACCAATGTCTACAAAGTTCCGTGTTTTAAGACCAATTTTTGTGATTATAGTTTTAAGCGTGTGTGGAAAGAGTGACACGAGGCTATTTTAGTTCAAATTTGCTTAAAAGCACTCCTTTCCCATGGATACAATATTTAATTACAGAAATTAAAGAAAGCCTAACTGGTGATTAATTTCAGACATGTCCCTCTCAATAGTAATTGTGAATTAAGAAGACTATCATTGGCTTTAAAATTACGCATAGAACTGTTCACACGAACACTTAGGTCTTTGAATTTCATCTCAAACAGTTACTAATAAAATTCGGATAAAAAATTTTTAGTCTAATTGCAGGGCAAAATGTTTTTTTGCCACAAAACGCAAAGTTTGTTAAAATTTGCCTTAACAGACACTGGCCATGTAATAAATCTAATTATGTGACATTGACTTTTTGGCTTTTTGGTTTTAATGACTTAATTTATTATAACATTAGTTGACATAAACTAAAAGTTTGAGGAAACAAAAAATTTCATGACGGCTTAGTTACTTTCTGTATTGGTCTTCTTGAACCACATTTTCCCAATACTGCTAAATCGTCGGTGAGTGAACCTCATGGCCTTAAAAGTGGTTGGACCAAATGATACCTGCCCGGGTCGAGAAAAAAATCGGAAAAATATGTAAGTTAAGCGGTGAAAAGTCAGTTTTTTCACCACAAACTTTGTACATTATTTTGCGATGAAATGCAGTGAAAGCGGTGAAACTATGCAAATTCAGCGCTAGAGTAAGCGGTGATGTGACAAAAATTAACCACAAATCACAGCTAAAACATGTAATTTCACCGCCCTTACAAGTGTTCGAACCTCTCACCTCCTGCATGTTTTCCACCTCTTCTTCCACTGTGCCATCTCTCACTAACTTCTAGTGTTTTTTGTTTTGAATATAAATCAAACTCTTCCTACTTTCTTCTGTAGGATTTGCGTTGAAATTACATGTTTTAGTGGTGAAAAGTGGTGATTTCTTGTAATTTCACCGCTTACTCTAATGGTGAAATTACATAAATTCACCGATTAGAAAAAGTGTCAAAAAGATGTCAGAATAAGGGTTAGTTTAAGTGAGAGGCTAAAATCTAACAATTCTTCCCTTACTCCCGATTAATTTCACCGCGTTTTTTGTTGATCTTACACAATTTTAACAATTTTTTTCTGAGCGGTGAATTTATGTAAGTTCACCACTAAGTTGAGCGGTGAATTTGTGTAATTTCACCACATTCACTGCTTATCTTAAATAATTGTGACACTTTTTTCGAAGCCATGAGTTTATGTAATTTCACCGCTAAATTCAGCTGTGAAATTTTGTAATTTCATTGCTACCAGGCGATAAAGGTTTTTTTCATCGCATTCACCGCCTGGTTTGTGTAATTTTACCGCCTTCACCGCTTATCTTACAACAATTTCCGCATTCACCGCTTATCTTACAAGAATTTCCGCATTCACCGCTTATCTTACATAATTTTGCGTTGAATGGCGGCGGCACCTCGACCCGGTTGGTAGAGAAAGTTTCACGTTCTAATTGATTGCAGAAGTATAATCGATAGGTTTGGAGGTGCTGTTATTTTGTCCCAAGTTTTTTGGAAGTAAAGTTACTATTTGCCAAGAGAACGTTTTTTAACTTCAAATTCATGAAATATCACGAAGATGAAAACGCATTCTGTTTTCAAGGTCAATCTCGAAATTTTAGCAGAGAGGTGGCGAACAGTTAGTTTTTGTATCAGAAATCTTGATGGCCGCAGGAAATCATTCCCAAGATGATTGGAAATTATGAAAAATAATGAACAAATAAACAAATAATGGCGCGTAATTTATCTTTGATAGTGCCACTGAAAATGTTGAGTCTCTCACATTGAACCTTCTCTCCCCCTTCCAATCAAACTATACTCAGAAATATATCTCCAATCAAGATATAAACGTTAACTATATCCTTCCAACCCCATCGTGAAAAAATTCTCATACATTGATTGACTCATTACGTGTATTGCATTAAAAGTGGTGTGTGTAAATGTGTGTGTGTGTGCGTGTGTGCGTGACTATGAGTGTGTTTTTTGTGAGTGTTTTGTGTATGTGTCTGCCTACCTCTGTGTGTGTGCGTGTGTGTATGCGTGGGGGTGCGTGTGTGTTTGTGTTTTTCTGAGTGTGGGTGTATGTGTGTGTTTTTTCTCTGTGTGTGCGAATGTGTGCGTGGTTGGATAGTGTGTGAGTGTGTGCGCGTGTGTGTGTATGTTTGTGTGTGTGTGTGTGTGTGTGTCTGTGTGTGTATGTGTGTGTTTGTGTGCGTCTGTGTGGGTGATTTTCTGTCTGTGTATGTGTCTGTGTGTGTGTCTGTGTGCGTATATGTGTGTATGTCCATGTGTGTATGTGTGGCTGTAAGTGTGTGTGTTTTTCTGTGTGTTTGTGTGTGGGTGGGTGGATGGGTGCGTGGATGCGTGGGTGTGAGTGCGTGTGTGGGTTTATGTGGGTGGGTGGGTGGGTGGGTGGGCGAGTGTGTGTGTGTGTGTGTGTTTGTGTCTGTGTATGTGTGTGTGGGTCTGTGTGTGAGTGTGTGTTTGTGTGTGTTTCTGTGCGTGAGTGTGCGCGTCTTTGTGTGTATGTGTGTGTGTTTGTGTGTGTGTTTGTGTGTGTGTGTGTGTGTGTGTGTGTGTGTGTGTGTGTGTGTGTGTGTGTGTGTGTGTGTGTGTGTCTGTGTGTATGTAAGTGTGTTTGTGTGTGTGGGGGGGGGGTTGTGTTTCTCTGTGTGTGTGTGGGGGGGGGGGGGGCGTGTGTGTGTGTGTGTGTGTGTGTGTTTGTGTGTGTGTTTGTGTGTGTTTGTGTGTGTGTGTGTGTGTGTGTGGGGGGGGGGGGGTTGTGTTTGTCTGTGTGAGTGTGTGTGTGTGTGTGTGTGTGGGGGGGGGGGGCGTGTGTGTGTGTGTGTGTGTGTGTGTGTGTGTGTGTGTGTGTGTTTGTGTGTGTGTGTGTTTGTGTGTGTTTGTGTGTGTGTTGTTAAACTATCAGATTTTGAAGCTTTGTCTACTGGGGTGAAGGAAAGAGTCCCGAATATATTTACAAAAATTCTGATAGATAATTTTGCGTATCACCTCTTAACGGGAAAACTCAATACCTGTGGAGTTGTCTTTCCACTCCCAGTAGCCCTCAATTGGCATCGCAGAGGACATAAGAGTGGTCACGTGATCTCCATCTACTCCTGCGAACAGACCACTGTTGTTTCCTCCCCCTATAGAGTAGCCCAGCTTAACGGGTTCGGCTGCCATCTCCATTGTTCGATTAAATGTTCAGGAATAAAAGAGTTGAAGTGAACTAACGAACTGGAAAATTACAAGTGATAACTTAGGTAATGCCCTACTTGATAACAGTTTATCCAAAACAAATTATAAACAATACTTAGATTACAAGTAAAATATTGGTTAGCAAGAATAATAAACTAAAATATTACCTATAAAATAATGAAAAAGTTAAAATATACGGGCTCAAACAGTGAGTACTCACAAAAATATTATATTCTTATCAATCGTATCATATTGTCACATTAACTCATTGAAGATGTTTTTGTCAGGTCGTGAAATGATTGAAGATCATATATTATTGTTATATCATTGTTTTTGTTCTCAAAATCCGGATAATCTTCATAAGATCAAGTATATCAGTTTAAATGCTGCACATGCACAGTCTTGCTCAATAGTTAACATAAAAGGCGCACATTTTTGATAACAGTAGTATGCAAATGTACATGTTTAAACGCACGTGCCGGTGGCTACGTGTTATTCCTGTACGTTGTGGCAATTTTAAAATGATACGTTTTGAAAACGGATTAAAATTGACAAAAAATTGCTTCAAATCTGTCTATTGTCATCAACATTGATGCCCAGTGGATTATTTGCCATATGTGCACTATTTACCATCTGTGCCCGATACTGATTCGACATGGTTAAGAAAAGTCATGCAAGTATTCAGCCATAAAAACATCAAAAATCGTGAAGAACAATCAATTTAACAAAAACTAGAAACTGGAAACAGATTAATTTATACTAAACCAATGTAATCCTTTATTAATTCAATGATCAAATAAATCTCACCAAGTTCCTAAGGCGGCCAACGTAACATTCTGGCGCCCAACGAAAGGATGGACAGCTAAAATTTCCTTCTCGAGAATTTTTCTTCTCGTGATCAGGGTAGAGAAGGAAATTTTAGACAAAGACCCATCCCAACCAACCCAACCCGAGGCAACTCATCATCGCCCAACCCAACAGAGAATTTATATCTGGGACTCCCTTGATGATTACCTTATTCTTATTTCCTTTGACTCTGGTGATTCGCCAGTAATTTCCCCAGCGTTGTTTTTTTCTCGCATCTAGAGAACTTTTTTCCGGACGTGTTAACAAATTGCAATAAATTTCAGCCATTTGTTTTATTGCTCCGATACCGCCATTAAAATTTTATTTCGCTATTGGAAAAACCAACAATTCGTACCGTGTGTTTTGGCATAAACCTCGGTTTATGTCCGGATTTTACTGTGGTTATTTGGTATATTTTGAGTTTATCATTCTGGTATTGGTATTTGATGGTATCCGGTAAGGTTCGGTAGGCTTGGTAAGGTTCGGTAATTATTGGTAAGGTTCGGTAAGGCTTGGTAAGGTTTGGTAAGTATTGGTAAGGTTAGGTAAGGCTTGGTAAAGTTCGGCAGATATTGGTAAGGTTCGGTAAGGCTTGGTAATGTTCGGTAAGGCTTGGTAAGGTTTGGTAAGGCTTGGTAAGGTTCGGTAAGGCTTGGTAAGGTTCGGTAAGCCTTGGTAAGGTTCGGTAAGGCTTGGTAAGGTTCGGTAAGGCTTGGTAAGGTTTGATCAGATTCGGTAAGGTTTGGTAAGGTTCGGTAGTTTTGGTATAGTACCGTATCAACGTTTTGGTAGGGTTTAGTACACTTTGGTAGGTAATTGTTAACCGGTAGTTAAATAAACAGGTTTTGGTCTTGAGATTTGGTTAACAATGCTAATAACAGTGGCTAAATTAAATTCAAAGCTCTAGACCCACTCAACCAAACAGAGTTAATGGTTCTTACTCGAACCGGAAAATCAACAAGAGTTAAACATCAGGTAAATTCTACGAGTTCACAAACACCAGTAATGGGTGAAAACGAAGAATCCTCGGTTGATCCTCATTTGAAACACATTAAAAACCAAAAGCTAATGTTTGAAAGCGAAATTGAATCCTGCATCGAATTTGTTGTTTCAGGAATCGATTCCGATGAGGAGACTGAAACTCTAGAAGAAACATTGAGCGAAATCAAAGAGCTGCAAGAGAAACTCGACAACTCCGTTCAAGAGCTTGTGGACATCTCACCATCAGAAGACGCAGATACGCTTCATTTTCAACTTAGCGAACTAAAATTCAAGATTCGAAAAACAACCGCTGCCATACGCAAACACAAAAAATAAACTCAAAGCGCAGAAGTCAGCAATGTTTCATCAGGCAACTTAAGGGTAACATTTGATAGTAGCAGCAGTAACCCAACCATTCCTAACACTAACAAGACTTCAACATATTTCTCAGCATCCGCTGGGAACGAAGTGTCTGGTCAACTTCGGTAAATTTCTGGTCAGGTTCGGTAAGGCTTGGTAAGGTTTGGTAAGTATTGGTAAGGTTAGGTAAGGCTTGGTAAAGTTCGGCAGATATTGGTAAGGTTCGGTAAGGCTTGGTAATGTTCGGTAAGGCTTGGTAAGGTTTGGTAAGGCTTGGTAAGGTTCGGTAAGGCTTGGTAAGGTTCGGTAAGCCTTGGTAAGGTTCGGTAAGGCTTGGTAATGTTCGGTAAGGCTTGGTAAGGTTTGATCAGATTCGGTAAGGTTTGGTAAGGTTCGGTAGTTTTGGTAAAGTACCGTATCAACGTTTTGGCAGGGTTTAGTACACTTTGGTAGGTAATTGTTAACCGGTAGTTAAATAAACAGTTTTTAGTCTTGAGATTTGGTTAACAATGCTAATAACAGTGGCTAAATTAAATTCAAAGCTCTAGACCCACTCAACCAAACAGAGTTAATGGTTCTTACTCGAACCGGAAAATCAACAAGAGTTAAACATCAGGTAAATTCTACGAGTTCACAAACACCAGTAATGGGTGAAAACGAAGAATCCTCCGTTGATCCTCATTTGAAACACATTAAAAACCAAAAGCTAATGTTTGAAAGCGAAATTGAATCCTGCATCGAATTTGTTGTTTCAGAGGAATCGATTCCGATGAGGAGACTGAAACTCTAGAAGAAACATTGAGCGAAATCAAAGGGCTGCAAGAGAAACTCGACAACTCCGTTCAAGAGCTTGTGGACATCTCACCATCAGAAGACGCAGATACGCTTCATTTTCAACTTAGCGAACTAAAATTCAAGATTCGAAAAACAACCGCTGCCATCCGCAAACACAAAAAATAAACTCAAAGCGCAGAAGTCAGCAATGTTTCATCAGGCAACTTAAGGGTAACATTTGATAGTAGCAGCAGTAACCCAACCATTCTTAACACTAACAGGACTTCTTCATATTTCTCAGCATCCGCTGGGAACGAAGTGTCTGGTCAACTTGTTTCGTCGGACTCTGCAGCGCCCGCTAGCTCAGTTCAACCCAATTCCATTTCGCCGCCGGCTAATATGGAATCCAATATTGGTTTCTCAACGGCTACTTCATCTGGAAATCCTGTTCACAGTGCCTTGTCTTCGGAACTGTTTCCTGCTAATTCAAACAATAGTTCAGTCAACCAGGACACATCATTTCATGTTTCGAACAGCAATCCATCATGGAGATTCCTTTCCAATCAACAATTCTCAGATCCGTCGGCGTCCGCTACACTTGGCTCTGCTTCATATCAGAACCCCATCTCCATGTCCACTTGTTTCCAAAAATCTGTACCCAAGTTGCAGGCAACAAAATTTGATGGCAACCCACTCGACTGGATGAAGTGGTTCAGCATTTTTCAAGCCACAATAGATCGTTCGCCTATGTCATTATCAGAAAAGATGATACATCTTCAATCGCTTTTAACTGGAGAGGCAAAGCATTTATTAGATTGATACGGCTGCAACGGTACTCTGTATGTCCCAGCGTTGAATCGTCTTGAGGAACACTTCGGAAACCCAAACCGGATAGTAAATGCCTTTCTTGATAAACTCTCGCAGTTCAAACCACCTAATCTGACTGTCCCTGAAAGTTATACCCAATTTTCAGCCTTTCTCTTGACCCTAGTAGATACATTTCAACAACTTGGATTCTATCACGACATCCATTCTACTACAAATCTCAATCAGGCATTAAATAAACTTCCGACACCAGTCCGCCTGGACTGGAACAAGTATGCCCTCGAAAAGTTTTCACTCCAGCCGTCTCTTAAAGACCTCTCTAAGTGGTTATCAATCTACGCAAAGGCTTGTAGAGATTTGCCAGCGCCAATTTCCATAACACGACCCAGCCATGGAAGATCAAACATTGCCCATAAATCATGGATTCAGAAAACTCAAAGTCCTTTGCCTTCATCTACGAGAACGACAAGCAATGGTCAACAATTTAGCTCCTTTTCAGACGGTAACAAACAAGGCCCCTCCAGAACTGTTGTTTGCCCCAGTAATGATACCTGTCATTATCTCTACAAATGTTCTCATTTCCAGACCCTCTCTCCTTTCGATCGGAGAGAACATGTCAAAAACTTAAAACTTTGCTTCAACTGCTTTGGCAGTCATCATGTTCAACATTGCAATTCAATAAATGTATGTCGAACTGGCAATTGTCGCCAAAAGCATCATACTCTGCTCCATGAGAGCTTTGGAGACAATAATCAGAGAGTGAAGCCGCCATCGGCCGTTAAATCTGTTCAATTACATGGAACAGGACAAGTAGCCCTTGTTCCGGTTGAACTTTCCAATGGTGTAAAAACTCTTGATACTTTTGCGTATCTAGACAACGGAAGTTGTCAAATCTTGCTGCTTACATCTGCAGCATCAGGATTGGAGATTGACATGAACACAGTCGCTAAAATGCCTATCAGTGGCTACCATACAACTAGAGAAATAGACTGTTCTCAAGTTTCTGTCCAAATCAAGCCATACAGATCTCAGAATAGCTCAGTAGTTTCAATCGATGTGCTAGCAGTACCAGATCTCAATATGACACCAGTTAAAACCAGTGAGCTGAACAAACTTTGTAGTAAGTTTGATCACCTTAAACACATCACGTTTCCAAATGTCAAACAAAATCAAGTGTGTATAATCATTGGAATTGATAACCTTGAACTAATCCACTACAATGAGTTAAAGGCCTGAAAAACACACCTTGGGCTGTCAAGGCACCATTAGGTTGGACTTGTGGCGGAAAGACCAACATAATTGCAGATGAGCAAAATCCAGTTCTCAAAACACAAATTTGTTACCATGACTAATTGGACAACGAACTTTTCACCAAAGTTCAGTATTGGATGAACATCGAAAATTATGGCAATGCATCAAAGAAAAAAGCACTGTCCGAGAACGATGAAAAGGCTTTGGAAGTTTTATAATCCACAACCAGATTCAAGGTTGGTCATTACGAAGTTGGTCTCTTGTGGAAAGAGAACGCAAAATTGCCGAATAACAGATGGCTCGCTTAGAAACAGTTGAAGCAGCTAAAAGCAAAGCTTTCCACAAAGCCAGTATTAAGAGAAAAATATGAAGAGATTTTGCAAAAGGACTTGCAAAACGGATATGTTGTAAAAATTGATCCTTGTACCGACAACACAAAGTCAGTTTCTTATCTACCTCAGCATCCGGTCTCAAAAGAAAATAAGCCCGGAAAAATTCGACGGGTGACTAACGCATCCAGCATCTTTCAAGGCCAATCTCTCAACTCAAATCTGTTGAAAGGCCCGGACTTCCTCAGCAATCTTTTTGGGATTATTTTGCGTTTCGGAAAAAGTCATATCGCAATATCCGCCGACATTGAGCAAATGTTTATGCAAGTTAAAGTTGCTCCTTCAGACCGTTCATATCTTCGTTTCTTGTTGGATCACAACGGCAAAATAGAAGAATATGAATACACTAGCCACATATTTGGTGCAACGTCATCACCTTGCATTGCATCGTACGCTCTACGTCGTTCTGCAATAGATAATCAAAAACATTTTCCTGAGGTTTCCCATATTGTTGAACGCAATATCTACAGGGACGATTTGTATATTTCCACTGACAACGTTGAAAAAGCTGTAAACATAATGGGCAGCACTAAAGCTTGCCTGTCTCTTGGGGGTTTTATTCTCACCAAGTGGAATTCTAATTCGGCTGCATTTTTGCAACAAGTCAGTAGCGATCAATTTAAAACACAAACGAAGCTTCACCTCAAATTCAAAAGGTCCTCGGATTACCGTGGAATGCAAAAACAGACACTTATGTAATCGAGAAAAAACTTTTCAAGAAGTTTCCCTTGGATAACACTATGGTAACCCAAAGAAAACGTTGGTAAAAGTCTACAGGCCACCTGGAATCATGGACCAAAGTGGGAAAAACCATTGGATCTCAAGGAATTTGCAGATCTAACACAACTGCAAAATGAACTACGGGAATTCCGCGAAATTTCAATACCTCGCTG
Organism: Convolutriloba macropyga; assembly: GCF_964194025.1. NCBI lineage: Eukaryota > Metazoa > Xenacoelomorpha > Acoela > Convolutidae > Convolutriloba > Convolutriloba macropyga. The sequence continues at coordinate 37,075,640 of NC_134473.1, read as the reverse complement.
TTTATTCATTAACAAAGCAATAAAGGAAACAGCTCTCCATACATTCTCAAACGCGTCGGAGTATGCACTCTCAGCAGTTTCGTATCTTAGGATTGAATACGTTGATGAAACCGTTCAAGAGAAATTCATCATGGGAAAAGCCCGCGTAGCTCCAATCAAAAGAATGACAATTCCAAATCTCGAGTTGCAAGCCGCCGTCTACGCAGCTCAGCTCGCACAATTCGTCACAGAAGAGCACGACATTCACATTAATGAAAAAGTTTTCTGGTCCGATAGTACAACAGTTCTTTATTGGCTCAGAACCCCAGAGATACGTCATCGCATATTTGTTGCTAACAGGTTGGCGAAGATACTTGATGTATCAACAGCACATGACTGGAATTACATCACCTCAGCTGACAATCCAGCCGATGATGGCTCAAGAGGCTATGAAGTTAAACAGATGAACTGCAGTTCTCGATGGCTCAACGGTCCTTCCTTTCTACAGTTACCAAAAAGTGACTGGCCAAGTCAGGACATCTTGAAAGCACGAAATTCAAACGTTCTCATCGTTCATGCGTTGCAAACCGATCTGCACTCAGAAATTCATTGTTCCATCGACATTGCACGCTTCATCAATTGGAATCGTCTGGTTAGAGTTGCAGCATACTGCTTCTTTTTCCTCGATCGTTTGAAAAAAAAAGAGCAGTAGCTTATCGATCGCACATCACACACTGGCTTACAAGTACCTCATCGGCGTTGCTCAAAGTCAGAACTTTGGAAGTGAGATTTTGTCTTTACAAAAAGGCAAGGAGATACTTTCGTCGAGCCCTCTAAAGACACTCTGTCCTTTTGTTAACAGAAAAAATGAACTCCGCACCAAAGGTCGGCTGTCTAAGGCAATGGTCTTAGAAACTGCTCGCCATCCAATAATTTTAGATGTGGTTAACCCAACCGTTAAACTCCTCATCAAAAACACTCATGTGGTGAATAGTTACTCCGGTGTTGAACAAACACGTTCCTTTTTAATGGAATACTATTGGATTCTGAAATGCCGAGCTGTCGTTAGACAAACAATTCGTCAGTGCATTCCTTGCCGAAAAATGGCTCAAGAAATTAATCCACCTCAGATGTCAGGTTTGCCCAGTGAACGTTTACCGCTACAAAATCACTTTGCGTTTGCCACAACAGGCCTGGACTTCATAGGTCCTTTTCCTATAAAACAGTGTGGTAAATTTGCTACCCGTTATAACCATCTATTTTCATGCTTAGTTGTAAGAACCGTTCATTTGGAAGTTTCTGAAAGTCTTTCTACAGATTCTACAATGAGTTGCATCCGCAGATTTATTAGCCGCCGCGGAAAACCAAAAATATTTTATTCTGACAACGGAAAAATTTTTTTCGGCTCTTGTTCCGAATTGAGAAAAGGAATAGAAGCTCTCAGATCCTCGCGCGAATTTGCATCTAAGCTCCACATCTTAGACGTAGATATCAATTGGAAATTTAACCCCTCTCTGGCTCCGCATTTTGGCGGCAGCTGGGAAAGATTAGTTCAAGATTTCAAACTCTCCCTCCACAAAGTCATTGGCTCAAGAACGCTAACAGACGAAACGCTGTCGACATTCACTTGTTAAATTGAGTCCAACATGAATTCGCGACCATTGACGAATGTTTCTAGCGATATAAACGATCCACTCCCTTTAACGCCAAATCATTTCTATTTGGGTAGACCCTCAACCAATCTCCCATCAGGAGTCTTCTCTCAAAGCAAAGTAGCAGCTACTAAATCTTGGAAAACATCACAAATTCTAGTCCAACATTTTTGGAACCGATTTATTAGAGAGTATCTCCCTAACCAGCAGAAACGCTCTAAATGGCATAAAGTAAATCAGAACTTAAAAGTTCACGACTTAGTCTGGGTTTTGGAAGATTTCACACCCCGTGGTCTCGGATAAAGTAGTTCGGTCAGCCAAAATAAAGACTGCATACGGCGAAAAAATCCGCCCCGTTCTCAAGCTAAGTAAAATTTTGGAAGAGCAAACTACATTCACATTCAACGGACAAATTCACATCATTTTAGCACTCACCTTTTATACATTCCTCCTGCAGAAATCTAACTATCGTTAATGTGAAGTCACATCACTTACTTGTCAATCAACATACGATTTAAAAAATCCAGTACGTTAAAATGTCCGTCACTCTTGAGTGGTTATAGTCAAGTACAGGTAGGTACGGTTAGGTAAAGGTAGGTACAGGCCGCAACAGGTAGGAATCTCGTTTTTTTTTGCGCTGTGTAGAAAGTTGCTACACCGCAGCAACCTCCGCCTTAGCCTTTTCCGCTTGTGTCGCAATTTTCGGGTATTACAATTTTTTGCGTTTAGCCGCTCCGTCAGTTAGAAACGCCGATGTTGAAAATTATTTGCTTTGTTATCTCTTGTAACCATTTTTTTCTCCCCTTAGTTATTTTATCGGAATTATATATTGGCTACAAAGTTTTTACCTAACAAAGCATTGTCTTTACGGAAGCCGACAATTCTTTGCAACCCTGCAAATGGGGCCGGCGATGTCATCAACATTGATGCCCAGTGGATTATTTGCCATATGTGCCCTATTTACCATCTGTGCCCGATACTGATTCGACATGGTTAAGAAAAGTCATGCAAGTATTCAGCCATAAAAACATCAAAAATCGTGAAGAACAATCAATTAAACAAAAACTGGAAACTGGAAACAGATTAATTTATACTAAACCAATGTAATCCTTTATTAATTCAATGATCAAATAAATCTCACCAAGTTCCTAAGGCGGCCAACGTAACATTCTGGCACCCAACAAAAGAATGGACAGCTAAAAGAACTTTTCTCCGGACGTGTTAACAATTTGCAATAAATTTCAGCCATTTGTTGTATTGCTCCGATACCGCCATTAAAATTTTATTTCGCTATTGGAAAAACCAACAATTCGTACCGTGTGTTTTGGCATAAACATCAGTTTGTGTCCGGATTTTACTGTGGTTATTTGGTAGATTTTGAGTTTATCATTCTGGTATTGGTATTTGATGGTATCCGGTAAAGTTCGGTAGGCTTGGTAAGGTTCGGTAAGCATTAGTAAGGTCCGGTAAGGCTTGGTAAGGTTTGGTAAGTATTGGTAAGGTTAGGTAAGGCTTGGTAAAGTTCGGTAGATATTGGTAAGGTTCAGTAAGGCTTGGTAAGGTTCGGTAAGGCTTGGTAAGGTTGGGTACGGCTTGGTAAGATTCGGTAAGGCTTGGTAAGGTTCTGTAAGCCTTGGTAAGGTTCGGTAGGGCTTGGTAAGGTTCGGTAAGGCTTGATAAGGTCAATGTCTGTCGTATTATTCGTTACCAATAAAATTTTGGATCCCGAAAAACAAATTAGTAGTCTGATTTTTTTATATGGCACTGCATCCGTCCTGCCCTTTTTTAAAAAAAAACACGACCATAATATATGTTTAACACCTGATTAGAGACAAAAGTACAGAAAATTGCTAACAGATAGATTAGAGCGCAGCCGCGATAACTACGATTCATCAAAAATCGGATCGAAGGGATGCAAAGGTATCACCGACTTGTACCTAATCCCGATATCGACAGTGAAAATTTGAAAATTCAGCGTTTTGGAAACCTTTGCACATGATTGTCAGTGTAGCTACGTTTTGTTCAAAAAAGATCAATAGAGGTAATTGTGATTAATTTTGGACAAAACTCACAAAGCAATAGATAATGATTCCGAATCCAAAATCATAGCATTTTGTACAGAAGAGCGATCAACCTAGTTCCCCATTTTTGAATGTATTCAAATTGAAAAGAATTGTTCCAAAATTCAGAAAATAGGCAACTGTTTTAGAACCACAAGAAGGAGTCTAGAAAGCGGACACCGCTGTGATATCAAGAAGGTTGTTATTGGCTTGATCTATCAGTTCTCTCAAATTGCTTACTCTCAGTCCAAAAAACCATCAAGCAGTCTAACAAACAAACACCCAAACTAACAAAGGCAAAAAAAGAATGAGTCGTCCCCTTTGAGAGACTTCAGGGCCTTTCAAGGCTGTGTTTGGTTTTATCGAAAATTTTATCTGGGTTTCGGAAAAATAGCGGAGCTTCTCTATAGGTAACTAAATATATCAAAAAAATACGAATGGAATACACAATGAGAAAGTGCTTTACCAATTTTAAAAAGAAGCTTTTGGAAGACCCAGTCTTAGAATACCAAAGTGATAGGTAGACGTATACATTAACTATGGATGCCTCTTTATCAGACATGGTGACATTTCTTACTCGAAAACAAGTAACCGAGGTGAGAGTTATTGCTTATCTTCGCCAGATTTTGAGTATATATCAACATAATTAGTCAACAACAAACCGAAATTTACTTGCAATACTCAATTTTACGGAATCCTTTGAAAACTTTTTAGCAGGCTACCACATTTTAGGCATAAGGGTCTATAAGATTCTTGTCTGTGTATATAATATCAAAATCCCAGAATGAAATCGAGACAAAATCACAAAGAAATTTGCACACTCCAACTGTCTGTCGCGCAGAAACACAGAAGATCATTAACAAACAGCTTTTTCTAAAACATTGTCATCTACGAAAAAGAAAACAAATTCGACAACGGGAGTTGGGGTTGGGGACTACAAAAAGTACAGAGGTTAAAATTGCAAGATTTGCCGAAGCGTGGTATTTTGCTCAAAGAGTTCTACTCTTGGGTCATAAACAAAAAAGACTCGGACCAAAACATGACGAAAAGGGAGCTAACTAGAAATTATTGAAATGCTGGGTACACAATACAAATATTTTCCGCATAGAAGGAATTTTGAAAATAAATTCGCAACTGTTTATCAAATGCTGTTAACATTGAAGAGATTGGGCAAGATGCCTGAACGGTTTAATGACTCTCCTAGCGGAAGTCAATTTGGAACACAGCAAACATGTCAAAAGGCTTGTGAAAACTTTTAACCGCCAGGCATGAGATAAACTCATCAAGTCCACCATCAAAAAATGTTTGAATCAGGCAATTGAAAGAATTTATGTCGAGTTGAACGGCCAAAGCTTCACGAAAAAGGAGAGTCAAAAAGAAGCCCTGTGTGCTAAACCTGTAGAGTTGGTTCATCTACGGATGACAAACTCTTTGGAAATGTGATAATCAGTGCAAAAATAGACACCGAAACGATATGAAGAAAATTGCTAAAATGAACATTATAAGTCTTAGAGAACCCCTGGATTGTTTTTTCATAAAAACCACATAGTTTGAGGGCAACGTTGTGAAATTTTTTAACGAAAGAAAATCATGGCAAAGGAAATTGACCAATTCCTAAACTAATTGAAATTTTGTAGTGGAAATTTTAGAGGCGCGTTTCTCTGAACCGCTATCGAAAATGTTAGTTTCGATCTACTCGAGTAGAGACTTATTTTGTTCTTGAATTTTAGAATACTTCAATGTCAGGTTCAATGGTTGAAAATTCAAACAATGACTGATGCATCCAAAATTTTGTAAGTCCTGAAGTTACGCTTTTCAAAAGAAGAACTCACGTTGAAAAAGCAGGATAAGATTTGTTTATCTATAAAATAGCCATCATTGTACCAACAGTTACCAAATTTGCGTTTTGCACAGAAGATTTTTCATGGATTATAGGGTAGCAGAATTTTTGGGCTGTCACGTATTTGGATTTTCTTGCGTCATTTTAATATGCATCACATTAAACAATAGCTGTTTGATTTTGGGTGTACCCAAAATGCGTTAAACTGGAAAACGACAATTTTTATGTGGAGAAATATGAAAGAAATACAATTTTGAGTTAAGCCAGTCGCAGATGAAAAGTGTCCCTAAAATTAGTGGTTAGAAACTGAATAGTTTTCTCTTCTACTCACCAGATCTTGAAAAGTGTCAACTTGCTTGAAGTATTAGACACAGCAAAAGATGAAATATCCGTCACACGAATTTCAGAAATTCGGATGCAAAATAAAGGCATGGAAGTATTATACATATGAAAAAAAATGTTTTGACAAAAAGGTTTCTCGCAAAGAAACTAATGGTTTTAGTAATTTTAAAACCAACACATGTTTCAGTTGAGTTCAAGAAATGAGGATAATGCTAGGTCAGTCCGAACATTTTTCTTGATCTTTCATTTTTTTAAATAAAAAGCCCTAATTGGTTCATGTTTCAAGGATAAGTCTCTATTCGAACGTCCTGGCAAGAATTGTTGCGGAATCTATTCCGCGTAGCTGTAATAAGTATGTATAGTCATTTAATCAAGTCAAGTATTGCACGCCAAGATCAAAACAAATCTTTTGACGACAAGGAGTCATTGAAATAGTCGGTCATTGTCAAAAAAATAACGTCCCAAAGTTCTAACCGGTTAAGCAACCCTCCCTTTGTGTTTTTTAAACATCTAGGTACAAAATACATGATGTTAATGGCACGTTACTACGTGAAAAATTATCACAAGCGCTTTGAAGCGTTCGAAACGTAAGCTCCAAAAGAAGGGGGCAAAACAGGTTAGACCCAAAATATCCTGTGTGCACAAATAAGAAAAACATAATTTTCGCAAAATCAAATGTTTTTCTCTTAATTAAATGAGGTAGTGAGACGCCACAACCTGCTAAATATGTATTACGTATGCAAAATTAATGGAAGCTCATATACGAAATTCCCCGTGTTGTTTGCCGTGTGAAGTCATGTCTGTCTCGAACATAGAAGTCGTAAGGATTTGAACTTCTGGGACCTACAAAAGTTCGGTCTCAATCTTGACAAACAGAAAGGGAACTAAAAAGCCAGTTTGTGTAACTTGTGAAAATGCAGAGTAAACTCCATCACTCTATGACATGTTCACGCCATAACTCACCTCGAAAAGATCTAATAGAGCTTCGACAGATACTGGACGATAATTGCTTTAATGAGGTAGCAAAAGCGGCTATGAGTAAATTGAGAGCGTAATATGAGGCTCTAATAGACTATTTAAAGCTGTATATAACAATTTTTGAAATTCATTACAGTTAAAATCACATTTACAACATTCTACTTACCTTTATTACACAAAAATAAATTCAATCTTTGTTCCTGAGTCTTTGAAAATCCCGGGTAATTTGTTTTCTTTTCCTGAAAAGGAGTTTCTACTTTCTTTTCTATCTGTTGCCATCTTTACTTGTTGGGTTGACAAGATTTCGAATTAACATAAACCAAAATAATTTTTGAATTTCAAGAGTTAAATTTTTGTGTTTGAAGTAATACTTCGATGTCAATTCCCTCGCCCGGTGGTAGTCGTAGCGCGTACTTTGTTGCGGTTTCAACTTTTTGATGACGATGGGTTCTATTGTCATTAGTTTTTCAACCCCGCGACATGCATCTAATATCTCCCATTCAATATGCGCTGTGCCACAACATTCAACGAGGTGTACAGGGGAATAATTCTGATGCTCCAAAATTATAGTGGTAACATGACGGCTGGTTTGGCCAACATAGATGGAAGTGCAACCATTAAATAAAACTTTTTATACCACATGGGAATTCAGTTTCTTATCAAACGATGAGTTAGGTTTTGCAAGCAAATTCTTAGATTCTTCGTTCTGAAAATGAATTGAATTTAAAGGCAGACTATTTAAAGGCAGCGGTAGACAGAAATGACGAACAAGAAAATTTGAGTGACTCATTTTCAAAAATGTTCTATTTCAAACTCGAATATGCTAAGAAAAAGCAAACCAGTCGATGCGCTCGAGAAGAAAATGACCGATTGCGGTGAGAGCATTGACAAATGGAAAACTACAATCATTTGGCCTACGATTGCTGAAGAAAGGACACGCATTGTTAGGCAAACAGCTTCCTTGAAACTTGAAAGAGCAAAAGCGAAAAACCCCTCGAAATGTCTTCGAGCTTCAAAACAACATTACCATCAACCGGCCTGCTAGGCTGTACGAGTTCTGCCACGAAAGAACAAATAAAAAACACCACATTGTTGGCTCAACCTGGCCCTGATGGAGGTAATGACTTTTTGCCCGCGAGAGTCTCACTGAAAATCATCTAGAAGCATACAATGCGTGTCGACTCATACCCTTAGACAAATGCCCAGGCATCCGCCCCATTGGAATTGGAGAAGTTCTCAGACGGATTATCGGCAGATGCATAATCAGATGCATCTCAAAAGATCTCCAAACGATTGGCGATGCAACCCAACTATGTCTTGGACAAAAATGTGGAATTGAGCACGCTATACATTCGCTTAGAGAAACATACCAGCAACCAGAAACTGAAGCTATCCTCCTAATTGATGCATCAAATGCCTTCAATGCGCTCAATAGGAAACTAGCTATGCGGAATATTGACAGAATATGTCCTTCGTTAACATCAAGCCAACATGCAAAGTTTTAAAAAAAACCGGAACTAACCGAATCATCCATAGGGGCCATTATAGAGGAGGGAAGGCTCAAATAATTTTAGTTTCTAGACGCGATGATTATTACTGTCATCTAATGTTCTTTACATTGCTATTATATCTCTTTTCCTGAAGCTATTTAATAGTTACTCTTTGTTGTACTACCGTGTTAAACTGAATTCACGCTTTTCTCCTTTTAAATTATATACACCTGCTAATATTGTTCTATGTACCTTTAATGTACGTGCTTTTCTTAACGCTAGCTTCTATTTGATTTGTAATTTGTTGTACCACCGCGTTAAACTGAATTCACGCTTTTCTTTTTGAAAACTATCAATCGTGAATACCAAATTTTGACCAACGATGCTTTCAGAGAACTATGAAAACCTTGGGCTTCAAGATCAAAGGCATAGTTCAAATTGTAATTTATCATCTAATTTATGGCTGACACAAAGTGATAAGTGTCAAAGAGATAAAATTGACATTTGATAAAAACAAAGGCTTCAAGCAAACTTACTAGAAGTTCCGGTTTCGAGCAAACTTACCAAAACCGATATCAGTGGAAGCAGGCTGCAATTGATTTAGAGCTCCCACTAGTCGTTCGAGAGCAGTTCTTCCGACGTTTACTCGGTTATGTTCTGTGGCTGTTCCAGCTGCAGTGAATACTAAAAGACTCTACTTTGACTGAAGCTGCTGATGGACATGACCCCTGCACTTGACCCTAGATGCTGATTTATTATTATTATATTTGTATTTTCACAGCTACCGCTCTCCAGCAATTAAAGGTATAACATACTGTGCAAGGGCGGCGGCTATATTGCTAAGATTACTCTGATTTCAACTGAATTTTTTTATCTATGTTTTTTCAGTTGTAATGGACGTAGATTCCTTTGGCAGAACACCCGCTAAAGGGGGAAATGAACAGAACCAATTCCAAACGCCCTCGAGTAGTAGAAGCACACTTTTCCTCTCTCCGAACGTGTCCTCAAATATAGCTGGAAAATGTTTGCAAGGGGAAGCAAAAGTAATCAGAAATGGAGTAGCAGGTTTGTTTAAGATAAAATACTTCGGCTGAGTCTTTGCTAGGTTTGTTGTCTGATGTAAGAAGACACATTGTGAGCCAATTTGGGGTCTAGCTAAAATGTTCAATGCTTAAAATGCTTTCAAGAGCGCGGTTTTAACATAATTTTTAGCATAATTTTTGGTAACATAATTTTTTAAATTTTAATCAGCAACTCTGAGCAAGTCACTCGTCCTTCTTTTTCAAACAATGTCCAATAAAGGAAATTTCCCTTCTTACTGGAAAATAAGTCAAATAACTCCAATCTATAAGGAGGGAAGCAGAGCAGAAGTGAATTGCTACACACCCATTAGTCTACTCTGTTGTGTGTCCAAAATTTTTGAAAAAGTGATTTTTGACGAAATATATTCTCATTGTCGTCACAGATTAAACGAAAAGCAATTCGGCTTTCGAAAGAATAGATCGGCACCCACTCAGCTTCTACTGTTTCTCGACACAGTATATCGCAAATTTGACACAATTTCATCGGACGACATTAGTATCCTCTACTTAGATTTTGCAAAAGCTTTTGATAAAGTACCACATCACCTAATTAAGAAACTCGAAAGTTTTGATGTAGGAGGGAATATATTATTACTCTTGCACTCATACTTAGAAGATAGAAAACAGTTTGTCAAAATTGGAAATTGTTGTTCAAGTTTGGAGAACGTAACAAGTGGAGTCCCACAAGGTTCAATACTTGGACCACTACTGTTCTTAATGTTTATAAATGACTTGCCAGATGCGAACCCAAATAGTGAAGGTTTTGGATTTGCAGACGACTATAAGTTCATTGTTCATGATCAGGCAAAACTGGACAGAAGCGCAAAAAATATTGAAAACTGGTGCCGAGAGAATGGAATGGAGTTAAATGCGAACAATGCAAGTTGTTAAATGTTAGGGGTAATCTCACGACATCTATGTGTGGACAGAAAATAAAACCAACTGAATCCCAAAAAGACCTTGGTTTAGTAATTACATCAAATCTTTCATGGCAAGGCAACTGCAACCACAGAGTGCAAAAAGCGACTAGTGCTTTTTTCCAAATAAAACGAAATATGTCAGCCATCAGCTCAACGTCAACCAAAATGAACTGCTATACTGGTTATATTGTTCCAATACTGACGTACTGCTCACAAGCATGGTTGCCAAACCACACCAACATGTACAAAATTGAAGAAGTGCAGATCATGGCCACTAAATGGATTCTAGGAATTTCACTTCAAAGTTACAAAGAACGTCTCATTAGCCTAAAACTCCTCCCACTCTGTCACTACGTTGAACTGCACGATCTTCTTCTCTTCCTAGCTATTACACGTAATGAATTTGGCATTCCGACAAATTTTAAAACCCTTGAAGACGAGAGGACAAGGCAACACTGTAGAGGTGAATTGAAAATCGAAAATAACCGACTAGTCAAATCCGATGAAAACTTCTTCCACCGAACGAAACAATTGTACAAAGTTGTAAATAGAAGTATTCAAAAATTTGGAGGCAACTTAAACAAACACACTATCACCAAAGCATACTGGCATCTTTTCACAACTCAATTCAGCGTAACAAACAAATGCTCTTGGCAAATAATTTGCAGATGTGACAATTGTAACAATTGGAAAAAACTTGATAACTGAAACTGGACTGACACAGGGGCACAAATTGAAGCCCCCGGGGAACATACCCGAATTCTCTACTATTACTACTACTACTAAGGTAAGATGTAACAAAACTGGTACCTTTTAACACTCAAATTGTATTTGCTGGTGAATAACTGATTGTCGGAACAGAATAAATTCGAAAACTTTGCTTTCTCTACTGGGTCAATTTCGATACACGACTAACGTTGTTTCTGTTTGTTCTAGAATGCAGATTACCTAACGTTTTTCATCGCCATCGATAACTTTTAGACGAAGTCAGGTCTTTGAGAGAGCGATAACAACCGTGTGGTAATTATAAATAAAAACTAAATTGTAGTTATCCGTATATATACAGACTTGATAGAACAGAACTGATGAGAACAGTAAATAATAGAACGCATCAGAATACTGACGCTTGTTTTGACTTTGCAAAGTATGTCTTTATTGAAAAATGATATCGTGGTAGGGGTGTCTTTTTTCTAATCTCAAGCGTAAGTAGGAAAATTTTAAGGAGCCGTTCAGCCATCCACAATGGCGGAACATGAGTTTTCAGTAGTTTAGTTTCTTCGCAGCGACCTACATTCTCGCAGGCGGAGAAAACAGCTTAGAAGGAGAGCGAAGCTTATTTTGACCCGATTTAGGGATATAGCCTCGGCGCATGGTTCCCTGGGCTTTTGACTGATCTTAGCGGCAATTCATTTGAGAGCTTTTGTTGCTGCAGTGGCTACACTGCCAGTGCAGGTAAAGATTAGTGGGTTAAAATTGCAGTGTAGGAATTCGCGAGTGGGTGCAAGACCTTAACATCAGAGAACGTTCTGGCGAAAGAATTCTCCCACAGACATGTGGCTTTGATGTCCAATCTAGCCTCATCACCGGTGGTAGTAATATTACTCGGGAAGGTTTCACCTTTGACGGGCTGTAAATGGCGCCTGATGCGTTTTCGATAAAATAGTTCCGTCGGTTGTTTTGTTGGTGCTTTTTCTCTGGATCTCTTTGGATCTCACGATTAGTTCCTATTTTGCTTTCATTGTACCTATGTCATAACTGTTCAAGCAATTTGTCAATTCAGTGGATCAAGGATGTCCACTGAGATGACCGTCGGGAAGCGGAATATTTAAACCGCTTAGGTGCAATGGGAGTGAAAGAAGCTGTCTCTCTTCAGTAGTTGGTATTTGTCCCGCAATTGATGGCATGAGATTTTCGGATATAGTGGATTCAATGTTTTCTTTGTTTCAGTGGTCGATCAACATAGAAAAGTTAGTTCGTTTTGAACACCTTTGGTAAAAGAACCCTTAGCGTTCTGAGGGGAAGTTTGAGCCAAATGTGTCAACTTATTATGTATAGTCTCTTTAAATTTACATTCAAAGTCTTTTAAGCACTCAGAGTAGGGTGCAGGTAAGCCAATGACTTCCACTAATACGCATGTACCTTCTGAAATATGAAATTCAGTTTAAGAGTTTTCTCACTTAGATCAGGTTTTGTGATAAGTTGACATTTAGGGGCATTCACGAGATATCTAAGCATGGATCCATGTTTTTGAGACTATCAAACATGTTACGCAATGACAAAAGAGATACCGCAGCTTTGCCATCTTCTGTATACCATTTCTGCATGACATCTTCATGCTAGAGCTTTGATATCGAGGCAGAATCTTTATGCCATACATCACCATTGCTATTGGATCACCATAAGTTGTGCCATCCTCCCAAAGCAATTACATTCCATTCACCTATGGAGTGCTGGGTAAAACATAGGAATTTTATATGGCGTTCATAGATGGACAAGATCTACGGATATTTTCTGGAGCTAACTTTTCTGTTAAAGTTATTGAAAGCATTTTTGCATCGATCAGAATAGCTCTTGTTTCATCTTGCATGAAGCGTGTTCGAAGTCCATGTATGGCATGTTGAATCCTGCATTTTGGTAGCATTCAGAGCTGTACTTTTCCTAAGAGGGATAGGTCAACTTAGAGACTATTTACTATTACTTTTCCTATCAAGTGTCTCAGGACTTCACCGACACCTTTTGGTAGGACACCTAGGCATTTGTCTAGCGGAGTTTATCTGCATGCGTTGTACGGGGCTAATAATTTTGCGATGTTTTTGGTAGCAACGCAACGGGCAAGCTTATCATTGAAATGTTTTCAAGTTACTTTGCTAGCTCAGTTGTTTCATAACTTGCGCCACCGCGTAGCTGATTAAATTTTATTTTGCCAATTTTTTCTCGCCAATCTTCATATAGCAGCCCGGGTTTCCTCAGTGATCATGAATCTATGAAGAAGAAAACATACGAACAAAGAATTATATGCTCAACTGGTTTGTTTGCTCACCCTGTTTTCTGTGCATTCATTTATAGCCAATCGATGTCGACTTGGTATGTTGGAAAACCCACCGAGCGTAGAGTTGTGAAATAAACGGTTTTTTTTCAATTTTTTGCGAGAATCAATCAAGGATAAGTTTTTGTGAACATCGCGGATTGAACGGAAATTTTGTTCACTTGTAGCATATAAATGTTTTTGGCCAATTATTGTTATATTAACGACGATTTCGTACTTTTTTTAGCTGAGCGACCCAATATTGAGGCTCTTTTTATTTTCCAATTAGTCGTAAAAATTTTGGAAGTTTCGATTTTATTTGGGAGACATCTTTTTTAAAGATCTGCACCTTTTGTTTGTCTTTTTTTCAATATGACATCTCAAACGTTGATAAAAAGACGTCGCAGACACCGAAAAGCCGCTGTTTTGGCAAAATGCCATTTTTTTAATAGCCAATGTGATGTTTCTTCTTTAATCAATAAAATAAACATGCAATCAAATTTCCTATTCTCGATGTCCCTGATCGAAGAGCAGTCCTCTAGTCATAGTGACATGGCAAATCATCTTTTTAAGTCTTTCCCTCAGTCTTTAACAAGTGTTCTAATCCTGCTGCACATTATAGTTATGTAAGTGATTGTAATATTGTGATAAATGAAGTTGCTCAGTCGATAGCTCAGATTGAAAAATTACTGAAATTTTTCCGACGTAGTTCAATCTGCCATACCACCTTTTGCCCGAAGACTTATTTTTTGGCGGTCTTTCAGTTCCCTTTTCACGTCTGTTCTGCGAATGCAATTTTTTTCGCAAATGTTTTTCTGACTCCAGTGGTTAAGAATAATTGCCAACAAAATCTTGAAATTTGTAGATCTTTTTTGTCACGTCTATCGCCGATCTTCGAAAGGCTCCAAATTAGTTATCGTTGTAACCGAATCAACGAGAAGGTGATTGCAAGTCAGTATTGGTCCAGAAAACATCATTCGACGACAAGTAAGTTTTTTATGGACCTTTTTATGGTAAGTTTTAGACAAAAACGTTGGACAGCTTATTTTATACTTAGATTTTAGCAAATATTTTGCACTTTGTCATCAAATTCTAATAAAGAAGTTTGCGTTTTGGGGGTTTGATGACACTCACTGGTATTTAATTGCATCGCATTTAAATTGAAGAAGTCAAAAAGTGAGAATTGAAATTGTGGTATCCGATTCTCTGAAAGTAACAGGCAGTGTCCCAAGGTGGTGTACTTGGGCGCTGCTCTTTCTCCTGTACATTGATGTCAAGTTAGATCCGCCTCGTTTTTCCAATATTTTTTTGTTTTACGGATCACGAAAAATTCTGCAACGGTCATGATATTTTTACCAAGTGCTAGAAAGAACGGGATTGATTATCATGTGGGCCGTGCAAAATAGGTTTTGCTTCAATTCATCGAAATGCGGCTCTTTTGCACCTCTTTTAAACCCGAGGATATTAAGCTTGATTGAACCAAATGGAATTGTCTCACGAGCACGTCTGATTTAGGAGCTATTATCAGTGAAAATTGTAAATGGTTGGAACAACTACAGAAACTCTTAAAAGATAATCGATCTTTCAGTTTTTGAGGAATAAAGTTCCTCTCAACATTTCTAGTATTGTAAAGTTTTGTATTAGCTACTGTCTGTTTGTGATTTTACTTCACGGATCACAGATATGGTGTTCCGAATTGAAGAGTCTGAATAATGGAGCATATGGGAATTTCAAGTGATGCTTAGGTTGTGGGCTTGATTTGAAGCGGTTTATCCTTGTGTCAAAATATTTGACTATAACCTATCAATTGGTCGAACGAGACATCCGATGTTTTATCAACATCCTTAACAAGAGGTGCTGCAGAAACTTCGAGATCGTGTCGGCTTAAGGATTATCATACAATCTTTGGAGTACTTCAGAAGAAAATGCATGTCAAGTTTCTAAGGGAGATGTTAAAACTTACAAAGTCAAAGTATCCCTAACTTAACTAGTCAAAGTCTCCCTCTCATAAATGAACTGATTAAGGTATCATGGTTTCATATATATGATTCCGATAGCTTTTATGTTTCTCAATTAAAAATGTTTTGTTTACTCAATTATTGAGAAATATGATTTGAATAATAGTTTTTCTTTGGCAATGAAATTGCGCTGTGGATTGTGTTAACTGCTTTAGAGGTTTTTATTTTGATGCTTACTTTCTGTTTATTTTGTTTCTCTTGTCTCTATAGTTGATTGATTTTTACTGTGCTAACAAATGCTATATCATTGTGAATTGAAGCCTTATTCTGCGGTCGCTTAAACATTAATTTGAAATAATTGTCTTAGTAAAAAAGAAAAGTTAGCTGAGCAAAAGAATGTGTAGTTTTAAATATTAAATTTTGTCCCAAGCTTTTAAATAATCAATTTCTTTATTATGCAGAAAAATTTTTGTTTGAGCAGGTTTTTCAGATTTTAGAGTGTTTTTTTAACGTAGTGTAATTGGACTGCTGTTCTCATGGTGTTCTGCAAATGCTTTCAAAGCTGATACATGTGCTCTAATAATCCGTATATTGCTTGATTCTGTCGCTCGACAGCAAATGATTTTTATGCCTTTCACTATTTTCATAGTGGTGATTTTTTTTATTTTACTAGTTTTTAATGTAACTTGTATTGTCTTGTCTTTTAGTTTATTGAGGAAAGCTGATGTGTTTTTATGATATTGGAATTAGGGTTTCCAAAACTTTCATTGATTTTCAGGAGCTTTGTCTGTTTTTTGAGATCTGATCACTTGATCAATGGGAAGACAATTGGGGTCTGTGGAAGCATAAATGCAGAATTAGCCAAATTGTTGTAATACACTTAAATGATGTACTTCTGCGTTCGGGACGGTATTTAATTCTGTTCAAAGGTTTTGCCATTTTTGCCAATCTTCATATAGCAGCCCGGGTTTCCTCAGTGATCATGAATCTATGAAGAAGAAAACGAACAAAGAATTTAATGCCCAACTGGTTTGTTTTCTCACCTTGTTTGCTGTTTATTCATTTCGAGCCAATCGATGTAGACTTGAAGATAGTGGTATGTTGCAAAGTCCACCGAGCGTAGAATTGTGAAATAAACAGTATTTTTCAATTTTTTGCGAGAATCAAGCCAGGATAAGTTTTTGTGATCATCGCGCATTGAACGCCAATTTTGTTCACTTGTAGCATATAGATATTTTTGGCCAATTTTTGTTATATTAGCGCCGATTTCGTGCAATTTCTAGCTGAGCGACCCAATAGTGAGGCTGTTTTTAGTTTCCAATTAGTGAAAATCTTGGAGGTTTCGATTTTATTGGGGAGACATCTTTTTTAAAGATCTGCACCTTCTATTTTTTTTTTCAATATGACATCTCAAACGTTGATATGTTTTTTTTGCTCCCAAAATGAAAAAAGGAGCTGCTCATTAGCATCTAAACATACGAAACTTTCTTTTAATTTCGAGTTCAAATCTTGCATGTATTGTGTAAACTTTATTGATCTCATGTTTCATCATGTGTTTAGATTTGGTGAATTTGTGCACAAAGTGGAAGAATTCACATGCAGAGAGTTATGACCTGTTCTCAAGTATTATCGATCATGTGGCGTCATGCGATCATCCTGAAGGCCGTCCTCTATTCTTGCTCCACTTTGATAAAAAGTTGGACAAACTGTCTGGACAAATATGCGTTTGTTTGGACGGCATGGAAAGTGATGTGAGGTCAATGCGCACTATTTTGAACCGATTTAAGAAATGTGAAGAATTAAAGAATGCTAGAACGGATGAGAGCTTCAGTTGTTTGAGTCCGACTGGTGGTGAAGTCAACTCGAATTGTTTGTTCTACTCCTGGTCAATTGGAGAATTCGTGAAGCATAGTGACCAAGTGATAAAAGCTTACGAAACTCAGGTTAACTAAAATTTTCACGGAATTCACATCCTTAAATATTTTCTGAAGCCTAAAGAATTGATGAAGGTCACTTTCAATGAATGAACATGTTGAGTTAATGAATTTTGAGTCATCATAGCAAGCCTGCAATTTGATTCGAAATACTAAAATAAGGGAGTGGAGCATGAAAGTGGGTGAATTTGCGGCGAGAAATATAATAAATATAATTTAATAAATTATTTTTTATATAATATAATTTTAAATGCTTTAATATATATTAATATAATATAATATGATAAAATATAATATAATATAATATAATATCATATAATATAATATAATGTAATATATTATAAATTTATACATGTATTGCTTAATTTACAGGATATTAATTGCTCTCGAATGAGAAGCAATTATTGTAAACGTTTTGCGCTTTTCTCGAATAATCTTTGACTTTTGAAATGACTTTTTCACGCATTTCTTTTTTTCGATTTCTCTCACTCCGAAATAGTTTGTTGTTCAAACAAAACCGATTGGTAGAGACTCGATGACAAGTCCCTGATAGCCGAGTATCAAATACTTCCGTTGAGTTGACGGAATCGGACTCAGGAGGTTGGAGTTCGAATCCTACCGTCGGCCGACGTTTTCGAACCAATAAAGAAAGTTTTTATCTAGGCTACAGCCTGTGAATTTAATTGCGCCGCCTGTCATTCGAGAGCAATTTTTCTGAAATAAGTCGGCTTACGTTTTAATATGGTAAAGTGTAGTTGTGAAAAAATTAATGTTTAAGTTTATTTGAAAAAAGCAGCCTAACGCCATCACTAACTTGAGCAAAAATAATCAGTATAATGTCAAATGGAGATAGTTCCCGAACAGGTTGGTTTTTAAGAAAGGGTAATTTAACTATATACCCACATAACTATTAAAATGTAAAATTCCGTTGCCTTTGAAGATAGATGTTTCAAGGTGACGGGAATCGGATTCAGGAGGTTGGGGTTCGAATCCTACCGTCGGCCGACGTTTTCGAACCAATAAAGAAAGTTTTATCTAGATGACATCCTCCGAAATTGCGGCGCCTGTCATTCGAGAGCAATTTTTCCGGCGTTAGTTGGTTTATGTTGCTTAAATTAGGCTACAACAATCAGGCCACACAAACCGACGTTAGTCTGTTTATGTAGCCTAATTTTGGTGATGAATTTATTAAATAGTCTCCACGTGCACCTGGGAGGCTGTTTAATTGTGCTTCAGCTCCTGATTGTATTTTTTTCTACTGTATCAGAGGCAGGACTTTGTTTAGGTAGTCCCAGTTACCGGAGGTTTTAGATTCCGGTGGAAGAAAACCTAACGCTGCATATTCAAACGTTGCAAACGGTGTAGTATTTTAACGATATTTTAAGTCCTGATTTCCGAGATCAAACTTCTGGCGCAAAAGCTTTCGCAATGGTTTGAGCTTTTGTTGCTTTAAATTATTTTCTCAGTCAATGTTTGGCGTGAGAGATCTCCGCGTTTGTTCGACTTATTTCTTTGCTCTTCTTAATTATTTGGATATTAATTAGGATTTAGTTTGGATTTAGTTTGTTCGTTTAATTAGGACCTATGCAGCGCTTTATGTAGTCTTTGAACTGTACAATGAGGTTTTATACTCTCCGCCTCCCACATCCGATCTGCGTTGCATTATGTGCATGGGTTTATGTACAGAACAAGAACGCGTTATCTCTGTTCGATGTAAAGCTAAATGTGTTCATGGATCTTGCCTTGCAATTTCTGTCAACAAATTGCATTGGAATGATATTTTGGTCTTTTCCGAGTTGTTTGCCAACTTCTACAAATGAGTTATCAGCTCTTGATCGAATATCTTCTCTTGAAGTTTAGTTTAAAAAATAGACTCGCAGATTTCTGAAATTCAATCACTGAAGCTGGAGATAAATTCTGAAGAAACCGGATTTTGCGTATTTTAGAGCTGCTTTCAGAAATTGGACTGTCAGCACTGCTAGCGATCGTAATTCAAAGAAATGGAAAACTGAAGGCAATGAAAGCTTTTTTGCTGAGAAAGAGTTTTAAGACAGAAAACCAAAAGTTTTCGAGACGGGCACAAATATTAATCATCAAACGACAGTCAGTGCAATTGAAAAGCCACCGAAAAGGCAGCATCTTTACAATGGTCGTTTAAGCAACTCTGTCTCTACAGACGATATAAGAGAATATTGAAAAAAACAAGGGAGTTGATCTACTGTATATCCGTGAAATATCGAGAAAGTCTCGTCTGAAATTTTTCCACTGTGTAGTCAAATACTGTAATGATCAAGTTTAAGCTCCCGATTTCTGGCCCAAACTGTTCGCATTTTCACAATTTTATTCAAATCAGAAAGCGAGGGAGTAGCTGGCCTCCTTTGGTACTTGACTATCTGATTTCAAATCTTTCAGCTGCCGTGTAAAAGTTTGTTCGCATAATGCAAGATTGGTTTGCAACAAGACCTCGCAAACAAGAAATCTTATTGACGCTTATGATTTTAACTTTAGTTCTAACAGAAACTGGGATCAAAGATAACGCAAATGATGAGTTTTCCAGCAGTGTTGCCCAAATGATTTATTTTTACTCCAGTGCAAACAGAGAAAAAATGGCGGAGGATTAGTGGCGTACTATAGCGGAACTTTACGTGTTGACAATTTTTCAAACAATATAACAAACGCGGATGTGGCCTTTATCGAAGTTACGCTGGGAAATCGGTGTATTTGGGTTGTATATACCGTCGACCAAATACCTATGTTCTTGTCTTTTTAAATGACTTATCATCATTTATCATCATTTTTGAGAAAGCGCCGTTGTTCAAAAAGTTAACTTATTGTAAGTGATATCAATATTTCTATGCTGCTATATAATGATGCGTCAAGGAATTGGAGTTCTTTTTTGGATGAATTTGTTTTACAACAGCAAGTTACTGTGCCTACTCACAAAAGTGCTGGCCTTTTCGACCCGGTGATAAAATCCGAGGAGTTTGAAGTATCGGAACCACTTCTAAATTTCGTTACAAGCTCTGATCATGGAGTTGTGCACTTTGACGTTCTGCAAAAGCGCGAGAGTTTAACTTTAAAGAAGGCCTCATGCAGAATATGGCAACTTTTGACGTGGTAGCGTTTGCAGAAAATATTGTTGCTTCGATCGACTGAGAGGATGGTTCTTATAGAGAGTTATGTAGGTAAGAACCATCCTCTGAAAACTAAATATGTGCGAAATCATACGTGCCCTTTCTAAGGGCGATGAGTGGAGAACGATGAAAAGATCGAGACGA
Organism: Convolutriloba macropyga; assembly: GCF_964194025.1. Lineage (NCBI taxonomy): Eukaryota > Metazoa > Xenacoelomorpha > Acoela > Convolutidae > Convolutriloba > Convolutriloba macropyga. The sequence goes on along the minus strand of NC_134473.1, from coordinate 37,055,102 downwards.
AAGTTTGAGAAAGCTTACCGAAAAAATGCAAATTTCCAAGCCAAGAGAGGTTTCTTAATTCAGTTTTGGAGTTTTTTGAGCTATGAATAACTTGAAAAATGTATCCTAGTAAAAATAAATGTGTTACGTATTCTGTGCTGCAACAACTCTCAGAAAAAAAATAATGTCCTGCCCCAGTCTTTATGCGAACCTGAATGGTTAGCAAAGAAGTTAAGTTGAATGCTTTCTTTGTTAAGAAAATAGAAACCGTATTAGTTTCACTACCTCCAACGAATGGTCTAAAATTGAATGATTTACATACTATTATTCTGGAATCTTTTTAGGTTTTAACAGTGAGCGATTTGCAGTTACTTCTACGAAAGATTTTGAACAGTACTGCACCGAGTGATGTAATGCCAACGAGGTTATGTAAAACTGTTTTGACAAATTTGCCCGACTACTTCATTGCGTTAATTAATTAACTCTTCAGACAGGATACTTTCCAAATCAATTCGAACAAGGCGTCGTGATGCCGCTCATAGATAAATCTAACCTTGATCCTGAATTGTTGTCGAGTTATCGCCCTGTGACAAATCTAAGATTCCTGTCAAAAGGTATTGAAAGAGTTGTTTTCGTGCAAAATAAATTGTTCCTGGAATCTAATAATCTCGCGAGGAAGTATCCGAGTGCCATTCGTTGCTCGCATTCAACGGAAATGGCTTCGTTGAAAGTCTTCAATGATCTTGTTTGTCATCTGGACGAGTCGGTTTCCGTGATTTATTTTTAGATATTAGCGAAAAACTTTGGTTTGCAATCTAAGGCGTTACTGTTTATCAGAATTAATCTTTCAAATCGTTCGCAACTAGTTATCATAAATGGATGTCTTTCTGGTGATAATGTTAAGACGGGTGTGTCACAAGGGTAGGTTCTTGGTACTTTACCTTTTTCCTGTTACATGCTGCCTTTAGAAGATAAGCTGAAAGACTTAAAAATAATTGATCATTTCCCCGCAGGTGATACCGTTTTTTATTTTGTATTCGCTTCGACCCTCAGTCAATGCATGTTCAATGTTGTTTTTACCTCGATTCAATGTTGGTTCAGCAATGCAAAATTGAAATTCAATGCGGATAAGAGTGAGTAGATGATTATTCCGAAATGTAAAATGGTTAAGCATTGTCTGCCAGAATATGGTGACTACACTGTGCAGGTAAAAGTTCTAGGTTGTTTTATTGATTGTTAACTTATTGTGCAACGACAATTCAACTTTGTTTGATGGATTTCATTATCTCCGTAAAGTGTGATCAATTCGCGATCAGGTTAAAACATCAGTCCTAATTGAGTTAATTAGACTTTGTGTTATCACGTGTTTGACTGCTACGGTTCGCTTTATTATGGTCTGCCAAAATTCTTGCTAGCAAAACTTCAATGAATTATTAACTTTTATGGGCAAACCATTGTGTTCATAGTCTTATTGTGTGCGCATCGCTTCGTACATCAGCCTGGCAAACATCCACTATATTTACCGGAACTAATGAAACGAATTACGATGATTACAAGGTCTCAATATATTTACAATCTACTTATTCTAAATTTTGCTTTAATTTTAGAACACGTTCGTTCTGGCATGCCGCCGCTGTTGAGTGGAATAAGCTATTTTAGGTTGAAGCCTATACCATCTAAAATTTTATTCAGGCAAAAATTCAAAACTTATATTTGAATTTCCCGGCACTTGAGATTTTAAATTGTGCTAAATTAGTAATAATAATAATAATAATAATAATAATAATGTTTTAATATAGCATTGTAATTGTGAAAAAATTAATGTTCAAGTTTATTCAAAAACAAGCAGCCTAACGCCATCACTAACTTGAGCAAAATTAATCAGTATAATGTCAAATGGAGATAGTTCCCGAACAGGTTGATTTTTAAGTAACTATATACCCACATAATTATTATAATGTTAAATTCCGTTGCATTTGAAGATAGATGTTTCAAGGTGACGGGAATCGGATTCAGGAGATTGGGGCTCGAATCCTACCGTCGGCCGGTGTTTTGGAACCTATAAAGAAAGTTTTATCTAGACTACATCCTCCGAAATTGCGCCGCCTGTCATTCGAGAGCAATTTTTCCGGCGTTAGTTGGATTATGTTGCTTAAATTAGGCAACAACAATTAGGCTACACAAACCGACGTTAGTCTGTTTATGCAGGTAAATTTTGTGGTAATTTTTTTTTAATAGTCTCCTCGCCCCGGGAGGCTGTTTAACTGTGTTTCAGCTCATGATTGTAATTTTTTCTATTGTATCAGAGGCCGGACTTTGTTTAGGTAGCCCCAGTTACCGGGGGTTTTAGAATCCGGTGGAAGAAAGCCTAACGCTTCATATTCAAACGTTGGAAACGGTGTAGTATTTTAACGATATTTGAAGTCCTGATTTCCGAGATCAAACTTCTGGCGCAAGAGTTATTCGCAATTGTTTGAGCTTTTGTTACATTAATTTATTTTCTCAGTCAATATTTGGAGTGAGAGATCTCCGCGTTTGTTCGACTTATTTATCAGTTGCATACGTCGCTACTTGTTCCGAATTACTGTAGTTGGAGAGGAATCATATACTCTACTGCGTTTTTTTTTCAGTCAGTTTTCGCCGATCGATATATTCATTGTACAGCGCTCTGAATAGTATCATTAGAAGTCTTGTCAAGCGGAGCATATCAAATTAAAAAGAGTTGTTTGAGTCCCGCTTTTTTGAGGAGTCACAGAGGATTAAATTTTTGTAAACGTTGGCCTTAATTTTCGTAATTTTAGCTCGAATTTTGCTTAAAGTATGAAAAGAATGTTTACGGTAGTCCTATTTGCCTTACGAAATAATTTTTTGATAATTTTCTGCTTTTCTTTTTTGTGAAAACTGGCACCAAATAAGATTCTCTGACCCACGTGGTCCGAAAGTTTAGACATTGAAACTGTTGACACAATTTTTGCCGGTGTACGGTACTAACAATTTGGCGGCTATTTTAAATCAATTTTTATCAAAAATGCATAATTTTTTTTCGATATATTTTTCGATTTCCGTTTGCCCGAGTATCTATTTTGCAATTGTTTAGAACGATTACGTTTTTACAGCCGTGCAGCAATAACAAGGCCGGTTTTGGTCTCGTCATTGCTTTTGCAATGAAAAAGGATGCGGATTGTATTTTGGCTCAGTTCTGCATCAATAAATAGTAAAGTTTCAATAAATAGATCCCATTTAAGTTCAATTAGGTCACAATGAATAATAGATTTTGTGTTTCCTGAGTAATTTTCATGTGGTTTTTCTGGCTAGGACTTCTTTTTTTGTAAGTTTATAATGAATTTCAATTTTTGCCAGTATGTTGTTTTTGTAGTCGACTGAGCGTAATTAATCATTGGTTTAGCTTGCTACCTAAGGAGATAGTAGTAAATTTATTATTGCTTGCAGTTGATACCTACTGGTTTTTCCTTGAGATAACTCGATGATTATCGAAATTCATCGTATTGATTTTTGTACCGCGAACATTTGGAACAATCAATAGTTTTAATGAATGAGCAGCAATAGCAAGACTAATTTGGTCTAATCATGGAAAGTTACAACCCAAAGATTTTTTGCGTTGTTTTGGGGGTGGTGTCGTTTTTGAAATATTTTTGACTCAAATCAATGCTCAATTAACGATAGATCAAACTGACCTGCAAATGAAGGCCAATGAACATACATTAAAATTTCAGTGAAAGCCTTGGTTTTAAGTTTTAACACTGTGTTTGCCTGAAATTGTTTGACAGCCTCACTTAAGACTTTTGACTTAGTCTCACTGTTGACAGATCGAATTGGCTTCTTAAGCAGTTAATATATTTTTATTTGAAAGCTTATGGTTGCTCTGTTTTTCAAAATACTTGTTCTAAAAAACAATTAATTGAATTTCAAATTACTTGTTCTAAAAAGCAACTGATAAGCCTTGACGCTTTTCATTTTTTTGTCGCTATGATGCGTAGTGTCTGCAAAGCGAGAGGTCGCATTGACTTTCAAGTGAATGTAGTCTTCTTTGCTGTTTTATCTTCCAAATAACTGTTTTTTGGCTTTGATAAAGTTTCATTTTCCCATTTTTGACACATTATGACAAGTCACATCACATTATTGACGTTGAAAGAAAGCGCATTTGATTATATGTAAAATGTTTTGTCTTTTTGCCTTTTTGATTTGCCTTTTTGCCCTTTGAGTTTGATTTTTTGACTTTTTGCCTTTTTGTTCTTTTTGTAGTCTTAGATATTCTGGATAACTACAGGTCCCAATGTTTTCCTAACTTGATAGAATTAAAGCTATTTAATGATTTCACTTGACAGTGGTTCATTCATGGCTGTGAAATGATTTTTTTAAAATGTATACAAATTTTTCATCTTTGCCTGTTTTGTCTAATCGATTATTTGTCTACAATAACAACGGGTCGAATATCTTCTGAGCTGGAGAACAGTTAATTTGTCTAATTTTTGTTTTATCTGATGCTATTTTGACCTTGTTTTTAAGTTTTGTTCAAAAAAGATGGGCATTGAGTTCTGGTCGTAATTAATGCTTCTTGTTGTTTGATTGTTGTTTGTCTTTTCTTTAATTCTCGTAAAGGCAGTTATTATCTGCTCACTAACTAGGTTTTATTCAATATGTTTAGTGGTTTGAGTTTAATGCGATTTTTTAAATGGATACTCCAATTGTTTTCGAAGTATTTTTTAGTGGATGTTTTAGTGATCAATTTTAACTCTTTTGACAAAATTGAGTCCAGATTTAGGCGACTCTCTTAGCCTTTGAATTTGGTTGCTTTTCGAAACTCCAACGAGTTATTTGAATTCTTCTATCGCTGAAATTTTCTAACTATATACAATACAATTTATGTAAAACCAGAGGTGAAAGAAGTTATATACATAGTAAGAGGAGTTTGAGGTTATTAAATTGACTTTGAGAAGTTCTTGTTAAGACTGAATGTTCTATCTAACTATAAAATACTTCCTCTGCCTCAGATGCACTCAGTCATTTCAATTACCATGGAGGATTTCTGATGGCTGACGTATACAAACGCTAGTGGATCGTTTTCTTGGCTAGCCTTGTCGAAATTGTGTTCGATGGGCGTAAGTGGGACTCGAATCCACTCGTGTTGATGTTCTGTTTCTTCTATGTGATAAATCATTGCACTAAGTTGACTTATGTTGCTGCAAGTTTTTCGTTTAAAAGCTTCGTTCTTTCAATGTTGTTGCGAATTTAAAATAGAGATCGACAAACGGACTTGAAAGGTTTCGAAACGAAGCTCCCAGCTCTGATGCTGTATTAGCGGGCCGCGCTAAGTTTCATGTAGGATGTTACCAAAATTCAGCTTTCATTCATATATATTAACCCTTCGCTTGATTCAATTTTAGCTGGGGCTTAGATCGGTGGCCCTGTTTTCAAATAGTCCTGCTTCAATGTTGAAAAAACCTTGACGAGAAAAAAGGAACGGTTATGATTAATAAAGAGATGGAGAAAAATAATAAAGAAAAGCGTTGTTTCTGACTTGAAAAAGCAATGATAAAAGCGACAGAATTGGGAAATTGATAAATAAAAGTGCTACGCTAACCTAAACCATAAAACCACTTAAACCAAACCATGCGCAGCTCAATAGTGAATGTTTTTGTTTGTTTTTAATCTTACAGACTTTTTCTTCTTAAATCAGTGGAGTGTTGAGGAAAATAGTAAGTCATAGATTAGAAATGAGAGCATCGAAAGAAGGCGTAAATGTTGATCATTAATTGCGCATAGAGATATTGATGTTAGCTGTGATCTGTTCAGCCCCGAATTGACTAGGCGAGCGGCTGGCCGAACAGATGAAAACAATTGAGTGTGATGGACAGAGAATGACAAAGACTGAGTTGTATTAGGCCCCGAATTGACTAGGTGGGTGGCTGGCCGAATAATCTTAACACTTCTGATTGTTCTGTTGCTTCTCATATTGTTAATATAGCGGAAAAAGTAATAAGGAATTTTGGACGCAATTGAGCTGGACTCAAACCCCAGTCGGAGAAATGAAATGTTCGTTCTTTCGTTTATGCTTCCACGCTATGTTGACCACTGCGCCACTTTCCTCTTCTTCAAGCCGTTAGAAATTGGATGCAGTTTATTGGATGGAAGAAACGCCTCAAGAAAATAAATATAAAATTGGTGGAGATGGACTCAAACCGTAGTTGTGTGTACTTTATTAAACCATTTTTGTGCTATTCGCAACTGTGCCATTCGACACGTTTTTGTTTATCCGACTGCCAGTATTTCATTTGAACTATCTGTCTCTCTGTTTTTCAGTCTCTTGTTGTACTTGGTTTTTCCCTGTTTCCTTAGTTTTCCTATTTGTGCTGTTCTTGCTTTTCTTCTGTCATTGAGCAAATTCTGTGGTTTGAAAGACTGTGATCTTTGATATTGAGTGACTTTTGTGTAGGTGGCTAGAAGATTTAGTAATAGAGATTTTCAAGAGTGCTTTGCAAGAGTTGAGTGGGTTTTGCAAGAGTTGAGTGGGAACTGTTGTTTCTTATATATCAGGTCTGATACAGACAATATGTTGTGTTTGATTGCGTTTTGAATATACCCGTTGGTCAGTTTAATCTGCATTGCCCTGACTGACTTCATGTTTTCCTCTTCGTGGAGTGTTTGAATCCGGTACCACCATGGTTTTCGAAGGCAAATTTGAACGTTTTGTATTTTATTGATAAGGGCATGTGAATGATCCAACCAGCAAGCTTTTGAGTACAGAAGTAGTGGTCTGATCCAAGATTTGTACACCAAAATTAGACTTTCTTCGTTAACGTTAAGGTTACTAAGCTTCCAGCGTTTGAATAGCCTGCTGTTCGCTCTTCGTATCAAATCTTTGCAATGTTCATTCCATTTGAGGTGTGGGTTGAGATTGATACCCTTGAATTGTATCGGTTTTGTCTTCTGAATGGCTTTTCCCTTTGTTAAGTTCTAGAGAAGATTCTTATTTTTAGGTTGAGGGGTTTTTAAAGATCAGGTAATGAGTTTTATTTGGGTTGATTTTGGTTTTGAGTGAGTCTCACCAATCAATTAGACTGTTCATTGATGATGGGAGATGTTTTAATTATTTTGGGATATCGTGACCTATAGTAGAGGGCAAAGTCGTCAGCCAATTGTGAGATATGGGCTTTTGAGGCAAACGACTGAGAAAGAGAATGAGAAAGAGAATGGAAGCAATTACTCTCCCCGGAGGTACTCCAGCTCTCGGTCTGAAACTATCACTGACAGTGGAGTTCATCTTCACGAACACGTTCCTTTGCGTTAAGAATGAATTTATCCACTTTATGACTGAATTATTTAGCACATTCGAGTTTAATTTGTGCACGAGACATGCACGCCATGCAGCATCGAACGCTTTTTCGACATCCAGGCATACGTAACCAACCATTTTGGACCACTGAAAGGCTTCACTGTCGTGGTGAGTGAGTTTAATGAGGTTGTCTGTTGCAGCGGTTTTTCCTGTGAGCACTCTGAGTCTCGCCGAATATTTTTGGCTTTCGCAATATTCCATAACGATGTTCTTAACAGTTTCACATATTTTGGCTATGCAATTTCTAAGACTATTGGGTCGGTAGTTTTCAGCCTTCGATTGGTCTTGTTTTGGTATCATTTTTTATCTGGTATTCTTTCCAGTTAACTGGAACAAGTTGTTTATGCAGCTAGATGTGAGAAGACAGGCAAGGGCTTTAACATTCTTAGGTAAGGTAATTCTTCAAGGAGTTTGCAGTAAATTTTGTCCGGCCCAGGGCGTGTTTTCTCGTCTCTTTCAAGATTTCATCAAATTCCTTTGTTGCATCCGCAACGCCAAGACGTTCAGCTTGTTCTTTTGTTTTTATTGTTGCTTTTGTTTCCTTTTCAATATTGTGGCAGAGATCAGAAATTATTGTCGAGTCCGTTTCGTGATTTTGTATTGTGTCTTTTAGCAGCTGTTGAACATTTCACTTTTCTCTTTGTCTGTGACCGCCGCGCAATCTTTGCAGAATAGTTTTGGGTATTCTGCTGTTTTTTGTTTGCGCTCGTTTTTATTAGTTAGTTCTTTTATTGCTTTCCGGAAACCTTTGCTACCCCTATCTCATGCACTTCCCAAGACCTTTGCTCTTTTTCTGTCTTCTGACTGCCTCATTGATCGTTTAATTTCTTTCGGTAGGTAATTTATATCCGTTAAAGAGTTATAGTGATCGCCAACTGCAATTTTGAGCTCTCTTCGCCTTTTCTCTTCAGTTTTATCAGTTTTTGTGTCTCAACACTGTTGGGGAACTCTTTTTTGTTGATGCAGGAGTCTTCCAAAGATTTGTGTTTTAATTCAATTAAACTGCTGCTAAACTCATTTAATTCATTGTTTTTTTGGATTCTTCGCAGGCCAGAGATTTAATGATCTGGGTAATTTTCTTGCATCTTCTCTAAACTTTCTGTAGTTGATTTTTGATTTTAGTTGAGAAATTTTACCTTTGTTCATTGTCGTAATTGTAATTTTGTGATCGCTGCTTAAATTTTCTGATATTTGAAAATGTTAAATTGCGGAAAAAGTAAATTATAGTAAAAGTGCAGGTGTAAAATATTTTTGCATTTTTCTTCAAATGACTGATTGGTGTGATAACCGTTGTTCAGCAGTTTAAGTGCCCTCGTCAATAATATTTAGGAGCTTTTCTCCATTTTCATAATCATAGGAGCAGTTTAGTTCTTGGTGGGGAGCATTGATGTCGCCACATACGAAGACATTTTTCAACTTTCCTGAAAATATTTTATCGGTCGACAGCGGCTTTCCAGGGGAATTGTAAGCAGTTATTATCCAAAAATCATCGAAAGAGGGCAAATTTTTAGTGTTTTTATTGCTGAAATTTTCTCACTAGTTTTAGTTAATTATTGAACGAATGCTTGCTTGCTCTATAAGACAAGTGACGTCAATCCAAAATAATTCCTGTGATTTAAGAGAACCTTTAAGCAAATGTCAGGGTGCATTAGTAGTTGCAAAGTTTTTTAGATTGGTGTTTCTTATATAAGAAATTAACGTGGTATGGTAAAACAGATATGAATATAATGCCTTAATTGAACAAAGTTGTTTTGCTTTGTTTATTTGATGCAAAAAATAATGCGCTTATTTTGTTTGCTTTAATCGAGAAATGCTCCTTTTCTTTCTAGAGAAAAGCTCTCTCAATGTGAGCTCAAATTGTAAATAGACAACTTTGATGATGCGGCCAACAGAAAGATTCAAATTTAGTTGAGTGGGAACTGTTGTTTCTTATATATCAGGTCTGATACAGACAATATGTTGTTTGATTGCGTTTTGAATATACCCGTTGGTCAGTTTAATCTGCATTGCCCTGACTGACTTCATGTTTTCCTCATCGTGGAGTGTTTGAATCTGGTACCACCATGGTTTTCGAAGGCAAATTTGAACGTTTTGTATTTTATTGATAAGGGCATGTGAATGATCCAACCAGCAAGCTTTTGAGTACAGAAGTAGTGGTCTGATCCAAGATTTGTACACCAAAATTAGACTTTCTTCGTTAACGTTAAGGTTACTAAGCTTCCAGCGTTTGAATAGCCTGCTGTTCGCTCTTCGTATCAAATCTTTGCAATGTTCATTCCATTTGAGGTGTGGGTTGAGATTGATACCCTTGAATTGTATCGGTTTTGTCTTCTGAATGGCTTTTCCCTTTGTTAAGTTCTAGAGAAGATTCTTATTTTTAGGTTGAGGGGTTTTTAAAGATCAGGTAATGAGTTTTATTTGGGTTGATTTTGGTTTTGAGTGAGTCTCACCAATCAATTAGACTGTTCATTGATGATGGGAGATGTTTTAATTATTTTGGGATATCGTGACCTATAGTAGAGGGCAAAGTCGTCAGCCAATTGTGAGATATGGGCTTTTGAGGCAAACGACTGAGAAAGAGAATGAGAAAGAGAATGGAAGCAATTACTCTCCCCGGAGGTACCCCAGCTCTCGGTCTGAAACTATCACTGACAGTGGAGTTCATCTTCACGAACACGTTCCTTTGCGTTAAGAATGAATTTATCCACTTTGACTGAATTATTTAGCACATTCGAGTTTAATTTGTGCACGAGACATGCACGCCATGCAGCATCGAACGCTTTTTCGACATCCAGGCATACGTAACCAACCATTTCGGACCACTGAAAGGCTTCACTGTCGTGGTGAGTGAGTTTAATGAGGTTGTCTGTTGCAGCGGTTTTTCCTGTAAGCACTCTGAGTCTCGCCGAATATTTTTTGGCTTTCGCAATATTCCATAACGATGTTCTTAACAGTTTCACATATTTTGGCTATGCAATTTCTAAGACTATTGGGTCGGTAGTTTTCAGCCTCCGATTGGTCTTGTTTTGGTATCATTTTTTATCTGGTATTCTTTCCAGTTAACTGGAACATAAGAGTTGTTTATGCAGCTAGATGTGAGAAGACAGGCAAGGGCTTTAACATTCTTAGGTAAGGTAATTCTTCAAGGAGTTTGTAGTAAATTTTGTCCGGCCCAGGGCGTGTTTTCTCGTCTCTTTCAAGATTTCATCAAATTCCTTTGTTGTATCCGCAATGCCAAGATGTTCAGCTTGTTCTTTTGTTTTTATTGTTGCTTTTGTTTCCTTTTCAATATTGTGGCAGAGATCAGAAATTATTGATGAGTCCGTTTCGTGATTTTTTATTGTGTCTTTTAGCAGCTGTTGAACATTTCACTTTTCTCTTTGTCTGTGACCGCCGCGCAATCTTTGCAGAATAGTTTTGGGTATTCTGCTGTTTTTTGTTTGCGCTCGTTTTTATTAGTTAGTTCTTTTATTGCTTTCCGGAAACCTTTGCTACCCCTATCTCATGCACTTCCCAAGACCTTTGCTCTTTTTCTGTCTTCTGACTGCCTCATTGATCGTTTAATTTCTTTCGGTAGGTAATTTATATCCGTTAAAGAGTTATAGTGATCGCCAACTGCAATTTTGAGCTCTCTTCGCCTTTTCTCTTCAGTTTTATCAGTTTTTGTGTCTCAACACTGTTGGGGAACTCTTTTTTGTTGATGCAGGAGTCTTCCAAAGATTTGTGTTTTAATTCAATTAAACTGCTGCTAAACTCATTTAATTCATTGTTTTTTTGGATTCTTCGCAGGCCAGAGATTTAATGATCTGGGTAATTTTCTTGCATCTTCTCTAAACTTTCTGTAGTTGATTTTTGATTTTAGTTGAGAAATTTTACCTTTGTTCATTGTCGTAATTGTAATTTTGTGATCGCTGCTTAAATTTTCTGATATTTGAAAATGTTAAAATGCGGAAAAAGTAAATTATCGTAAAAGTGCAGGTGTAAAATATTTTTGCATTTTTCTTCAAATGACTGATTGGTGTGATAACCGTTGTTCAGCAGTTTAAGTGCCCTCGTCAATAATATTTAGGAGCTTTTCTCCATTTTCATAATCATAGGAGCAGTTTAGTTCTTGGTGGGGAGCATTGATGTCGCCACATACGAAGACATTTTTCAACTTTCCTGAAAATATTTTATCGGTCGACAGCGGCTTTCCAGGGGAATTGTAAGCAGTTATTATCCAAAAATCATCGAAAGAGGGCAAATTTTTAGTGTTTTTATTGCTGAAATTTTCTCACTAGTTTTAGTTAATTATTGAACGAATGCTTGCTTGCTCTATAAGACAAGTGACGTCAATCCAAAATAATTCCTGTGATTTAAGAGAACCTTTAAGCAAATGTCAGGGTGCATTAGTAGTTGCAAAGTTTTTTAGATTGGTGTTTCTTATATAAGAAATTAACGTGGTATGGTAAAACAGATATGAATATAATGCCTTAATTGAACAAAGTTGTTTTGCTTTGTTTATTTGATGCAAAAAATAATGCGCTTATTTTGTTTGCTTTAATCGAGAAATGCTCCTTTTCTTTCTAGAGAAAAGCTCTCTCAATATGAGCTCAAATTGTAAATAGACAACTTTGATGATGCGGCCAACAGAAAGATTCAAATTTAGTTTGGATTTTGGATTTTGAAGCACATTTAAGTTTTATTTACAGTAAACGCAGTGCTAGCTAGATCAAAAGCCGTGTACTATTTTTGTATGCTATTCTGTATTCGATTTTTGTAGACTGAACTGCTGAAGAAGCTATCAATTGATGCAATTGGACTTGAGCGCAAAGAGGCGTCTGGCCAAGATCTCAATGTGTTTCACCTCTCTGCATGGCTTCACAATCCTTACTTGACTGAACAGGTGGAGAGTTCTCTGGCAATGATGCAAATTGAAACTGGTCTGAAAAAGTTCTAGACTCGTGGCCCTTCGAACAGGTCAGGCGTCAGTTTTAATGCAATGAAATACAAAGTTATGCTACGTATGTTTCTAGTCTCATTTGACGTCCAAGTATGGTCTAATACTCAGTGGACTTAGTTTAGGTTGGTTTGACTGCATAAAAATAAAAGTGACGTCAAGAGAGAAATTCAATTTGAAAGAAAGCTGATATGCTTTTTGGATAATAAAGACTTGGCTGCAATCTAATCAATAATTAGAGAGTTGTCGCGATTTCTGTGTAGTTATTTCTCCATCAATTAAATTTTGAAGCGTGATTGTTATCAGAAAATAAACTAAATAGATTATAAAAGAAGTTATTTACAAGGTATCGAGATCATTCTAACAGCTTCAAATTTTTGGCGAGTAGTCTTTTTCGAATACCTCCTGCGATTTGTTTCAGCTAAATGTATGGGTATCATTGTTAAAAATGGGCAGTTTGACTCTGGTGTTTTGAATTTCCTCTTGCCGTTTGTGTGAATTTTTTTTGCTGTTGCTGTGTGTTTTGTTGTTGCATGTGTCCTTACTTAGTTCACTTTTAACAACTTGGAAGACAAGTAACAGTGGAGCCCTCAAATCTGGCTAATATAAATCTAATAAAATTACAATTTCTGAAACTGGCTTTTAAAATTTTAGTATGAGCTGCGATGCCAAGGTGCAATTAATTGTACTTATGGTGGTGATTGCTAAAGTTGATCCATTCATAATTTTAACTGGGTCATTTTAACTGAAGGTCATCGAGTTCTGGGTTGAGTTATTGGTTCTGATGAAAGCTGTAACGATTTTCTGAAAGAAAAGGAAAGTCAGTGAACTACTCTAACATGCTTGAGAAGCTCGCCGAACATAGTAAGGTGTCCCCTCAGAATGTGTACAAATCATTTACTAACGGATTGCAACACAAATTGACTTTTATTGCTAGGACTACTCCAAACTCGGAGTCTACTGAGGAAAGCCGAAAAAATAATTGATAATAATCTTATACCTTCAATATTGTATCATCCCTCTTACAATGACAGATACCGGAAGGTTTTCTCTCTTCCTCTTAAGAGGGTGGCCTAAGGTTTCTTCCTGAAGACAGGGCAAACGAATATGAAAGATCTGTTCGGATTTGTGAGCCGTTACAGAATCATAACGCTATATATGCAGAGTTTCATCAGGAAAAAATCCTTCAGAAAATCAGAAAAAGAAAAACCTAAGCCTACTGCTTGCTGTTTTTTTTTAAAGCAATGTGCCTGAAGTTGGCGTCTTTTTTACGATTCAGGAAATTTGGATTTGATTTTGGTCACGATGGAGCGGGAGTGGAGCGAAAAAGCAATTGTTTATGCTGTGTAAATTTTTTGAGTTTTTTGCAGAATAAGAAACGAGAATTCGCTTGCTCGATACTGAGCGGCAGATTTGACTGTTTATTGACATCAGAATCTCGCAAAATGTTATCAGGCCTTGTAATGAAGACAGCGCCGCAATGCAATTCAAATTCTTTGGTTTGGGAAAATATCCGGACAGGTCCTGATTTACAATCTAAAAGATTAATAATCTAATGAGTTGACCATCGGCTACTGAAAGGACAGCTTTCAATAAAAACAGAGCGTATTACTCTACATCCGCAAAATTATTGAAATGAAATAGAAAAAATGAGAAAATATGAAAGCATTTTTTTTGCGAAAACTGTTGTTGTTGATGTTATCAAGCCGCTTCAGTATTCAATAAACTTAACGCTACTAGTCTTAAAGGCAGCCGACATTAACTTTGCTGAGAATCAAAAACGAAAAGGAATGAAAGGACATTTGGCAATTATCGACTTTTTTAATACAGTGACATTAAAGTTAAGACGAATCCACACCTCTGAGCATTTTATGTTAGATATCAGCTATCGTCGTTTCCTGTTATCATCAAAAACTATATTGGGGCAAGTGAGAAACAATAAATGAAGTGAAACGGTTACTAAAACTATTTGAAATCACTGAAACGTGCCTGGGTCAATAATATCCGAAATCTGACACCACCTTAAAAGCTGTTTCGATGAATTAGTGGGTTGATGGTTTTCTTCGTTTTAGACAGAAAATTTCGTTTTAGTTTTTTTCGAAGACTCGACATTAGTTCTGATAATTTTTTTTAGATTATCTTATTCACATTGTTCGACACTATCAAAGCCAAAAAAAATTTAAGGCTGCCAAATCGATGATTGATTTGGCAGTAATTTCGCTAATCGAAAAACAGTGAAAACGAAAGTCAGATTATCGCACGTAAAATAAAACTCTAATTACGGAAAATTTGCTCGAACATTTTTCATTTCTATATAAATGCGTTGTAAAAAAATTGTTTCCAAATTGCTTAATTTTCCTTTACTACTGTAGCGTGACTAAAATTACACCTCCCATCAGTTTTTAAGTTTTCCCGAAGTAGAAATGTCAGCAGATATTACTAAGAACATAGCAGGACCAGTCCTTTCTCTCCAAAATCCATAGCCTGGCCGGCAGCCCAATTGAACTTAAAACTACGCGGTCAGAAAAATTGTTCTTACGTTTTAAAGAAATGCATAAAAATAAAAATGATGCGTTTTTGATAAATATTGTTTTGAAATAGCCAGAACACTCTTAAGAAGCTGAAGTAAAAAAGAGTTCAATTTACAAAAATTTTTTCCATCCGTTTTTAAGTCTCACATTCAGGCAAATTTGGAAATGGATCGATTTTTTGTGCCATTTTTCATAAAGTAACTGAAATTCAGCCAAATTTTGCAGAAAAAGTCCGCTTAAACATTTTAGCGATCCTCCTCTATCTTTAAGGTAAAGCTTATCTCTTTCGTTAAAATTTTTGATATATTTTTTAGCAAAATTGGTAAAAATTGGAGCAGAGATACGGAAAACTGAATAAAAATAGTGAAAACGAGCGAATATTCACTAAACCCCGGTAAATCCTCAAAAGAGACTAAGTTTGAAGGATCTCTTTAATTGCATTTTGCGCTTGACGAGCTTTCTAATGAATCCACTCAACTCTCAACGGTACATATATTTATCAGCAAAAATTGACAACACAAAACACAGTTGAGCTTATAGTTTCGGCCCCCTACTAAGTGGTGTATGAGCAAATTTTTTACCGCTCTTCTATAAGTTGCATTTCTTTCGTTTCATTAAGGTTGATTCAGGAAAAATATGTGTCTCTTAATTTGTTGTTTTAAAAGGTGAACGTTTTTTTTTTTGGTAGAATAATAGTTGTTGGGTTGCTTATGATAACATTTTCTTTCAGAAGGCATGCTTTTTATGGTTTTCAGAACGGAGTACAAAAATTTTGAAGTAATTAAGATTCACTATGTATAGTGAATATAGTTAATATATAGTGGTATATATGTTAGTACTGTGGTCTTTTTTTATGCAATTTTGCGCTAGACCAATTTTTGGTCTGATCCCTTTGACTTTTCGTCCTCAAAAACGGGATAAGCAGGTAGCACCTGGGGTTGGGATTATCTGCTCTTAGAGCCGTTCGTCTTGCTAGGCTCTAAGTATACGATTCCACGAAACTAGTTTCGAGGCAGATTCATGGTGTGAAGGGCGGCGGTTCTTGGTGTGAAGGGCGGAGTTGGATCTGCCACCCACTTCAACCCCTATCAGTGCCCTTCCACCCCCATCAGTCCCCTTTCACCCCTCCCCCCGCCCCAATCAATAGCTCCTACACTCGGTCCACCCGTAACCTAACGCGCTCGAACCCCGCTTTGATAATTTGTCCTGCCCTTTTGTCTGTTTTCCTAGCAAACAGTCGTTGTGTCAGTTCCCAATTCTATCGTTTTTTTAAGAAAATATTAACCAAACTTTCGTTGTATTTTGAAATTTTGAATTTTTTCCCTTTTTTTTCAAATAACTGTCCTGTTTATCTCTGTTTAGTTTGATAGCTGAAAAAAGGTTTCTGCGACTTCGTAGATTTGGTTTTTATTTTGTGGACCTGCGCAGAAAATTGCGCGAAAATTGATTTCGTGGACCTGCGCAGTAACATTTTTCTGAAAATTTTAAATTGGATTTTGCAATTATTGTATTTTTACCGCGTTGTTCTATTAGGCTGAACCGCGTTGTTAGGTAGACTGCCTATAAATTGACTGAGGTTCTATGTCGTTTTTCTGTGGAAGAGGAAATTTATACA
>NC_134473.1:36997074-37038484 GCF_964194025.1 Convolutriloba macropyga | reverse complement strand
GTCGGTTATGTTCTATTTTGATGTTCGGATTTCGGTAAGGTTAGGTTAGAGATTATAATGCACGACGATTTAAGTAGTTTTTGGTATTCTATCGGCTATGTTTTTTTTACTTCGTCGAACTTTTTTTCGCTTTACCATTTTGCCGCTTTTTCGACATTTTGCGTGGAATCTTTTTAACTTCTCTAGGCTAATTTCTCTCTTCTCTCATTCCGCTAAAAGTGAATTTGAACATCAGTTGCTCAGCAAAGCAATTCAAAATGAACAGAGTCAGTATAAGAAATTGAAGTCAGAAATAGAAACGGGATAAACCCATAAAGCCCAATTTTAGATGCCCGCTATTTGAACGTCGTTCCTATAAGTCTTAGTTACCATCTCTTATGCTTATTGGTATTGATAGTAGCCCCGTAGCCCCGCATCAAAATAAATCGGACTTAAACAATGTTTTTGTACACATTTTTTTTTCAATATCTTCTATTCTTTCAATCCCAATCATGCTTATTGGAATCAACGGCGGCTATTTTCCGGCATTCTGCCGTGTATGTTTTAATGAGAAGGTGGTCGGGCCGAAGGGAATTTATATTTGGATTAGGTTTTGGAGTCTTCCCGCTATAATTAAGATCTGTTCTCACATTTGCATGATGTGTAAAGTCAAATTGAAGTGATGATTTTGGTCACG
Source organism: Convolutriloba macropyga (assembly GCF_964194025.1). NCBI lineage: Eukaryota > Metazoa > Xenacoelomorpha > Acoela > Convolutidae > Convolutriloba > Convolutriloba macropyga. The sequence continues at coordinate 37,037,808 of NC_134473.1, read as the reverse complement.
CCAAAACAGGAAGTGGAGCAGAAAGAGCGAGTGCTTTTGTGGTGTAAGTTTTTTTACTCTATTTCTAAAGCCGTGTGATAAAACTGTGCCAGAACAAAAAAATCGCTTTTTTAGAGGTTTTTTTGTTCACATGCGGCAATTTGACTTCGATTTTTATCATCAGTTTTTTTTTTCAATCCTTTCATATTCCATTCTAGGTTCAATTTTTTCGCTCAGTGGAAATTCTTTGAATTGTATGTTTTGCTATGCTTTTTGACGTCGAACAAAAATTTGTTTCGCTTTACCTTAGTTCACAGCTAGTTCAACATTTGCGGGAAATCTTATCAAAGCTGGTATCACTCTTCACTCTTTCTGCTCAAAGTGCTGGCTCCTAAACAGCAGTTGCTCAGCAGAATCAACAGCGGCTTTTTCCCTGCATTCTGCCGAGTATGGTTAAATTTGCGCTATATGTAATAAACGCGGTCGCAGTCAAAAACGGGATAAGGTCCTTAGACCAATTTGCGTTAAGTTTTCGGAATTAATTAGGGCGAACTATGGAACTTTACAGATTTTCCAATTTCAATGAAGACAAAAGAAGTCTTCAGGGGCGGCACTTTTCCTGTTTTCAGTCAGCAAAAGTTGTTTTTGAACTTGTATCAGAAAATCACGTCAGCGTGACCATGCACGGATGTATTTAAACAAAGAACTTGATTAAAAATGTGAACTTGATTCTTCTTGACCAGAACCAGACATTCAGCTAGCTTTTCAAGGAGAATGTGTTTGCTTATATGAATTATTTCATTTTAAAATCAGAGATCAATTTGAAGAAAGATAAAATGTCGGAACTGAATCATAAGTGAATACGCGGTCACTCCAAATATGTCAATAAGTGTGAACAAAATATTTGACTGCGTGTAGATTATAGTTTTCAAATATGAATGGGTCCATATTGCGTGGCACTTTTCTCTGATTACACATGAGTATGAAAGTATTTAACAATCGAATGGTCGGGATTAATTGTTATCTTATTTGTAAATAAGAACGGTCGATGTTATCGTTGTGTCTTATTACCACCTACAAGAGCCCTCGCTCATTGTTACATATTCGATTTCGAAGCAGGTTTGATCATAGCTGTGCTCTGAACTTGAAACCACTCAAACCACCAATACAGGTCAATAAGTGCCATTATTTTCGGGTGAGTCACTGTTGTGTTTAGTTTCTTCGAATTTGTTCTCGGTTTAGTGGAAAATCGAATTGTTAAATGAGCTATGTATACAGGTATACAAGTTTGTCTGCAAATTGTATCAATGGAGTTAATTAATTATTCATAAATTGTTGTTTTGAAGAGATAGTTGGTAATATCAGCTCAAGGAAATAAATGTGAAACCATATGTTGAAGAAAAATTAGGTTAATTTATTCTTCTAATTCAGTCATGCTGTGTTTAAATTTGATAATCTTTGAATAATTTATTTGTACTGCATGCTATAGCTGGCTTTGAGATTATAGGTTGGTTTTTATCGACCACAACAACGAAGAGAAAACTTTTGTTTTAGATCGCCAATCGCACTAGGTTTTCTAGTGCAGATCAAATTACTTGGCAATCTCCTTTGAACCAAAGCCTCCAAATTGCATTCAATTTTACTCAACTATGTAATAATTGGATGGAGTTAGATTTGTTACTCCTCTGTATTCGGCCCCTCAAAAAACAGATGGGTTCAAGGAAGCAGTCTGAAAAGTGTTGTGTGTTTCTTAATACAGCCGAACTTCGAAGAATTAATTAAACCAACAAATTCAGAGACGAACCTATAAATTTTTTTGTTTGAATATTCTTCTTTTTGTGCCGGTGCTGTAGTGACCTATCAAAAAAGGCAGACGCAATATCAGAAGCAGACCAGTCTATTAACTTGCGAGTGTTTGTTTGTGATTATTGAAATATTGTACAATTTGTTAGACTTTACAATGCTTAAGACCAAAACTAAACATTGATTTCTGTACATACCTTGAGCGGGAAGTCACTTATTTTAACCTACGCTGACTTTTCGCTGTTTCAGTCGATCAAACAGCTCACTTCATTTGACCAAGCAACAGACAGTCACCAACAAATTCAACTATACATAACTATCGGACTGTACTTGAAAACAAACAAATATTTGAGTAACCAACAAAAGTGCGATAACTGAATACAATTTAAAAGATGGAGGAGTACAATACCGCTGTTATGAGGATGCCAGCTGACTCTTGTCTCCAAGGACTCACAATGAACCCTGGCGAGGAACCGGTAAGTGTTTCATTGACCAGTTCCCATTAGGGAGGAACACTTCAACAACATTCAATCCATATTACTGCAAAGGTTAGTAATAATGAGATACCTCATGAACCTAATCGGAATTTTAGTTAGGTCATAAAAAGTAAATTTTTCATAGCAGTTTACAAGTTGATGTGATCAATATTTGTTTTTTGTGTGCCCGCAGCGTAGATATTGAGTGTACCTTGAAATTCTAAAGTTAGTATTCTCTGCGCTGCTTTGTGTTAAATCTATAGTTTACGTGACTATATAGGTTAGATCTGCAGGCTATGTGATGAAGTCAGTGAGAAAATCTGGCAATAATTGAGAACCGCTTAGCGGTTCCCGATATTAGTCAACATCTCGAAGTGACTTTACAGGAGTCGAGTCATGTAACCTTACTTGAAACGCGCACTTTGCAAATTTTAAAATGCCAGCCAGCAGTTTTAAAATTTGGCTTTCTAGAATCTGGCACTGCATGCAGAGATCAGAAATTTTGAAACACTTGCACGTGCGTGTTTTAAGCGTAGACTACGTGACTGGTGAAGTCACTAAGGAAATCTGGTATTTCGAGTGATTTAAATTGCACTCTCATTAACAGTATTACCCATATTAAGCAGCTAAACTACTAAAAGTCCAATAAAAGTGAGTCGAATTTGTACTCATTTTGTCTCTTTAAGTTTGAGGCCCCTGAGTGAGCTTATTGCCTCCCGTAGCAGTCCGGTATCACCATCCACCACCCGAATCCTTGTACTTTGCACGCCGCGAAAATAAAATACCTTATTTTGATAAGTGAACATTTGCTGGCAGCACTGCAACATTACTCGCAACTACAAGCGCAAAAACATTGAAAAAGCATGATTCATTATGTGCAAACTTTAATTACCCTACATACATTAATTTCGCTGCATCATTAATTTGAAAATTCTCTTTATGCATTATTAATTGCTCCCAAACTAAGTTTGTAACAATAATATTACCCCTGTGCTCTTTTTATGCAATTTTCGCTGGTCCGATTTGCGCCTGACCCTTTTAACTTTTAGTCCTCAAAACAGGATAAACAGGTAAAGCATTAAGTGGCTGAGTAGCCCTCTTGTAGCCGCACCCCTCGTCTCTAAGTGTGCACCAAAACTGTTTTGAGGAGACAGTTTGAGGGTGTGAAGGGCAGTTCTTAATCTTAAAAGTTTGACCCCTCTCAATCCCCCCGTCATTGGGCCCCCATTACTTCCCCCCATCAACACTATCTTCCACCTGTCGATTTAAACCACCTCTCATCTAGCCTTCACAATCCTGCCCCCATCGCTTGCCCCTCCCCACACACACACACACACACACAAAATCGGTCACCCCCTTAAGGCCAGAGTCTCATAAACAGTATTACCAATATTAAGCAGCTTAACTACTAAAAGTCCAATAAAAGTGAGTCGAATTTGTACTCATTTTGTCTCTATAAATTTGAGGCCCCTGAGCGAGCTTATTGCCTCCCGTAGCAGTCCGGTATCACCATCCTCCACTGGAATGCTTATACTTTGCACGCCCCGAAAATAAAATACCTTATTCTGATGAGTGGACATTTGCCGGCATCATGCAACATTACTCGTAACAAGTGCAAATTTAGTGGAAAAGCATTATTCATTATATGCAAACTTTAAGTACCCTCCATTAATTTCAAAACTTCGCTGCATCAATCATTTGGAAATTCTCTTCAGGCATAATTAATTGCTACCAAACGAAGTTTGTAACAATTATATTACTCCTGTGCTCTTTTACGCAATTTTTGCTGGTCTGATTTGCGTCTGACCCTTTTCACTTTTAGTCCTCGAAAACCGGACAAATAGGTAAAGCATTAAGTGGCTGAGCAGACCACTTATAGCCTTACCCCTCGTCTCTAAGTGTGCGATTCAATAAAACTGTTTTTGAGAGACAGTTTGAAGGTGTGAAGGGCAGTTCTTACCCTTAAAAGTTGACCCCTCACGACCCCTCCGCGCTTAGGCCCTCATTACTTCCCCCCATCGACACTCTTCCACCTGTGGATTTGAACCCCCTCTCGTCCAGCCTTCACAACCCTGCCCCCATTGCTTGCCCACACACACAAAATTGGTCACCCCTTAAGGCTAGCATCCCTGAGCCCCAGCCGAGTACTACCGAAGCAAACCGCTCGCTGTTCGTTTGAGAGCAGTTCACCGCTTGTTTTTTTCTTTTTTTTGGTTTAGTTCAATTATTTATCGTCTGCTTAATGTTCTATGTGCTATATTGCTAAAGAAGACCTTTGAAAAACTGACGAAAAGTTGCTTTGTTTCTTTCGCTTTTTCGACTTTTCTGGGGTTTTATGCTAAGGGGTGTGTGGTTCGTTAGTGATATAACCCAACTATTATCAACAAATATTTCTTGAACGCTTATGTTTGGCACATTCTATGTTTTCGCTTATGCTTGTCGTTTGCACCCGGAAAGATATCTGTGAGTTACCCTTTTGTTTTTTTTTTGAAATATTTGTATATTAATTATCGGTTATCGTTGCCTTAACTACCAGAGTGTTTACAATTCAAATTCTGTTTTGATAATTCTCAAATTAGGTGAAAAGTTTTTTGTTTGGCTATTTTTTATCCCATTTTTCTGTTAGTCAATTGAAGAGTTTTCAAGTTTGTCATTTAATTGTTGGGGTTGTATTTCAGGAAATGTCCTGCTGTTTTCTTGGATCTATTCTGTTTCGCACCCCCCCGTGTTTTTATGAACCCCCGTTACAAATTATATGTTATATAGCACGTTACTATGTAAGCAAATAGCACGTGCGCTTGGGGGTCATAAAAGATTTATGCTCACTAAGCTGGGGGGCCCAAAACAGAATAGATCCGTTTTCTTATTTTGTCACCAATATTTTTTTACGACCATATGACCACAACAACGAAGAGAAAACTTTTGTTTTAGATCGCCAATCGCACTAGGTTTTCTAGTGCAGATCAAATTACTTGGCAATCTCCTTTGAACCAAAGCCTCCAAATTGCATTCAATTTTACTCAACTATGTAATAATTGGATGGAGTTAGATTTGTTACTCCTCTGTATTCGGCCCCTCAAAAAACAGATGGGTTCAAGGAAGCAGTCTGAAAAGTGTTGTGTGTTTCTTAATACAGCCGAACTTCGAAGAATTAATTAAACCAACAAATTCAGAGACGAACCTATAAATTTTTTTGTTTGAATATTCTTCTTTTTGTGCCGGTGCTGTAGTGACCTATCAAAAAAGGCAGACGCAATATCAGAAGCAGACCAGTCTATTAACTTGCGAGTGTTTGTTTGTGATTATTGAAATATTGTACAATTTGTTAGACTTTACAATGCTTAAGACCAAAACTAAACATTGATTTCTGTACATACCTTGAGCGGGAAGTCACTTATTTTAACCTACGCTGACTTTTCGCTGTTTCAGTCGATCAAACAGCTCACTTCATTTGACCAAGCAACAGACAGTCACCAACAAATTCAACTATACATAACTATCGGACTGTACTTGAAAACAAACAAATATTTGAGTAACCAACAAAAGTGCGATAACTGAATACAATTTAAAAGATGGAGGAGTACAATACCGCTGTTATGAGGATGCCAGCTGACTCTTGTCTCCAAGGACTCACAATGAACCCTGGCGAGGAACCGGTAAGTGTTTCATTGACCAGTTCCCATTAGGGAGGAACACTTCAACAACATTCAATCCATATTACTGCAAAGGTTAGTAATAATGAGATACCTCATGAACCTAATCGGAATTTTAGTTAGGTCATAAAAAGTAAATTTTTCATAGCAGTTTACAAGTTGATGTGATCAATATTTGTTTTTTGTGTGCCCGCAGCGTAGATATTGAGTGTACCTTGAAATTCTAAAGTTAGTATTCTCTGCGCTGCTTTGTGTTAAATCTATAGTTTACGTGACTATATAGGTTAGATCTGCAGGCTATGTGATGAAGTCAGTGAGAAAATCTGGCAATAATTGAGAACCGCTTAGCGGTTCCCGATATTAGTCAACATCTCGAAGTGACTTTACAGGAGTCGAGTCATGTAACCTTACTTGAAACGCGCACTTTGCAAATTTTAAAATGCCAGCCAGCAGTTTTAAAATTTGGCTTTCTAGAATCTGGCACTGCATGCAGAGATCAGAAATTTTGAAACACTTGCACGTGCGTGTTTTAAGCGTAGACTACGTGACTGGTGAAGTCACTAAGGAAATCTGGTATTTCGAGTGATTTAAATTGCACTCTCATTAACAGTATTACCCATATTAAGCAGCTAAACTACTAAAAGTCCAATAAAAGTGAGTCGAATTTGTACTCATTTTGTCTCTTTAAGTTTGAGGCCCCTGAGTGAGCTTATTGCCTCCCGTAGCAGTCCGGTATCACCATCCACCACCCGAATCCTTGTACTTTGCACGCCGCGAAAATAAAATACCTTATTTTGATAAGTGAACATTTGCTGGCAGCACTGCAACATTACTCGCAACTACAAGCGCAAAAACATTGAAAAAGCATGATTCATTATGTGCAAACTTTAATTACCCTACATACATTAATTTCGCTGCATCATTAATTTGAAAATTCTCTTTATGCATTATTAATTGCTCCCAAACTAAGTTTGTAACAATAATATTACCCCTGTGCTCTTTTTATGCAATTTTCGCTGGTCCGATTTGCGCCTGACCCTTTTAACTTTTAGTCCTCAAAACAGGATAAACAGGTAAAGCATTAAGTGGCTGAGTAGCCCTCTTGTAGCCGCACCCCTCGTCTCTAAGTGTGCACCAAAACTGTTTTGAGGAGACAGTTTGAGGGTGTGAAGGGCAGTTCTTAATCTTAAAAGTTTGACCCCTCTCAATCCCCCCGTCATTGGGCCCCCATTACTTCCCCCCATCAACACTATCTTCCACCTGTCGATTTAAACCACCTCTCATCTAGCCTTCACAATCCTGCCCCCATCGCTTGCCCCTCCCCACACACACACACACACACACAAAATCGGTCACCCCCTTAAGGCCAGAGTCTCATAAACAGTATTACCAATATTAAGCAGCTTAACTACTAAAAGTCCAATAAAAGTGAGTCGAATTTGTACTCATTTTGTCTCTATAAATTTGAGGCCCCTGAGCGAGCTTATTGCCTCCCGTAGCAGTCCGGTATCACCATCCTCCACTGGAATGCTTATACTTTGCACGCCCCGAAAATAAAATACCTTATTCTGATGAGTGGACATTTGCCGGCATCATGCAACATTACTCGTAACAAGTGCAAATTTAGTGGAAAAGCATTATTCATTATATGCAAACTTTAAGTACCCTCCATTAATTTCAAAACTTCGCTGCATCAATCATTTGGAAATTCTCTTCAGGCATAATTAATTGCTACCAAACGAAGTTTGTAACAATTATATTACTCCTGTGCTCTTTTACGCAATTTTTGCTGGTCTGATTTGCGTCTGACCCTTTTCACTTTTAGTCCTCGAAAACCGGACAAATAGGTAAAGCATTAAGTGGCTGAGCAGACCACTTATAGCCTTACCCCTCGTCTCTAAGTGTGCGATTCAATAAAACTGTTTTTGAGAGACAGTTTGAAGGTGTGAAGGGCAGTTCTTACCCTTAAAAGTTGACCCCTCTCGACCCCTCCGCGCTTAGGCCCTCATTACTTCCCCCCATCGACACTCTTCCACCTGTGGATTTGAACCCCCTCTCGTCCAGCCTTCACAACCCTGCCCCCATTGCTTGCCCACACACACAAAATTGGTCACCCCTTAAGGCTAGCATCCCTGAGCCCCAGCCGAGTACTACCGAAGCAAACCGCTCGCTGTTCGTTTGAGAGCAGTTCACCGCTTGTTTTTTTCTTTTTTTTTGGTTTAGTTCAATTATTTATCGTCTGCTTAATGTTCTATGTGCTATATTGCTAAAGAAGACCTTTGAAAAACTGACGAAAAGTTGCTTTGTTTCTTTCGCTTTTTCGACTTTTCTGGGGTTTTATGCTAAGGGGTGTGTGGTTCGTTAGTGATATAACCCAACTATTATCAACAAATATTTCTTGAACGCTTATGTTTGGCACATTCTATGTTTTCGCTTATGCTTGTCGTTTGCACCCGGAAAGATATCTGTGAGTTACCCTTTTGTTTTTTTTTGAAATATTTGTATATTAATTATCGGTTATCGTTGCCTTAACTACCAGAGTGTTTACAATTCAAATTCTGTTTTGATAATTCTCAAATTAGGTGAAAAGTTTTTTGTTTGGCTATTTTTTATCCCATTTTTCTGTTAGTCAATTGAAGAGTTTTCAAGTTTGTCATTTAATTGTTGGGGTTGTATTTCAGGAAATGTCCTGCTGTTTTCTTGGATCTATTCTGTTTCGCACCCCCCCGTGTTTTTATGAACCCCCGTTACAAATTATATGTTATATAGCACGTTACTATGTAAGCAAATAGCACGTGCGCTTGGGGGTCATAAAAGATTTATGCTCACTAAGCTGGGGGGCCCAAAACAGAATAGATCCGTTTTCTTATTTTGTCACCAATATTTTTTTACGACCATATGACGTCACAATCACTTAAAATCTTCTTTTTATAGCTGCGAAGCTGTAAGTTGAGCGAAGCTATATTGCGGTGCTCTTGGTTTTTTTGTTTCGTCGTCGGACGCTCTTTTTTGTTTTAGATTTCGCACAGCAAAGCTGAAAAAGTCAAATTTTTTGAATGACTTCTTCTCACTAACGGCATTTGCGCGCGTGACGTCATTTCTCACTCGCTTTAGCAAAAGTTTTTAGGTTATTTGCGTTATTAGATTTTGATAATTTTGACTTACCTCACTCAATAAAATGACTTCTGCACTTTAAAACTTAAGTTTAGTTTGAATTTTTTTAAGGTCAAAGGAACTCATATATGCAGTAAAGGTCCCTAGTAAAAGGCTTCTGCGGGATGAATTTTAACAAGCTTTATTAATTTATCGCTGAATGTTTTTTACCTAGTTTTTTGAGCGGCGTCAGTTTTTTTTTCAATTTAGATCTGTATCTGTTTCTATCTCTATTATATGGCACGCAGGTCTATTATTCCGCAGCTATTACGGCAATTTGCCGGCTATGTTTGTTCATTCGTTCATGCAATTGCGACTGAATTACGTGCTCACTTTGTGTGTAGCGAGTTTTTTATAGCTGCGAAGCTGTAAGCTGAGCGAAGCTATATTGCGGTGCTCTTGGTTTTTTTTGTTTCGTCGTCTGACGCTCTTTTTTCGTTTTACATTTGTTCACACAGCAAAGCTGAAAAAGTCAAATTTTCGGAATGACTTCTTCCTCTCACTAACGGCATTTGCGCGCGTGACGTCATTTCTCACTCGCTTTAGCGAAAGTTTTTAGGTTATTTGCGTGATTAGATTTTGATCATACGTGACTTACCTCACTCAATAAAATGACTTTTGCACTTTAAAACTCAAGTTTAATTTGAATTTGTTTAAGGTCAAAGGAACTCATATGTGCAGAAAAAGTCCCTAATAAGAGGCTTCTGTGGAATGAATTGTAACAAGCGTTATTAATTTATCGCTGAATGTTTTTTACCAAGTTTTTTGAGCGGCGTCGATTTTTTTAAATTTAGATCTGTATCTGTTTCTATCTCTATTATACGACAAGCAGGTCTATTCTTTCGCAGCTATTCCGGCAATATGCCGGCTATGTTTTGTTCATTTGAGTATTACGGTTTTGGTCAAACGTGACTTACTTGACTCTCAGAAATGACTTTCTCACTCTGAAATTTAGTTTTCTATTCTTAATTCAAAGAGATTAGGTCAAGTGAGTGTGTCCGTTTCTTCTTGGGTTTGCTTCTTGATCTATTTTTTGAGATCGCAGATATACTGAGCTATTTTGGCTGTTTTCTGGCAATCTGCTAGTTGTGTTACAAGATTGTTTTTCTTTTTCACGAAACTTTAACAATGTTTTGCAAGTTTATGCCGAATTTCATAATGACCAATTTATGGCCGCTAAGCTATAAGCAGTACTTAGCAGTATTGCGGTGGCATCAGTTTTTTTTGGTTTTTTCCCCCTTTTTTGTTTGGACAATTTCAAAGCCCGAGTTTGGTTAGCTTATCGGGCAACTTTTTACTTGTTTGTTTTTGTAAGAGGACTTCAGTGTCAATATTCATTAGGCTTTTTTGTTGTTTTTCTAAATCATTAGTGACTTATCTTACTCTCGAAGTGATTTAATACTAAAAATTGACTTTTCTTAACCTACGGTCGAAAATAGTACTACAATTTTTCTGCAATATTCCTTTATAGCTTTTTTAATTACTCTCAAACGAAGTTTGTAGCAATTATATTAGTCCAGTTGGTCTTTTTTATGCGATTTTTTGTCTGACCCATTTGATTTTTCGTCCTCAAAAACGGGATAAATTGGTAGCGACCAGCGGGCATTAAGTGCTCCTTTCAGCTCACTAGTATGCAAGTATGTGATTAACGGAAACTTTTTTGGAGACTTATACTCATGGTGTGAAGGGAGGTTCTTAAAAGTTGACCCCCACCCCCCCCCCGCCACACAACAAACCCCCCCCCCACCCAACATCAGCCTTCTAACTTCACACCCCTCCCAATGCCCACATCTGCACATCGTTCAGGCCGTAAGGGCCCGTGTATCCAAAGACCCCCTCCCACCATTGCCCCCCCCCGCTGCGCTCCCCTCAGCCCCTTCAATTAAGCTAAAGCTAGCCTCGCTCAACTGTGGTTAGCTACTGACAAAGCCAACCGCTCGCCGGTCTTTCGAGAGCAATTCGCCCGACGTTGGTCGGTTGTTTTTTAATAGCCGCCCTCATCTTCTCAGCCGGCTATTATAGCGCTCCTATTTTTTTTTAATTCGTCGAACTTTTTTTCGCTTTACCCATTTTGCCGCTTTTTTCAACATTTTGCGTAAAATCTTTTTGATTTCTCTAGGCTAGTTTCTCTCCTCTCTCATTCTGCTAAAAGTGAATTTGAACATCAGTTGCTAAGCAAAGCAATTCAAAATGAACAGAGTCGGTATAAAAAATTGAAGTCAGAAATAGAAACGGGATAAACCCATAAAGCCCATTTTTAGATGCCCGGTGCTTGAACTTTGTTCTCATAAGTATTAGTTACTATCTATAATGCTTATTGGTATTGATACCTGACCCTGTAGCCTCTCACGGAGAGACAAGAGTATGCTCAATTACGAAATGACATCAAAATAAATCGCACTTAAAAATGTTTTTATACAAAAATCAATTTTGTTGATATTTTCTTTTCTTTCAATCCCAATAGAGTTATGGGAATCAACGGCGGCTATTTTCCGGCAATCTGCCGGGTATGTTTATTTCGTTTGACGCTTTGCATCCTCAAAAACAGGATGAGCAGGGAAAGCCCGTAGTCGGCGAGCTGCACTCAGAGCTCTACTAATGTCTATAACTACTATTTTTAATGGTAATCCAAAACAAGTCTATGGCGATATAATTACTGTACGCGTAATGTGTACCCCAAATTAACAACTAGTCCTAACGCCTGACTGAATTTTAATGGCTCTAATTGTTCAGCCTCATAATTTGTTGGGAATGGGAATTATTCAAGATAAAAATGCCGGTTTCAAAAATTTTATCAATTTAGATTGCCTTTTCTTGCGTCGCTTATCTTGTGCTCAATCAACCATCTCCGTTCATGAACTTTGTATAAATAATGAACTATATAACTGTCTAATGTTTTCAAGTCTTGAGAATTATTTTATATGCAGTTATCAAAAGAAGTTGATTTGTAAGTTTTGTTTGACATTCTTTTGTGATGTCTGTTTTGGGTTTCTTGGTTTGAGAAATTGCTTTACAAGAGTCGCCGAGTCGTTTCTGGAACTTATGAGTTTTTGGTTGATCTTTCGGCTGACTCCTTTCAACAGTCCACTTTCACTTTTCGGGCGACCTTTTTGACACTTGGGGATTTTTAAATTCTGCTGCATCTAAATCCCTCTTTTGTACCCGCAATGATGGAACCACGGCACCTTGAGTTTCTTTACTTAAAACAATTTCCAACAGTTGAGCCTTTAAGAGAGCTTAGATCAAGCCCCTGAAGCAGACTACTACCGCCAAATACCAACAAACCGCACATTAGAATTTGTTTGAGGAATTCATCCGATAGAAGTCTGCCCTATGCAATAAATATGGTGCCGATATTCCAAGAATTCTTGTGGTTTCTATTTTCATCTTGCCGATCGGATTGTTGTTTGAGATAAACAAACTTAAAATGTTGTAGTAAATTTAGTAAAGGTAAATCGAGACTTCTCAATACTACATTTTATTTCAAGCACAAAAATATAAAAATTAAGGAGCAAAAATTTTCTTAAAATAAAAAATTTTGTTTTCTTTCTGAGGTCTCTATTTTTAAATGCGCCAAACAAAGTTTGTAGCAAATATAATATTCCTGTTGGTTTGTTATGCGATTTTTTGCTTGACCGATTTTTCGTCTGACGCAGTTGACTTTTCGTCCTCAAGAGTGGGATAAACAGGCTGCCCCAGAGGTCATTAAGTTCTCTTAGAGCCTTATGCTTATGGTGTGAAGGGCGGTTCCGAGAGTTTGACCCTCCGCACTTCCAGGGCCCCCCGTCCCCAACCCTGCACATCGTTCACGCCGTAAGGGCCCCGTGCAGGCAAAGACCCCCGCCAACTGTTGCTACCCTCAGCCCACCCCCACACCTCCCCCCGCTTCACTCATCCCATGCCTCTTCGATTAAGCTAAAGCTAGCCTCACCTAACCGTGGCTAGCTACTGACGAAGCCAACCGCTCGCAAGTTGTTTGAGCAAGTCTTGCTGATTAAAGTATGTTTTGCTGATTAAAAACTATTGTAGGACCACTTTTTTTCTATGGATCGAAAAGATTTTTCGGAAATTGAAGATTTCAGGAAATTTAGAGCTCTCAAAATAGCAGAAATCAACTTGAAAAGTATAAAACTTGAAGCAGAAAAATGTATTCTTTCCTAATTTCTAGTTTTTTTTGCAAAAAAAATGCCTCAATTAATCAGAACTAACCATTTGAGTGTTTTCAAAACCTTGAAAACGTAAAAGATGTGTTATGAAATGAACATCAAATCAACCAAATTCATTATTGAAAAAAATTTTTGTGTTTTTTAAATTGTCAAAGCAGATAGTTCAAAACAATCTTCTCTGGTATCAAAAAATACAGATGAAAATGAATGTTAGAGGGTTTATAGATTGTCAGGTTGAAACTTTTAATACTTGTTCACAATTTTTTGCTTGTTTTTTGAAATTGCTCCTCGAACTGATGTTTTCCAGTCTTTGCGCGTTTCTGTAAATTGAAAATCTTAATCTTACATTGATTGAGAAACTTTTCGTATAAAAACGAATGTTTCTTGGAAGAATATGCAGAAGTTTCTTTTCTGTTTCAGTTTACAAAATTTATTAAATTTTCCTATTTCTTTTAAAATACTATTACTTTGCGAGTGAAAAGGCCAAAACATTATTTTACTGATAAGCAAATTTCCTCAAAGCTACTAAAAGAGGCTTTACAAAGAGCTTTCAACGTTCCTCTACATGTTAAAAACATCTTGAGGTAGAGTGCAAATACAATGCTTGCCCCCCCCCCCAAAAAAAATCTTCTCCCCCCAAGAAAAATCTCCCCCCCCCCCCCAAGAAAAATTTTCTTTTCGACATCTTATCTTTACAAAATGTTAGTCGCCGTTCATTTGTCTTGATTTTTTGTTGGGCGTGGACTTCTGAGGCATTTGTATCGTCATTTGCACTTCTGAGGCGGTAATAGTCAAATTGACTCCAATCCGAAATGAACTTATTGAATTGTTTCCAAAAATTTTGCCATTTTTCATATTTCATGGGCATAATCTGCTCATTTGTTTTTCAAAAATTGCGCTGATGTGTTAAAAATCAGATTTGATAAAGACAGTTTTGGTTCTGAATATATTTAAAACCTCTATTTTTTAGCAAAATTTTCTAACTCAAGTAATTTTCTAATTTTTTGACCTCTAAGTTAGAAAATTTTACCAAAATGTGCGGCTTTTAAAATATTCAGAACCAAAACTGTGTTTATCAAATCTAAGTTTTGGTTTGTAACTCCTATTTTTACAACTCGATGGCAAGATTATTAGTATAAGCGTATTATATACCCAAAATTAACAACCAGTCCTAACGCCTGACTGATTTGTAATGGCTCAAATTGTTCAACCTCATAATTTGTTGGGAATGACAATTCTTCAAGATAATGCCGGTTTCAAAAATTTTATCCATTCTGATTTTCTTTTCCTACGTCTCGAATCTTCTGCCCTACCAGCCATCCCCACGCATGCACTTTGTATCGCTGAATCGTTTCTGGATTTTTTGAGCTTTTTTGGATTCTTCGGCTGACTCCTTTCAACAGTCCAATTTGACTTTTCAGGCCGGGCGACCTTTTTGACGCTTGGGGATTCTTATATTCCGCTGCATCTAAGTCGCTCTTTTGTAGAAGCTCAGCCCGCAATGCTGGAAGTATGGATCCTTGTGTTTCAATACTTGATTTATTTAAGTGTTCTATGCTAAACTCAAATTCCAACAGTTGAGCCCTTTATAAGAGTTTAGATCAAGCCGCTGAAGCAGACTACTACCATCAAACACCAACACACCCCCTCCACCGCAAAAAAAACTTGTTGGAAGAATTCATCAGAAATCAGTCGGTAGTTTTGATATATTGTTCCATTTCTCTCACTTTTTCGTCTCATTCTCGATTTTTCTATCCGCCAGATAATTGAATATGTTGCCGATATTCCAAGAATTCTTTTGGCTTCTATTTTAATCTTGTTTAAATTACCCCAAGATGAAAAAGGGGGGAAGTTGCCGTGCAGCTGCGATGAAAATGTCATTTTTGTCAACAAAAAGCTCTAGGCTTTCCATGCTAAAATGCTTCTGGAAATATTTGGAGAATTTTTCGCCCTCCATTAATGTCCGAAAAGTTAAACGGGTTTGTTTCGTGAATATGGGAGCGATGAGGTGAATTAGTAGTACTAATAGTCCTTTTCCCATTCAGCCTGCATAAATGCATAAGAAGCGAATGCAGTGCCCTTGTGAGAGAACTGTCTTGAACTGTACACAAGGAAAGGAATAGATATACACTCACACACACACACACACACACACACTTACATACACATATATAGGCACAGTCGGTAGCTGTGAATGGAATTGTGCTCCCAATTCAATGTATATATACACATTTAAGCTATTCGCTGTGGAATACTTGAATGAGACTTTTGCGGAAATTACGGCTGAATTTCGATTTAAATTCCAACCACCCCTCCCCATTCCTCCCTCTTGCTTGTATAAACACACTGCACGCCTATATACAACAGTGCTAAAGAAGCAAAGGTTTACACGACCATACTGAGACATACACACAATCACGCTCGTGTTATTTGTATCAGGCCCTCCTTGATCCCCCAAGTTCTTCCCTTTTTTCCTCCTTTCATCGGGCTAAAATTTTGTGAAGGTAGAAATAAATCTTTCTTTGCCCGCTTTGCAAGACACTTCTGTCAATTTTCCATTTAATGAAGCACCACGTTTCCTTTTCATGCTCCTGTAATTTCCCCCCAGTATTGAAGAGGATTTATTATACGCTTCAGTTTATTTTTCATATCCATCCCTTATGTAATTCTTGTTGATATTTATCCGTGCTTGGCATTGTGAAAAGATTGATTGTTTTGCGAAGCATAACTGGAAACGTTTTATGTTGTTTGTAAATACAATGGAAGCCTCTTCAAGTTTTCTTCACAATATTTTGCGTTTTTCAAGCTGCACGTTGAAGCGTTTTTTGACCCCTGTTCAACCGTGCTTTTATTTTTGCATTAATCGTGCTGACAAAATTGTAAACATGAACAAATTGTAAAGCAAACAGAGCTTTCAATGGTTCCTGTCCATTTAATTTTTTACACTTACTTTTTGAAGGCCAACTGATCTGTTTAATTTTGTGAAAGGACCTATATAGCGAGTTTATTTACTGGTGCTTATAAATCTTGTGGTAATTTTACCACTTAGACGAGGGAAATTATTTAAAAAGTGAAATCGTTCATAGTGAAATCAAAGCTGCAGATTTTTGAAAAAAAATGTGGAATAAAATACGCTTAGATTTGCCCCACCAGCTTTGAGAGAAATCTTATTTCTCCTCAGCTATTCATTTTATCCTATCTCTTCATTAACTTCCCGTTAGCTATTCAATATACTTTTTTGTCACTAGATATAAGGTTCTTCCTTTCTTTAAAGCGTTCTGTATTATTTTTTGACTGGTTGAGCTTGATTGTGCTCAGATTTTGAAAGGTGTGCTTTAAGTGTGATTTAGTTGCACCCATTCAATTTGATTTAACCCTAATCCAACAACCTCTGTCTAGTCAAAATAGAGATAAGCTTGCTGGCACAACTTCGTATTCACTTCTTCCTTGTATTCATATATTTAGGTCACAAGTTGGCAGGGCTATTCATTTTTTTTAAATTTGAGCCCACATTTTTAAATGATTGCGCTTTTCACCTTTTCGTTAAGTTAGATTCGATGTGAGGGATTATAGTCAACTTAACTTTTGTGTTCATTTATCTTTGTTTGTTAATTTACCAAAATTAGACAGCCAAATATACCAAATAAAATAATTTTTATTTCACTCTAGCGCCAAAACGAGTCGATAATTTTCCTTATTTCTCTTTAGTACTGTTTGACAAACTTTCTTTAGGTTTCAACTTAATAATAATTCAATCTTGCCTCTTAAGAATCTCGCTGCCAAATTTATTCCGTTTCATCATTTTGTGGCCAATTGTGTCCCATTTGCCAAATTTCTGTTTTTTATTACTTATTGTGAAAACAGATTATTATTAATTTGTGCAGCTATCTTTGTTCATCATTACTATTCCAATAGAATGACGACATCAGAAACTGAGTTGAGAAACACTGCCCTAATCAGAAATGTATCGGGCAAAGTAGGCCATGGAATTACTTTGAAACAAAACGTGACTCCCGTAAGTCCCATCAATTAAGTAAAAACTTAACTTATTTATTAATTCAATTGCCGAATGTCTTTGAAACAAACGAAATCGCTAGAATATGCAGAATTGATGATGTTTGAGTTGACTTCATCGCAGTCTCCAAATGCTGAAGTGGTTCGGAATTGGAAAGGACATGATGTCATTATTGTCATTGCGATTAAACAATTCTGAAACAATTGTTGCTGATATTATCCAAAACAGCTAAGAATTACTGATTGTATGTTAATTTTATTTGTTGATAGGTTGATCTGTTGGCTGCAAAAGCGGAGCACGAGTACACGAAGCAGGTAGTGGAGAAAATTGGCCTCAATTTATACCAGGTGAGTGCAGCAGGTGATCTCTAATTGACTATTTAATTTATCGGAAATGCTTTTGGACCTCGAATATGAACTTTACAAACCCTTAATCCCCCACGCAAGTACGCATTCACACACAGACACATATCATACACACGCACCCACACTAACACACACACGCGCGCAAATGCACACGAAGTTTTTTTGCTGCTAAATGTTTTGACAACCGCGAAGCGATAGCGATTCTAGCTTAAAAATAAGCAGGCTTGAAACAACAATTTATCTCATTGTAATTTTTCGTCTTACTTTTTAATTGCTCTCAAACGAAGTTTGTAGCAATTGTATTAGTCTGTAGCTAACCCATTTGACTTTTCGTCCTCAAAACTGGGATAAACAGGTAGCGCCCAGTGGTCATTAAGTGCTCTTAGAGCCTTTCAGCTCACTAGTATCCAAGTATGCGATTCACATAAACTGGAGACTTATACTTACGGTGTGAAGTGCAGGGCGGTTCTTAGAGGTGGAACACCCCCCCTACTGTTGCGCCCACCCAATTGTTGCCCCCGGTGCACCCCACCCCCTGTGGCTAGCTACTGACGAAGTCAAACGCTCGCCGGTCGTTTGAGAGCAATTCGCCCGGCTTGTTTGTCTAATGGGTTTTCTGGACCATTTATGTTTTTTGCAATCCGATGTTCCGACATTTTTGAGTTTCCAGTGCTTTTTGAGCGGTTCTCGAGTGCTTTTAGAATATTACACATGAGTTTTAATTGTGCTTATTTGCAGTTGCTTGAATCGTCAACGGACAGGACATTTGAATCGTCAACGGACTTTGACACTATTTGATATCATAAAATATTAATAAGTTTTAGTTTTAACCCGTGTTTTTCTATTTCTGTTGTCTCATCTGATAGTCTGTCTCACTAATGAAAAATCGAGTTTTTTGCTAATGAGGCTAACTGAATGGTTTTAGTTCTTAGTTAATGGTTTCTTAACTATGATTTCAAGAAATTTAGCGAAATTTAATTTCGGCCGTCTTTGTTGCCCATTATGAGGTCGTATCAATTAATCTTATTAATAAGACGTCTCATCACATGCTATTGAAGCATAAAATAATTTTTTTATTTATTCAACTTCATAGCTAGTTAGTGTTGATGATTACTGTTCGTGATGTTATTGCTGGTTAATTTTTGGGTTTGCGTTTTTTATCATTCATTTTTTGTCTTATATTTAAGATTTTTAAGGTTGGTTTGCTAATAGAGCCCTATTTAAGGTGATAGGTTTGCTAAGGAGTAATGGATCAATCTAAATATTGATCTCTGTTCGTTTCAGTGTTTTTATGTCCTTGACACTACTTTTTTTTGCAAAAATTGCACTACTTGTTTTTTGCAGCTTTCAATGGGCTCCTACGGTGGCCTAATTTTTGTTTATTTGTAGCCTTCAATTCTTAGCAATTGTTAAAGGCGACCTCAGCTTCTCAGCCGGCTATTATATCGCTTCTATCTTTTTTTACTTAGTCGTACTAAATTTTTTTTCGCTTTACCGTAGTTTACAGCTTGTTCAACATTTTGCGTGGAATCTTTTTGAGTTATCTAGGCTAATTTCACTCTTATCTCATTCTGAAGCGGGATACACCCCACAAATCCCAATTTTAGGTACCCGTTACTCGAACTTTGTTCTCAGTTACCATCTCTAATGCTTATTTGTATTGATACTAGCCCCTGTCATCGCACTACGAAACGAGTGTTCTCAGCTCGAACATGACATCAAAATAGTCCGCTTTTTAAAATTGTGTGTGTGTGCAAAGATCATTTTTTTCATTAGTTTTTTGTGTTCTTTCAATCCCAATCTTGGTTATGGGAATCAACGGTGGCTAGTTTCCGGCAATCTGCCGGGTATGGGTTTTTGAATTGGGTGTAATTGGTTTTTGAAAGGTTTCAATGAAACTTTGATTATTCTTTCTTTTTTTCACCTAATGAATTTATTAAATTATTATTCTGGCTTCTAATGTTATGGTATGCTTTTCTTGAGCCTTCAGTATATAGTTTGAAGCCACTAATATTCAAAAAGTTTCTAATTTCCGCCGAATTGTGTTTTTGTTCCTTCTTTACTTTTTAATTGCTCTCAAACGAAGTTCCTTGGAGTACTTTCCTAACTGGTATTAGTATGGTATTAGTATTAGTAACGATAGGTCAAATTAGAGCTTTTTTGACACTTAGAAAAAATTTGGCTGCTGTCAGTTTTTTATCTTTCTCTAACAGTTTCAATCCCAACGTCGGTCAGTGAGGTCAACGGTCGGTATTTTTTGGCAATCTGGCCGCTAATGGTTTTTTGTTTTGATTAATTGAGTCTCATCTGATTAAACGACCGACGAGTCTTTTGTCTTTATAGATTGATAAAGATGAAGAGTACCCGGACTGTGTCTTCATCGAGGACCCAGTCTTTTTTCTGGACGACACAGCCTTTTTCACCCAACTGGGCCACCCATCTCGCAGGGGTGAGAAGGAGGGGGTGATGGAGTTTGTGAAGGAGAATTTCCCCAAACTAAAGATTGTGGAGATGGACGGGGAGGGGTACATGGATGGGGGAGATATACTCTACATGGGCGGAGAAAGTTAGTTATCATTAATCACTAGTGAACCCAACGAATTAGGAGCAAAATCTTGAGAGCATAATATCTCATTTTTCTTCAGTGGGACTCCATAAACATATTTAAAAGAATTTCAATTGCGAATTGATTATAAAAGACCGGGTAAATCTTGACTATGTATCTTATTATCAATCTACAGACAACACTTATTAATTGCTCTCAAACGAGGTTTGGAAATTGCTCTGAAACGCAGTTTGCAGCAATTATATTAGTCCTGTCGGTCTTTTGTATACGATATTTCGTACTACCTATTTTTCATCTGATGTTTTTTTTCGTCTGACCATTTGACTTTTCTTCCTTAAAAACGGTATAAACATGTAAAGCCCCGCGGACATTAAGTGCTCTTAAGAGTCTTACGCCTTACTATTCTCTAAGTATGCGACTCACCCGAATGTTCTGTTTAAGAGACAAAAATAAGGTTTAAAGGGCGGTACTAAGAGTTTGACCCCCCATTAAAGTTAAAGCTAGCGCCTTGAAGCTGCAAACTAGCTACTGACGAAGCCAACCGCTCATCAGTCGTTTGAGAGCAATTTGCCCGACGTTAGTCGGTTATGTTTAGAAAAAGAATTAAAGAGAAACAATATGTTTTCAGAGAAAGAGATCTTGTGTGGTGTATCCACGCGTACTAACTTAGAGGGCGTGAGACAGTTGCAGGCAGCATTCCCGGAATATGTTGTCACTCCCATCCCTATTCCTTCCCCGGAAGAGGGGGGACTGCTGCACCTGATAACCCACTGCTCCAGATACGCCCCTGGACCATATCTGGCCATTGGGAAGTCAGAGGCGAGTCAGAAAGTTAAAAGGTGAGACGATTTGAAAAACAATTGAAACTTTGTGTTTTTCCCCGTATGCTCCCAATTATGGTACAGCTGTGAAAATTGAAGTGGAGTATTGGATGTGCTTTAGTTTTTAACTTCACCCAGAAAAGGGGGCAGGGTGAAATGGGAAAGAGTTGTGACTTGGTTTTCAATTGCCACAGAAGATTTTCTAGTCAACTGAAAACTCCCAAAAAGAATTATCAGTTGCTACAATTTCATAAAATAGACGCAATTCAGAGTTTGTATTGTAAACAAGAAAAAATTGTGGGACAATTGTGCCCTGAAGGCCAAAATAATGACCTACAACTGGATTGATGATTTGAGAGACAATGCTTAACAGGTACAAATACTTTTTGTCCCAAGGATCTTCGTTTTTAAATTTTTATCAATTGTAGGGGGTAATGAAAAGGTAGCCATGGGGTCAGGTTTTGCATTTTGCATTTCAGGACAATTGAGGAGAAAGCGGTGAGCAAGGTGGAGTTTTTCGAAGTGCCAGACGACTGGGCTTCAAACTGTGTCTGTGTGAATGGCTATGTTCTGCACTGCAGCCAGGAAGAGTACCCAGATTCATACAAGCTGTTCCAGGCCAAGTTTGGCGAAAAAGGCATTCCACTCAAGAACAAAGAGTTCGATAAGATTGACGGATCTCTAACGTGTCGCGTCAGGCTTCTCAAGTACTCGGAGTCTTAAGTCAGCACGACAAACAATTGATTTTAACGTCTCAACTAAACTTGATTCCAACAATTCATTACTTTGAAGATTAAATGTGAATTTTGTTATTTATTTGCGGTTCATATTTTGACTGTACATATTATTACAACACTGACTTTCTAAGCATTTTCAATTTAAGCTAGCAATGTTATGAAGTATCAATAGCTATCAAAAAGTTTTGCTAGATTGGATTTAAATTTTTTTAATAGCCGCTCAATAGTTTGAAGCAATTATTGTAAACGTGTTAGTCTATGCAAAATTTTCGCTTGGCGGATTTTTCTTTTTTCTACATCCTTCGCTTCCAAGTGACTATTCCACTTTTGACTTCTTAATTTGTGTATGATTAGTAAGTGCAGTGAGCCTCTTAGCGGTTACTATTTGAGTGCTCTCCCTTTTTTACATTTCAAAGAATTGTACTGGGGCTGGGGATAGTAGTGGCTTTCTCTTGGTTTTTTTAAATGCTCTGGAACCAAGTTTGAAGAAATTTTTGTAAACGTGCGTGGCTTCTTTATGAATAGGCGCGAAGCGATAGCGGCTTTTATAGGGGACATCGTGGTTTTTACAATCCACAGAACTTGGATTGTATTGGTGCGCTGTCCTTTTTATTAAGATTTTCCCGCTTTTTTCCGGCTTTTTCACGTCAGTGAGAAGTTAACGTTGAGTGGTGATTTTATTCACGCTGAAGTACTAAAGGGAGCGAAAATTAGAGTAGGTTTAAGGCGTGATTTTTTCAAATTACCTTTAAAGTGGAGTCAAGAAATTGGTGTTTGAACAAAATTTCGTTTTTTGAGAGGTTTTTCACGTGTGTCAACTTTTTTTCAACAAACGCGGCTAGTTGAAATTGCTATATTTCATCAAGGGACAGCTGAAGACTTTTTTGGTCAAAAAACATAAAAGAATATTTGATTTTGCCCACTTTCAAAAATTATTTCTGTTGTCTTATCACTTAGTATCAGCAGTGACAGGTCTCGTTACTGGATATTGAGGCGCAAAAGAGCTTTATTAATGGTCCGGGTTAATAGATTATTAGTTTTTTGACACTTTACTTTTTCTCAAAAAATATGACGTAATTTCTTGAGTTTGTACTTTTGTATTTTTTGTTGTCTAATCGTTTATTCTCATTAATAACAGGCCTCATAGGCTGCTAATAGGGGTTATTTTAGTGGATGAAATCCTTTCTGTTCAAAGCTGATGCCTTCTATGACTTAAACATCAATTGTTTTCAAGAAAAATTCTAGAATTTTTGAGTTTTGCAAGTGTTTTTTGAACTTATCGCTGTCTTATCACTTATCCTCATTAATGACAAATTTTATCGATTGATAAGAAACAACGGCATTTAATTAATAGCATGAGTTTTTAGAAGCCGTTTTTGATTTTGACCATGTCTTAAAAAAATTGATCTGATTTTTTAGTCCTGCTCATTTCTTTGTCTTGTGGTAAAGTTGTTTAATGTCAATGGTGTGAAACTAATTTTCCTCATTGGACATATAACATGGCTTATCTTTATGTTGTCTGGTCAAAGCTAAATCAATTCTTTGGATTATAACTCAGGACTTGTCCTGCTTTATTACAATTCAAAGAATTTGAATTGTATTGGTACGCTGTGTTTTTTTTTAAGATGTGTTCACACGTTTTTCAATGACTTTGATCTTTCGAAACGGGATAAACAGGTAAAGCCCAGCGGGCATTAAGTTTCATTAGAGGCCCAAAGTGGGCTTTAGTAGTCCTTCAAGTGCGTATAGTGGTGCAGCTGCTGGGATGGCCTTAATTAAAGGTTAAAAGGTCATTTTTAGGAGTTTTTCGGCTCAAAATGGTGCAATTTTTCGTGTTTTTTGTGATTGTTTTGAGGTTTTTGTTTGATTAGTCTAAGGTTGAAATTTTTAAAAGCTGATGAAGGCCTTTTGCGAGACAAAATTGCTTGTTATGACCATTTTATGAGCTATATGTCGTGGTACTACAAACACAAACACACAAAATGATACTAATTTTTGCAATTTTTTTCAGGTTTTTTGAAAATTTTTGTCATTTTTTGAGTTTCTTAGCCCTAGGTGTCACAAAACCTCCTCTAGTGTTTGATAAATGGTTGGATGATAGGTTACTGCACAGTTTCTAGTGGTAATGGAACGGTTTTCAACTTTTTGACATTATGAATTTTAGCATTTTTTGACAAAAGTTGCAAATTTTTCATGTTTTTTGACCTATTTATTGTCATCCTTCAAGTTGTTTGAGTCCCAGGCAAGAAACCTATATTAGGGGTTGGATATTAGGTTACTGAAAAATTTTAAGTTGCCATGGAATAGGTTTCATCTTTTGAATATCACAAATTTTAGCTATTTTTTTGAACAAATTTGCATTTTTTTCAGGTTTTTGAAAATTTTCATCATTTTGTCAGTTTTTCCTGTTTCAGGAGTAGGCAATCTCCGTTGAGGTTTGTTAATAGGGAACTGCATAGTTTCTAGTAACAATGGAACGCTTTTTAACTTTTTAATGTCTCGAATTTAGCATTTTTTTGATAAGATCTGAAATTTTTTTAATGTTTCCTAAAGTTTTTGTCAGTTTTTGACATTCGTCCATTCTCAAGTGCAAGAAAACCTATTCCACGTTTTGATGAAAAGTTAGTGCACGGGTTTTAGTTTCAATGGATTTGTTTTCAACAATTTAACCTTTCGACTTTTAGAAATTGTTTGATAGAATTTGCAAGTTTTTTTTTAAAATATTTGTATTTTTTTTATTTTTTCTTGCCTCAGTTGCCAGGTAAACGCATCCAGGGTTCGACAATAATTTAATAAATAGTTGCTAGGGGGGCAATTGAATGGCTTTCAACATTTTAATAGAAGGAATTTCTATTTTGAAATTTGAAACTTTTTCTGAAATTTATTGCCTATCGATCTATGAGCCAATGATTTTTTAATGCTTGGAATTGGGTTACTGGATAGCCTCTAGAGACACAGAAATGATTCAGAAGATCTTTATATCTTAATTTCAGCAACATTTTCTTATAACTTGCAATTGATTTCTTTTCTTAAATTTTTTGGTCATTTTCAAGTTAATCGATCTTCAAGGGCCAATGAATATTTTTCAGGTATTGCAGATATAATACTGGACCGATTTCAGAAACAAAAATTAGTTTTTAATATATTTTTGTAATAGGTGTTTTTAAAGGGAAAAAGTTTTACCTTAGGTTTAAAAGCTTCAAGAGTTTTAGCAATGAGTTTGTTTTTGTTTAATTTTGACTTTTAGTTTCTCAATTCTTTGGTGATTTTTGTGTTTTGGCTGGCATTGTTCAAGTGATCTGCTGATCAGGTAGAGGTCGTCTGAGTTTTTCATTCAATTGTTTGAATTGTATTTCAGGACTTGTCCTGCTTTATTTTTTAATTCGTCGTCTCCGTCGATGATTCTTCGATCATTGACTTCTTCAATTTCAGTGACTTCTACTGCTTTGCAGTTGAAACTTGTTTGCGTGACGTCATTTATTATGCTTTTAGGTCAATTGTGTGACTTACCTCACTAAAAAGGTGACTTCTGAACTCTATTAAGGAACTTGAATTTTTATGAACATTTACTAGCTAAAGATCAATAGTGTGCATCTAAGTAGTGCCAAACGTCTAAGCACTAATTCTTGAGTGTTAGAGTCTCGAGTTTTTTTTTATTTTGAATAGTAATTTTGAAAAAGCTCTTAGGGTTTTTTCTTCATAGAGTGTATGTGTCTCATAAAAGTGACAGTCCGAATCTAACGCAAAAAGTCTAGTGGTCTAAGGACTGGTGGTCAATCTTATATCTTTAGTTGTTTCAGTTCCATGGAAGGCCCCAAGCGTCTATCGCGGCGCTTTACCGGCAATCTGCCGGCTATGTTGCAAAATTTTTGCTTGAAATTTTCAGCACTTTCTATAACATTCTTTGATTTCTCAAGTGACTTTTTCAGACTTTCCATTTCTGAGTGATCTAAGTTGCTCTTTCTCCCAAGTAAAGTTTGTTGCTAAATTAAATGCGATTGTAGCAGAAGTGATCACAATGAAATTCGAGTGGTGAATGCTTCTGAGAGTACCCGAGGGCGCGGGTTCGAATCAAACCCTGGTAGGATGTTTGCACCCATAAACAAGTTTCTAGGCTACAAGCCTTGAACTAATTTGCCCCGTCTCGTTCGCAAGCAATTTGTGAAACGGTAGTAAGTTAAATAGCCTCGCAGCGATTGATGGGGCTATTTTCGCTCTTTTCTGTTTTTATTTGGTGGTCAATATTTTGGTTAGGACTCTGACGTCACAATCACTTCAAATTCGAGTAGTTATTGATTGTAAGAATCCAAGATGAGTCCAGACCCAGCCCTGAGTTTTCTGCGCGTTAAACAACAAAATTTAATTATTCCAAATGTGTGCAAAATAGATCTCTTAGATTAAGAAAATATTTCAATGAACAAAAATAAATGATGAATTTTCAATAATTATTGAGTTAATTAAAAAGTCTCGAATTCTAAAAAGGTAGCAAAAATATCAACCAAAAGACTCAGATGAATCCAATCGGCAAACCTCCTCTATCCTTAAACGTAAAACCAATAGCGTTGTTATTAACAAATTTTACATTTTTGAGAAAAATTTACTTAATTTTGGCTTAAAGACGGAAAATGAGAAAAAAAAACAACGGAACTTCGTCTACTATTCACAAATTTTTAAACCTCGTTAACTCCCTGTAAAACAAAAAAACCAAAAATGTATTTCTTTTTCTTTGCTGGACGGGAATTTTAATGATACCAGTCTCAACTCTCTACGATGAATATGTCGAACGGCCTTAATTGGCTGAACAAAAAAATATTTTAGTATATAATTCCTCACCCCACAGTTAGGTCGGCACAATAAATTATATTTCTCTGGGAAGCTGGTTATACAGTTGCATTTTTTTTTGTGTTTCCATTTACCTCTTGTTCTTAATGTTCTGAATGGTTTTTGACGTCTCTTTTTCGGTACATGTTTTTTAAAGATAGGCTTTCGAGTTTTGTAACCGCTGTATAGATACACAATTGACTCTGCGATTGTCTCGTTTTGTATCAAACTATTCAAGAGTTGCAAAGCTAACTTTAGTTACGTAATTGTGATTCGATTGATGAATTACTAGCAGTTCAAGAACCGAATAAAAACGAGGTCATTCAGTGTCAATTTCATGACAAGTGATATAAAATTGCTTCATAAGCACTTAAATTGTAATTCGGTAAACCAAGAGCGTGTCAGTGAGACGCATGTTTTTCTGTTTTGAGGCCTAAAAACACTGGAAATGTAAAAAAATAACTCGCTAAATATCAATATGTCACTTTGCCTAATAGATGCATCGAGTAATCCATTTTCTGAAAAGTTGGACAAATATGATACAGAATTGAATTTTTCATTAATTGTAGTTTCTTGGCTATTGCTTTCGGAAACGGTTATCAATTGATTATCCTTGAGATGAACGTTAACCAAACGCAGGGAGATAGCATAATGATTGATGTGATTTTTTTTGGAATAAATGTCTCAAAGGCGTGGCAAAAAACTTGCAAACAGTAATAAAATTTCATTTTTTTTGGGAGTACGGCGTAAAAAAGTTGTATGCGTATGCAATTAAATGATAAAAATGAGTTTGCAGTGAGATTTTCGGAAGTAATGTTAAGCTATTTTTGTCATTCAGGAGAAGAAATTGTTGACATTTTTTTCTAAATGTTCAAATATGGAAAATCTTCATACTTTGACCATTTGGACTACGGAAACGTTGATAAGTTTGTAACAGAATGTTCCTGTAGTAAGCATAAGTTTTTGCGGTACGCACATAAGATTAGAAAATGTTCAATAATTGTTCGCGAACTGCTCTTGCCACGAACTACCAAAGTCCCCGAGGAAAACTAAAACCAATTTTTCAACAGTGAGCACATGCAATATTTTGTTTGCGCTGACAATCGAGAAAAATTTTGTTCTGATTTTAATTGCGGTTTTAAAAGCAAATGTTTTTTGATAACTTCCTGCGGAAAAGTTCAAATGTGTTTTTTGGTTTCGAATTTATTTTGAAAACTGTAACAACATTTGGTGCGTAAAAGATTGGAGTGATGAACTTTCGAAATTAGATTTTCTCTTCTAAATTCTATACCATAGCCACTCCGAAAGTTTTGCATTGAGCGTTCTAATTTTGAATGCAAATTACGATGAGGCAAAAATGTTTGAGACCGAACATATAATTTCGGGACATTTTTCCAATGATTAAGTGTTTAAGTTGAAAAGTTCAGGAAACTGGGAAACGTTGGCAGATTTATGCGACGCTCATGTTGATTTCATTTCACTAGAGTATCGCTCGATCACGACCGTTTTCGTTTCGGCTGTTCGGGTATTGCTTTGCCAAAGTTGCAAACTTCGCTAAGTTTTGGAAAAAGTCGACAATTTTCAGAAATTGCATTATTTAAACGCCGAATCCAATTGCTAGTCATAGCAGCTATTTTGGTTAGCTGATTCTTTTCTCTCAAAAAATGAATTTAACTAATCTGTTTTGATTAGACATTATGCGACTCCACGCACTTCAATTTTTTTATTCGGGCACATCACGTGATATGTGGATTAAAAGATCATATTTGATATACTCAACTAATTGATAAGTAAAATTAACTATGAGGTATTCCTTGGTAGATTTACAATAAACCCGTCAGGCATAAAACAATTAAATTACCTTTGCAAAATAAATGTTTCTGGCGGGTAAAAGTTTAGACAAGCTTTAATTTTTTGGAAAGATATCGCTTATGTGACGTTTAGCTATTAGTTTGGAAGAAATCGATGTTAATGGAGACAGTATAAGCTATAGTTTTCTTTAGAAACTATTGCAAGCCCTCAGTTTGTTGTTATTGTTTTTCTTTCTCAATGTTAACTCGTTTTTTTGTTTGGAGACACAAGACGCAATAGAATTGGGTAACAGCCCTTGTTTGGCATATGAAAACATTTTTAAAATCAGAGACGGATTTCCGCTGAGAACATTATCATGTTTGAGGCTAATTTCAGAATATTTCTGAAAAACCCAAATCTCTGAGATGATAAGCTGAGTCATTTGCTCTTTCATCACATCTGATATATCGGTACCGGCATATAAATATCAACTGAAAAACAAATGCTTTGTTGAGTAAGTCGTTAACTTAGCAAGCAGTAACCCAGTCCATATGTAAACCGTTTCAACAATCTACAAACTGCTCAAGCTATGAACCCATTATTTTGAAGGCAAAATTATGGGCCACTATTTTAAACCAAGTGGGATTAACAAAAATTCACAATCGCTTTAGATGCATATTTATTTTGAGTTCTGTAGCACCTTTGAGAAAACACGAAAAAGTTTAAATTCAAAGGCGTGGCAAAAGAGTTGCAAACAGAATTAAGATTTCATTTTTGTTTAGCTCAAGTTTAACTCAAGTTTGGTGTCGGGCGTGGTGTTGTTAACTTCACGGGCGTGGATTTTTTCAAAGTTGTATTAAGAGAAAGAAAATGTTCCAAGGTTTAAGTTTTTCAATATATAAAAATTTAACAAATGTTTTAGCTGACAAAATGTCTTTACGAATTTCAACCCTGAGGATGTTCTCTTTGAACTCTATGCGTTTTGATAACAGCCACTTGCATGAAATTCATAAAGGATGAGGTGTTTCGTTTTTGGGTAACTTGATTTGGAAACATTAGGAAAAAGCAGAAAATTTTGCAAAATTTGCATTATTTAAACGGGTAGTTTTACGATAAACCCGTCAGGCATAGAACAATTGATTTAACTATTTAACTTTGCAAAAAATTTTTTCTGGCGGGTAAAATTGAGTAAATCTAAAAAAGATCTGAATTTTGTCGGTTTTACGACATTCAGTTATTACTTTGGGCAAAATCGTTGTTAAAAGAGACATTATACGTTATCGCTGTCTTTGTAATACAAAATAATGCGTGCCTTCAGTTTGTCTATCTTTTTTTCGTTCTCAATGTTAATTTGAATTTTTATTTGGAGACAAAAGAGGCAACAGAACTGGGTAACGGCCCTTATTCGGCATATGGAAGCAATTTTAATTGAAAGACGGATTTCTGCTGAGAACTTTATCATGATGAGGCTATTTTCAGAATAATTCCGATATTTACAAAATCCCTAAGATGAGAAGCTAAATCCTTTGCTGTTTTCTAACTTCTGGTATACCAGTTCAAGTACATGAGTTTGAGCTGAAAAACAAATGCTTTGCTGATTAAGGCGGCAATTTAGCAAGCGTTTACATAGTGTATAGGAAACCCGTTTCACCAAACTACAAATTCTACAAGATATAAACCAAAAATTATAAAATCAGTAATCATAAGCCACTACTTTAAGTCAAGTGGAATTATCAAAACTGACAACCGCTTTAGATTCGTGTTTATTTTGAGTTCTTTAGTACCTTGAGCAAAGGATTAAAAAAATGCTTAGATTTATGATTTCTGAGTGGAGTTCTCAAATCGAAGTATTTTTCATGGTTAAGTTTAGAGAAAGATATTTTCCAATTTCTACGTTTTTCATTTTATACAGAGTTAACTCAATTTTCAGCTGATAAAAGGTGTTCTATATATATATATATATATATATATATATATATATATATATATATATATATATATATATATATATATATATATATATATATATATATATATATGGGAACAAGTTCTCTAGTCAAAAGATTTTATTGAGTAAAGGTTTTTGTTACAGTTTTTTTGATGATTACATATTTGCGGGTAACCGTTTTCAACTTGTTCAAGGACTTGAGTCAAGTTTTCATGCGCTTGACTTGATTGTTTCACAACAAGCTCCAAGCAGAACAAGGGGCCAGCAACACGTTTGGACATGTCGTCGAAGAGCGGGTAACCCAAGTTGCCTAGAAACCGTTACGTGAAAAAAAACTATAAAAACGTGGCTAATCAGCCAAAACGCGTGCGAGTGCGGAAACGGGGCGAACGAACGTACCGTAAGCCGTTTTTACCTTCACCACACGGTGTTGTCCATCTCGTCCAGGGTACACCTCCAACACACGCCCAAGAGGCCAAATTCCACGAGGAGTCATGTCTTTCAGGATCCAGACAACATCATTAACTTTAAGTGGCGACTGGTTGTTCTCATTCCATTTTGATCTCTTGAGTAGTGTCGGTAGGTATTCTTTGACAAGTCGCTTCCAGAAGTGGTTCATCATCTGTTGCAGATTTCGCCATGTCCTGAAGCTGGCTGGAGTCTGGCTGTCAAATTTTCCTGGTGGCAGAGAGTTGAATGGACGACTAATCAAGAAGTGGTTAGGTGTGAGAGGCATCTCGTTATCGGGAAGATCAGCGACATTTGTGAGAGGTCTTGAATTCAAGATGGCTTCGCTCTCTGCCAGTATTGTTTGGAATACGTCAAGTGAGAGTCGTTTTGAGCCTAGAATGATCAGCAGCGTTTTTTTCGCTGTCTGTATCAAGCGCTCCCAAACACCGCCAAAGTGGGGGCCATAGGGCGGGTTGAATTTCCAAGTCGTGTTTGTAGCAGCAAGAGCCTTGTAAATTTTGTCGTTGTCAAGGCTCTTTACACTTTTCTTCAGCTCTTCTGACGCTCCGATGAATGTCTTTCCATTATCACTGTACAGCAGTTCTGGTTGACATCGTCTACTGGTGAAACGTCGAAATGCATTTAGGAAAGTACCGGTGTTGAGATCTGGGCAGCTTTCAAGGTGGACTGCTCTCGTGATCAAGCACGTGAAAATCAAACCATAATGTTTTTCAAGATTTCCTTTTGTGTCCTCTATATAAAATGGTCCAAAGAAGTCGACACCACTATTGGAAAACGGGAATTGTGTTGCGGCTGATGGGAAGCGGAAAGCGGGAAGAGGAGCCATGATCGGTTGTATGTTCTCTGCATTAAATCTTCTGCATAAAAAACAGCAAAACTTTAGGCTAAGTAGACACTTTCGCAAGCCAAATACGTGGTATCGTTGCTGAACAAACGCTTTGACGGGTTCTGTTCCCTGATGAATGCATATGCGATGAGCGTGTTCTAGGTACAAACGTGTGATTGTGTCATTCGCATGCAGAATAATTGGACACTTTTCTATTTCAAGTGAATCAGGAGCAAATTGAAGTCTTCCACATGAACGGAGTATACCGTTTTGATCGAGGATTGGGTTCAAAGACCGTAGTTTGCATTTACTGTGGGGCTTGAGGCCCCTTTTTAATGATGAAACTGCCGTGTGAAATGAGTTCTCTTGAGAATTTCTGATCAAGTGCTTCCGAGATAGATCAATGTCATCGGTTGTGTACTGTTGTTTGCTGTCACGAAGTTTCATTGCTCTGAACAGTAAGTTAAAGACAGTGGCTAAGGTGAGTAGCATTTTCGTCCAAGACGAAAAACGTGCTGGGTCTATGATTGGCTCTGGAACATTTGAAGCTGTATGTGCTGTGGTTGCTACGACAGCTGGTTTCGAAGGTACAGCCTGGTTACTGATTTGCTCTGATGATGACAGAAACTCTGGAGGTTGCAACCATTTGAGAGATATTTCACGTGGATCTAGGCCACGAGTGCCATGGTCGGCTGGATTGTTCAATGTGGAAATATGTCTCCATTGTTTTGTTTTGGTTGATGCTGCAATTTCTCTGAGTCGGTTCGCAATATATACAAATTGTTTTTTGAAAGAAACCTATTTTTTGCAGAAGTCCACGGTCTCAGACGTTGCCGTCTGCGAAGTCCCTTAGCCCTATAGTTTCAGACGTTACCATACTAAGAAGAAGAAAATAACGGTTTCAGAAGTTACCAATCTTTGATTTTTTGTTCAACATCAAAACGGATTCCTTTTCACAAAGAGATCTCAGACGTCATCTCAATCAATTCGTTGAACATCTAGCCATATGCGAAACCTTGGTCTAGTGTCATGGTTTTGGAGGGCACTAAAAGCACCACGAGATCACTCAAATTAACACAGAGTTGGAGGAAAGAAAAGTTTTCAGAAAAGAAGAAAGTTACAATTTCTACAAAGTTTTCAAGCTTCTTGTGGTCTATTACAGTTCTTCAACCTTTTGTGTTCTTCTCGTATCCCTTGTTGCCTACACGCATCGCATTTAAAACAAGTTCTCAGGTTTTAGCCCTCAGAAAAAGAACTCCTTGAAAAGAAACAAAAAGAAATTTGCTTCCTATAAATTTACGGAAAGGTCTGTCAGATTTTATTCGCTAAGGTTTTACGGTTAGGGTTAGGGAAATAAGTGAATTTTTCCGGTAGTTCTCAGGTCTGGTGGTGGATCATTAGCTATTTGTTGAGAACTTTTATCAGGTTTAAAATTTTACAAGAAAAAATTAATTTAATGTAACAATTATACGGGTTCTGGTCTAATATCGTTTCAACTGCATAATTGTAGCAAAGCACAAGTTTCCTGTCAATCAGAGTAGCCAAACACATTAGTTGAAACAGTCAAAGCCAGCTATTTAAGCAAAACTTGTGTTTTTTTTTAATAAAAAACAAGCAATTATTTGGGTCTGTTGAACAAAAGTCGACTAAAGCGCGCGAACGTTCGGAAAAAATTTAAATTTGTTTTTAGTGCTAAAAAGCTAGATTTAGCAAGCAAAATACACACCCTAGGACATCTGTTGTTGAGAAAAGTTGCGTCGCTGAATTTTTGAACAAGAAGAAACTAGCATCATTAGCATTCAAACCTTAGACAACTTTTACATCAAAATTTGCGTCGCTCCGGTTCTTTAAGCCGTTTTTTACCTTCAATAAAGAATTTCAACGTCACGTCTACAACAGCAACAAACGCGGTCAACAGAACACACCAAGCAGCAAGATGTCTAAGCAGATCACTTCTGAATGCCAATTTGCCATCAACATGTTTAAAGCGACAGAAATGGCCATGAAAAACCAGCTCGACCTTTTGGAAAAAACCATTCAGCAAAGAAAGAGTTTTCGATCCTTGTCTCTGCTGATTGAACGAACCAGAGCAAACGAAAAGGAACTCAAGGAGATGTCGCAGAACGTGATGAAGCAACAGCCTCATCAGAATACAGCAACATCAATTCTGAGCAGACAAACCAAACTAATCAACCGTCTTAACGAACTGCAGTCGCAAGTTGATCTTGTGGACGATGATGGTCATTTGAGCCAGTCCTCCCAACGGATCAGAGATGATATCAGCATGATCTCAAGCAGAGAAAACCGATCTCACCAATCTACGCCCGTCTCAATAGACATCAATGAAGACAAACAGCTCCCATGTAACCTGGAACAACAGAAAAGCAGCCCAGCCAACCCAATTCAGCCTCCCGCTATCCCACCTCGACCAGGAAGACCAACACTTTTTCTGCAACTGTCAAGTGTTCCACAAATAAACTTCGAAGGTGTTCTTGGCGCTCACCAAAGACCAACAGAAATGCAAAACTTGGAAATCAGTCAGCAAGAACATAATTTTACAGGAACTGATAACCACGTTCACAATCCTTTCACACAAGCCCATGATACACTTGTCTTTAATAGTGCAATTGGTGACATTCAATATGCCACTATCAACCCTAATAACCAAACAAGCTTGCCACCCTACACTCTCCACACAGCCCCGATCACTATCGACAACAGTGAAGCAAATGAAAACCATTTGATAAACCTGTTGCCGCCTATAACTAACCTGAGCATTTCAAGCGACAGTATTACAGCTAAATCGGAATATTGTGCGTCAAATATCCCTAAGGTCAGCATTACTGAGCATTTTTTCTCAAAACCAGTGACTGAAAATAGATTCATATTTCAAACACCAAATCAAGCTTGTCATGATACCCAAAAGGAACAAATTGCTAGATATAACAAAGGCAAATCAAATCCTGTTATTCAACAGCATTCATTGCAAGCTTTTGCTCAAGAAACTGATTGCAGCCCAAGCAAGAACTTTAACTCGGGAAGGCAGTACCCCACTCAATTTCCAACAAATGCGAATAGTTGCCCGCAGCCAACAAAAAATCAATCAAGTGTTGTTGCGGGAAACATTCAATTACAAAATCCGCAGTACACATATGCCACGCATGCTGAGAAAGTAGCCCAACAAAAAAATGTTGTTCTCCCTTCTGAACAGCAGAATCCTCAACTGTTTCAGCAGCTTAATAACAGTTTGTTTCCACAAAACCACAATCAGTTTCCTAATAAAACTGCTATGCAATTTTCATCACTTCCTACTCAAAGTTACACTCAGAAACAAACGAACGAAAAACCTGTGGCCCAACTTCGCTCACAACCAACAGTTTTGCCTAACAATTTGCAAAATTATCAAAATCAAACTGCCCCTGACTTTCCAGCATCTTCAATGCCCTTTGTTGCAAATGTACCAAATTTCGTTGACTCACAGACACAGAGCAACGCAAAACAAGACCAGATTTTTCACTCAAACAAAGAGCCCAGCAATTTAATTGTGAACAACTCACACGCCAGTGCATCAAATGCTAATTTCAACCCCGTTACACAATTGACTAATCTTGATTATAAACATTCTATTAAATTACCTCCACTAAAGTTACAAACTTTTAATGGAGATCCTCTGCACTGCCATGAATGGATTAACAATTTCTACAGTATGATCCACCATAACACATCAATCACAGATACACACCGAATAACGTATCTACAGAATTCTGTGTCAGGAAAAGCCAAAGACTTGATACACGCGTATTCTTGCGACCCGTCGTATTACCAGACAGCCTTAAACGAGCTGATAAATCACTTCGGTGACCGAACCATCGTGGTTAATGCCTTTATCAACCAACTAGAAAATTGGCAAGTCAATCATCAGAACAAGCAAAGTTTTATTGCCTTTTCGTCCTTTTTGAAAAGACTTGTTCAGGCATTCCAGTACCTTGGATTTATAGCAAACCTTCAATCAACAACGCTACTGAAAAAAGCCAAAGAAAAG
This sequence comes from Convolutriloba macropyga, assembly GCF_964194025.1. Taxonomy (NCBI): domain Eukaryota; kingdom Metazoa; phylum Xenacoelomorpha; order Acoela; family Convolutidae; genus Convolutriloba; species Convolutriloba macropyga. Next base: position 37,002,175 of record NC_134473.1, on the reverse strand, counting down.
GTTCCACACAACCTCATCCTCAAGTGGACCGAGCACTGTCTCACTCAGTTCCGCTCAGACCCATCACTTGCAGAATTCCAACAGTGGTTAGAGCTTCAAGCTCAAGTTTATGATAAAGTTAACCGGGAAAACCCCATAAGAAACACATTCCCCAATTCGAAAAAGTTTGGAAGCTCAAACTTCAACGCTGGTACAGCTAACAGAAACTTTACATCACAACCTTTAAACTCTCTAGTTGATAATCAGGACAGGAACCAAAAGCATCAATTGCAACAGAGTCTGCAGCCGCAGTCAACCAATTCTTCTCCGAAGAGTTTCAACGCAAACAGATCTTGCGAAAAATGCAAAAGTAATCACAGCCTTGCAGTTTGCCCTGAATACCAGCTTTGTCCTCCTAGTGAGAGATACAGCATTGTTAGCAAAAACAGTTTGTGTACAAATTGTCTTAGCAATAAACACCACAAACAGACATGTCCGTCAACTAAACGATGCCAAGTATGCAGTGGTTTTCATCATACAACATTGCATGACCCAGCAAAACAAATCAAACGACCAACAGCAGTTTATTCAACAGAAAACGCACAAAAACCTCAGCCTACTGTTTCGTCAAACAACAAGACAGCGGTTGAAAATACGATCAATAATTCTCAGACAAAAGGCCTGCAGAATAAGAATTCAAACAGCCGCTACGGGCAATCCTTCAACGTTCAAAACCAAACCAACCCTCAAAGACGAAACCTAAATGGAAGCAGTACCAATCAGTCTTTTAGCATCAACCAGAGTCCCGATGCACCAAAAAACTGGTATGAGCAGCTTCAACTCATCCCCGTTTCCTTTCTGAAAGGAAATAAAGCCTTCGATACATATGCCTTAATTGATCCTGGTAGTCAATATAATTTTGTTCTCGATGCCATTTCAGAATATCTTGAGCTTCCTTGCGAATCTCAACAATCAGTTCCTCTTCAGTTCCTTAACACTGAAAATAACATGACTCTCTCTAAAATAAATATGCCAGTCACCATTACTCCTTACAAATCATCAGAAATTTCCTTTGAACTCTCTCGAGCATACAGCACACCATCTTTAAATGTCAGTGCCGCAAATGTTTTCCAATTGAATCAAATTTGCGATGCATTTAACAACCTACGCCATATTCACTTTCCTTATATTGCCGATGGCAAAATCGGCGCCCTCCTTGGTGTTAACGCCTTTGCATTCACCTATCCCACTCATGTCATTCAAGGAAATCAACATCAACCGTTTGGTGTCAAAACTAAATTAGGTTGGACACTAGCCGGTGAATACGAAAATTGTTGCACAAACAACCATCCTAAATCCTCCAATCTAACAAACAAAGCCTTCGTCTTTCAAGTTTCAAGAAATCGAATGGACGAACCCGAGCTAGACGAACTAGTTCAACAGTTCTGGAGAATTGAATCCGAAGGAATTCAACCAGACAGCAAGCCTTCGTCTCCTCTTGATCAAAAATTTTTCCAGATAATGAAAGACTCAATTAATTTCAATGGACAAAGATTTAAAATTAAATTGCCTTGGAAAGAAAACCCAAATTTGGAAAATAATTATTTTTCCGCCCTCAGTCAAGTCAAAAGCTTGAATAGGCGACTCGAGCGTAATCCTCAACTTCGTGATAATTATATGAAAACTCTGCAAACTGACTTGGAGAAAAACTACGTTAAACCAGTTGAGATGCAAGATCCACCACCGGATCGAATCTGGTATCTCCCACATCACCCAGTTGAGAATCCTAACAAGCCCAGCAAGGTTCGGCGCGTCGCAAACGCTGCCTCTAAAATCTGCGGACAATCACTAAACAGCAACTTGTTAACAGGTCCTGACCTACTTAATAGCCTACTAGGAGTCCTTATGCGCTTTCGTGAAAATCAAATTGCAGTCCTCGCGGACATCGAAGGCATGTTCATGCAAATTGCTATCAACCAAACTGACCAGTCAGCCCTTCGTTTCCTGTGGATAAACGACGATGAAATCCAACAGTATCAGTTTACAAGACTAATTTTTGGCGCTACCTGCTCCCCATCCTGCGCAATTTATGTTTTGAATCATTGCGTTAATAAAAACGGAGATAAATATCCCGAAGCAGTCAGAGCCGTCAAAAGTCACTTTTATATGGATGATTACATCCAGTCCCATGATACGGTAACGAATGCCACTAAAACAGTTCAGCAAACGATTCAGAGTCTCCAGGAAGGTGGCTTCCGACTCACAAAATTTGTTTCTAATGAACCCGATGTTCTGAAAAACATACCAACACATGACATTGAAGAAAAAAGTGAAATTGTCAGAGTCCTTGGGCAGAAGTGGAATCTGAAAAGTGACACCCTCATTATGAAACCGCTAACCGATTTTTCAACGGACGCAATTGAGTATACTCAGAGGAAAATCTTTAGCCTTGTATGCTCGATATTTGACCCCCTCGGCATACTGTCACCTTTGACAATCCGTTTCAAAATACGTTTCAAGAAATTTGGAATTTTGGGAAAAAGTGGGATGAACCACTACCCATACAAATACGCAGAAGACTTCAGAAAATACTAGATTCATACTTCGAAATGCCTGAAGTACATCTTACCAGAACACTAACAAGTCTTCGTTACTCTGAGAGTAGTGCTGAATTACACATATTTGTTGATGCCTCAACAGCTGCAATGGCAGCCGTAGCGTACCTGCGAATAACACACAACCATTCAGAGATAACAGAAGGTTGTTTCCTGATTGGAAAATGTAAAGTTGCTCCATTAAAGCAAACAAGCGTACCCAAACTTGAACTCGAAGCTGCAGTAATTGGAGTTAGGCTACATTCTACAATCGTGAAAGAATCCTCTTTCGCAATTAACAAAACTCAATTCTGAACTGATAGTCAGGTAGTCCTTGATTGGATTGCATCTTCCAAAAAACAACCTGTATATATTGCGAACCGACTCAGAGAAATTGCAGCATCAACCAAAACAAAACAATGGAGACATATTTCCACATTGAACAATCCAGCCGACCATGGCACTCGTGGCCTAGATCCACGTGAAATATCTCTCAAATGGTTGCAACCTCCAGAGTTTCTGTCATCATCAGAGCAAATCAGTAACCAGGCTGTACCTTCGAAACCAGCTGTCGTAGCAACCACAGCACATACAGCTTCAAATGTTCCAGAGCCAATCATAGACCCAGCACGTTTTTCGTCTTGGACGAAAATGCTACTCACCTTAGCCACTGTCTTTAACTTACTGTTCAGAGCAATGAAACTTCGTGACAGCAAACAACAGTACACAACCGATGACATTGATCTATCTCGGAAGCACTTGATCAGAAATTCTCAAGAGAACTCATTTCACACGGCAGTTTCATCATTAAAAAGGGGCCTCAAGCCCCACAGTAAATGCAAACTACGGTCTTTGAACCCAATCCTCGATCAAAACGGTATACTCCGTTCATGTGGAAGACTTCAATTTGCTCCTGATTCACTTGAAATAGAAAAGTGTCCAATTATTCTGCATGCGAAAGACACAATCACACGTTTGTACCTAGAACACGCTCATCGCATATGCATTCATCAATTTTTTGCTCTTTTTTGTTTTTTGCTGGGTATGGCAAGATTTTTTCAGTTATTTTTGACAAATGAAGTTTTTTTCGCTAATTTCTGTTGAGAACAAAAAATTCACAGGAGAATTTAAGGGACGTTTTTTGGATTTTGATAATTTTCCATAATAGAATGAAGCAGGCAGTTTAAAAAGAACGCTTTTTGATTTTATCTGGCCAAAAACGTTTTTTTTTCGTCAATTTTCGTTTTTTGTAAAAACTGAAGGATGTTATCCAAGTAATGACCTTCTTGGTTCTGTCACAACTAGCTCAAAAGTGACTTTGAACTATGGAATAAAGATTATATAAGAATATCAGGCCAAGAAATTGAAGAAAGTTTTTTGGATTTCTGTTGTCACAAACGAATTTTTCGTCAACTTTCGTTTCTGAATAGCTAATTGAATTTATCCAATTAATGACCTTTCTGGCTCATTAACAACAAGTTCAAAAGTGAGGTTGAACTATTAAAAGTAGACTCTATGACAATATCAGGCTAAAAATTTGATGAACGTTTTTTGAATTTCTGTTTTCAAAAACGTTTTTCTCGACAATTTTCGTTTCTGAATAGCTAATTGAATTTTTACAATTAATGACCTTTCTGGTTCATTAACAATAAGTTCAAAAGTGAGGTTGAACTATTAAAAGTTGATTCTATAAGAATATCAGGCTAAGAAATTGAAGAAAGTTTTTTGGATTTCTGTTGTCACAAACGAATTTTTCGTCAACTTTCGTTTCTGAATAGCTAATTGAATTTATCCAATTAATGACCTTTCTGGCTCATTAACAACAAGTTCAAAAGTGAGGTTGAACTATTAAAAGTAGACTCTATGACAATATCAGGCTAAAAATTTGATGAACGTTTTTTGAATTTCTGTTTTCAAAAACGTTTTTCTCGACAATTTTCGTTTCTGAATAGCTAATTGAATTTTTACAATTAATGACCTTTCTGGTTCATTAACAATAAGTTCAAAAGTGAGGTTGAACTATTAAAAGTTGATTCTATAAGAATATCAGGCTAAGAACTTAATGAACGTTTTTTGAGTTTCTGTTTTCAAAAAGGTTTTTCTCGACAATTTTCGTTTTTAGGAACAATTTCTTGCACTAAGAAGTTGTCATTGCGTTAAATCAATTTCGGCAAGTATGCATCAAAAAATTTGCCTAAAAAAGCAGTGAAATTTTGATAAAAATGGAAAAATTTCAGGTTTTGTCTTTTTTTTCTCTTTTTTGACCTGTAAAAAACACTGATTTTTGGATTGATCTCACCGGGGAACAGGACTTCTGGAGGTGACGTCTGAAACCTCGGGCGATCAGCGACGGTGACGTCTGAAACCGTAGTAGAAAAAAAATCCTCAAGGGGTAACGTCTGACACCCCCCCAAAAAAATCGTCCTTCTGGGTAGCGTCTGTAACCCAAAAAATTGGGCTCCAAAAGTAGTCTTAGTGGTCTAGTAACTACTTTAAGTCAAGTGGAATTATCAAAACTGACAACCGCT
>NC_134473.1:36864024-36996874 GCF_964194025.1 Convolutriloba macropyga | reverse complement strand
CATGCGCTTGACTTGATTGTTTCACAACAAAAGGTTTTCTGTATCTCAACTCTGAAGATACTTTCTTTGAAGTGCGTTTTGAGAACAAACCATTTGAATGAACTTCGTATAGGTTGAGGTGTTTCATTTTTGAGTAACTTTATTGTGTTGATAACATGCGTAGCACGTATTTAATATTTCTAACGATTGCAGGAGGTATTGTTTTCACGAATTAAAACCAAGAATTAGGTGGTGATTCATTATTTACGCACGATGTTTCAGCACAATTTGTTTCAGTAGTAGATGGTGCTGGAAGTTCGGAGGCAAAGTTGCCAGTTATGAGTCAATTTTAAAATAGGTTTTTTTAAACTCTGAGTTTGAGAATGTTTAAGATGTTAAAGAGGGAATTAAAAAGTTGTTTGTTAATGTTACTGCATTTACAAAACATTGCAATTAGATTTTGAAAACGAGCGATTGATTACTTTGTTAAGTTCTAGGCTTGGAGCAGACTCTACTAGTTTTGCTCTATTTTGTCTCTGAGACTCTGTTTTTTTTATGTCTTTATCTCATGCTTTTTGACTGATGTACTTGTTCCAGAATCGTTTTGCTCATGAACTTAACCTGTTAAATTGAGCACTTGATTCAGTATTAACTGAAGCTTATCCTTCTCTTTAGTTGACTAGTCTTTCAGTAAACTTTTGAAAGGTGTCTCTTGGGCAGATAACATAGTCTTGTTGTTATCTTAGCTTGTGATCAGACCTGAGAAAAAAATATTTGAAGGATAAACTAATGCGTCATTTAAAAAAGAAAAAAAATAAGATGAAATTACATTGAAGGTAATAAAACTTCTGTTAAGTTCTGCGTTAATCAATCAAGGTACTCTCTTATTACGTATTTTTAACTTCAGTACATGATCAGAGGCAATTTCTTAGGAGTTAATCATTGGCAAAGACTGATACAGATTCAAATTAAAATTCCGAAAAAGACGATTAAAACTAATTTTCGAAGGCCATTGATTTAACATGAAGGGAACGATTGCTTTTAATTCATCAAAATTTCCTTTCATCTTCAGAAAATTGATTCTAATTGGCTGAACTTCTGATCTTGAATTGGTCGAACCGTTTGTTTTTTCATGTTCGATTTTCAAAACACCACACTTAATTAACTGGCCAGATAAGCCACTAGGTTTTTCGGTAACTTAAAAATGAATTATTTTGATTAGTCGAGTTTTCATCTCCAAGACTTTGGTTAAATCATTTTGATTGATTTAGAGATTGAAATACCCCATATGACTGCTATGGACGTCCAAAATTTATCGGTAAGACATTTTGTTGGAATTTTTGGGGCTTACTTCTGTTTACTTTTTTTTCCAATTTAATATTTTGAATAATAGTTAAGAAAGTTTCAGGTCTGATTGTAGCTAAGAGTATTGACAATCTTTTGATGAGAAATCTCTCCAGAATCTGATCAGAGGGCAAAGTATAGTCGTGTTCCCTAGTTTGCACACTTTTGGTAATTGAGGAAAAAATGAGATTTTTTCAGCTGAAGCGTTGATAAATGAAAAAAATGTTGATGCTTTCGACTATCAGTTGAATTGTCCTCAAATTTTCTCGTTTTCAGACATTAGTATCTATAAATAGATCTAATATTGATTTCAGACTAATTTGTCCTGTTATATTTTTTGCTTTTATGTCGAGCCTGAGAAATACAACTTTTTAGGAAGATTGTATTCTGTGTAGTTTGGCATAGGTCTGAGCAATTATTTTTGTAATATTTTACAAACGTGAGGTATAATCCCTCAAATTTGAGAATAAATGAGAATGGCTGGTTAATTTTAATGCAAAAGACAAAATGTTTGGCATAAAAAGTCCAGAAAAATCACACTTGGGAGAGATATGACCTCTGCCATGAACATAAATTGGGACTAAATTAGTTTGGGGGAAAGATTGGGGGACAAACTGTTACGTATTGGGTATATTGGGTATTGCCGACCTTTGACACTTTCAAAACTTAGTTTGATCAAAACCTCTTATTATAAGTTGCTGTTTAGAAAACTTGAGATATTTTAGACTGATGGCCTCATTGGAGAAGCTGTCACAACACAACCACCAACAACGGAATGGGAGCATATGTATCCCGTGATAGCGCAATCAGTGTTTGGGTTGGATATTTCTTGCTCTGTGATGTCTGTGTTTGGCTGTATTGGAAACATACTCACAATGATCATAATATCCAAATGGCACAATGTCTCATCTGGAGCTGCATTCATGTTCAGTCTCGCTTTCACCGACTTAATGTCTGTATTTTATGACGGAATTCTGGACCAGGTCACAAACAATTCTATAATATTTATTTCGCAAGCAGATGAATCTTAATTAAATCATAACAACCTGCAAGATTCATTAAGAAGCTTTCAAAAATCCAATGGAAAATATTTTTTAATTTTTCAATTTGATCAAAAGTTTCTAAATGTACCATAAGTCAAATTCACCTGAGAAATCATAACTCGAATGCTTGATTCTGTAAAATATGCTGCTACATATTAAGATACTCACAAAAACTCACTTTGCTTTAACACAGTTTATACAGCTGCGATCACTAGGACAAATTAATTATTATCTCAGTATTTGGTTCTTGCGGGACTGAAAAGAGCTGATACAACAGTCGCAAATTTTGTGAAAACTCTTTCAATCTTAGTAGTTTTTACAATCATTTTTTTGGGGGAAATTAGTACTTTGGGCGGAGCGTACAAACTAATTGCAAGTTGACGTATCGATACGATTGCAAATTGCTTTCAAGTAAAATTGTACAAAATGCTTCTCTAGAACAATGCGTCTCAAGCAGTGATGATCTGCGATAAACTTCATTCCATTTGACTTCCAAATAATAGCTATGCATCAAACGCTCATTTTGAGATTTTTTTCGCGCGCACTTTCTTTTAGAACACAGCAGCGTTCTAATCACAGATTCTTCTAAAGTGTGATGGTGCTGATCAGATCCACGGAGTCCAGTTGATAGCAAATATCCGTCCCCTTTCCAATTTCTTTAGCTTTGTTCAAAGTTTAAGTTCATCCCCTTTAAGATCATCTATTGGGTCACAAACATGCATCAATGGCATACTAAACAATTTGTTTTTTCAACACTTGGTTGGGTTTTCTTCTCATTTATAAACTCTCTTAGTGCTGGATTTTCTTTAGTTTCAATTGGTTTTGGTCAAATGATGTTTCAAAGAGGCGTTAAAACTTAGTGATAAAATGGTTTCCGAGAACAGTGGTTTCCGAGAGCATCCTTCTGTGTCTGTTTCAAACAGTGAAATCAAGGACCAAAATCCATTACTGTTTCCAATCTTATTTGAGACATGGGGAGTTTATCTCCTCAAAAATACTAGTTTTATCACTCCAGGAAGTATTTTTGTAGGAAGTTAAAACTTGTACAGCGTTTAATTTCATAGGTAATCCGAAACTCTGAATGAACAAAAAACGGCGAACAACCAATCCGAAATCCGACTAATTAATTCAACTGCAGTGATAAGTCAGTTTTTTCTGCATAAAAGCTCAAAAAACAAATGATGCTCAGTTTAGTTTACGTTATTGTTTTAATATGAACATTTTCTATAAATAGATCGCCAATAATAGTGCCAGCAGTTTACTTGTTCCGACCCCACTTGTGGGGGGAGGAACTATATACTCAAATGTGTTTTTTTTGTTCAGACAGTTTTGGCCGATCTATATATTCGTCGTAGAGAAATGTGAGTGGTATCATTAAAAAGCTCGTCCAGCGTAGAATTCGAAACTAAAGACATTTTTCTGAATTTCGTTTTTTTCGAGGAGTTATTGAGGATAGAAATTTTGTGTGAACACGAGATATTTGGCATGATTTTGTTCACTTTTAGTGTAAATTTTCTTGAAATTAAGGTCTTTTTGATAAAAACTATTCATTCAAAATTACCTTTCACGCCATAAAATGAATCAATTTTGAATTCGTAACAGAAAAAAGGTGATAAAAAGACTAGTTCTGGTCTCATAGGGAAGTATACTATAAAAAAATTCGATTTCTATTTGAGAGCTCTTTTTTTAGAAAACTTTTCATATTTTCTTTTGTTTTCTTAAGTCCCCTAGAGACTAGTCACTACAAACCTAGAGAATAGTTCAGACAAACCTGATTTACAGTTTAATGAAGCCCAAGGAACAAAAAACTCGTTTTCAAGGAACCGCTCGTGTTTTTTTGGCTTCGACTCCGAGTTTTCGTAATTTCAAATGAAATTTTGATTTTCTCTTTGAGGCTTTACTAAGTTTTTGGAGTCCAACGGCTTAGAATCATTGATTGAAAGTTTAATAGGTTTCGCGATCAGCATTAAGATAATCTATATAGAGCTCTGAGTGGACAGGTAATGGCTGTTAATAGGTAAAAAATGAATTTTTGAGAATTTTTTTAGTATTAGTCTATCACAATTTTAATTTCATGAATTGTAAGTCAATCACAGTAATAACAGGAATCCCATCCTTTCTAATGCAACCAAAATTAATCTGGTTAGCGTTTTTATCTTCTAACTATTTGTTATATGGCTTCAATGCCACAAGATTTCAATTTTTTTTTAAAAAATGGATATTATTGTTTTATTATTTTCTCTTGAAATCTTATCACATTATCCTGATATTGATATCCCCATTGGCTTAGAGAAGAAGTTCAACGGATCATGGATAAAGTTTTTAGAGAAGTGCTTATGTTTTAAATGGCTTCGACACTTTCTTCTCGCACTTTTCTACGGAATTTTTGGTTTTTCCTGCATTTGTTGTTGTTTCCATAATTCTAATACTTATCGTGATGGACCCCCTCCTTTCTGCATCAGCCAAAGTTAATCTAGTTAGCGGTTTTGTCTAACTATTGGTGTTATGACTTCGATGCACGAGTTACCATAATTTTATTGTAAATTTTTGGATATTTTTTCCGTAATTATAGTACTTTTTGGGATCTTAACACGTTATCATAATATTGATAGTTGCATTGGCTACATGATGAAGTTCATACATACAGTCTGCAGTGAAAAACTTATGTTTTAAATGGCTTCGACACTTTGTTCTCGCACTTTTAAACATAATTTTTTTATTTTGCCTGTCTTTGTTGTTGTTTTCATAGTCAATGACTTATTGCATTGTCTTATTGATGACCTATTAATCACAAGTTTTCTTGTAGTCTCATCGTGTTGACAGCATTTGGTTTCAATGGCATTGATACTATGGTTTTCTCAAAACTTTTGTGGTTTTAATGTATTAGTTCATGTTTGTTGATTTTTTGGTGCCAAAATTTAAGAAAATCTAATTGCTAAAGTTAAAGGAACGTAGAAGGCTGAAAAATTCATTTTTTAACGGCTTCGACACCTTTCTCGCTCAATTTTTTTGATTTTGATGTTTTTGCCTGTGTTTTATTCTTTAGGTAGCCGTAAAATGCTGACCGGTCTCATAAATATGCAGTTGGGGATTGAAAGAATGATTTTACCATAAGCAGTCAATTTATACCAAATAGTTTTAAAGTTTAATAAATTTTACTTTTTTAAATTTTTTAGTTTTCGATTTTTTTTTCATTTTTTGTTCTTTTCGTAACTTATTCTCATCAATGAGGGTCCCATACAATTCCCTGTATTTTTAAAAATTATTATGTTAACTGATATTACGACGTAACTGATGTTTTGTTTGTAGGACAATATGCGTTTTCATAAAAATTTATGTGAATGGATCATTTGTGTTTCTTTTTCTCTTCCTTAAGCACAACCGCGTAGTAACAGATCCCAATGATTTTCAATTGTGACCCAATTGAACTTACTTTTTCATTCGAAATAATTTTAACTGAATTAGTATAAATAGAAAATGAAATGTCAATACATAATTTTCAGATAATAGCTAATGATTTTAATAGCTTCATAATTTGCGTTTTCGCGTTATATGTAATTTGTTGTTCGTAATTTTTTGAGGTTTTCTGCATCTTCAATCCGTTCCTATGGCTTAGTCTAAGCAAACACAGATCCTATCATTTTTATTATGATTTTTGAGTAAATTTATCAAGACTTATTTTGTTAAAAGCTAATGATTTTGAATGCTTTTGAAATTATTTGGTTTAAAATATTTTGGTTGATTTTTGATTTTCGCCTCATTATTTCTTCTTTTCGCCGACTTGTTACCTAGTCTCATTAAGGAAAAGTACCATCTACTGTGTAATTAGGAAGAAGTAAATTTGTGTAGTTAGGGTTTTGTCTGATTGTAAATTTACGTTGTTACTAGGTGCTTTTTAATTTAGATATGGGTTTTTGGTGTGAAATTTTTGTTTTTTTTTGTTGTTATTGTTTTTTCTCGTACTATTTTCAATAGCAGATCTGTTGTAATGAGGCATTGCATTATCTAATTCAATTAATAGTTTGGTTGTGTAACGATTTTTTCAAACTCAAACATATATTTTTTATTATCTCTACATATATTTTTAATTATCTCTTTGTCCAAAATGTAAGTCAAAAGACGGTTAAGTCAAAAATGTAGATGAGCGGGGGTCGGAACATCGTGTGCGAACGCACGTTAACGAGCATTTACATTGCCAAATATTAGAAAATCCGATTATTTTGTTTGAGCTAATTTTTCGTCAGCTATATCGGATGGCTTAACCCTTTCTCCAAACAAAGCGCAATGGAATATGAGACAAAATCAACCAGAAAGTACAAAGCTATTTTTTACAAGGGTTCTGGGGCAGAAAATGGCGCCAAATTATTGGTTTCAAATTTGACAACCTTGGAATCATATACATAACTAAGCACAGTTAAGATTAAATGAAGTCAAGTGAACCTCGGTTTGTAAATTTTCAACAATTTTTTTTCATGAGTTTTTTTTAGATGTGTAGAATGTGTTTCGTTTTATCGTTAGCAATTTCTTATGTATAGGCAGAAAAAAACACAATGGGTACCTCAATCAATTTTTTAGATAACATCTTTATTAACCTTGACCCGTTGAGGCACCCATTGTGTTTTATTTTGCCTAAATGATGCATAACAGTATTCACTAACGATGAAACGAAACAATTTTGATTAAAATTTTTCTCTGCGAATTTCTTTAAGGGGTAGTTACACCATCTCTGTTTTCTTACAAATGCATAACTTTCACAAAACAACTAAATAAAGAGCTTAACACTTTTATGTTAATCTTTTACCTTGATTTAATTAGCCGGTGATTATTAAACAAAGTATGTTGACAACTGATCCGATGAAATAACAGATGAAAACAAAATTGTATTACGTTGATTCCGGAACAATAGATTTCATAAAACTGACCTGAGAGATTCAAATATTGAACTGCGAGATTCAAATTTTGTTTCACAAAACGAATTGTCAAACTATAGCTCCCACATGCTGGTGCCTTGGTATCCATATTGGGCCAAACATAACAGGTTCACATACTGCATTTATTTTAAAGTAAAATGGTACTGCAACTCGTGCATTGTCTCGTGAAAAGAAAATCACCCCTTCTCGTGTGAATTCGTACAAAAACTAGTGCAACAGGTGGAAAACTCGACTCACCATTTCTAATGACCTTCATGTTTATTTGAAATACGTTATCACATCTGCCTCGATCTGTTTGCTCATTGTTGAGATTTTTTACCCACATCTCAAAGCCGCTGCCACTTTTCATTGAACAACAAATAAAGAAACGGTTTTCGCTCCAGCTCCCGTTCATCAAAAACTATAACTTAAAATTATACCGCTGATGCACTTAATCTTAGCAATCAATATTGGCTGGACTAATTTGGTGAAGGGTAGAACTATTTTTTCCCGCTAGAACTAATACTCAATTCAGAAATTTTGAAATTTTTGACACAGAAAATGTGTGTCTCTTTTTATTGTAAATGTGTGTCTCTTTTTATGCAAAATTTTTGCTTGACCATTTTGTTCTAGAACATTCTTTCGATTTCACTTCTTGAGCGAGGGTTTCAATAAAACCGACTGTGAGAGATTACAGTGAATAGTTCCTGTATCCTATTGTTCACAGTCCTAGACCGCCATCCATGATAGGTTTCGAACTCATCCCTGGTCAGAAGTGTTTGCATCGTAATAGTTTCTCTACACTATGATCCCTTCTAAACTGTTTGCCTCGACAGTCGTTCGAGTTAAATTCGTTCGTCGTTAGTCGGCGTATGATTTTTCCTAGTTTAAAGTTACTTTTAATTGTTTTCTGTAATCATTAAGGACTAGAAAATTATTGTGGCTATGGTCACGAATATTACCTAAGCAAAATGGATAAACAGGTTTGGAGTTTTGTCATTTTTAGTGCGGTTACGGTTTTTCAGGACAAATAACACCTTGCTACCCTTATTATGCAACAATTTTCTCATCAGTTGTTGAATGATTATGCCTCCAGTCTGGGGAAAGGACAATGAGGCTGTATTTAAACACATTCGTTCACTTTAACATTTTCTACTAATATTGCACAATTTCCTCTGTAGACATTAAGGCGCAATAAATCCTGATGAAATCAAACATGAAAACTTTTGACAATTTGTTTGAGTAATAGCGTAGATTTCATGCGTAAGCCACGTAAAAAACTAAACCTGAAATTAAGACCGGCAAAATGATTTAAATCTACCGGACTTGTCATCTAATTGAGTAATTTTATCGTTGGTCATTTGTTAAAAAAAAGAAGACACCAGACATATGCAGCATGTCATCTTTGTGTTATTTAAAGGCTCTGCTCTTGTTGGGGGTATTCATCAATCGTGTGAACAACATTCTATGCGCTTTCTGCATGTTTTTCAACTACGCCACGACTATGTGTGCTTTCCACCTGACCATCCTGTTCGGTCTTGACAAATGCTTGGCCGTCAATTTCCCATTTGCCTATCGTCAATATGGGAAACCCAAGGCATGCGTCATATCAACAATTGTCGTCTATATACTAGTCGGGTTCTATAACTTATATGCTCTTTTTGTTTTCCGAATCGACCCCGAATCGGGCGATTGCCGACCTTACGACTTCAGCATTATTGGGACTGTTTTCTTCTACGAAATTCGACCATATACCAGCTCAGCATTGGTTGCATTTATTCCATTTGTTTTGAGCGCAATAATTACGACTCTTACTGTTTTGAAAATAAAGATGATGGCTCGCAAACGATCGGCTACTCAAAATCGTGACCAATCAAAAGCACCTGTTCAAAGTCGTCGCGATTCGGAAATAACTCAACAAATGATTGTTGTATGTGCTCTCTTCTGCATGTTGAGCATTGTGAATACGACTTTAACTCAAGTGGTTTTTAGTATTGACATTAAAACAGCGCGTGAACAAATGATTGTAACATTGTTGGATCGTATAATGTCTAACAGCATAGCTATGATCAATTCGGCTAATTTCTACGTGTACATTTTATTTGGCAAAAAATTTCGGGCTAACTTTGTAAGCTTGTTCACAAGAGACAAAACCTTTGGTCAAATAACGAGAAGCCAGCAACGAAGCGGAGCTGTGGGCTCTTGAATGAGAAACGAACGTCAGAAAAATGAAATGGAACGCAGTACATCATTGAAAATTTCTATGATGCAAATTTGTCATTTGTTCGAGCGTAACACCCGCATTATAACCGAACCCTAACAATTCTTCTATCACTTACCATCAAAAATTCTTTGAATATCCCTCTCCCCCTCCCTGTGAACAAAATTTGTGCTTTCAAGAGTGGGTGTGAACAAAATAACGCGTGTTTTAGCATTATGATAATGATGAATGGTCTCAAAATTATATCAAAAAGGTGTAAATATGTCAACTGTAGATGGCCAAGTTCTCCCGGGGGAGGGCTACAGTGCCAATTTTCCCGGGAGGGGGACTTCATATTTGTAATGAATGCAACCCTTTGATCTCTTTAGTTTTAGAAACATCCCCTTCTTTTTTACTAAACTGTAAGCTCCAAAATATCACTAATAATCGCTACTTTAAACCTTTTATTCTGTATTAGATTCAATCAAAAAACATATTTGAAATAGAATTTGTCGAATATTCATGACGTTGAGCGAGCATATGTTTTACCCAGTTTCGAATCTTCGGGAGCAAATTGTTGTTATGATTTTTTTAGGCGGGATAAAATTTCTTGAGTCCCCTGGCTCACTACATATGATTACAAGGCTGACAACTGTAAGACGACAATTGGTTCTAAAATGCCATATCATTCTATAAATATTCATTGACAATAATTTACAAAATAACTAAATTTTAAGGCAGGTAATCTAACTGGTGGCTCGATTTATTTTAGAATTGGTTCAACTTGTCAACAAAAAACAATTGAATTTGAAGTGAACTATTGTATATTTAAAGCTACGGCGACAGTAATCTACAAAAAACGTTATTTCATATGAAGCAAATTTATGTGGAAAAATATTGAAAAGTGTGAGTGATTGACATTGAAGGATTCATTAGTTTCTAAATCCAAAAAAATCAGAAAACAATCCAATTGTTTGAAAATGAGCAACTAAAACTAATTGCGACAAAATGAACTGAACCTCAAAGGAGGGTTTTACTTTTTCGAGAAAAAAATTTTGGAATGTGACAAAATCAAAAATTGTTCAGAAACAATGCCAAATCTTGAGGAAACTAATAACTTCATATTGTTTATCTGATAATTTATTTGAGTTTTTATGAAATTTTAAAAACCAGCTGGACATGTAAGATTTTCACTAGTTTAACAATGTTAAAAGCATAACAAAATCACTTAGAACAAATAATGTGCCCAATTTCGGGGTTTTTTTACCCCATTAATATGATTTATAAAGTTATGACGACACTTACTATCGAAGTCAAAAACCATTTGAAAAATAAAAACGAAAAAACATTAGTTTTTTACAAAGAGGTTGCCACTCTTTTGCTGAGTCAAAGATACAGGTTCACAAAATTAACGTAATAAAGTGGCAAAGCTGAAAAATTGGCTGTGTTTTTCTGAACAATTTTTCTTTAAAGTCCAAATAACAAAAGTTTTTCAAAGGCAAGATACTACATAGACTAAGTAGTTTTCCTTAGGGTTCCAGTAGGTTCCTTCATTAGTGAGTTGAAGTCATAAGTCTTTAATATCTCAACAAATATAACAACCAGAAGCTTATTTGCCATATAAGTTTGTATTTGCCAAAAAACGAAGCTTCGGAAAAAATTGGAAAAAACAGCAACCAATACAATCCTAATAATTTTTTGGATTGTAAAAATCTACCATTGGACCAAAAGCAGCCTTGAAAATGCTGCTCGTCTATTAACAACGAGTATTTATAGGACAAAAATAAATATCAAGAGTGAATATTTTTTTTAATGTATCTACTTAACCTACAAAAAAATCTAGTTAGCAGAACCAGCTTATCTAGTCAGCAGAAACAGCCTAATTTCAACTATAGAACGTTCTCAAAGGAGGCAGAGTTAAATCAGGCTCTCTTCGGAGTTTGAGCTGATATTGCCATAAATTTTTCGGTCTGGAAAGCCAGCAACTTTAAGGAAAGTGTGCTAACGGATCATAATTGGCGCTTTTTGATGGAAAAAATCTGAGTTGTGAAAAAATTACCCCAAAAACTCGGATGAAACGTTTCAGCAAAACTCTGTTCTAAAGTTAAGACCACATATACTGTGTTTAAGAAAATTTTTTTTCCAGCAAAATTGTAAAACTACGGAAATCGTTAACGATAACGAAAGAAAAAACTTCAATTTGCACAAAAATTTAAAACTCGACAGGTCCGCCAAAAAAAAATCGAAAAAATTTCGATCTAATTTCTGTGCTGGACAGGCTAGCTGATGATACCGGTAACAGCTCTCTGAGATGTATAATTGATCAGCCAAAATTGATTGAACAAAAAACAGTTGGGCGTATAGTTCGTCCCTCACTAAGGCGAGTTGGAACAAATAAAAAAGTTTCGAAGTTACTTTTTTTTACCGAACAAGTACCATCGCATAAATATTTATTCGAATTTCAGTCTTATTCAGAATAGGAAAAGAGATTGCACCTCTGTGTTACCCTTAGATGGAATGACAAAAATGCTCTAATGTTTCAAATTTTGTCTCACGTAAGCAGAATTACTGAGGTGAAGAAGTCATTTCGAAATATCCCATGATCAGTTAGTTCTTCCTTTAGATTGGCTCATGACCTACCATTTTTGATCATTCCAAAAATTGCTACACTGTTTTACATTATTACAATTGCTTGACTGTTTAGTCACAACAATTGCTAGCCTATTTTACATTATTACAGTGGTTGAAGTTTTGTCGGAAAACTAATGTAAAAGTTGCGTTAAAAACAATAATTTTCACCGCATAATTCTGCATCAAGTTGACACTTTGACTCGGGTAGGTTGTTAGTCCGGTTTCCACAAACATGTTGTCAGCGAAAAAATTGTGTTATTAAAGAAAGCAAGAATTAGTTACCGCAAGCAGACAACCAACCAATTATCAATTGTCTAATTCGTAGAACAGAACCCCTTTGCACAATCTTGCTGTAAACACAACACTGATTTGCGTATCCATTCATACGAGTGCTTTTAAAAAGGACTGTTGTGAGATTTGGAATTTACTTCTTCAAATGAGCCAACTTCTGATTGTTTTTAAATAATTATTTGACATGGTAGTCCCACGATAAAGATTACCTGAAAAAAGTGCTACTTCTTTGTGTCGTTTTGCCTTAGGAATTATTTTTCGTATCTTTGTTTTGCTGATTAATTGAGATCAATTACACTTTGTGTGGTTATAAAAAATCAATCTTCGATTTTGTGTTGCAAGTTTCAAAAAAAGATGTGTTTCGAAACAAAAATTCGAATCTTCTTATATAGTTTCCTCTCTAATTTAGCAGAATTTTTCAAACGTTTCATTAGCTCATCTCAAAATTGGACCATTTTGAACTCTTAAAAAAATGGACCCTTATAATTCGGACTCGTAATTAAAACTGGCTAAATTGAGCGAGCGAAATCATTGAGGCTGGCCATTTGATCAGTGCTATTGAGACTCTCTCCGAAATATAACACCAACTGTAAGATGATAACAGTAGTAGTAGTAGTAGATGTAGTAAAAGACTTTATTAGCTGCATTGAGAGCTCAAATACAAAAATATGGGCTAAAATAATGAAAACTTTTCATTAAACATGACAGAAGTTTAAAAATTTTGGGGAGTATGATATGGCCAATCTTTTGAGATTTTTTTAAGGATCAATGAAATACGCCCAACAATTTCTACTACAAGCCACAAAAAACGCCTAGCTTATCGCACTTAGCGTTCTCGGCATTGTAATTTCGCTCCTCAGCTATTTCAAGTGCCACCTCTGCCTTCTTTGCCGCATTAGAATCCTATGATCTGATTTTTTTCTTTTGCTTAAGAATGGCTCATGAATTACCGTTTTTGGTCGCAACAATTGCTAGCTTGTATTACATTTTAACCCGTGTCGAGTTTTTGTCGAAAGAATAATGTCACAATAGCCACATAAAAGAGGTAATTGTCACGGCAGAACTTCCGCATCGATTTGACACCTTGACCACGTCAGGTTGTTTGCCCTATTTTCAAATAAATCTTGTCAGCGAATAAATATGGGTCAGAAAGGAAGCAAGAACTAGTTACTGCAAGTTATTTTACGTAAGCCTTAACGTAAGCCTTATCAATGATCTAGTTTGTAGAACAGAACCATCTTGCTGCAAACGTACCCTTTTGTGCGTACTTTACTCAACAAACGGATATTGTACGATAGTACTGATGGCACTGTACGGAATTGCTGATGGTATGTAACTACTCATTCGAATTTTAAAATGGCAGTTGTGCAAATTGGAATCGATTACTTCAAATGAGCCAAATTGTGATTTTTTTAAAACAATTATTTGACATGGTAGTCCCACGATAATGATTTCTTGACAAAAAAGCTACTTCTTTGTGTTTTTGCTTTAGGAATTAATTTTTGTATCTTTGTTTGGCTAATTAATTGAGTTCAATTACAATTTGTGTGGTTATCAAAAATCGTTCTTCGATTTTGTGTTGCAATTTTCGAATAAGGGTGTGTGTCGAATCAGAAATTTGAATCATTAACCACAATAAACAGGCTCCTGTTTGCTGTGAGCGTTTCAATAGCTCATCACAAAAGGACCAACTTCGACTCTTATAGTTTGGACTCGTATTTAAAACTGGCAAATTGAGCGAGCCAGAACAGTTGAGGCAGGCTCGATGAATAAAGGTTTTGCTAGTCCCTCCAAAAAGTAAAACCGACGGTCAGATAATACGACCAATCTTTTGAGAGTTTTTTTCAAGATCAACGAAAGACGCCCAAAAGTTTCTACACTAAACGATACAACAACAACGCCTAGCTTATCGCACTTAGCATTATGATCTTTGTAATTTTGCTGCTCAGCTATTTCAAGCGTCACCCCTGCCTTCTCTGCTGCAATAAAATCTTATGATTAGTTTTTTTCTTCCTTTAGGCTGTTTAAAGATTTACCGATTCTTGTTGAAACAATTACATGCCTGTATTACATTTTAACCCGGGTCCAGGTTTTGTCGAAAAAATTACACGAGAATAGCGGTGAAAAACAGTTTATTGTCACGGCAAGACTTCGGCATCATGTTGACACCTCGACCAGGGTAGGTTACTTGTCCTATTTTCAGATAAATCTTGTCAGCGAATATATTTGGGTTTGAAATGGAGCATGAACTAGTTACCGCAAGCTATCAACGTAATCCTTATCAATTGTCTAATTCGTAGAACAGAACCATCTGTCTGTGGATATACTTTTTCTTGTTTATACTTTACTCATCAAAACAGATTTTGTACTACAGTACTGATGGTACTGTACAGAATTACTGATGGTATGTAACTATTTCTTCGAGTTTTAAATTGAACAGTTGTGCAATTGCAATCGACTTCTTCAAAGAAGCCATTTTCTGATTCTTTGTAGAAAAAAATTATTTGACATGACAGTCCCACGATAATGATTTCTTGACAAAAGTGCTACTTCTTTGTGTCTTTTTACTTTAGGACCACCATGCTCAACTGCAGCAATCCCTCAGCGATCAGAGAGTCGAGCAGGCACATAGTCTCGAGCAGGCACATGTGTGGCGAACTCAGTGAACCAAGCATCAGCCGACGTACAAAATGTTGCACTGCCACCACTTCAGCTTCCTATGCAACCTCCTCGGCCCCCGACACCTGTTAAGCCACCATTGACCTCCAACATTTTTGTACCCAATTTTTCAACAAAGCCAAAGGCAAATCAAACCATGGATCAGCCTGCTTTACATCTGAGCTAGAAAAGTGCTAGTATGCTTGGTCAGTTGCATCTGCCCAACGCTTTTTTTGCACAACAACTGAATCTACCTCAAAGTAAAATTCCACAAGAAACTCCCCAGTACCAACCCCA
This sequence comes from Convolutriloba macropyga, assembly GCF_964194025.1. Classification (NCBI taxonomy): domain Eukaryota; kingdom Metazoa; phylum Xenacoelomorpha; order Acoela; family Convolutidae; genus Convolutriloba; species Convolutriloba macropyga. Next base: position 36,981,521 of record NC_134473.1, on the reverse strand, counting down.
TGCATAATCGTCCTCCACCTCCGTACCCACCTGTGAACCCTCCACCTTTTCTCCCACCTCAACAATTAGATATTCTTCAGCGTTCCGTGATTCCGTCCTTTATCCGTGTGTCCATTCACCCCAAGCCCGCCTAGTACCGTTTCCTAGCGCACTAAAACGGCCCCTTAACTGTAATTTTGATCAAAACCTGTGGCCTTTTGTTCTCAGAATAACCCCTAACGTAAATCAGCCAACAAGTAATGCAGCCAAATTAAACAAAATTCAACCTACCCTACCCCCGAACACTGCTAACCCCGCCATCGGTCATCCAATACCGCAATCGTTTGCCCCAAAAAACGTTAATATCAACCACATAGCAACCTGTAGCATCCCCATTAACCCTTTCAGTACAACTACTAACATCGCGCCTCCTTTTCTCACGCTCGTTACACCTCCAAAATTTGGGCATACCACTCCAATACCATTGTGCTGGGGTGACTCACCGCATTCCAAACCTCAGGCTCCACTAGCCAAAAATTTAAGCCTGATTAAGACATTGGCTGAAGCCATAACTAGCAAGAGGAATGACTCGCTACCCGAATGAAAGTTGTCCCATTACAATAAGGATCCCGTACAGTGGCACGAATGGTATTGTCAATTTAAAAGTCAAGTTGACTCTTGGTCCCTAACTAATAACGTCAACTGACATACCCTATGACTTTCGTAACAGGTAAAGCTAAAACAGCTGTAGCTGAGTTCGCCTACTGTGGCACAATGTACAAAGACGCACTGAGGACCTTAGGAGGTAAATTTGGCCAACCACGGGTGGTCGTAAGTGCACATTTGGACAAACTCGGCAGCTTTCCACCAGTGAAGATGCACAATAGCGACAGCATCATTAGCTATTCAGGGTGCATTTCAAGTCTTGTCGGGGACTTTAAATCACTCTCATACGATTTGGATTTAAAGAATGCTGCGCTTCTCAACACTGGTGCACAGAAATTTCCCCCAATATAAAGGAGTCATGGTCACTTTTCACTGTCAAAAAAGCATTGGAGAATTCTATTCTTCTGGAGTTCAACAATTGGTTAAAGAAGCAGGCCAAAGTGCACAATTTAATGAAGCAAACCGCAATTAAAACCAAAACTGAGGTTACCGTCAACCCAGTAGCCGTGTCACAAGTTGCACCAAAGGTATCTGATGCAAATACGCAACAAAACAGTTTTCAAAAACCACAAGAGGGCGCTGCGTCAACAGCTATCTCAAGCTGAATTGTATGCAAGGGCAGTCATCGGCTGTGGGAATGTCGTGTGTTTAAGGAAAAGACTCCAACACAGCGAGCCAAGATCGTGGCTGAAACAAAGCTCTCTTTCTCTTGTTTGCGTGTTAAACACATGTTTAGGCGATGCCCAAGGCCCCGTAAATGTACGAAAGATGGCTGCAACAGCTCCTGTAACACTTTACTTCACGGAATTGAACGGGTTTTTCCAGCTAAACCCTCAAATAACAACATCAAAAATTCGATGTTGAATGCAGGTACTAGTAGGCCAACTACTTGTCAACAGCAACTAAGCAAAACGACCACTGTCTTCTGTCACTCATTTTAAAGGAATCCTGACGGAACTAAAACTTACTAAATCTTTTGATACTTGTACTACTGCCTTGGTTTTATGCGATACCGCTTGCAGTAACTCTTGGGTGTCCGATAGTCTCGCAGCTACACTCGGTTTGCAAGGCACCGCATTGAAACTTAACGTCAAGGGTATAAATACAGACGAACTTATCAAAGTTAAGTACCTTATAAAGAACAGGACTTCGAAGCATTAAATGTATGTCCCTATGTGAGGGAAACATTAAACGTAGGTTCCGACATCATTGACGTTAAGTCCAGGCAAGAAACTTACCAATATCTGGCCGTCCTAGATCCAGTAAGAAATAGCTATGAAGACATTGAGATGATACTTGGACAGGATGTCTACCATGACATCGGCCCGTTAGAGTAATTTTCAGCCCACTCCCGTCAAGTTCAAGTTTAGTTTCGACGTGTTTCGAAGCCAATATTAAACAGGATTATGAACTCGCTTGTCAAGTTATGTCATGGTATGATATGGAATCGTACGGAGCGTACCTACCACATCATCCAGTAATCAACCCGAACAAACCAGGGAATGTGTGTAAGGTACTAAATGGTGCAACGAAGTTTCACGTTACTTCTTTGAACAAATCTTTGCTAACTGGCCACGGCATGCTCCAGAACTTAATCCATCTACTACTTATCTTTCGTCAACATCAGTTTGCCGTGTCCGCACATATAGAAAATATATTACTCCAGGTTGGTGTCCCTGACAGTGACCAGCCGCTGCCGCGTTTTTCGTGGCGGGAGGACACCACAACAAACGTTGTAGTGTATCAATACACGCGCCATATGTTTGGGACTAAAGACTTGCCCACTTGCACTAACTATGCATTGCAACGCTTGGCCCGAGACAACACAGGTCAATACCCGGAAGCAACCAAAGCCATCCTAGAAAACTTCTACATGGCTAACTAATTACATTCGGTGGAGTCCTCTGAGAGGGCTCTCCATATATTGAAAGAATTGTTGCATCTTCTCCATTTAGGTGGGTTCAAGCCTACTAAGTTTGTAAGCATTGTACAAAATCTGACTGATCAAATTGATGAGTCACCTCAGTCCACCGAACCAAAAGTAATCGCGTCATCTAAGGAGGAATTTTTGCATGTGCTTGCGTTGAAACGGGATCACAACAAAGATAACCTAGTGGTGAGTCGATGCACCTCCAATACAGTAACAGAGTCTTTAACACAATGTTTGGTATAGAGTCCAGTGTCTAAGGTGTTCGATCCCATTGATCTAGTGGCACCATTTACCGTTGGTGCTCGGTTGTTATTATAAGACATCTGGCGTGTCCGCAGGCAGCATTGGGATGAAGAGCTACCGAAGAGCACAGTAGAAATGTTCCTCGAATTGAATGAAGAACTACCCCAGCTTGCAGAAATTACTATACCGAGGAAATACTTTTCGGGAAACTTTCAACAACTGGAACTACACCTGTTTGGCGATAGTTCACAAGAAGTTTTCAGTGCCATGGCATTTCTCCGAGCTCGAGTAACTGCTTCGAATGGGACCCAAACGGAGCTTGCGTTTGTCCTCGGTAAAGCTCGTGTAGCACCTATGAAGCTGATGACAGTTCCAAACTTGGGATTAAAGGCAGCGCTAATGACCGGTTGATTAAAATAGGACATCTTTCAAGCTCTCACAGTGAACGTCAACAGGGTTTTCATGAGAACCGACAGCACTACTGTTTTTCATCAAGCACCGTATTTTTATTGCAAACCGTGTTAGCAAGATCTTAGAACACAATAGCGTTGACGAGTGGAACCATGTAACCTCAACTCATAACCAAGCAGACGCCGGTACTTGTGGTATGTCAGCTGAGACTTTGCAATCAAGTAGCAGGGCGAGGGGCCCGGCATTCCTAAGAACCAAGCAACTCCAGTTCGAACCAAGCACTGAAGTTGCTGATAACATCAAACTCGGAATAGAAACTAAAGAAAATGATAATAATAACACATCCATGGCCGCATCCGCAACTAAATTAAATATAGAACAGCCCACGCAACTAATCCCCTTCGATAAGTTCAGTTCCTATCAAAAATGGCTACGGATAACAACATACATACTCCGACTCTTACCCTCACATGAATGCTACCGTAATGTCGATAGTAGTATAGTAGATCCCACAGAGATTGACGAAGCTGAGCGTCATCTTCAGTATCTCTTTCAAGGAGAATCTTTAAATTCCGAAAGAAGTGATCTTCTGGGAAACAAATCCGTTAAATGCAGTAGCCGTATTACCCCGTTTCCCCCTTTGTCGGACGAAATGGTCTAATCCATTCGGCTCGCCGCATAAAACGGTTGGTCAAAATTGATTTTGATGTAAAACAGCCTATCGTTCTCGCCTCATGCTATATATTTTTTTACACTGTTTTGGCGGTATAAACACGTAAAAACCCACCATCAAGGCGTTGACTATCTGCGGGCTAAAGCATAGGAACGCTATATCATCCTTAATTACGGTCCTCACTGCGTTCGGTTAGATCCAACTGCGTCACGTGCAGAATGTTGCACGCGGCCACTATTCAACACATCATGGCTGACCTCCCAGTAAAAAAACTTGCATACCAGTCCCCTCCCTTCGCCACAAACACCGGGGTCGACTACTTCGGCCCGTTCTACGTTACTGTGCGTAGGACTACCGAGAAGAAGTGGGGTTTCCTCTTCACTTGCTTAACTACTTGAGCTGTTCTTGTTGAAATTGCCCCGTCAATGGACGCCAGTTTAGGCGTAATGGGGAGTGGAGCGGTTTGTCTGCCATAAGGATACATTTGCAATTATATGGTTAGAGCATGATACCAACTTCGTCGGCGCGGAAAAAGAACTACGCGGGAATGTCGAAAAGTGGAATACTATCTATATTGCAGCAGAACTTGCCCATAATGGCATTAAGCGGAGATTCAACCTGCCCAGCGCGCCACACCAAGGTGGTATCTGGGAAGGGTTAGTAGGTAGTTTCAGGCGAATACTTTTTACTATCCTCCGTACTCGTAGTCCTACTGACGAAGTTTTGAACACTAATTTTTGTCTCGTTGAATACGCACTGAACGTACGCCCGTTAAAGTCCGTAAGCGCCGAGCCGTCCGACCTAGGCGCAATAACACCTAACCATTTTCTACTCGGTAACCAAGCAACAACAAGTCCGTCAGTCGTTGGCGTTGACGAGTTTGATCACCGTAAGCGTTACACACGCTCACAGTCTTACGCTAAAGCTATTTGATCACGTTGGATCAAAGAGTACGTAACAGCGCTGAAAGTGGCAGAAGCCTGCCGTGAAACACCTTAGGTCCGGTGACCTGGTCTGGGTAGTTGAAGAGACCAACACAAGAGACTACTACCCTACTGCTCGGATCACTGAACAACGTTACGGCTCAGACAGCGTCGCACGCTTTGCCGTATTGCGCACGTCCACCGAATCGCTCGTCCCCCCTCTCGTAAAATAATACCTATTCTCCCTTGACCGGAAGATGTTACCGAGTAAATAAGTAAGCAGGAAATGTATCAAAATATGTCATTTTGTTCTCAAATTTGATTCATAGTTTGAGCTATTGACAAAACCTCAAAAAAATTGATCGCTCCAATTTGAAATAATATGGTATTCTGAGCGAATCAAGTTTGTTCTTGGCAAAGCTGAGCAATTAGTTATTGGAAAAAATTGAGTATCTTGTAGAGCAACGGTAATCTACAGCATAGCTGATAAAACAGTTCAGAAAAGTTAACTGCAATAACGTAATATCCTGACGGATTTGAAAGTATTCACAGAAGCGATAGTTAGACAATAAAAAAAACACGGGATTGAAGCCTACACAAACTGTTTCCAAATATATAGAAGCAAACTTGGTAGTTTTTTGAATTGAACCCGCCATTGTTGCTTTTTGTTGTTCCAATGATTTGTTGTCTTCAATTTGGCATGCCTCATTGGCCTTCAAGTGCTGTATTTTCCAGTTCAATCAGTTGTTATATCAATTTGTGACTGATTTAAGAAGGCTAAATAAATTTAAGTGGTTTGTGTGTTTTAGAGTAAATAAGTAAGCGAGAAATGTATCAAAATGCGTCATTTTTCTCAGCCAATTAGATTCAAGTATTTAAAATACGTTCTAATATACGTAGAAAGAATCGAAAAAGTTTGTATAGCCTAATTTTAAGTAAATATAAACGGGATATGTACGGATTAAGGTAGTTTTCGGCTTTATATTTTAGGTTTTCTACACAAATGTTGGCTGATTATGAACCGATTTTTACGTCAAAAACATCAGACAAAAATCTGGTAAAAGAGCATCGAAAATACCTTGCCGTCTAAGTTTTCACTTGTTGCTGTGATCGCCGTAATACTAATACGTTACCAATGCTTCTACGTCGTCTTATTGATGCTTGCTTGAAAAAAAATTAATTTTTATACAAAAATGAATTGAAACTCCAAAATGGTAGACTGCTTTAATTCTCAGGTTCATTGTGTATTCTCTTAAATCTATTTCATTTTTTTGTTATTCACTTGAAATATTAGGACGAATTAAAAGGGACGAGTATTTTTGTTATTGGTTTTCATAAGTTAAAGACTGGAGTTGTGAAGCAAAAGAGACTCGGATTTTTTTACACATTTTACAATTTGGTCTGAGTATGCACCTGATTTGGTAATTATGAGCGACTGCAGTTGTTCAAAAAATTTTCCGGTCAACTGTTTGTTGCAAAGTTCAGTATCTATAATTCATTGTTTTTTGTTCTATCGTTTTGTATAATTGTTGATACAATCACTCAATTGTGTGACAATAAGAGGCACTTTTCGATGATATCTACGGTTCAGTTGTTGATCTCAGTTCTGTTCAGTCGCTCAACACCCACATCGTGTGCAATAATTGGTTTTTTTTACTGCAATCGGCATTCATTCGGTTGCTTAATTTGCGTAGAAAAATTAAGCTTACATGAACAAAATCGCTCAATAAAAAGAATTCTGATCTCACGTTGAAATCTAAATTGAGATTTCAGAATCTGTTTGAAATCAAATAGATGTCTTAATATAAGGACAAAACTAAAGCTATTTTATTTCAACATTTTTTTTAAAAAAATTCTTTCGAAAAATTGAAAACTATTTGAGTTCGTGTTCTCACATTGTTGTTTGAATAAACTAGGACTTCTCTTGAAAGTATGTGCTTTTATGCTTGACAAATTGTTTTAGAATTCATTTAGTTTTTGTCAAATTCGTTTTGTCTAAGTTTCTGCGCTCTAGGGAATTATTAACCTCATATGTATCAGTCTCACTAGTATATACGGCTCTCCTAAAACGCGATTTTATGGCGTTTTGAGCCATTATAATTATTGTTTTGACAGTTTTCTCCCGCTGGCGCAAATGACAGAAAAAAGTCAAAACTCTGCGATGTTCGCGAACGCACAAAACCTAGGTTTTGTCCTTAATGCTTATTCCAAGTGGTTACCTGTTTGCAGAAGCGTCACGTTGATAATAAAAAACAAACTAATCACGGGAGTTTGAACTATTTAAGTGTTTCAAATATATTGACGAACACGGAAGTTTTTCTAAATTTTGAAACGTTCTTTTAACGTTTATATGATTCAAATATTGCACTCATTTGTTGTTATTTACCACGGTTTTTGTAGTTTGGGTCGGTATTTGGCTTTGTTACATTAGGAAAACACGTAATCTGCTCTATTATTTTGAACAAGTTGATGTGTTTAAAAATTTCTTATGTGGATAAGTTCTGTGTTGCCTTTGAGGTCACTAATAACTGAGTTCTGCAAAGATCCAGATTTTCTCCGTTAATTTTTATGTTTACTGTCGTACACAATCAATATTGTTTACTTAACTTGCCGTCATAATCACTGTCATTTTATCTGTTGTGTTGTTTGGCATGGCCCTTCCAATTAACACAATTCCAAAATAGAATTCGCTGAACGAATTTGCTATCCTTCACTTGTCTACTTGGCCGGATAAGTAAAAACAGTTGTAAATAAATTGACTGAATTAAACAACTGAAGGCGAGATGCAAAATGAAGCTAATGACACAAGATAAATCTTGATTAGCGAAAGTCACAACATATATGAAAGAATGATTTCCCGATGCAAGACGGACACGAATGATTTCCCGATGGAAATAGGGCAAGACGGACACGTGAACATGAATGACATAGGGATGAATGTTCTAAATTGAACTTAACTTGACTCCTTATAAACCCCCTTCAAATTAGTACAACAATAGAAATAAGTACATCGTATAGAATTGTTACTGAACTAAATTAAAGTACGTTTACTGTGTACAACATTTACTAATGGCGCGTATTTTTCATACTTTGTTATTTGTTTCATAAATTAAACGGTTAATTTTTGAGCACAAAATTCAATTTTTCAGAAAAATTGTTCTCTATTTTTTCTATATATGCACATGATTTGTTGACAATAGCAGGTTGTAACGGCTCTAGTATTGCCTCCAGTTAACAATTTTTTCTGGTTTTGTATCGAATTCAGTAGTTGTTCTCTAAAATTTTCCAATCCGTCCTTTCACTTGAATTTTGTTAAAGCGATTCAACATTCAATCATGCAGTAAAAGGAGCGCGTTTTTTTTTAAGTCTACTGTTCTGTACTTGAACGTAGTACCGTTCAGCAGCTCAAGAATTAATGCGTGTGTATTGAGTTTTTTAATGCATTGGTCGTTCAATGTAATTCGGCTTTCGCAAGTTTTTTTCGAGCATACGTGACTGCACTCACTCAAAAAATGGCCTGCGTACTCTTTTTTGAATCTAAATTGAGAAAACAAAATTTATTTGAAATTAAACAGAGTTCTTACACTGTAGATAAATTTAGAGCTACGTTACATAAGTAACATCATTGTTTGAAATTCTGATTGAAAATAGAAAAGAACTTGAATTAATGATCTCATATGTTGTTGCTCGACAAAATTAGGTGTTTTCTTGATGAAATATTTAAAATGTAGTAGATATCATGTCGTGTTTGCCACGTTTTATGCGCAGTTAAAGGGAATTATTAAAAATTAACCTTATCGGTATCAACCTCACTACAGCATACGGCTCTCCTTCTTTGAGAGCACATCAGTTTTTAAATTACGGAGCTTGAAGTTTTAATATTCTGACGGTTTCTTCGCTCAAAACGAATTGGTACACAAGCAAGCCAAAATTGTGGATAAAGGGGTCGGCAAACGCACCATACCGAGACTCATTTTTTTCTGTTTATTCCAATTCGTCAAAAAGTATTAGCAGAAGCTTTACCATTGATAATCAAAAATAAACGAACCAAGGGATATCAGACTACTCAAATTTTACAAACTATATAGATAAATGAATATAAATATGACTCTATGAACATGTGACTTATGAGCACGTGTTTTGATGCTCTAAAATTATGCGTTTAACAATTATGGGCTTCTGGAAATAGCATCACAAGAAAGGTTAAAAATAGCAAATAAAGGTTAAAAATTGCAAGAATCTTGCCAGAAATCCATTTATCTTGCAAGAATCTTGCAAGATTTTGAATTTTTTTTATGGTTACCTGGCTAGATGACGACGCCAAACTAGCTAAAAAGCTCAATGTGATGCATGAAAATGTGTCAGAAAATTTGCTCAAGTCAAGTTAAGACTATCTTTTTCTGATCTATTTCCAGTATAATTTGGGTTGTTTTCCCTCCCCCTTTTTAATTCCGGGCTTGGTACCGGCAATGGCGGAGTTACCAATTAAGTTATAGGAATACTGCTAGGGTACGGCAAAAACCAACCCACACAGCCATAAAAAACAAAACTAACATAAAAAAGATAAACATCTGTCGGAAAAATAACTCAAGTCACATTAAAAATTGTCTTTTTGAACATTTCCAGTGCGATTTGGTTTGTTTTTCCTCCTCCTTTTGCATCACGGGCTGGGGACCAGCATTGGCGAGGTTAAAAAGTTCAAAATAATAGACTGAAATACAAAAATAACTCGAACAAGAATTATTAAAAGTACCATAAAACCGAAACGCCATCCTTTTGAAACAGTTCTTTCTTGCTAAGCAATGACTTAAGGACTGGTCAAACGAACTAATAAATCGTTTTGTACTATTAGTTTGATGTGGTACATTGTGAAATATCAGTAATAAAAAACTCCCACTGTTGTTTTCTCTTTGTCCTTAAAAAGAAACATTTCTTAGCATAAGATCAAAAACGGAGCTGATGTTTGATTTACCAGAAAGTCGAGGTTAATTTTCTTAGATAAAGACTAAACTATAAATCGAATGATAGAAAAACAAAAAAATGTTACTTCAGAAACACATCGACTTTTTGTGAATGAAACAACTTCAAGGACATTAACACCAAAAGCTTTCAACTGAAGGCATCATATAGGTTCATTTGAATCTCAATAGGAAGATTATTATACGAAATTTTAATCGAAATCGACCTCACATTAATCGAAATTTTTTAGGACAACAAAAACATGCTAAATTACACACAGGATCAGTAACAAAATTTCCATTTGTTTGTTGCTCTAAAAGTAATTCATTTTAATATAAGATGAGAAAAAGGTTGAAAGTGTTTTCCTCTTTTATTAGGTAAATTGAACTTAAAAAAACGGATTTAATTGCCTCGAGTTGTCTGTGCTTATTTGTCGGAAAGTTGTATTTGAATTCAAAATGCTGCAAGAAACTTGCACGATTCTTGCAAGATTTCACATTCAAAAGGCGTTTACAAAAAAAGTCATTAAGGTTCAATTTTGCTGATCAAGAATACTGATATCAGTCATTTCATTTGGTTTTCAGTTAATTTCAGTTACCACTTATACACAAATAAATTTTTCAGAATTCAAAAAATTGCAAGACTCTTGAAAGGTTGTTGAAAGATTTTGAATCCGGGCTAAATTTTTTTCATTGAGTTAGGTTTTGTAATAATTTGTTTAATAAATAATAAACTGCTTCAAAATTATTTCCTGAAACATTTGAACCCCAATTTATTTTTTTTTGCTTTGATTGATATCTTGTAAGATTCGGCAAGAATCGTGCAAGTTTTGAATCATCTTGCAAGATTCTTTTAAGATTTGAATCCGCTCATCACTTGGGACTGCTCTGTTTCATCATGCATCCTCATCAGATTTTTCCTTAGTTTGTCACAAAATTGAACTATTTTTTATATTTCTTCCCAAACAAACTTCAGTACTTTGCTAATTTCCTAAACAGCAGGTATTTTAGAACGGAACCTACCAGTATGAAGTCAACATCTGTCAACTGGAAGTGAACCAATGGGAGCATATGTATCCCGTGACAGCCTAATTAGTGTTTGGGTTGGATATCTCTTGCTCTGTGATGTCTGTGTTTGGCTGTATTGGCAACATACTCACAATGATCATCATATCCAAATGGCACAATGTCTCATCTGGTTTTATTTATTAACTAAATCCGGCAAAGAATTTTTTTTGAGGTCAAAAAATTGTTTATCTGAAACTTCATTGCAGTTAAATCACGGGGAAAATGTCCGAAATTTCTCGAAAATTCTGGTGATGATTTTTTTTGCAACTTTGCTGCCTAAAATTTGGTGGCAATTTTGCTATTTCGGTGGCGGTCAGGCAAGCCGCCGAGCCGATAGCCAAGCAAGCTGAACAATTAAAAAAAGCGAAAAAGATAAACCTTTTAAAGATAGCTGGATCATAATTTGTCCTTGGTCGGCTGGTGGGTGCGCTTCGGGCACATCGCGGTCTCGCCATACTTATTTGGCTTGCTTGCATGTCGGCTTACTTTTAGTTCTGGTGACTTTGAGTTAACAGTTGAATTCGTGATAGGTTCTGCCATTGATGGGGATAATAATCAAGCGTATCAACAGCTATATTTGTGCATTCTGCATGTTTTCCAACAATACGTCCACTCAATGTTCTTTCTACATTACAATTTGGTTCGGAGTCGACAAATGTTTGGCTGTGTATTTCCCGTTCAAGTATCGACTATATGGAAAACCCAGGGCGTGCATTATATCAACCGCGATAGTCTACATTTTGATTGGGCTTTACTGTTCACACGCGCTGTTTGTTTTCCGAGTAGACCCCGAATCGGGCGATTATCGACCTTATGACTTCAGTATCATTGGAACCTTTTTCATCTACGAAGTTTGACCATACAGCAGTTCAATGATTCTTGGAATTGCTCAGCTTATGCTTAGCGCATTGGTTACTATATTCACTGTTGTTAAGATAAATATAACGACCCTGCTCAAAATTGTGACCAACTAAAAACTCCTGTTCAACATCGCCGCGATTCTGAAATTAACCGACAAATGATTGCCGTGAGTGCTCTTTTTTGAATTCTAATCGTTTTTAATACAATTTTTATACGAGTGAACTACAGCATTGACATTGAAACTGCGCGTGAACAAATGATAGTAACATTGTTGGATCGGATACTATCTAACAGTGTAGCTGCAATCAATTCGGCTAATTTCTATATCAACATAACATTCGGAAAAAAATTTTGGTGCAACTTTGTTAGTTTGTTCGCAAGAGACGCCAACTCGGGTCAAAAAACGAGACGCCAGAAACAGAGTGGTACAGTGGCACCTTTAAACTGAAGTATTTACCAGAAATTCCAGCTTAAAAATTTGCTCACCTAATTCATCAATTGCATGAATATAACTTTGAATATGAATTTTTCCTATTCATTGAAATAATGTTAACTTCGATGCAACGATTAAACATTTAGTAACTAATAAACCAAAATATATTTGATCCTTTTTTATAAATTGACGATTGTATTGAAAATCTTGTTCTTGGGGTCCTCCGTATGCGCCATTACACTTAATACCTTTAGTAACTTAACCAAGGTTACCAAAATAACTCATAGATTGCGAGGGGAAATGGAAGTTGGTGACGATAGTAATTCAGAAACTAATCAAATATCTAATCGAACAACATTGACTTGAAAAAATTCAGTGTTCGATTCAAGTGCAGAGAAGGGGTGGGAATTGCTTTGATCACATTTATTTTAACTACCCTCTAATTAATCTCGAAACTTATCTCAAAATATTTAAAGTTGTCACTCTGTAAAAGATTTCTCTTTTTAGACACTTGATGAATGTGAATATTTTTTCGCTTTTCACAAAATGTCCTCAATAGAGTTTCCAAAATGTGAATCACTTGTTCTTTATTCGATACTCAAACCATTATTTTAGACTTTTGATTAAAAAAGTACCACTTAGAGTGTTTCATTTTATAATTGAAGAATCTGCAAGTACTGAAAATTAACGGTTTCAAAATTGTCACTTGATCTTTTGGGACACTCCTATTTTGCAGCTTATAGATCATTTGAAGTATTTCGAACGTGAAATTGCACTTAAAAATGGAAGCTCTGAATATATCGGTAAGATAACTTCTTGATAATTCTTTTGAGTAATTTTTTGCCAATAAAATTGCAAAATTTGACATTTGTTTTGATTTTTGAAAACATTTATTCAATACCGATACCAGCTTTGAAATGTTTTGCCCAGTTTCAGTTTGGGGAACTGTGTGTTAAATTCAAAGCGAACATCAGAGTTTCATCATATTACACTTTACATCAAAACGTATCACTCTATAAAGTTGTGACGAAATATGTTCACATCATGGCTAACTTTTTAGGCTATAGGTAACTCAAATACCGACAGAAAGTCGGCTTCTATGCCTTACGTTTCGTAAAACGACAATATATTTTTGGCTTCACTGCCTGTTCACGCGATTTCATTTTTGTGTTTTTACAGATTAGAAGTTTGTAGAACCTCTTTTTAGAAACTATTGGAAATCCAATTTTAACAAGAATATTTCTGGTTTACTGACTGAAATGAGCAATCCTTATTTCGAGGCCCGACAAAAGGCAAAATAGAAACAAAGCCCACAATAAAACAGAATTTAAACGATTTTTTTGTTGTCTTTTAACTCTCTGGAGAAATGATTTAATTTCCGACTCATAATTTAAATTCTAAAATTAAAAACCGTTGAAACTTGAATTTTTGCTTTCAAAAGCTGGACATTAAGACATTTAAAGGACGTCATGTCAAAAATTAAAAGAAAATGGCAGAAATGAACTTCAACTTGACTGCAGCTAATTTCCTGAAGCAGCTTTCATTTTTTGAAGGTCAAGAAAAGTAAAATTGGGTGTTTTGGTCTCGCTTGAGATTGATTGTTACGTATTATGTCCCAGAATACATACTGAAACTTGAAAAATATTGCAAAAATCTTAGCGTGTTAAGTGGGTCAATCAATTTTTTCCAATGTTTCGCACGAAAAAGACCGCATCACCTATACATCTGGTTCATAGGTTCCAAAGCTCAAGCCTCTGGTTAAAAAAAATTTGAAGAAATGATTTTTGTTTTTCAGTTGTGATCACTACTCAGCCAAAATTTTTAGCGTGTCTGCGATATTCTCAAAAGCAATTTAGCTGCGCTCCAGAAATCTATTTTTACACCAAGTTATTTGAAAAATTATTCTGTGCAATTGTGCTTTGTATGCTAGTTGCTTTTGCTTTTCGTCATGAATAATTTCATGCTTACAATTTGAACATTGAGAAAATTTACCATGCTGTGATTTCTGTTAATAACTGCATTATATTCTTGATAAATTTCGTTAAAATTTCAATTCAACGAAATAAGCTTTTGACGGGATCAAATATTTCTCTATTAATTAATCTTTGCACCAAAAATTCATTTTACTATGGGTTGCTTTTGATCATTAATCACCATTTGAGCAAATAACGATTCAATTGAAGCATCTATGATAATCAAGCTTTTAAAAATAACCGCTCCGCATACTATAAATCAATACTAATTATTGGAGGTATCAACTGTTAACTTTTGACCTATTTTTTTTATTTTTGCATTCTAAAAAGTGCTCAAAACATTTTTTTGAAAATATTATAACTATAAACATAAAGAGTTGAACGGGTAGCACATGTCGATAAGAAAGTTTTTGCAGAAGCGGTGGTGCAAGCAACAGAATCAATTTTCGTGTAAATTTATCAAGTTTGGTGGTAGTTTTTGAATGAAACTGTCTTCTGTTTGAATCAAAATAATGTCAAGCTTCATAAAGTCTTGCTTTTAACAAAAGTGAGGGTTTGCTGAAAATAATTACGGACACTGCTTTACGTTGAAAATTGTCCATTTGATTCTTGAATCTAATAATTTTGAATTGTTTTGAAATTTTTAAGCATCCCCTGTCCAAAAAAAAATTCAAACTAAGTGTTTCTGGTAGCTGTAGGAGCACAGAAATTGATCACTCTTCTGAAAATAGTTTGCATTTTTGTCATGACACAATGTCTTTATTCTCTGTTCGCAATAAACGAGAAAGAGTTCTATAACTATATCCCACTCTGTAGGTCTTAATTTTTAATTCTGATTTTATTTTATAAAAATTGGTTATTTTTCTTCTGGGAAAAGTCTTAATTATAAAAAAAAAATATTTATTTTGAAGTTGATTGGTTCTCGTAATGATTATTCCATCCAAGTGCAGGTGATAAGATTTTATTGAACAAATATGCGGTATTTTAATGTTTCTAATCTTATTTTCAGAACGACATACGCAGTTTCAAAGCAATATTAAATGTTGACGATTTTAGTCTCAATATTTAATTAGATCTTCCTCGCTCTAAAACTATCAAGAGTCGTGCTGTTATAGCCGTTTGTTTTTTTGACTGCTTTCTGTCACTTTCAGCTTGAGTTTTTAAAGGCTTCAAAAAAGGTTCAGCGAAGCACTCATGGGCGACATGATGACAATTTTTTCTTCATAAAAACTTGGTCAAGTTGGAAAAATTGAAGAACAACAAATTTTTGGTTCGATGCAAAGGATATTTGATCGGAGTTGTCAACTGTAAAATGTCTCAATTTTTTTCTTCTTTTTCAATTTCTTGCCAAATATTGGCACTGGTGGTTTTAGTTATTTAAAAATTTATTACGCAATGAGTGCTACCTTTTCTATGTTTTACAAAAAATCAATCCCCAAAGCTATCAGTGTTGATACTATAACTTAATAGTGAAAGTTAAATTTTCCGTCAAATTCGATTTAATTCACAGATAATACTTACGTTTGTCGGTTCTTTAAAAGTGATTGTATAATTTTTAAAATGATCGCTGTGAAAGAAAGTTAATGGCTTTTAGGTGATCAGGAATATAAAGTATAAGATTTCAAATTAATGCAAAAATTTTCCATATTTTTCAATTTCGGGTTAATATGGACTTATCTATACCAAGTGTTCGAAATCAATTTTGCCGTTCCCGAGGTATCATTAACTACCAAAATTAACAAAGAAATCACTATTGATGAAACATGAATATCAGAAACGCTTTTTGGCATTTATTTCTTCTTCTCAATATGAGACATTACCAAAATGTCTTTTTAAATAACGATTCTAAAAGAAGCAGTTGAAATGTAAGTTGAGCTGGGTCATTCTTTCTTATGCATATTTGTGCGGTTCTGTAACAATCCATCAAACTGTGTTTTAATCTTCTTCGGCTCAACTAATTTTTATTCAAAAAGTTCCAATCCTTACAAGGGGGACGTAAGAATGTATATACCCACGAAAGCTGAGGACACCGAAAGCGACAGAATGCGTTCCCCATTTTATCTAGCAAAGAGCATATCTTTTAGACAGCAAGCCGCCAACAAGAAACCAGCACAACACAACCACCAACAACGGAATGGGAACAACTGTATCCCGTGATAGCCCAATTAGTGTTTGGGTTGGATATCTCTTGCTCTGTGATGTCTGTGTTTGGCTGTATTGGAAATATACTAACAATGATCATAATATCCAAATGGCACAATGTCTCATCTGCAGCTGCATTCATGTTCAGTCTCGCTTTCACTGACTTGCTGTCTGTATTTTATGACGGAATTCTGGACCAGGTAACCATAATTATTATCTGCAGCTGTCATTTTATTTCTAACCTAAACTGAAATAGAATGCAACTTCGGCAGGCGTATAATTGTAAAGTTTCCTTTTAAAGTTTGGCTATTCATTCCTTAGAGGTTCATTCAGTGGTTCCAATTTCAATAATAAATGTAATGGCTTCAACTTTGAAGCAAAATTGTTGAACGACTATAATTTGTATGGTATCTAGCATCAAGCGGTTTTTGCGTTTGTTTTCCCGTTTTCTGAAGACTGAAAAAAGTGGCATTTGTAAAAGATATAACTGTGCTATTTTGACTAACACTAAAAAAGTATGTGTTATTTTGACAAACACTAAAAAAGTATATTGCAGATACTTCCGGTGTCGAGCTTCTACCAAGAATTAATGTAAGATTCGCAATCAAGGATGGCAAAGAAATTCCGCAAAGCGCGCGCATTTCTTAGAATGCCAAAAATTGCTAGAAAACTTGGGGTTATTTTAATGAAAAGAGTTTAGTAAAATCTGAAAATTTTAGTGTTGATTTTGAGGATCTGATGATTTTTTTTACAATTTATCACCGAATTTGCTGCAAACCTTATATTTTTCTAGCGCTTGAGCGTTGACACGTTAAACCAATTTGTTGCAACCCGGATCTGAGTCACATACACTTTCAGCACTGAATCATAGTAAATCCATTCTGATTTTTACTCTGTCAAGAGTTCTGATCATGGCACTTATTAGAAATTTCATGGTAAAATTCATGATAAAATTCTGAATTCTCTCTGAACATAATGACCCTTTTTTCTGTAAAAACTATGTTTAGGATGTGCCATTATGCTGATTTTAGTCTGCACATCATGAGAATCAGCTTTGCTCAACTCATTTCTAATGGTTTTTGGTAAAAAAAAAACGCTATAGGCAATGTAAAAATCACATTGCTATTAATTAATTTGTTATTAACATACTTTGGAAGTATTATCTAAAAAAATGTTCCAATAACATTTAAATAACATGTTTTCTAGTTTGTTTTAGCTTTCTCTATTAGTTTGTTAATTCTGCACTCCTCATTCTGCATTCCTGATTCGCCATTCCCATTTTGTCGAGAAAATTGCATTCACTGGTTGAAGGTACTCGATACCTGCCTCCTGAACTGTGTTCGCCGACGGCAGTTGTCAACACATGTCGGCCAGGAAGAGCTGCCATCGTCTCGAATTGTGAACGTTGCAGACATCGGAAGGTTCACAGATGCCGAACAACACACAGGTTGAAAACAAATTGTGCAGAAAGCCCAAAATTTGCAAGCATCAGCGAAAAACAATGAAATTCACTAAAAACAGAATCAAACGCGCAATTTGACAAAGAGGTTAATAATAAAACTAAAGATTAAGTTGAAAATAACTAATTTGAAGCAACATTAAATTGCAAAAATCACACTTCATTCTAAGAACAAGCAAAGTTTTGTTATAGAACAAACTGCGGTGCAGAATAAAACATAGCAGACTACAGTCTAGCGAACTGCTCTCAAACTCCAGTCTGGACACTTAGTCTGGACATATGCAATTTTTGGGTCATTACCATTATAGCCCCCCCCCAAGCATAGTGGGCATGTAACCTATACCCCCCCCCAATCATGGTAATTATACCATAATGGGGGGGCTATATTTTCACGGAGGGGCTATAATGGGAAAGACCCCAATTTTTAACGCACGATAATCTGGACATAGGCAATTTTGAACGCACGAAAGTTTGGACACGAGGACTTTTCAACGCACGATGAACGCACGAAAGTCTGGACATAGGCACTTTCCGTCTGGGAGAGTATGGACATAGACACTTTCCGTCTGGGACGGCCTGGACATATCGACTTTCGGTCTGGCATTCGAATGTTCGTCCTGACGGGTTAAAGAGTTAAACATAGCCGGCAGATTGTCAGAATAGCTGCAAAAGAATAGACCTGCGTGCCACATAATAGAGATAGAAACAGATACAGATCTAAATTGAAAAATCGATGCCTCTAAAAAAACTAGGTAGAAACAGTCAGCGATAAATTAAAAGGTTGTTTAAATTCTCCTCGCAGAAGCCTCTTATTATGGACCTTTACTGCACATATGAGTTCCTTTGACCTTGAACAGTTTCAAATTAAACTTAAGATTTAAAGTGCAAAAGTCATTTTATTGAGTGAGGTAAGTCACGTATGATCAAAATCTAATCACGCAAACAACCTAGAAACTTTTGCTAAAGCGAAAAAAGAAATGACGTCACGCGCGCAAATGCCGTTAGTGAGAGGAAGAAGTTCATCAGAAAATTTGATTTTTTCAGCTTTGCTGCGTGAACAAATGTAAAACGAAAAAAGGCGTCAGACGACGAAACAAAAAATAACTTAGAATGCCAAAAATTGCTAGAAAACTTGGGGTTATTTTAATGAAAAGAGTTTAGTAAAATCTGAAAATTTTAGTGTTGATTTTGAGGATCTGATGATTTTTTTTACAATTTATCACCGAATTTGCTGCAAACCTTATATTTTTCTAGCGCTTGAGCGTTGACACGTTAAACCAATTTGTTGCAACCCGGATCTGAGTCACATACACTTTCAGCACTGAATCATAGTAAATCCATTCTGATTTTTACTCTGTCAAGAGTTCTGATCATGGCACTTATTAGACATTTCATGGTAAAATTCATGATAAAATTCTGAATTCTCTCTGAACATAATGACCCTTTTTTCTGTAAAAACTATGTTTAGGATGTGCCATTATGCTGATTTTAGTCTGCACATCATGAGAATCAGCTTTGCTCAACTCATTTCTAATGGTTTTGGTAAAAAAAACGCTATAGGCAATGTAAAAATCACATTGCTATTAATTAATTTGTTATTAACATACTTTGGAAGTATTATCTAAAAAAAATGTTCCAATAACATTTAAATAACATGTTTTCTAGTTTGTTTTAGCTTTCTCTATTAGTTTGTTAATTCTGCACTCCTCATTCTGCATTCCTGATTCGCCATTCCCATTTTGTCGAGAAAATTGCATTCACTGGTTGAAGGTACTCGATACCTGCCTCCTGAACTGTGTTCGCCGACGGCAGTTGTCAACACATGTCGGCCAGGAAGAGCTGCCATCGTCTCGAATTGTGAACGTTGCAGACATCGGAAGGTTCACAGATGCCGAACAACACACAGGTTGAAAACAAATTGTGCAGAAAGCCCAAAATTTGCAAGCATCAGCGAAAAACAATGAAATTCACTAAAAACAGAATCAAACGCGCAATTTGACAAAGAGGTTAATAATAAAACTAAAGATTAAGTTGAAAATAACTAATTTGAAGCAACATTAAATTGCAAAAATCACACTTCATTCTAAGAACAAGCAAAGTTTTGTTATAGAACAAACTGCGGTGCAGAATAAAACATAGCAGACTACAGTCTAGCGAACTGCTCTCAAACTCCAGTCTGGACACTTAGTCTGGACATATGCAATTTTTGGGTCATTACCATTATAGCCCCCCCCAAGCATAGTGGGCATGTAACCTATACCCCCCCCCCCCAATCATGGTAATTATACCATAATGGGGGGGCTATATTTTCACGGAGGGGCTATAATGGGAAAGACCCCAATTTTTAACGCACGATAATCTGGACATAGGCAATTTTGAACGCACGAAAGTTTGGACACGAGGACTTTTCAACGCGCGATGAACGCACGAAAGTCTGGACATAGGCACTTTCCGTCTGGGAGAGTATGGACATAGACACTTTCCGTCTGGGACGGCCTGGACATATCGACTTTCGGTCTGGCATTCGAATGTTCGTCCTGACGGGTTAAAGAGTTAAACATAGCCGGCAGATTGTCAGAATAGCTGCAAAAGAATAGACCTGCGTGCCACATAATAGAGATAGAAACAGATACAGATCTAAATTGAAAAATCGATGCCTCTAAAAAAACTAGGTAGAAACAGTCAGCGATAAATTAAAAGGTTGTTTAAATTCTCCTCGCAGAAGCCTCTTATTATGGACCTTTACTGCACATATGAGTTCCTTTGACCTCGAACAGTTTCAAATTAAACTTAAGATTTAAAGTGCAAAAGTCATTTTATTGAGTGAGGTAAGTCACGTATGATCATTTGACTTTTTCAGCTTTGCTGCGTGAACAAATGTAAAACGAAAAAAGGCGTCAGACGACGAAACAAAAAATAACCAAGAGCACCGCAATATAGCTTCGCTCAGCTTACAGCTTCGCAGCTATAATTAACTCTTTACCCCGTCAGGACGAAAACTCAAATGGGACAAGACTGAAAATCGGTCAAGCAAATAATCACAGAAAATGAACGCAGGACCAATTTAATTGCTACAGAATTTGTTTGAGAGCAATTCAACAACAGTGAAAAAGGTTCTCAAGTTCAGACCAGTGCATACAACCAAAAAATTAATAATAACAAACATGATACTAAATGTAAAATGAAACAGTGTGGTTTTCTTATATAACAAACAAATTCACGAAAACAAATTTATTATGTAAAGTGCTCCTAGACTTCAATTTAGCTGCGATTTTTTTGCTGCACTTATAGTTATAGTTATACTTTTTCAAGGAAATGATCAAAATTACCAGCAAATTTGACAAAAAGCCAGACAAGGCGAGAGAAAAACCTTTGAAAAAAATGAGGTTGGTAAAAACAACTGCTCAATCAACAAAGTGCTGTGCAGGAAAGTTGAGAAACGAAAAATTTCATGCAAAAAAATCAAAAAGAACGAAAAAATCATTTCATAATACAGAAACTAGGAACGTTCGAACTTAGGCAGACAGTTTTTTGAAAATCAAGATTAGAGAATAGACTTAAAATCTTCAGCAAAAAATTCGCTGCTAAATTTTACCATGATTCATCAAACTCTTTGAACACTGATAAAATGAGAGCCGCCAAATGGCGATACCCCTCTCCGAATCTATGAAAATGGAAGGGGAAGCATTTTTGCCTTTTTGAAGTGCAAGCCAAGTTCCTGGCTCAAATAAGCATTATTATTGGAAACAACAATTGGATCCAAGTCTTTTCGCCTCATGTGTCTCGTAATTTTGACTTTCGATGGCCAAACAGCATCAATAAATTCCTTGTATTTATCGAGAATGAAGTCCACTGAGCGAAAGTTAACATCGTTGTCGCCAACTATTACGAGAATGTGGCTAAAATTGGATGCATAGTTTGCCAGATGAATAAGATCTCTGCAACTTCGACCACCTAGTGGTTCATACTCAGCGCTGCAAAAAAATGCTTTAAGTCAATAATTGGAAAATTTTAGATTGAAGAAATATGATTGAAGGAATATTCAAGAGAAATCATCACTGATTAAAGAATTATGTTACCTATAGAATTGCAGCTCTTCATCTTGTTCAATGTAAACCATTGCGTCTCGAAGGTTTGAGTCGCCGATCACTAAATAGCTCCTCTGAAATACAAAAACAGAAATGAGATATGGAAATGATAAATCAGTTTTACTGAGAGTTTTTTTTAATTTCCCTTGAAAAAAGTCCACGCCGACCTTAAGAGCTTTGGATGTATTTAAATAGCGTTTAATGCATGAATTTCAATGTGTCTTGTCCGCATTTATTTTGCCTAAAAGAAATTAGAAAAACAGTGGGTCAAAAAAAGAGATGAGAACAGAAACAAAATGCGCCGCACTCAAAAAATTTTATAATTGGTTATAGTTTCAATTATGGATAAACAGACAAAAGATAGCTCCATAGAAATGAAAGACTAAACTTAGATTCAAAGAAGTTTTTGAAAATCAGATTTTCAAGAATGCTCAAATACATCGGACAGTTTAATGACAAAAAAGTTTTTATTAGACACTGTACTTGTTTCTTCCGACAGTTTTATGCAAAACACTTTTTGCAAATTTTCAACAGGTATTAGGTTTTCTGCTTCAGTGGGCTCTACTTGATAGAAATAATTCTCAACAGGTCCAATCTCTTTAACGACTGAAAACTTTTGAATGTTCGCCAATGTTTTCCCAAAAAAAGGAGGACACAAAAATTTGATGAAGTTCTGGATTTGGCCAAATACTGTTTGATTCTCGTAAAAGAAGCTGACAAAACAGTTTCCTAACTTCGACCTTTTGTAGGCTGGCGAGTCGAAGTACACATTTTTATGTACGTGACGGTTTGAGAAAACTGCGTTAGGATATAATTCCCTACCCTGAATGAGAGCTTCTGTTTCAACAAATTCGTTGGGTCCAGCTTCATCGTCAGTATTTTTGGAGAGTTTTGAAAACAGTGGTTGCAGTCTTTCGTCCTGAATATCTACTTCGGATAATTTATGGCGTTGGAGCATTCTTCTGCAAATTATTTCGCACTCGGAAGTCGAACCGCTGAAAACTTCTCCCAGGGATCGATTCGCCGCTTCAAAACTCATTGCCGACTGACAATGTAGGGGCCCCAGCCTTTGGACTTGGTCCGGCAAATGTCTCAAATTATGCACATTAATTGTTTCAATTTTTGCTTCGTCTCCGTGAACCGTCACAATTTCTTGACAAAACCGATCCAAAAAAAAACTTTGCTTTTGTTACATTTTCATTTCTGCTTGATTCCAGAAGAAGCTTTATTCCAAAAACTAAATTAGTTAGGTGATTGTACAATACATCTCCGATTCTCTCAAAGAACACGATTGGGCTTAAGTATAGTAGCCAATTTAACATTTCGTTGGCCTTGTACTGAGACATCTCTTCAAGTGGTCGAACTTTTCGAGAAAAAGAAATCATTTCTCTGGGACATGACAATTCGGAGATGAGAATTGAAACTAGCTCTTTACTTGGCCCGGAAAGTGACTGATAGCACAATTTTAGGACAGCTGGAAAAACACCAATTAAAACGCAGTGCATATAATCGATGGGCGCAGTGAGTGGTAAGCCATCGATGAGATCCGAAAAGGGACTTCTACCCTTAACTCCAACAACATTGGTCACCTTTTTACGCTGAGAGTCTCCGCTGTCTGTATATAGGAATTATTTATGGAAGGCTCCCTTATTGCACCTTGTTGTTCGAACGGATAGTACGCGTGAGTTTTTCCTATTGTAACGCCTTTCGCTGTACAATAGTGGCATCCGTAGAAACCATTGAATTTCATCATATTGAGCAGGTGGTTTTTAGCACCCAAGTCAGAAATCAGAAGTCGACCTTTGAAAAAAAATTTGTAACTCAACGTTTCATCGATTTCAATTAAAAGTCCTGTAGCAATTTCATCCCTCAAATTAGGGACAATTTTGCTCCTTGAAGGGACAGTGTCACTAACAACCAATGCTGCAAGAACAATATTTTTTCTCGATAGTCGCAATTTTGGGGGTAGATCAGCAATTTGAACCCATATGGGCCAGAGTTCTTTTTTAAACGTGGACTTCTTAATGTTAACGCCGTCAGTAAAAAAAATCAAATTAATACCAACAGAATTGTCGGCGTTTACTTCGGCAATAGGGCAAATAGTTGGATTGAAGTCCTTACTAGGGTCGAGTCTGCGAGTTTCCGAATACGAAAATAATTCACGGAGCGATCGTTTAATAATATCTCCCAACTGGAAACGGAACGTCAGAACACAAAACGTTTGTTCTGGTTTCTTATCCAGGATACGTAGTGAGCTGTTGAACTGATTTTTGACGTTTTTGATATGCGAAAAACCAGAAGGAAAATTATTTTGCTCCGGTAAAAGTGCCTTTACTATCGAAAAAAAAGTGCTGCTGCACTCATCGGATAAATTAAATTTGGAACAAAATAGACTAGCCAAAGCAGACGCGTCTTTAGTGCTAGCCTTGCTGCCTGGAAAAAGTTTTTCTTCAAGTGTGTTTTTCTGATTATCTTCCCGCAAAAAAGTAGTCGAATGCTCCACTGTAATAGTAGATACTGAACAGCTTAAAGACACTTGTTGTCGCAATGGTGATGAAGCTCGAAGAAGTTTAGAATTTCTAGAGTCACTAGTACTTTGGCGCGATGGGGACACAGATTCGGGAACACCTTGCTCCCATCCAGCAACAGTGGTATCATGAGAACTATCAGAATTGTTGGCACCGGCATCATTAAACTCTTCTAGAGTATCACAAGATGCAAGTTTATTAGGAGGGCAATTTCTGTTGAAAAAATCGTTTTGCAAACAGCGAAAGTTTTCGGGGGATCCATCACAACTCAATGGGCTGCTAGCGAGATTATTGAAAATCTCTATCAGTTCTCGGCCTTTAATTCGACGGCGCTTTGAATTCGGAGGAGATTGGTGGTTCTCTTGTTCTTCAGGTATTTGATTGACAACTTCTGTGCAAATTTCTTGTAGAAGACACTCAAACACTATATCAAAAGCAATTTCCTCCTGATCCGATCTTAACTTCAAATTACAGGTTCGACAAAGACAGCAATTATACTCGAAGAACTCAGCTCCATATTTGACAAACAATTCATCTCCTGGTTTGATTTTCTTTATGGCTCGAAGTTGTACAATTCCCAAATCACTACTTAGATCGTATTGACAGTTTGGATTACAGTCAGAATTTACGAATCTAATAGGTCCGAGCGGTAACAGCTGATCACCAGTTCGCTCTGAGGTCATTACAGAAAGGTTTTTAACCACGCCAACAGGGATAGGTCTTATAAAACCAACCGGATTTCTTCTAAAAACAAAAGGAGGCTGCACAACAGTTTTCCCGGTGTAAGTAAGCCGATACCCACCGTATTGGTCGTGGCATATAAGAAAATGTGGCGCCAAATTTTTATAGGCTCTTGAAACAGTTTCGTAGACATCCCTCCAGATAGCATCGTTTTCTAGCTTTCGAAGTAGGAGACTCTCTCTCATGGGCTCGACGCATGTCATAGCTTTCCTGTCAGACGTTTCCACGAAATTTTTCACAGCGAAAGAATCACACTGGGCGAGCAACGACCAATCCACTTTCCGAGAAAGCATGTCATCTGGAAAATAGAGTAAATGAAACCTAAAAATATCAACTTTTCGAAGCAACCCGACCAACTTTAAAACTTTACTCATTTTGCATATTGAGAGGAAAGGAAAACCAAGTCCAGCAACTTGATTCTGACGAAAAAGTGCCAAAATCAGGCCAGGTCCAGCAACCTCACCAATTTTAATATTTTACTCACTTTGCATATTGAGAGAAATGGAAAACCAAGTCCAGCAACTTGATTTTGAGGAAAAGGTGCCAAAATTAGGACAGGTCCAGCAACCTGACCAACTTTAATACTGTACTCACTTTGCACATTGAGAGGAATGGAAAACCAAGTCCAGCAACTTGATTCTGACGAAAAAGTGCCAAAATCAGGCCAGGTCCAGCAACCTCACCAACTTTAATACTTTACTCACTTTGCATATTGAGAGAAATGGAAAACCAAGTCCAGCAACTTGATTCTGACGAAAAAGTGCCAAAATCAGGCCAGGTCCAGCAACCTCACCAACTTTAATACTTTACTCACTTTACATATTGAGAGGAATGGAAAACCAAGTCCGGCAACTTGATTCTGAGGAAAAGGTGCCGAAATCAGGCCAGGTCCAGCAACCTGACCAACTTTAATACTTTACTCACTTTGCACATTGAGAGGAATGGAAAACCAAGTCCAGCAACTTGATTCTGACGAAAAAGTGCCAAAATCAGGCCAGGTCCAGCAACCTCACCAACTTTAATACTTTACTCACTTTGCATATTGAGAGAAATGGAAAACCAAGTCCAGCAACTTGATTTTGAGGAAAAAGTGCCAAAATCAGGCCAGGTCCAGCAACCTGACCTACTTTAATACTTTACTCACTTTGCATATTGAGAGAAATGGAAAACCAAGTCCAGCAACTTGATTTTCAGGAAAAAGTGCCAAAATCAGGCCAGGTCCAGCAACCTGACCAACTTTAGTACTTTACTCACTTTGCATAATGAGAGGAATGGAAAACCAAGTCCAGCAACTTGATTCTGAGGGAAAAGTGCCAAAACCAGTCCAGGTCCAGCAACCTGACCAACTTTAAAACTTTACTCATTTTGCATATTGAGAGGAATGGAAAACCAAGTCCAGCAACTTGATTTTGAGAAAAAAAAGTGCCAAAATCAGGTCAGGTCCTGCAACCTGACCATGCATATTGAGTGAAATGGAAAACCAAGTCCAGCAACTTGATTTTCAGGAAAAAGTGCCAAAATCAGGTCAGGTCCAGCAACCTGACCTACTTTAATATTTTACTCACTTTGCATATTGAGAGAAATGGAAAACCAAGTCCAGCAACTTGATTCTGAGGGAAAAGTGCCAAAATCAGGCCAGGTCCAGCAACCTCACCAACTTTAGTACTTTACTCACTTTGCATATTGAGAGGAATGGAAAACCAAGTCCAGCAACTTGATTCTGAGGGTAAAGTGCCAAAATCAGTCCATGTCCAGCAACCTGACCAACTTTAAAAATTTACTCATTTTGCATATTGAGAGGAATGGAAAACCAAGTCCAGCAACTTGATTCTGATGAAAAAGCGCCAACATCAGGCCAGGTCCAGCAACCTGACCAACTTTAATACTTTACTCACTTTGCATATTGAGACGAATGGAAAACCAAGTCCAGCAACTTGATTTTGAGGAAAAGGTGCCAAAATCAGGCCAGGTCCAGCAAACTGACCAACTTTAATACTTTACTCACTTTGCATATTGAGACGAATGGAAAACCAAGTCCAGCAACTTGATTCTGAGGAAAAAGTGCCAAAATCAGTCCAGGTCCAGCAACCTGACCAACTTTAATACTTTACTCACTTTGCATATTGAGAGGAATGGAAAACCAAGTCCAGCAACTTGATTCTGAGGAAAAGGTGCCAAAATCAGGCCAGGTCCAGCAACCTGACCAACTTTAATATTTTACTCACTTTGCATATTGAGAGAAATGGAAAACCAAGTCCAGCAACTTGATTTTGAGGAAAAAGTGCCAAAATCAGGTCTGGTCCAGCAACCTGACCAACTTTAATACTTAACTCACTTTGCATATTGAGAGAAATGGAAAACCAAGTCCAGCAACTTGATTTTCAGGAAAGTGCCAAAATCAGGTCAGGTCCAGCAACCTGACCAACTTTAATACTTTACTCACTTTGCATATTGAGAGAAATGGAAAACCAAGTCCAGCAACTTGATTTTCAGGAAAAAATGCCAAAATCAGGTCAGGTCCAGCAACCTGACCAACTTTAATACTTAACTCACTTTGCATATTGAGAGAAATGGAAAACCAAGTCCAGCAACTTGATTTTCAGGAAAAGGTGCCAAAATCAGGCCAGGTCCAGCAACCGGACCAACTTTAATACTTTACTCACTTTGCATATTGAGAGAAATGGAAGACCAAGTCCAGCAACTTGATTTTCAGGAAAAAGTGCCAAAATCAGGCCAGGTCCAGCAACCTGACCTACTTTAATACTTTACTCACTTTGCATATTGAGAGAAATGGAAAACCAAGTCCAGCAACTTGATTTTCAGGAAAAAGTGCCAAAATCAGGTCAGGTCCAGCAACCTGACCAACTTTAATACTTTACTCACTTTGCATATTGAGAGAAATGGAAAACCAAGTCCAGCAAATTGATTTTCAGGAAAAAGTGCCAAAATCAGGTCACGTCCAGCAACCTGACCTACTTTAATACTTTACTCACTTTGCATATTGAGAGAAATGGAAAACCAAGTCCAGCAACTTGATTTTGAGGAAAAAGTGCCAAAATCAGGTCTGGTCCAGCAACCTGACAAACTTTAATACTTAACTCATTTTGCATATTGAGAGAAATGGAAAACCAAGTCCAGCAACTTGATTTTCAGGAAAAAGTGCCAAAATCAGGTCAGGTCCAGCAACCTGACCAACTTTAATACTTTACTCACTTTGCATATTGAGAGAAATGGAAAACCAAGTCCAGCAACTTGATTTTCAGGAAAAAGTGCCAAAATCAGGTCAGGTCCAGCAACCTGACCTACTTTAATACTTTACTCACTTTGCATATTGAGAGAAATGGAAAACCAAGTCCAGCAACTTGATTTTGAGGAAAAAGTGCCAAAATCAGGTCAGGTCCAGCAACCTGACCAACTTTAAAACTTAACTCACTTTGCATTTTGAGAGAAATGGAAAACCAAGTCCAGCAACTTGATTTTCAGGAAAAGGTGCCAAAATCAGGCCAGGTCCAGCAACCGGACCAACTTTAATACTTTACTCCTTTTGCATATTGAGGGAAATGGAAAACCAAGTCCAGCAACTTGATTTTGAGGAAAAAGTGCCAAAATCAGGTCAGGTCCAGCAACCTGACCTACTTTAATACTTTACTCACTTTGCATATTGAGAGAAATGGAAAACCAAGTCCAGCAACTTGATTTTCAGGAAAAAGTGCCAAAATCAGGTCAGGTCCAGCAACCTGACCAACTTTAATACTTTACTCACTTTGCATATTGAGAGAAATGGAAAACCAAGTCCAGCAACTTGATTTTCAGGAAAAAGTGCCAAAATCAGGTCACGTCCAGCAACCTGACCTACTTTAATACTTTACTCACTTTGCATATTGAGAGAAATTGAAAACCAAGTCCAGCAACTTGATTTTGAGGAAAAAGTGCCAAAATCAGGTCAGGTCCAGCAACCTGACCAACTTTAATACTTAACTCACTTTGCATATTGAGAGAAATGGAAAACCAAGTCCAGCAACTTGATTTTCAGGAAAAGGTGCCAAAATCGGGTCAGGTCCAGCAACCTGACCTAATTTAATACTTTACTCACTTTGCATATTGAAAGAAATGGAAAACCAAGTCCAGCAACTTGATTTTGAGGAAAAAGTGCCAAAATCAGGTCAGGTCCAGCAATCTGACCAACTTTAATACTTAACTTACTTTGCATATTGAGAGAAATGGAAAACCAAGTCCAGCAACTTGATTCTGAGGAAAAAGTGCCAAAATCAGGTCAGGTCCAGCAACCTGACCAACTTTAATACTTTACTCACTTTGCATATTGAGAGGAATGGAAAACCAAATCCAGCAACTTGATTCTGAGGAAAAAGTGCCAAAATCAGGTCAGGTCCAGCAACCTGACACATTCTAAAACTTTACTCATTTTGCATTTTCAGAGAAATGGAAAACCAAGTCCAGCAACTTGATTTTGAGGAAAAAGTGCCAAAATCAGGTCAGGTCCAGCAACCTGACCAACTCTTATACTTTACTCATTTTGCATTTTCAGAGAAATGGAAAACCAAGTCCAGCAACTTGATTTTCAGGAAAAAGTGCCAAAATCAGGTCAGGTCCAGCAACCTGACCAACTCTAAAACTTTACTCATTTTGCATTTTCAGAGAAATGGAAAACCAAGTCCAGCAACTTGATTTTGAGGAAAAAGTGCCAAAATCAGGTCAGGTCCAGCAACCTGACCAACTCTTATACTTTACTCATTTTGCATTTTCAGAGAAATGGAAAACCAAGTCCAGCAACTTGATTTTCAGGAAAAAGTGCCAAAATCAGGTCAGGTCCAGCAACCTGACCAACTTTAATACTTTACTCACTTTGCATATTGAGAGAAATGGAAAACCAAGTCCAGCAACTTGATTTTGAGGAAAAAGTGCCAAAATCAGGTCAGGTCCAGCAACCTGACCTACTTTAATACTTTACTCACTTTGCATATTGAGAGAAATGGAAAACCAAGTCCAGCAACTTGATTTTCAGGAAAAAGTACCAAATCAGGTCAGGTCCAGCAACCTGACCTACTTTAATACTTTACTCACTTTACAAATTGAGAGAAATGGAAAGCCAAGTCCAGCAACTTGATTTTCAGGAAAAAGTGCCAAAAATCAGGTCAGGTCCAGCAACCTGACCTACTTTAATAGTTTACTCACTTTGCATATTGAGAGAAATGGAAAACCAAGTCCAGTAACTTGATTTTCAGGAAAAAGTGCCAAAATCAGGTCAGGTCCAGCAACTTGACCAACTTTAATACTTTACTCACTTTGCATATTGAGAGAAATGGAAAACCAAGTCCAGCAACTTGATTTTGAGGAAAAAGTGCCAAAATCAGGTCAGGTCCAGCAACCTGACCTACTTTAATACTTTACTCACTTTGCATATTGAGAGAAATGGAAAACCAAGTCCAGCAACTTGATTTTCAGGAAAAAGTGCCAAAATCAGGTCAGGTCCAGCAACCTGACCAACTTTAATACTTTACTCACTTTGCATATTGAGAGAAATGGAAAACCAAGTCCAGCAACTTGATTTTGAGGAAAAAGTGCCAAAATCAGGTCAGGTCCAGCAACCTGACCTACTTTAATACTTTACTCACTTTGCATATTGAGAGAAATGGAAAACCAAGTCCAGCAACTTGATTTTCAGGAAAAAGTGCCAAAATCAGGTCAGGTCCAGCAACCTGACCAACTTTAATACTTTACTCACTTTGCATATTGAGAGAAATGAAAAACCAAGTCCAGCAACTTGATTTTGAGGAAAAAGTGCCAAAATCAGGTCAGGTCCAGCAACCTGACCAACTCTAATACTTTACTCATTTTGCATTTTCAGAGAAATGGAAAACCAAGTCCAGCAACTTGATTTTGAGGAAAAAGTGCCAAAATCAGGTCAGGTCCAGCAACCTGACCTACTTTAATACTTTACTCACTTTGCATATTGAGAGAAATGGAAAACCAAGTCCAGCAACTTGATTTTCAGGAAAAAGTACCAAATCAGGTCAGGTCCAGCAACCTGACCTACTTTAATACTTTACTCACTTTACAAATTGAGAGAAATGGAAAGCCAAGTCCAGCAACTTGATTTTCAGGAAAAAGTGCCAAAATCAGGTCAGGTCCAGCAACCTGACCTACTTTAATACTTTACTCACTTTGCATATTGAGAGAAATGGAAAACCAAGTCCAGTAACTTGATTTTCAGGAAAAAGTGCCAAAATCAGGTCAGGTCCAGCAACCTGACCAACTTTAATACTTTACTCACTTTGCATATTGAGAGAAATGGAAAACCAAGTCCAGCAACTTGATTTTGAGGAAAAAGTGCCAAAATCAGGTCAGGTCCAGCAACCTGACCTACTTTAATACTTTACTCACTTTGCATATTGAGAGAAATGGAAAACCAAGTCCAGCAACTTGATTTTCAGGAAAAAGTGCCAAAATCAGGTCAGGTCCAGCAACCTGACCAACTTTAATACTTTACTCACTTTGCATATTGAGAGAAATGGAAAACCAAGTCCAGCAACTTGATTTTGAGGAAAAAGTGCCAAAATCAGGTCAGGTCCAGCAACCTGACCTACTTTAATACTTTACTCACTTTGCATATTGAGAGAAATGGAAAACCAAGTCCAGCAACTTGATTTTCAGGAAAAAGTGCCAAAATCAGGTCAGGTCCAGCAACCTGACCAACTTTAATACTTTACTCACTTTGCATATTGAGAGAAATGAAAAACCAAGTCCAGCAACTTGATTTTGAGGAAAAAGTGCCAAAATCAGGTCAGGTCCAGCAACCTGACCAACTCTAATACTTTACTCATTTTGCATTTTCAGAGAAATGGAAAACCAAGTCCAGCAACTTGATTTTCAGGAAAAAGTACCAAATCAGGTCAGGTCCAGCAACCTGACCTACTTTAATACTTTACTCACTTTACAAATTGAGAGAAATGGAAAGCCAAGTCCAGCAACTTGATTTTCAGGAAAAAGTGCCAAAATCAGGTCAGGTCCAGCAACCTGACCTACTTTAATACTTTACTCACTTTGCATATTGAGAGAAATGGAAAACCAAGTCCAGTAACTTGATTTTCAGGAAAAAGTGCCAAAATCAGGTCAGGTCCAGCAACCTGACCAACTTTAATACTTTACTCACTTTGCATATTGAGAGAAATGGAAAACCAAGTCCAGCAACTTGATTTTGAGGAAAAAGTGCCAAAATCAGGTCAGGTCCAGCAACCTGACCTACTTTAATACTTTACTCACTTTGCATATTGAGAGAAATGGAAAACCAAGTCCAGCAACTTGATTTTCAGGAAAAAGTGCCAAAATCAGGTCAGGTCCAGCAACCTGACCAACTTTAATACTTTACTCACTTTGCATATTGAGAGAAATGGAAAACCAAGTCCAGCAACTTGATTTTGAGGAAAAAGTGCCAAAATCAAGTCAGGTCCAGCAACCTGACCTACTTTAATACTTTACTCACTTTGCATATTGAGAGAAATGGAAAACCAAGTCCAGCAACTTGATTTTCAGGAAAAAGTGCCAAAATCAGGTCAGGTCCAGCAACCTGACCAACTTTAATACTTTACTCACTTTGCATATTGAGAGAAATGAAAAACCAAGTCCAGCAACTTGATTTTGAGGAAAAAGTGCCAAAATCAGGTCAGGTCCAGCAACCTGACCAACTCTAATACTTTACTCATTTTGCATTTTCAGAGAAATGGAAAACCAAGTCCAGCAACTTGATTTTCAGGAAAAAGTGCCAAAATCAGGTCAGGTCCAGCAACCTGACCAACTTTAATACTTTACACACTTTGCATATTGAGAGAAATGGAAAACCAAGTCCAGCAACTTGATTTTGAGGAAAAAGTGCCAAAATCAGGTCAGGTCCAGCAACCTGACCAACTCTAATACTTTACTCATTTTGCATTTTCAGAGAAATGGAAAACCAAGTCCAGCAACTTGATTTTAAGGAAAAAGTGCCAAAGTCAGGTCAGGTCCAGCAACCTGACCAACTTTAATACTTTACTCACTTTGCATATTGAGAGAAATGGAAAACCAAGTCCAGCAACTTGATTTTCAGGAAAAAAACGTACTCTAATAAATCTAAGGAATAAAATACATCAAATTTCAAAATAAGTTCAAATATGCAAAGAAACCAAACAAAAAGTTTTTATGAACTTCTAAAAGAATGTTATCTGATAAAATACGACGTTCAGCAACGTGACTGAATAGTTCAATACACAAAAAGATCATTAAACAACAGCTGATAACAAGGAATCTGAGTAATACATTGTATCAAAATTTTAGTAAACACTGAGCATTTGATTCTTGTTTATATTAAGTTTGAATCTCAATATTTCAACTTCATGCGAAACGCTGACTAAGCATTGTCCATAATGTTTGCATTATTAGCCTGTTGTTGAAGAACATGATTTTCGGTATCAAAGTCATCCAATCTGTCACTTGAACATCCTTCCTGGCTTTTGCGCTCAGCTGACCGTATTTCGTTGCCCAAATTGTTTAGGCTTGTCTTAGCTAGTTCGTACATGCACAGCCACTTTTCGTCAAATTTCAAGTGAAACAGATCTGCCCAATAAACAAAAATGTGCTCATTTTGAGTGACAATTTTTCATTTATTATATCTCAACTTTACAGATTTTTTAGTTTATTTTAAAGATTGATTTCAGACAAGAACAGAAGCAAACCTTTAAACAATTTTTTCCTGATTGGTGAAAAGTCAGTGCGAGGTTCTTTCCCCTGCTTCGTCTTCATTTTGGGGGAGAGCATGTGTGTTTTAAGCTCGTCACGAGTCCAGAGTTCCTTTGACGCGTTTCGTCCCAACAATTGCGCGGTCGCCCCTCCTATGAGAGCCAGATCTTTCCCTTTTCCGGGGCCTTTGGTTATCTCCAGAAGTGGTTGATCTCCCGAAGAAATGTGCTTTGGCACGGGAAGAAGAACACCAAGTTTTGAGACTTCCGTTGACTAAAAAATTTGCTTCAAATTTTGACTAAACATGCTTCAAAAATAATAAACATTTGTTGAATCTCACCAGTTGCCTAATAGCATTCGATGACATCTGGATCTCGCGATAGTTTCTGTTTGCTAAAGCCTTGAGTTCGGGCCTGAACTCCGTCATGCAGTTCACTATCAAATTAGCGGCCTCCAAAATTTTGTCTGCTGCTTCCTTTACAGCACGTGCAGCCTCAAAATCTGCCCGTTTCACCTCAAGCTCTGTTATTTCGTCTGGGTTGACATATCTTGGCAACTTCATCTTTTTGTTACCCGGAGTCGAACTGTGTTTCGGTTGCTCAATCTCTCTTCGCTTCCCACCCTAAAGGTCAGTTCAAACTCACACAATTTTTTGTATAGCCAAACAAACCTCCAGTATAACGCCAAAATACAATTTACCTCGCTGGAAGTTATTTGACCTCCACTGCAATTAAGCTGATCTCCGTCGATTCCGCTGTTATGATGCTGACTATTAAATATGCCGCTATTATCGAAATTTCTTTCGAAAACTCCGCTGGTCTCAGCTTCAAATCGGTCAATTCTATTTGGCTTATTGGTCTTCATGTTTTCCTTCTGGACATTGTCTAGGCACTCGGAAACGTCTTGTGGATCTAAAAAAGGACAATCCTCATCTTCGTCACGTAGCTGGTTGACACTTTTTCTACTTTGCTGCTGCAGTTCATTGTTTTGATCATCACAATGTAGTCGTCTTTTGACACCTTGGGAGTTGATGTCGCCACTCAACAATACTTGGTTCACATTGTCGTATAGCGTCAAATCCGGGTCGACAACGGGTATCAAGGGTAGGTAACTCATATCTCCATTCGATTCGATCACCTTTACCCATGTGCTTTCTCGCAAGTTATCACAAAAATCTTTGTGTCCAACTGCGATAACTGTTGCTTTCCACAAAAAATTATCCGTTCGTGGATTTTTGAGTTTGAATCTGACGTCGAAAACAGATTCAGCCTTCACTTCAAGCCGTTGCCCCTAATCGAGGCAGATGCTGTTGTGCAGGCTCCAGATAGTATCGCACGTCAAGTCCTCATAGTATATCAAGAAAAACTTGTTTTTCAACTGATCTCTGGCAACTCGCTTAGCCTCATCGATGACCTTCCGACTACTTGGGCCAAGACCACGAGTACTTCGATTCGGTAACCTTTTCTGGAAAACCTACAGAAAGATGATATGAAGCCAATTACTGTGTTTATAGCTAATATCACTAGCAAATGATTTAAATGATAAAAATAATAATATCAATAATACAGACACACACACATATGTATGTGTGTGTATGCGTGTGTATGTATGTATGTGTGTGTATGTGTATGTATGTATGTATGTATGTGTATGTGTGTGTATGTGTGTGTTTATGTGTGTGTATATATGTGTGTATGTTTGTGTATGTGTGTGTGTGTATGTGTGTCTGTGTGTGTGTTTGTGCGTGTATGTGCGTGTATGTGAGTGTATGTTTGTGTATGTGTGTGTATGTGTGTGTATGTGTGTGCGTATGTGTGTGTGCGTATGTGTGGGTGTATGTGTTTGTGTGTTTATGTGTGTGTATGTGTGTGTGTTTTTGTGTGTATGTGTGTGTATGTGAGTGTATGTGTGTATGCGTGTGTATGTATGTATGTTTGTAAGTGTGTGTATGTGTATGTGTGTGTGTTATGTGTATGTATGTGCGTGTAAATGTGTGTATGTATGTATGTGTGTATATGTGTGTATGTGTGTGTGTTATGTGTATGTATGTGCGTGTAAATGTGTGTATGTATGTATGTGTGTGTATGTGTGTGCGTTTATGTGTGTGTCTGTGTGTGTGTAGGTGTATGTGTGTGTTTATGTGTGTGTATGAGTATGTTTGTGTATGTGTGTGTGTATGTGTGTGTTTATGTGTGTGTATGTGTGTGTATGTTTGTGTATGTATGTGTATTTGTGTGTCTGTGTGTGTTTGTGTGTGTATGTGCGTGTATGTGAGTGTATGTTTGTGTATGTGTGTGTATGTGTGTTTATGTAGGGGTTTATGTGTGTGTTTATGTGTGTGTGTATGTGTGTGTTTGTGTGTGTATGTGTGTGTATGTGAGTGTATGTGTGTGTGTGTGCGTGTGTATGTATGTATGTGCGTATGTATGTGTGTGTATATGTATGTGTTATGTATGTATGTGTGTGTATGTATGTATGTGTGTGTATATGTGTGTCCGTGTATGTGTGTGTATGTTTGGGTGTATGTGCGTGATGTGTGTATATGTGTGTGTGCATGTGTGTGTCTTTATGCGTGTGTATGTGTGTGTGTTTGTGTATGTATGTTTGTGTATGTGTGTGTATGTGTGGGTGTATGTGTGTGTGCTTATGTGTGTATGCGTGTGTATGTGTGTGTATGTGTGTGTGTTTATGTGTGTGTACGTGTGTGTATGTTTGTTTATGTATGTGTGTGCCTGTGTGTATGTTTGTTTGTGTATGTGTGTGTCTGTGTGTGTGTAGGTGTATGTGTGTGTTTATGTGTGTGTATGAGTATGTTTGTGTATGTGTGTGTATGTGTGTGTTTATGTGTGTGTATGTGTGTGTATGTTTGTGTATGTATGTGTATTTGTGTGTCTGTGTGTGTTTGTGTGTGTATGTGCGTGTATGTGAGTGTATGTTTGTGTATGTGTGTGTATGTGTGTGTATGTAGGGGTGTATGTGTGTGTTTATGTGTGTGTATGTGTGTGTTTGTGTGTGTATGTGTGTGTATGTGAGTGTATGTGTGTGTGTGCGTGTGTATGTATGTATGTGCGTATGTATGTGTGTGTATATGTATGTGTTATGTGTGTATGTGTGTGTATGTATGTATGTGTGTGTATATGTGTGTCCGTGTATGTGTGTGTATGTTTGGGTGTATGTGCGTGAATGTGTGTATATGTGTGTGTGCATGTGTGTGTCTTTATGTGTGTGTATGTGTGTGTGTTTGTGTATGTATGTTGGTGTATGTGTGTGTATGTGTGGGTGTATGTGTGTTTGCTTATGTGTGTATGCGTGTGTATGTGTGTGTATGTGTGTGTGTTTATGTGTGTGTACGTGTGTGTATGTTTGTGTATGTATGTGTGTGCCTGTGTGTATGTATGTTTGTGTATGTGTGTGCATGTGTGTGTTTATGTGTGTATATGTGTGTATGTGCGTGTTTATGTGTGTGTGTATGTGTGCGTATGTGAGTGTATGTGTGTATGCGTGTGTATGTATGTATGTGTGTATGTGTTATGTGTGTGTCTGTGTATGCGTGTGTATGTGATTGTATGTTTGTGTATGTGTGTGTATATGTGTGTGTATGTGTAGGTGTATGTGTGTATGTGTGTGTGCATGTGTGTGTGTATGTGTGTGTACGTGTGTGTATGTTTGTGTATGTGTGTGTCTGTGTGTGTATGTTTGTGTATGTATGTTTGTGTATGTGTGTGTGTATGTGTGGGTGTATGTGTGTGTTTATGTGTGTATGTGTGTGTGTTGTGTATGTATGTGCGTGTAAATGTGTGTATGTATGTATGTGTGTGTATGTGTGTGCGTTTATGTGTGTGTATGTGTGTGTCTGTTTAGGTGTATGTGTGTGTATGTGTGTATGTTTGTGTATGTCTGTGTATATGTGTGTCTGTGTGTGTGTGTTTGTTTGTGTGTGTATATGATTGTATGTTTGTGTATGTGTGGGTGTATGTGTGTGTTTATGTGTGTGCGTTTATGTGTGTGTATGTGTGTGTCTGTGTGTGTAGGTGTATGTGTGTGTTTATGTGTGTGTATGAGTATGTTTGTGTATGTGTGTGTGTATGTGTGTGTTTATGTGTGTGTATGTGTGTGTATGTTTGTGTATGTATGTGTATTTGTGTGTCTGTGTGTGTTTGTGTGTGTATGTGCGTGTATGTGAGTGTATGTTTGTGTATGTGTGTGTATGTGTGTGTATGTAGGGGTGAATGTGTGTGTTTATGTGTGTGTGTATGTGTGTGTTTGTGTGTGTATGTGTGTGTACGTGAGTGTATGTGTGTGTGTGCGTGTGTATGTATGTATGTGCGTATGTATGTGTGTGTATATGTATGTGTTATGTGTGTATGTGTGTTTATGTATGTATGTGTGTGTATATGTGTGTGTGCATGTGTGTGTCTTTATGTGTGTGTATGTGTGTGTGTTTGTGTATGTATGTTTGTGTATGTGTGTGTATGTGTGGGTGTATGTGTGTGTGCTTATGTGTGTATGCGTGTGTATGTGTGTGTATGTGTGTGTGTTTATGTGTGTGTACGTGTGTGTATGTTTGTGTATGTATGTGTGTGCCTGTGTGTATGTATGTTTGTGTATGTGTGTGTATGTGTGTGTTTATGTGTGTATATGTGTGTATGTGCGTGTTTATGTGTGTGTGTATGTGTGCGTATGTGAGTGTATGTGTGTATGCGTGTGTATGTATGTATGTGTGTATGTGTTATGTGTGTGTCTGTGTTTGCGTGTGTATGTGATTGTATGTTTGTGTATGTGTGTGTATATGTGTGTGTATGTGTAGGTGTATGTGTGTATGTGTGTGTGCATGTGTGTGTATGTGTGTGTACGTGTGTGTATGTTTGTGTATGTGTGTGTCTGTGTGTGTATGTTTGTGTATGTATGTTTGTGTATGTGTGTGTGTATGTGTGGGTGTATGTGTGTGTTTATGTGTGTGTGTTTATGTGTGTGTATGTTTGCGTGTGTATGTGAGTGTATGTGTGTGTATGCGTGTGTAAGTATGTATGTGTGTGTATATGTGTATGTGTATGTATGTGTATGTGTTATGTGTGTGTATGTGTGTGTATGTATGTATGTGTGTGTATATGTGTGTGCGTTTATGTGTGTGTATGTGTGTGTCTGTGTGTATGTGCGTGTATGTTTGTGTATGTATGTTTGTGTATGTGTGTGTATGTGTGGGTGTATGTGTGTGTTTATGTGTGTATATGTGTGTATGTGCGTGTGTTTATGTGTGTGTGTTTGTGTGTGTATGTGTGCGTATGTGAGTGTATGTGTATATGCGTGTGTATGTATGTGTGTATGTGTTATGTGTGTATGTATGTATGTATGTATGTGCGTTTATGCGTGTGTCTGTGTATGCGTGTGTATGTGATTGTATGTTTGTGTATGTGTGTATATGTGTGTGTATGTGTAGGTGTATGTGTGTGAGCTTATGTGTGTGTAAATGTGTGTATGTGTGTATGCGTGTGTATGTGTGTGTGTGTGTTTATGTGTGTGTACGTGTGTGTATGTGTGTGTCTGTGTGTGTATGTGAGTGTATGTTTGTGTATATATGTTTGTGTATGTGTGTATGTGTGGGTGTATGTGTGTGTTTATGTGTGTGTGTGTGTGTTTATGTGTTTGTATGTTTGTGTGTGTATGTGAGTGTATGTGTGTGTATGCGTGTGTAAGTATGTATGTGTGTGTATGTGTATGTATGTGTGTGTGTTATGTGTTTGTATGTGTGTGTACGTATTTATGTGTGTGTATATGTGTGTGCGTGTATGTGTGTGTGTGTGTGTGTCTGTGTATGCGTGTGTATGTGATTGTATTTTTGTGTATGTGTATGTGTGTGTATGTGTAGGTGTATGTGTGTTTATGTGTTTGTGCATGTGTGTGTTTATGTTTGTGTATGTGTGGGTGTATGTGTGCGTATGTGTGTGTATATGTGTATGTATATTTTTGTATGCGTGTGTATGTGGGTGTATGTGTGTGTGTGTTTATGTGTGTGTATGTTTGTGTGTATGTGTGTGTTTGTGTGTGTATGTGTGTACGTGGGTGTATATTTGTATATAAATGTGTGTATGTGTGTGTATGTGTGTGTGTTTATATGTGTTTATGTGTCTGTTTGTATGTGTATGTGAGTGTATGTTTGTGTGTGTGTATATGTGTGTGTGTTTATGTGTGTGTGTGTGTTTGTGTGTGTATGTGTGTTTGT
The DNA here is from genome assembly GCF_964194025.1 of Convolutriloba macropyga. Taxonomy (NCBI): domain Eukaryota; kingdom Metazoa; phylum Xenacoelomorpha; order Acoela; family Convolutidae; genus Convolutriloba; species Convolutriloba macropyga. The sequence goes on along the minus strand of NC_134473.1, from coordinate 36,941,495 downwards.
TTGTGTGTGTATGTGTATATGTGTGTTTGTGAGTGTATGTTTGGGTAAGTATGTGTGTATGTATGTGCGTATGTGTTTGTGTATGTGTGTGTATGTGTGTGCTTGTGTGTGTAAATGTTTGTGTGTGTGTTTATGTGTGTGTATGTGTGTGTATGTTTATGTTTGTGTGTGTATGTGAGTGTATGTTTGTGTATGTGTGTATATGTGTGTGCATGTGTGTGCATGTGTGTGTGTATTTATGTGTGTGTGTATGTGTGTGTTTGTGTGTGTGTATGTGAGTGTATATATGTTTGTGTATGTGTGTGTGTGTATGTTTGTGTATGTGTGTGTATGTGAGTGCATGTTTGTTTATGTATGTGTGTGTATGTCTGTGTGTGTTAATGTGTGTGTGTGCATTTGTGTGTATGTGTGTGTCTGTGTATGCGTGTGTATGTGAGTGTATGTTTGTGTTTGTATGTGTGTATGTGTTTGTGTATGTGTGTGCAGGTGTGTGTGTGTATGTGTGTGTTTGTGTGTGCATGTATGTGTTTGTGTGTGTATGTGTGTAAATGTTTGTGTGTGTATGTGTGTGTCTTTATGTGTGTGTATGTTCGTGTATGTGTGTATGTGAGTGTATTTTTGTGTATGTGTGTGTATGTGTATATATATGTGTGTATGTTTGTGTTTGTGTGTGTGTATGTGAGTGTATATATGTTGGTGTATATGTGTGTGTATGTGTGTGTGTTTATGTGTGTGTGTATGTTTGTGTAAATTTTATTCGACAAAGTGAACAACTTATCAGGACCAGTCCCAATATAAAATGAAAAGATTTCAAGCAACTGAAGTCAACAATATCACCCTCCTAAAAAGATCAGCCACTGATTAAAAACAAAACGTAACCGACTAAACGTCGGAAGAATTTCTCTCGAACGACTAGTGGGAGCTCTAATCAATTGCAGCCTGCTTCCGTCGTGGGGGGAAGGAGGGGAGCCTACATGGGACCAATAAATTCAATAGTGGGCTTCAAATAACCACATTAGAGGTTAACATATACAACTATTAAGATTTAAAGTAAGGAAACGAGTTTTGGCGCACTTTTCATTTCACTTTTAAAATTAAATTGCCGCCAATTGAGTTCAGCTGCCTGAATTGGTGATTCAGAGAGAATTTTAGATCACGCAAAACGCAAAAAGTCAAGGGTGTAAAAGTCACTCGAAAAGTCAAAATTGTCAAGCAAAAATTTTGCATAATAAGACACACACGTTTACAATAATTGCTATGACTGCGTTCAATAGCTGCGTTCAAAAGCAATTAATCAAAGATTAACAACTTTTTCTTGCAAGATATTGCAAGATTTATATTGAAAAACACCTTAGAACCCTAGGTAAAAAGCACCCAAGAATATCCGAAAGTGACCTATCCTACGTTGTAGGAACATATATACCGAAAAAAGACGCTGATCTCAAAAGCTCATTAAGTACCATGTCAAGATCTTTGCAAGATTTAGCATGCTTTAATATGTTTCCTATTGAGATGTATGAAGGTTCGATTCAATGGGCAATTTTAGCTCGGATATATCTGCCAACTGAACAAGCAGCCCAGGTCTAGACCTCGACTCATGAAAAGACAATGCTCGACAAAAATGTGCTATGAAAAGACCATACTGGACTCATTTGAGCTATGAAAAGACTTTAGCTGGACTTTAAGGCATTCTGGACTTTAGCTCGACTCAGATTTTTTGCAAAAGACTTTAGCTGGACCCTAAATTTTACAAAAGACTTTGGCTTGACCCAAAGTTTGTGCTGGACTTAAGCTCGACACAATGTTTGCAAACAAAGTCGAGTTAAAGTCTTTTCATGGGTCCATCATTAGTCTTTTCATGGGTCCATCATTAGTCTTTTCATAAGTCTGTTTTTCTGCCATTAACGTTTTGCGTGCAATACATCATATAACGTAGTCAGCATATGTGATCATGCACCTTTTACGATTCAAAAGAACCATAAATACCTCAAAAACCTGCATTATTTTTTTAAAAAAATAGCTAATAATTTTGGTAAGGAAAACAAACTGAATAGCGCCGAAATTTTTTCATGGCTAATGGGACTAGGACCAATATTCTTAAGCTAGCTGGTTTCATTGAATCAAGTAATGTGGTAATATACTCGATCTGAAAAAACTCTTTAACTTAAGAATTGACAAAATTCTTAAGGCTTTTGGCAGATTTCCAACTGATTCTTAAGTTGGACTGCTCTGGTGCAAAACTATTTAGTCTTGCTCCAGTTCTGCTTCTGTATGTACAGAAGCAGGAAATAAATAAAAAGTTTGAATATTGAAAAAAAAACAGACTTATGAAAAGACTAATGGTGGACCCATGAAAAGACCTTAACTCGACTTTGCTGGTTATTAAAAGACTAATGCTGGACCCATGAAAAGACCTTAGCTGGACTTTCTTCGTTATGAAAAGACTTTATCTCGACCCATGAAAAGATATTAGCTCGACTTTTACTAAGAACCTCGACCGTGTAATTATAGTCAATATTGGCCCCCCCTACTAGACTTTTAAAGTCTTTTCATAAGTCGAGGTCTAGGCCTGGGAGGGATTAACATTTTCTCAATTCCGATTGGTCAGCAAAGATATTATATTTTGATACGTCTGCCACGGTTCTACTTCTCACGCCGATTTAGTGTCCCCTGTAATTTAACACCGTGTATAATCACCATCCAATCATTTAATCCCGCAAATTATATAACACCAAATCGGCTTGACACCGTCAATTCATTTATCTATTTCGTCGTCCAAATGAACAATTTGCGATTGTTAAAATATATCTCTTCGCGGCTATTAACAAGTAAAATTCTAATTGATAGCAATGCTATCATTGCTTCATTGCTATCGATCTCGCGTTTCATGTAAATTCATTAATGCTTACATATTGACTTCCCTGGTCAAGCTCACATGTATTTTTACAAAAATCATGCCATCAAAAACTGGCAAAAATCCAATAAAAAAACTAACGTCGCTGCCCTCGACTTGCATTTCTTCGGGTTCAGCTTGGACTTCTTCGGGAGCCTGATTTTGGTTACGTTGAAGAGTAAGAGCAGCCGATACTTCTTGTGGAACAACAGATATTTTTCGAGCTGCCATCTTATTTGCTCTAGTTATTGTCAAATCAGCAAAGCAAATCAAATCTGAAAAAGAATCTGAGTTAAATTGATTAGAAATATATAAACATTATATATAAATATAAATAATCATAATCATAATCTGAGACTGACGACACCTGCGCCCGACGACACCACCCGCGCCCGACGACACCACCCGTGCCCAACGACACCGAAGCTCCATCACCTCTTGTACCTGCACCAACCCCCCCCCCCACCTTACTCCCCCCCCCACCTGACTCCCCCCCCCACCTTACTCCCCCCCCCCCACCTGACTCCCCCCCCCCCCACCTTACTCCCCCCCCACCTTATTCCCCCCTCCCCCACTTTACTCGCCCCCCCCAACATACCCCCCACCTTACCCCCCCCCCCCTTCGCTAAGAAAATCTTCCGTACCTTCTCTCTAACATTTGAGGATTACCTGTACGTTAGTTTTGAAATCGTACCTGCCAATGTCACCTCTGTTCACGATTCGAGGGGATGGCAACTTTTCCCACGGCGCCTGTGTTCAAGCACGCCAACGGCGACTTTGTCGAAGGTTGCAGGTACCGTTTACCTGATTTGTAAATTTTCAAAAAACTGCTACAACGGCACCCCCCCCCCCCCCCGTCTCGTCAGTAATAATATTGAATCTCCTCGTTATAATCTCGCTCGTTATAATCTGCTCGTTATAATCTCCTCGTTATAATCTCCTCAAGAGGATGTTATACTGCTCCCAATACGGAACATATTGAAATAATAGCATTTTCATGCTCAACCAAAATTTTTGATCTCCATTCGAAAATTTCATTTTTTTCTGAAAACTCTATGAACATTATGAAAGAATCAATTCATCATGTTCATCCAACTTTCAGAAAAAAAATGTGTTCTGGGTTTATACTGTACATACTTGGCTAACAAAAGACTCTTCGGTCACTCTGATTCAGTACTGAATCGTCATCTTACTATTGGAATATACTGATTCAGTACTGAAAGTCTATGACACTCGGGTCCGGGAAGACAGAAACAGAGCTTAGTTATTGTTTGTCCTTAACTTAAATTCTTCGTATCATTTTCCGAATCTTAGGTATTTAATAGAAACAAATGGAGTTATTTTGTAAAGAATTAGGACTATTTTAGTTGAAAAAATGGTTTTGTGTACTGAAATCGTCATTTTTTAATTAAATTCCTAAGTTTACAAATGCATTCACTGTTTAACCCATTCTTTTAATTTTCTTACGTTGGCAACACCATACCAGACCAGATTGCGAATGATTATCTTCAGCTTATTAAAAAATTCGGACAAAAAGGTACTTGCAAGTACTACAAAATTATGCTCTCAGTTTGGAAAAGATTAATTATGTTACTCAAACAAATTATAGTTTAATATGCGCAGAAAACTACAGCTTGCCATAGTTTCAAAAAACTGATATGATACTGCCTTCACAGTTGCCTTTTCACCTATTTACTTTTAAAACAGATAACATGATCGTACAATCAAGATAACCTGAATTTTCCTAGATATCCTTTCGAAGTGACCTTTAAATTGAGGAGCAAAACACCACAAGTATTAATGATTACCAAAAACATTGTTTTTTTTGTGAAGTTCTTGAAACGTTTAATTATTTTCCAGACTACTGTACAGGAAATTAGCTAATACTTGAATTGTACTACTATGTCACTACTATGTATATCACTACTATGTCAAAACTGCCAAGGTGTGACATAGTAGTTAATTCAGAATTGTCAATTCTTGCATTCAAAATAACTGAGTGTAAAATGTGAAATGATTCATGTTTTGGATCAGTCATGATATCTGGCCTGTTATTAAATGTGCCAGTACTGACCATGAATCAGAATTAGGCCCTAAAAGTTGATTTTGTGTGCTGCAAATCTTTCAAATCAGGTATTAATCTCCAGCCTTTTCAATGAGTTTACTGTCGGTGTTATTATGGTTATATTACGCTGTGAGATTTTCAGTTTTCCTTCGAAGTGCAAAAACTGACCAAATAACACTGAATCAATAATTACGTCAGATTTACTTAAAATTTTTGACTAAATGGAAGTCAGTAATCATTGAACGAACTTTTGAATCACAGTTCTTCTGATGCTGCGCTAACTAATTTTCCATGCTGGGAACTTCAGTGTTGCTTTGAAATCACAGAAAAATTTCTGACCCGGGTTGACAAAAAGTTTTAATCATAGAACTTTCATATTATGGATCATAGACTTCATACATTCAAAAAGTCATATTAAATTGGTAGGACTACAACTTTGTTATAAATGAAAGTTCTATGACTAAAACTTATTCATAAATGAAGTTTTATGATTACAACTTTTTCGTAATATGAAGTTCTATGGCTACTAATTATCCATAACAGAAACGAGGCATTTAAAGAGTCTTGGTTTTTTCGTGAGTCCTCATGAGCTTCTTAAACTACAAGGGAAAACAGACTGTTTTTCTTGCAGAATAAGCAAAAATAGAGGCTCTTTTTTTCCAAGACATATATATATATATATATATATATATATATATATATAGCTAAAATCTAAAATCCCGGATAGGCCAGGAATATTATAGCACAACATAGAAGAACGAAACAAAGCACAATTAAAATACAGCACAATGGGAGAAGGTGCCTGTAAGGGCACAAAGGGATGGACATTTAACAAAAAATCGAGTTTTTTTTTTAAACAAACCATTTTAACCCCCAAAATTTAAACGAAGACCCCAAACAAGAACAAATTGGTGCCTCACAATCCTTATGGATAGAAGGCACTCCCAAAACAGTTTGGGTAACATTGAACACCTCCGTTGACCCAGAAGGTCATATTACATTTTTTAAATACGATTGACTTTTTGAGAAACACTTGACGAAATCTACTGAGTTGAAAATCATAAATGATCCGATTTATTAATCTTCCAACCCCTGCAAAGAGCGTTTTTAGCAGAATGGCCGTCCTACTGAGGCTAAGGCACTGGTGATACCATAAAAATGGGCCCCAAAAACTTTTTGTCGCAATACAGTTTTCTCGCAGGCTTAAATAATAAGTTTTATGTGAACGTTACTGGTGATAACGTAACTAAAACTCCGATTTCCAGACAATTGATTCAAGACACGTTTTTATTTTTTAGATTATATACATCACGTCTGGCTAGTTTAGTAGGCACCACAAAACGTGATAGTAAGGCCCCAGGGTCTTCAGGTTTGGTGTTTAATATGATTTACATCATTTTTCCCTTTTGAAATTAGCTGTTCCACTGACTCCAATCACAGTTAATCGTAAATAGGGTTCGCATACCTCAACAGGCAACTCTGAATAGCCAATAGGCATCAAAAAGTGTCATCAAGTTATGCATTACATTAAAATCAGCAGTTAAAAAGCACTCAACTTTTTTTTGCTTTATGAAGTTTTATGACTACGAATTTTTCATAAAATAATTCAAAATTTTGTGATCTGAGGCTCAAATTTAAGCTGAGTGTAGAATAGGCAATTTCCGAAAGATCGCCCACTTGTGATGTCTGAAATTTAGGTTGCCGAAAAAATTTTTTGTTGTATGAAGTTCTATGACTACAACTTTTTCATATATACGGTATCACTGAAAAACAATAGTTTCCGATTTTTTGCTCACTAAATTTTTGGAACAGTTTACTTGCTCTTTGTTTTAGTCCCTTTCCTGTTTTGTCTAAAAATTTATTAAATTACAACTTTCATTTTATGAAAGTTTTATGATTACAACTTTTCATAGACGCCATAATATGAAGTTGTAATTTTATAACTTTTTGAATTATGGGGTCGACCCGGGGAAGTCATTGTTTAAAAGTTACCTTTTTGTGTTTTCTAAAGGTTCTGCCACTGATGGGGATATTTGTCAAGCATATCAACAGCTATATTTGTGCATTCTGCATGTTTTTCAACTACATCACAACTCAGTGTTCTCTATACATAACAATTCTATTCGGAGTCGACAAGTGTTTGGCTGTGTATTTCCCGTTCAAGTACCGTCAATATGGAAAACCCAAGGCGTGCATTATATCAACCGCAATTGTCTACCTTTTGATTGGGCTTTACTGTTCACACGCGCTGTTTATTTTCCGAGTAGACCCCGAAACGGGTAATTGCCGACCGTACGATTTCAGTATTATTGGAACCTTTTTCTTCTACGAAATTCGACCATACAGCGGTTCGATGATTGCTGGGTTTATTCCACTATTTCTTAGCGCAGTCATCACAATCTTTACTGTTATAAAGATAAAGATAGCATCGGCAAAAAGATCGGCTGCTCAAAATCGTGACCAACTAAAAACTCGCCGCGATTCCGAAATTACTCGTCAAATGATTGTGGTGTGTTCTCTTTTTTGCTTTCTCTGCGCTATCAATACTACCATAGTACGTGTGAACTACAGCATTGACGTCAATACAGCGCGTGAACAAATGATTGCATCATTGCTGGATCGTATGCTATCTAACAGTGTAGCTGCTATCAATTCGGCTAATTTCTACATTTATGTAATATTTGGAAGAAAATTTCGGTCCAATTTTGTTAGTTTGTTCACAAGAGACATCAAATCGGGTCAAACAACCAGACCTCAGTAACAATGTGGCGTTTCAGCAGCTTGACTGAGACATTTTACATGTGTTCTGGAGCTGAAATATGTTTATGTTTACCCGTTTTTATCAACTGTGTATAAAGACATTTGACCTTGATTTCCTTATTTTCCCCTGTTCCTTGTAATAATTGATGACATGTTAATTTAATTCAACATTTAGCACCTGAAGTTTCGAAAGATTTTGGATCTATTTTTCATTTTTAGCATAGTGACCTCAGCTATTATAAAAAATGAAGTATGCAATGTGCTATGAGTAATGAGCAACTTACGAGTTAACTGTCTTCGGACAACCAGTATTCGAAACCTCAATTAAAATCCGCATAACTGCGGATACTAAGAACTAAACTCCAGGAAAATTAAGCTCCTAGAGACGCCCAGTAAACCACCACTTTTACGCAAGCGTTACTCTTTCAAAGCGATTATTTGTTATCCGAATGGCAAAACTTGAGCCATGAACAATAAAATAATAATTATTATAATAATCATTTGTTTCCGCGTAATCGCAGCGGAGCAGCATTAGGCTTCCTGACTGCACTATTAATAATGTATGCTGGTAAGGCCATGTGCAGCTACAAATTACCTGCACAGTTTTTCTCAATAGTTCTTACCTGCACACCCTTCAGGTATCTGATGGATAATTTTGAAGCAGAAAATTTCCAGAAAAAATGCACGTTGGAATACACCATTTTAGATTATTTCTGAGAGGATAAATTACCTTAAAAATGAAAGTAAAATGTGCAAACAATATAACCTCAACATTGCATTGCGCAGGTAAATCGCAGGTAATTTGTGCAGGAGAAAAGCAAAAATAGTTCAGGTAATTTTACCTGCAATTTCAGGTAAGTTCAGGTACCATGCAGAGAGCGTGCAAGAGCGACAAAAAACGCGCACAGTTTAGGCGAATTTACCTGATTTTTTGGTACTTTTATCAGTACATTTTTTTAGAGTGCGCAGTGCATTAACAGTAGCATGTTCTCAACTATATTTTTCTATTATTTCAAACATTTCAGAAAGTTGAATTTGTGAGCATGAATTACTCTTTTGGTGACCATGACCACTTCTTTGTGGTACTATAATTGAACTAATTTTGGTCACGTTATGGTTCACTTGAAGCTATGGTTCAATATGCGCTCATGGTTACACAAGGACAACCGATAAGGAAAATTAGCATACAGTTTTTAGTGAAGATTGAAAAGTCACAAATCGTACGCACCTAACAAAAGCTTAAAATCATTTTTTACAAAGAATTTTGATGTCTTCAAGTAGAATTGATGCTTAGAAATCTAGAAAAATTCTGCTTATTGCAATCAATGATATGATATATGGGCACATTAGAAAGTAAACCGGAATAATGCTTTGAAATTGTATTCAAACTGCAGTACAACAAAGGAAAAACACGTCTTGGCAAAAAAACACCACTCAATGAAACAGATTTGTTGAACTTAATTTGAAAAATGAACTATTGTACTATTAATCTATGTACACCACAATTTTAGCTCTTTAAGCAGTATTTTTTGCACAGAAAGTTTGATTTGCGCCAAAAAAAAACGAAATGCGCACTTTTTGAAGTTCCGAGCAAGATTTCATCCTCGTGTTCTCCGCTTATACAGAAATGATTGTTATATTGTTTTCTTCTTTTACTGTTTGTCCAGCTGTAAGTATTCGAGGTTTGCAATTTTCATGGACTAAATGCAAAAGCAGCTCATTTTAAAGTCAATATCTAGTGCACAGCTTGCATGCATACAAACGCCAATGATAAAGCTTTAGGTTCGAAGCAGCTATGGAATTGTTCGATTTCTTTGAAAAATGAGAACAAGATTTAATGACAAAAACAACAATTTTGAACTCGCACAAGTGCGTCCACTTATGCGTTAGAGTGTTATAGAAATGCGTTAGAGATGCGTTAGAGATGCGTTAGAGATGCGTTAGAGATGTGTTATAGAAATGTTATAGAGATGCGTTAGAAATATCGGGATTTTACGAAAAAAGTAAGCAAAATTCAAAGACTTTGGCTGAATAAAATATTGCTAAAAGGCACAAACTGATGATTGGGGGCAATTGTTTTAAGAGAGAAGAAGAGTGAGGTACAGCAGTGGTCGGTATTTATTCCGAACTTGAAAACAGTTTACAATTTATTGGCATTTTTGAGGCTGCAATTTTGAGGCGGAAACTGTCTTTTTTTGAAATATGGTTTTTAAATTGTGAGAAATTTGAAAAGAGATTTAAGGAGATACAGTTAGAAACGTGTTTGAAAACTATACAAACAATCTATACAAAGGCAAAAAGAATTGTTCATATAGAACACAAAAAGTTGTTTGATTTGCTTTTTGTGGCGTTTTTTGAAAACTTTTAGCTGCACGTAAGTGTTTGCTACCAGTACTACTATGGTAATACATGATAAATCACATTAAGATTTACATCTTCGCGTGGCATGGAGTTATCAGCAATTGTTAAACTGCTCTGCAATCAGCAATTGACAAACTCTCAAGATTGAAAACATTGTGTACTATTGGATTATGATTTTTGTACAATTGAAACCTATTTATGCCTTCGAAACCTCAAGCGGCTTTACCCAGAGTCATTTCGTTCCATCCGGGTGTATGCAAAAGTCAAGAACATGTCAAGAAAAATTGTTGATATATCTGGACAAACTTGACAAGACTATTGCAAATATATAAATAGATACAGTTTTGAAAATTCTTGCTATGGCTCTCGTTTTGTCCCTCTACTCACAATCTTTGCCGTTTTGACAGCATGCTTTCAGTTTCGTTTTACTGGTCAGGTTGGGTGCCACAGAATGGCAAGCAAATCGGAAAAATTAGATTTTTAAAAAATAAAAATTTAGTTTAAATTTGAAGTCTTCACTCAACATATGCACCACAAAAAACGTTGAGCGGAAATAAATCATGAGCCTAGGTCAAAAATCTGTGCAAGTAAAAACTGCAATCCAGGTTTTATCCGGAATTTCCGATTGAATTAGAAAACGTTTGCATTTTAATCCTAGGTTTCAAGCTAAATACCAAAAACAACTAATCTCTAGCTAGTTATGAAGCGTTGCTCACTATCCGCTCAACAAATGATTTGCCTAGTTGACATAATAACTAGTAACAAAGCCTCATTTATGCACCAAAACGACTCAGAGAAATGCTGTTGGAAATTAAATTTTTTAAAAATACTAGACGCAAACAATGTTCCCATACTGAGTATGCGATCGCTAGTAAATGAGAAGCCAATTCCTGCTAATATACGCTAGGATGAAGGAAATAATTTTAAAGGTACTTCGAGTTGCTATATTTCTCTTGATGTCTCTGAAATAAGGTTTTCCAAAATTTTTTTTGTAATATTGTGTCGTGAAAGAAAAAATTGATCTCTGCTCTTTAAATTTTTTAACAATAGTTGTCATCGTTGGCACTTGTAAAATGAAGTGGCTGACTAGAATCGTCAGTGAGTGGTCCTCATGTTGTCAGTTGCAGAGCCAGTAAGCGTGCCAGTTAGAGGGTATTCTGGTCAGTGACGTTAATCCATTTTGAAGTCTCCAGATTTTTCTCGCTGTCATTGTAGTATGGGTTTATTCTCAGCTGAGTGAACAATTTTAGTCCGTACTCCCCGTCCGCAGAACAAAGAGATTTTTATTCATTTCTTTATTAGAACGGTTTTGTTCCGATTTGATTTACAAGCTTAACTCCTGGTTAATATCCAATTTTAGCTAATGTGAGCTACTTGATCTTTTAAAATTTGTTTGCAATTTAATTCTTTCTTAGTAAGTTCCAACAGAAAAACGACGAAAAAGACAATTTTTCTTGTTTCATCAATTGAGGAAAGAACGAGCATAGAGAGAAGGATAGTTAAGGAATATCAAAACGATAACTAAGAAAGAGAACAAAAAAAAATTTTGCGAGTTTTGAGAACAACGGTTCTCCTGGGACGAGACGGTGACTGAGAGGAGGGACTGTATAAATCCAAACCACAGATAGAAAGGGTCATACGTCTGATACATACCGTAGGGAGTTGTAACCAGCGTGAACATTGTGATCAAACAATTGTTAGAGCGGTTGGCTATCGCGGACATGTATTTGGATGTGTGCCAGATCCTCTTCGTGAATCTACTATTTCGCGTTCAGTAGGCAAATTTCCAAGGGCAGGTCGTTGTTAGGTCGCTCTTCCAAGTACTCGTTAAAGGAGACTGATTTTTAGGATCCTGGAAAAATTTGATAAGTTATGGAACTCTGTTGAGACATGCGGCAAGAGTTCTAGGGCTATATATTGTTGATGGTATTATAAGTTGATGGTACAATAGGTTGCATTGCTAGGAGGTGATTCCGTATATTTTTCTCTTCGTGTGGTGGCTCTCTGTCTTCAAGCTTGCCTACAAACCAGTAGCGTTAGAGCAGTTTAAATTTATGACCGTACATATTTTCCTAGGTCCTCCTGTACATATCGAAGGTACTAAATGGTCACAAAGATTGGCCTATGGGTAGCTGCGTATATTGGGACAAAGAATTAGTAATTTCGAATCTGATAGAAGTTTCTCGATCTTACTTTGCGGTATCTCGCTTCTTGATTTATGAAAAATTTAAATCGTATGGCGAATTGATCTTAGTGTTCAGATACTGTGTTCAAGTACTGTGCAGCTGACTTGAACTGGTGTGCGTCAGTGGATTTGTAAGATTGGAGTGATGTTGTAAAACATGATAGTTGCGACTCGTATGTAGCATCTTCCTCTTGTTGACCCTATGCGATTGATTGTTGACATCCATCTGTGTTGGATGTATTAATCCAAACCGCAGATAGAAAGGGTCACACGTCTGATACATACGGTTGGGAGTCGTAACTCTCATGAACATTGTGATCAAACAATTGTCAGTGCAATCGGCCGACGCGAAGAAGTTTTTGGATGTGTGCCAGATCCTCTTCGTGAATCTACTATTTAGCGGAAAGTGGGCAAAACTCCAAGGGGAGGTCGTTGTTGCGTCCCTCTTCCATGTACTCGTTAAAGGAGACTGATTTTTAGGATCCTGGAAAAATTTGATAAATTATGGAACTCTGTCGAGACATGCGGCAAGAGTTCTAGGGCATAAGTTGATGATGGAATAGGTTGCATTGCTAGGTTGTGATTCGGTATATCTTTCTCCTCTTGTGGTGGCTCTTTGTCTTTAAGCTCGTCTGCAACCCAGTCGCGTTAGAGCAGTTTAAATGTATGGCCGTACATATATTTCCTCGCTCCTCCTGTACAGATCGAAGGTATTAAATGGGCACAAGGACTGGCCTATGGGTAGGTGCGTACATGGGGACAAAGAAATAGTATTTTCGGATCTGATAGAAGTTTCTCAAACTTGCTTTGCGGCATCGCGGCTGCTTGATTTATGAATAGTTTAAGTCGTATGGCGAATTGATCTTAGTGCGCAGATACTGTGTTCAGGTACTTTGCAGCCGACTTGAACTGGCGTGCGTTAGTCAATTTGCAAGATTGAAGTGATGTGGTACAAAATGATATTTGCGAATCGTTTGCAGCATCTTCCTCTTGTTGACCCTATGCGATTGATTGCTGAGATCCATCTGCGTGGGATGTATAATCTCAAACCGCAGATAGAAAGGGTCATACCTTTGAGACATACGGTAGGAAGTCGTAACCCGCGAGAGCATTGTGATCAAACAAATGATAGTGCCTTCGGCCGACGCGAAGAAGTATTTGGATGTGTGCCAGATCCTCTTTGTGAATCTACTATTTTGCGGAAAGTGGGCAAAACTCTTAAGGGAGGTCGTTGTTGCTCCAATCTTCCATGTACTCGTTAAAGGAGACTGATTTTTAGGGTCTTCGAATAATTTGATAAGTTATGGAACTCTGTCGAGACATGCGGCAAGAGTTCTGGGGTATAAGTTGATGGCGCAATGGGGTTGCATTGCTAGGAGGTGATTGAATATATTTTTCCTTTTGTGGTCGCTCTGTCTTCAAGCTTGTCTGCAGTCCAGTCGCGGTAGAGCGTTTTAACCGTTTGGCCGTACATATATTTAGTACTCATTGGGCACAAGGATTTTTCTATGGTTAGCCGGCTACAGGAGGACAAAAAAATAGTAATTTCGAGTTGAACAAAAATTTCTCAAACTTGCTTTGCGGTATTGAGGCTGACTGATAGCTGAATAGTTTAAATAGTATGGCGAATTGATCTCAGTGTTCACATACTGTGTTTACGTACTGTGCAGCTGAGCTAAATCGCCGTTATTAGTGGATTCTCGTGATTGAAGTGATGTTGCACAAAGAGATAGTTGTTAATCGTATGTAATATCTTGACCTCGTTCACCCTATGCAATTGATTGTTGACATCCATCTGCTTTGGATGTTTAAATCCAAGTCTCAGAAAATGGTTCATACTTCTGACACATATACATCCCGTTGATATATATATATATATATATATATATACATACATATATATATATATATATATATATATATATATTTGTATATAAATATATGTGTGTATCTGGCGCTATCATTATGTTCAAACAATCGTTGGTGCGGTCGGCCAACGCAAAGGGGTATGTGGATGTATGACAGAACCTTTTGCGAATCTAAAATTTAGCTGAAATTGGACACACTCCAAGAGGAAGTCGTTGTCAATTCCCTCTTTCATGTACTTATTCTCACGCTACAGTACTAGCTATTGTACATGTCACCAATAAATGTTTCAGCGTGTCCTCGGGGCGTCTTGCGATATATTTAAATCTCTCGGAGACAAGGATGCCGTTTTCTGTATTGTTCTTGAGGGGAATTGTGAAACTGAAAATTCAGCCCCATTGCCCTCTGCAGGAGGAGGACCGTGAGCCGCTATGTGAATTATAGGTTGTCCTATGAGATGAACTGGTGGACGAATGTGGCGCCATAATTGGAGACAACCTAGCTGGATAGATAACATGTTGTTCGGGGCAAGGACGCCTTCATGATGAAGGGTCCGTACATGGATAGTTGTCCGTGGGCATGGCCGGGCTATTATACCGAAGTGTCTGTTTTGGAGCTCGCGCAGATGGTGCTGTGGGCATTTGTGGCAGCAGATAAACTTGTTGGTTGTTGAGATGTAGGTTGTGACGTTTGAGCTATTCCAGAGCTAGCCCAATTTGGTACAATCGTCTCTGGGGTGGAGCTTCTTGATTGTTCGGCTGAATTTTTGTCAGCCAAAGGATGTGTGGGTGTATACTCCGCTAGCACGGGATAAGCGGCTCCTGCGATGCCTTTGTTCAATCTTGCATCAGTGTTGGATCTGAGGAGTCAAGTTCACGCCCTATTTGCAACGAAAGTTCTCCCACAGTTGAGCAGGAAGCAGGAAAATTGGCAAGTGAAGGCAGAGGGTTCACCCCGAGTACGTTTCAGAGGTCACAAACTGTGGCTGTGATCAGGCCTCCGCCATCGTGAACACTGTCAGCTTCTGCGGTTACCAGATTTGTTCTAGGATCGAGGGAGCCAATGTCAGAGGTGTCAGTGGCGGAGGAAGGATGTCATCGACATCCAACATGATGAGATCGAACGCTGTGGGTAAAACGTTTGGAGGGGCTGTGGATCCGCATGAGTGGCAATGGATTCCGTAAAATCTGTGGTGTAACCAAAACAAAAAGAGCTTCAGACGAGTACTTGTATAGTTGAGAGTAAGTTCCTCAAGAAACCATGGAAATTTAAAATTCCTAATAAGTGATTTTTTTAAATTATTTCCGTTAACTAAATCACGCTAGTCAAGGCGGACCTGAATGAACTCTTTGCCGTTGATGAATAAAATTAAAATAATATATATATTGCTGTGAATGTCGTGCTTGTTATTCTGCTTGTTTTTCAAGGTCTGCAAAGTTTACAGCATGTGCTACCTCAAATATTTCTGCTGAGTCATCATTCAATTGGTTAAATTTCACTTCATCTATGACGTTTTTCAAGTCGCTTTGGTTAAATATTCCCAATCTGTTACGCAGTGAAGTTAATTTGTGTAACACAACGTTGATTTTCATCCGATGTGAATACTTTTACATCAAATCGCCCCCTAATTGGATTTGGCTTTAGTCAGTATGATTAATTGTCGTCCGCGTCGAGCGTGAAAAGGCGCTTTTACTGAACAATTGTTTACGTCTGGCTTGGCCTACAAAATGTATTTTGTTTTGCTAAAAAACATATACGCTCGAAACATTGATCTTTTAGTACATACAGACGGGACAAAACTGTTATGCATTGGAAGATTGATATGACGCTAGAGCTGTTTAATGGAGCAAATGTGTTTCTTTTAAATTGTGATCCTACATCATACTAAAGCTAATTTTTGAAATGAAAATATAAAATTGGTTTCTTTAAGATTTCTATAGAGATCGCATAATTTCTTATAAATTGAAAAACTAGTTTGGTCTCTTTCTAGAAATACTCGAAAAACAGCATAGTTGATTTGGGAGTCCATTTAAACATTAGTTAGTACTGCGCCGAACCAAAATTTTTTTCTAAAGAGTTAAACCTCCGGTAAGACTTTTGATTATTTGGTATAAAATAGCCGTTTGAAATGCTTGTTTTCGTGTACGGCAACTCTGGTGGTGGTATATTTGGTGTGGTCATGAGTACGTCTTTGAAGTCTAAGGAAGGTTTGCCTGTAGAAAAAACAAAAACTTTCGTGATATTGTGTAGAAGTATGCTTTTTTGTCCTGGTACTGGCTTCTTTACATGTGGACGTTTGAGTTGATGCCCAGTGATAATTTCATTATTTCTAAACGTTTCAGTAAAATATCTCTTTTGAAATTTATTTGCTCTGGGCTGTGATATTTCTACGTCGACATTTCGACAGTCATCATTTGGTTCCTAAATTACTGTTGCGTTTATTGCTTAATTTGGAGGACACTACCGCGTTTCAATGCAACTTATAGTTCTGGTTGCCTTATACTAAGTAGTTTTTGACAGCAATTCCAGAATGCGTATGATATTTCTGAAATGAAGTGATCATCGTAGTGTCTAGATGACAAGATATTCACAGGCGGGATTGTTCCCGTGTCAATTTGCTCATGGAGTATCCGTTGCGTTCGGAATCCAATTATGGTCTCGTAGATTATTAACTAAACCCCCTTTTGGAAACCGAAAGGGTTATGCGGATCGAATCAGAATCTGCCTGTTTCTTTTTTGTGTTTGGTTTAGGGCGGGGATTTTTAAGGAGGTCAAAATGAATAATTTGTGGTTCGTTGGGGTAATTGTTCACGATTCCACTCCTTGCAAAACTTCTACGAACTTTTGTTTCTCTGGGATAAAATGAATTTTCTATATTGTTTATACCTGATTTTGTGATCAAACAAACAAGCAGTCTCTTATGAGCTGGGTTTTCTGGTCAAAGATTCCTTCATCGGAAAATTTTTCATACAAGGCAAATGCGCGTATTCGAACTGTTTCAACTTTAGAGTAAACGTAGAAAATTACATGTAGAATCTGTAAGTCTCTGTGCTTGTTTTTACAACCAGCAGATTTATTGGGTTTGCAGTACTGCATATTTATGATATGTGGTGGAGGGCAGTTATATTGTGTCGTGACATGATTTTTTATCCCCGATTTGGGAGTTGATATGTTTTGTCTATCGATAGTGAATGGCTGGCCTAGAGGTAGCGAGAGAGAATAGAACAAATTAGTGAGAAACATAACTTTATTTGCATTGGACATTTGTAAGATGATCCGGAAAAAGGATTTTACAATCTGAAATGACCTGCTCTGCTTTGCTATCTGTCGAAGTGTTGAATTTCTCTTTTTATCTCAAAATATAACTATACATAATACAAGTGATCTTCAACCCATTTTATGTCCATCTCAGAGATTCATTCGGTTTTAAATAGACAACAGAACTACAACAGACCCTTGATAGAGTGAAAAAGGAGTTTACACACGGAACGTTAAAGTCGCTTTTTCCAATCCAGATTAATTTTTTGCATTCAATGTGATGCTGCAAATTATGGTATAAATGCAGCCCTATTGTATAAACCCTATGGTATAAGTGCAGAGAAATGAATTTGAGAAAACGGAGCAAATTCAGGCAAACTCGGTTTGTTTTCCACATTAGAACTTTAGACTTTCATCTATAAAAATAGAATGTTCGCAACCTTTTACGCACTCCCAGAATACGAAATTCTAATACAAGAACCACAAAACCCTCTCATTCTTTATACAGACCGTAATCAATTTTCTTCTTATTCACACAGAAAAACCAACCTACCCATAGGAATTACAAGTTTTAACTCATTCTCGTGAAAATTCCAAACCTCCACATCTTTTGGACGGAAGTGGAAATCGTTCAATTCACGAAATACTCAGTCGCTCTTTAACTTCTGTCACATATGATGAGCATAGTCTCAAGACAGTAGAAATACTAGAAACGAAGAAATTCCCTATGACACACACTCAAGATACTTCTCCTGCCGCGCCACAATTCTGTTTCAAAACAATACATTAGCAAGTTTTTTAAGAAATCAACACACGATTCAACGCAATTTCCTGTATGTCCAAAACACAAAAATACTTTAAAGTACATCAGGAAAGCAACAAATGTTTCCTTACTGAATATGTCACAAAAGCACAACCACTAGAAGCAATACAAACCACTAAATAACTAGATCATAAAACCAAAATACTACGATGATCATCTTGTAATACAACACACGGATGTTACTTTAAACGTGAACGATACTGAATCTCTTTCACAGTTTGTCCCACAAGTAAACTATAAAGAACCTATAAACCCAATTGAATTTTCACTTCCAGTAATGGATAATTTCATACCCCACTCCCCAATAAGTTATTATTTTTTTCTCATTATAAACTGAGGCCACAGAATTATTTTTACAAGAGACACTGCAACCTGATCCAGTAATCTGCCAGATCATATTTTGGGACGGATTATCACACCAATACTCGCATTAAGTGCAAAGAAAAGACCCCAATGTTTTTATCGTCGTTTTCATGTCAGGTATAAATCAATCAAATCAATTATTGTGAGGCCATCTAGGTCACAAAAAACCTATGCAAACATATCAGAGGAATACTATTTCCACAACCTTGAGACTTCAATGGCAATTGTTGAACAAGATTGATTAGAATGCCAAACTGGCGAAACAATGCCAAACTTCTTGATGGCCCCACAGCAGCCATCCTTAGAAGTTTCATCATATTCTTCAACCACTGCATTTAAATGGACACAAATCTCACACTACGTAGTCTTAAGACCATTACCAAAAATTGATGCAACTAACGCTCTAAATGTACTGTTTGATCATTGGATAGCAAAGTTTGGGATCCCAGATCCTAGTCACTGATAATGAAAATGAAAAATTTAACAGTGAACTCGCACGTTTTTGCCTCACATAAAATAAAAATTTACGCCTTACGCTCCATGGTTTGTTGGCTTAGCTGAAAATAGCAATAGACAATTAAACACATCTCTACGCACTGTTTTAGAGACACAGTACGGCACATGGTCGAACAAATTGAACACTTTCACATACGCCTTTAACTCACAAATTCGTACAAATTTGGGATTGTCCCCTGCCACCAGTAAAGGCAGACCCTAGAGAGTTAGACAGAATACTTAGAGATTATTGGTAACTGAACGTTGGCCAATGAGGGCTGGATTCTACGTTTATTTGCGGAAACTAAAAAAATTACCATCATCTACATCTAAATTGTTTTGGCTTCTGCAGAATGTTAAGGGCCTCATGTTTATCATGGACCGACTGGCTTAAACTTTATGGCCATGTCGTCAATTCAATCTTGTTTTCCAATTGACCTCAGCCATTTCACCTACATTCGTAATTGGCAATTTTTGCTTTATTTCTGGGACTCGGTTTAGAGAGTCTTCTTTCATGTAGTTATCAAAATTGTACCATCCCGATTTGCAAGAACAGGGAACGTCCGCTTCATTTAAACTCTGCACGAAATCTGGAATTTGTTTCTCAAATGTCTGACCGAGCTCGTGCTGATGACGAGAAGTCGAAATCAAGCGTTTTATTTCATTGGAAGAATTTAAAACCTAATTTATTTAGTCAACCAAGCTGGAAATACCAGGTGTTTAGGTCATCGTGCGAAAGTTTGTTTGTTCTTTTTGAATGCCAGTTTTTCAGTGATTTTCCAGATAAATTTTGTTGTTGTTTCAATTGTACTTTTTAATCCGTTTTAGAGCTACCATTTTGTATTCGTGTGAATTATTTTTCAGCAGTACATATGTCAGCCTGACGGGTTGCAATTTAGTTTTCAGACAACCGCAACATACTGTAAAGATATCAAGAGATATGCGCGCAAACATAATTGGTCATTGAGCTCTTGGAAACACGTACTTAATGGAAAAAGGAAGTTCTATGTGAGTGCATAACTGAAAGCTATCATTTTGTTGAGATAGAAGTAATCAATTTACAGTTCGTTTTATCATTCTTCGTTGTTTCTTAGTCCAAGTATTCACACGCAGTAATTTTATTCCAAAATTCAAACAAACAAAATTGATTTTTTTAAAGCTTTGAAATGATGTCACTAATATGCTATTGGAGGCTGATAGACTATTATGTAATACATTGCCCTGTACATGTTTTGTCTCGTCGACAAATTTCTCTAGATTTATAGAGAAAAAAAACAATTTTATGGCCTTTGCCGCTTCCACAGAAACATGAACAACAAAATTTATTATTGTTAACGGCTCAATTCGTTTGGCATCTCTGTACGGCATTTAATTTTAAATTAACTCTAATCTTCTACAAATAAAATTTAAAAATGTGTTGTTTGTGAAGCTAAACATAAGCCAACTAATTTTTTTTTGGTTCTCGCGGAATTTTTTATTTTACGCTTTCAGAGCGAATTCAGTTGGAGCCAAGGCATTTTTTTTGGTATCAAATATTTTTCATTTCGGCGAAGCTTTTGTCTCACTCAGGTTCTTTGTTGCTAGTTGCGGTTCTCTGGTTTCAAAAACGCTTCGCGCTACTATTTTTTTCACGATTTGCCCGCACTATCCCAGATTTTCATTATTGGTATCAATCAGTGGCTTAAATTTTTTTTTACAATACAGAAGATTGTAATTATTGAGGTGAGCTGTTAAAAAAGATCTGTGGACGTAATTTTTTTCTTTTTTACTTTTTTGCCAATGTGAATGCAAATAAGAATGATAATTGTTAAGAACTATTTAACATTTAGCAAAGACAAATTGAATGTAAAAATCAACTACATGTGTAAATCAGAAGAAGCTCAAAGGTTAACAAGTCATCAATTGCGCAAACTACACTGCGCATTGTTTTAACTTTTAACGTATATATGGTCATTTTGTTATCGAAGGTAACTATAACCAAATAACACTTTAATAGTCGCATCAGCAGTTCAAACGGATATTATTTTATTATTTTGAGCGATTGTATTCTTTTGATGCAACAATTTGGATATTTTCCGTTTGTGCACCCCAATCAGTACGTTGTGTACCCCCCGGTACAGAGATCGTGTCATTACATAGTAAATCATTATATAAAAATGTGGCACGCGCGTCTGGGGTTGGATAGTATGCGCCCACTAAGCTGAGAGGACACCAAGGGAAAAGATCCAAAAACTTTTACATTATTAATCTGCTTAATTTGTATAGCTGTTCATTGAGATGAACCAATTAACATATAAATCAAATTACTGCAAAAGATTCTCAACGCGTCTCTCGTGATTCTGTGGTCAAGATTAGTAAACTTTGGGTAAAACCTGATAGCGTCACAACTTTGAATCAAGAAAAATGGAAATGGCCTGCTGGGGAAAACAAATTATCGGGTTTTAAAAGTATGCGTTTATACGTCAGTATGCTCAATATGCGCGTATGCTAACGATGTGATATAAAACTACATCTTAAATCTGGAATTCTTTTATTCATGAATCAAATTCGCTCGACCTTTTCCTTGAGCTTCTCCATAATCATGATTTATTTTTGTTTGTTCATTGTAAGTTTTATATTGCCCTCAAGAAAAGTTTCGGCGTTTTTGCTATCCTTCGACAAGGTAAGAGGGCAGCGTTGGTCCGTGTGCAGACTAAAATTTTCTTAGTAGTAGAAAGAGCCGGGCTTTAAAATCTTTAAACTCACATGATAAGAGTTTGACAAATTCGAAAATAAACCTAAGTTAGGAACAAAAATCCATATCTTCCCGTAAACAGTCTGAACATATACTCTTTACTTCAGTCAAAAAAACACTTAGAGCCAAAACTCGAGTCAACGTTCTGTTGGCTCAACTTTGTAAGCACCTCTAAAGCACTTCTAAATACGGCAAATTTCTTTCGTCGCTGTGGCAGTTTTGTTTTATTCTCAACTATTTGATAGCAAAAATTATTGAACGTCCCACGGAAAAACACGATAGTAAAAAGGATCTTTCCAAGTTTTATGCAGATTTTTTGCTAGGATTTAATTCAGCTCAAAATTTGGACAATTCCTTCAAACTTCTTTATACAATGACTACTATTTTTCAAAGAAGCAAAGAAGCACATTCTGACCAAATCTCTTGCAGATTCAGTTCAAATAGCTGCTACAATTGGTTTTAAACTAAAATCCTAGAAAAACGCAATATTTCCTTATCACAGATTTATTATAGTTTTTACATATCATATGAGTTTATTGAAAATTGATTGATCTGAAATCATCCGGACCATAGTGCCAGCCTATTTCAGAGCTGCTTCTTTACATCATAAAATTTTGAACATTCGGGTCTGAGTTAAGTTATGTGAAGCCTATTTGGACGCAACTATGACCGTGACAAATTCAGCAACCAAAAACCATTTTTTTCAGGATTTCGTACTTGGCATAGCAATTTTCGTTTTTTCTATAAACCTAAAAAATTCATGACAAATCGGAAATTTTCAAAAATGTTAATTGAACAATGCATGAAAAAACACCAAGTAAAACGTCGTACCCAAGCGAAACATTACTGCAAACAGGGCTCTTCAGAATGAGGAGCGAGGGCGCTAGCTACCAAGCACGGACGCTATTCGGGCGGGGGGGCTGGTTGGGTGGTATTTCACTATAGTAATAGCATCAACGTTCGTTCTTAAAGATAACATTGGTATATATATATATATATATATATATATATATATATATTTATATTTATATACATATATATATATATATATATATATATATATATTTATATACATATATATATATATATATATATATATATATATATATATAAAGCATAATAAACAATATTGTTCGCATAAAGTACGCAATTGTTAAGAAAACTTCACTCCTCTAATATAAATAGTTAAACGCTCTTTTTTCCTGAAAAGCTAGCAACATCGAAATTTGCCTGAGAACAATCTTTTGTTGGAGCCAATGTAGAAGGACTAAAATACTAAAATTCAGCTCTTTAACGTGAAAAACTTACAAAGAGTCAACATCAAATTGTTTTACTATAGATGAATATATCTGCAAAATAGTGACTCCTTTTTTTCCAGCTAGAGCTGTTGGCTTTTTGCTCCAAAAACCTAATAAAAACGGTTAAGGGACCAATGAAAGTTTGTGTGTGTCTGCAGTGTTGAGAAAAAATTCCGATTTTCAAAATTGAGATTCAGAGGTATAATTCAGAAACACACTTTGAATTTTGCTCTGATTCAGAGAGGTTTCAGAATCGATACAGATGCTATTCTGAAATCGTTCTGAATCAGTACTGAAAATAAAGATTTCTCTGATTTTTTTTCTGAATCAGTACTGATGCTCTGTGAGCGTTATGTACGGGCACACACACTCACACATCACAAAAACCCGTCGCCGAAACTATTGACCTTTGGCTTCCTTGTTTCCAGTTCTCCTATATCTGTGGAACCGTTAACACTTTGGTTTAAAAATATATTAGGGATTATGCTTTTTGGTGTCATATAAAGTCGTAGTATATACTACGCTATGGCACAGCGTACCCTTTAATTTTTACACAGCCCGCATCAACCATATTTCAAAATCCTTCTTACAATCAGATCCACATAAAGTAACAACTCAATTTACGCAGAACTGAACAGAAAAAAAAATATTTTGCACGATCGGAAGATTTAATTGACTCTAATTAAGGGTAGGAGGTAAGGGAGAAATTATGTGAGATATTTAGGGAAAGTTTAAGTTTTGGGTAATTTTAAGAAGCAGCTGATGCGCCTTGTTGACGGCTTCGGGTCGCGCGTTGAGATCTGGGTTCTTTTCCGAGCAAGCGAAGAAAATCAGATCGGAACTTCTTGCCGAAGATCAAATAAATATAAAAGTTAGCCGAGTTTATAGTAGCCAAGCTATTCGACAAGATCCTGTCAAGTATTGTTGTCATAGCCTCGTCTCTTGCTGTTTTGACTTCGATTCTGTATCCTGACACAATAACGATCGAATTTATTACACAGAGAATGCTGAAACAAATGCAAACCATTATCATTTGTCGAATTATTTCAGCGTCGCGGCGGTCGACTTGTTTTCTAGCTCCTGATTGGTTCGCTTGTTCTCCGTTTTGATTGGCTGATCGTTTACGAGAGCTGAGCTTCAAGCGAAAAATCGTTATTGTCGTAGTGATTGAGGAGCAAGAGAGTGGCACGTAAGCACCAATCGCAGCATTCAAATGAGGTCGAATTTCAAAGAAAAACTTTCGATTAACTTTGCTAAAAGGGAAACTGTTTCCTTTTACATTAATACATTGTTACCATCTAAAAAAATTTTATGGATATACAATCATTTAGACCATTATCAGAGTAGAAACTCGTAAATCTTTTTTGCTCGTAAATCTTAATTTAAAAAATTCACAGAGGAATAGGGACCAGCCTAACGAAAATATGAAAATATATTGGTGATTGCACCCCACCCCCCAGCCCCGGGGGTTGGGCGGAACTGTCGGCTAAATTTCTGATTTCGGCCTTGTTGGCGCTAAACGCCCAGTCATTCAATATATCAAGCGTCAGGAAACAGTTCCTAAAGTCGAATGGTCGGCAGAATCCCGTTTCAGGATGAATTCTGAACACAAAAACATTGTAGGTCGCATATACTCCGAATACGAGATAGACACAAATTGCAAAAATTGCAGACACTTTAGGCTTTCCATATTGGCGATACTTGAAGGGGAAGTAGACTGCCAATAATTTGTCAATACCAAAGAGAACAGTGATATAAAGAGAAGCGAAGGTTGAAAAGACACTGAAATATTTGCACGCAGCGCAAATTGAGTCGTTCACTTGATACAGGAAAAATCCGAAGAGAGGCAAAGCCTGGTTTGATGAGCAAATTAAAAACAATAGAACGAGGACAACAACAACTTTAGTTTTTTCAACGTCTAGCAGACCTTTTGTATAGTTTTCATACAGGTTTATAATCACATCTGCATTAATTTCGTTTCAAATTTCGGACACTTTTTCGTAATTATTACTCCAAAAACTCCTCCGAAAATGCCCATAAAGTTTCTATTGCATTCAGATTGGAACCATTTGATGACCACTCAAGTACCTCAAGCTCTTTTTCTTTGAAAAAAATTGATGACAATGTTTGATTTTTGCACAGGAGCATCATCTTGTTGAAAAACAAAGGTCTTGAAAAAAGGGGCTTTTTCAACATCTAAAAACACAGTTTGCACTCATCTAATTGTATTTTATCCTAGAACATAAGTGATTGCTTTTCTCAATTCAAATTTTTATATTGTCAAGAAATCTTGTTCCATTACTTCGAGTTTTCAATTTCTTTCTGCACAAATCCAGCGCTGAAGATGCCTTAAGCCTCTTAGTTTTGCATGCATGTATGCTTTGTACTAGAATTTGATTTAAAGTTAAGTTGGTTTTGGTTTTTTTCCTTAAAATCGATCAGGTCGAATTGCAACACCGTGGCAAACAGTAAAAGAACAAAACCGCTAAACCATCTTTTTTGTGTATGCAGAGAAAACGAGATTGAAAACTCTTTTAAAGCTTAAAATTGTCACACCTTTCTTCACACTTTTGCGCAGATCAAACGTTTTGAGCAAAATAACGCTTAAAAAGCACAAATTATAATGTACCTTGCTATTTGGTGCAATAGTGTTAGATAGCTGCAACATTTCTAGAGCCGTTGATATATTTTGACTAAACATTTGACATAAAACACTCAATCGTCTGCAATAAAAGAATCAATGTAAATTTATGCTCATTGATGCTCATCTTCATTTATAATTTATTGATAAAGAAAATTCAATTAAAATTTTTGTCAACATCTTTTTCTGATCAATTCATTTTTTTCATATAGCCAACACTCTATCCGATTTGCATGTTAAGCAGCAGATTACTGGGAAACGGCTTTTCAGCTGACAGTAGTAACATCACCGTTTATGAATAATTAGCTGCGTATCACTTTCCATTATAAAAACTAACAACATGCATCAAATCTTTTATTATCGGAGCAGGAAAAAACGCTAATCAAATGCGTTTTCGGTGAACATGGGGGAGGGGAAGGAGGAACGGGGTGGGGTAGGCTCCCTATTTTCCTGCTTGTTTTCTAAAAGAACCAATTTCAAATCAATTTATCAATTCTATCAGAGATCATGAACAAAACGGATGCAACTTTCAAATACGTCCCTTCGTAAATCCTAGCAAAAATTCAAACTTGTAAATCAGGTGACCAGTTCTGGAGATTCAGGATCGGAAGAATAGCAGGAGACAGATTACAATTAATTCAATAAGCCACAAAAATTGAACAAGAACTTTGGTATTATATGCTTGAGAAAACAAAGCTAGGTGTCATGACGTGTAACCTGGGCTGATATCTCAGCGTTATAAAATATATAAGATGAGTGGCAAATGCGTTGTAAACAAAATCACCGCTTTTAACCACGGATAATAAATATTTATGCATTGACTACAACGTTGATCTATCCAAAATTACCGCTTAGATCTTCGCTTAGTTCAGCGTATAAAGTATATTTTAGCGTATAACAATTAAACGTTTATTTTAGCGTTTATTTTACCGTTTATTTTACATACCTTTTATCTGCGTAGAAATCTACGTACGTCATGGTCCACATGCCTACAACTTTTTGTGTTTTTGAGTTAGTGTTACAAAACTAAGTAAAAATTTCAAACGCTTGTTGCTTATCTTGCATGCTTTTGCAATAAATACTAGGCCCGCGATGCATATTTTTCTATAAGTAGAGGTCACAAGAAAAACTGGTGTAAGCAACAAACTGATTTTAAAAGTGAAAAAGGGTATCTTGTAAGATTATTGTGAGAAAAAGTGCATCTTGTAAAATTATTTTTAAAAAAAATCATCTTGTAAGATTCTTGCAAGAAAAATTAAGTCTTGCAAGATCTTGTATGATTTCGGAAGAAATTCATACAAGACGAATACCCTGTCGAAAATCGAATAAACATTAGAAATCGGACAAACCAGTAATCGAATAAACGTTTTTTTTTTTTTGAAAAAAAACTTTATCATCCCGTCGAACAGTTGCTCAAATCACTTCAAACTCATACCCAAAGTTTATCTTTTTAAAGAAGTTTCAAACTTTAAATACATTTGGTCTAGCTTTCCTCTGAAAAAAACGTGATCTCGGTTGGATCCATCCTTAAGTACCCTCTTACGAAGGAACAACAAGGGTGTAACAGTCTAAAAAAATGATTCTAGTCATAACGGTGGAAAAAAAGAGTGTGATTTTTATCAGTCCACCCTAAATTACACTTTTTGCTAAGAGACAAAAAATTGGAGAAAAGAGTGAAATACAACGTATTTTTTTAAAATTACACTCTTGCTCTCTTTTCCCCGATAAATAATAGTCGAATAGTCGAATACGCATTACACCCTAATCTCTGCTAATTAGGGGTGAATTAAGGGTTAAACCTTGGCCCGGGCAAGATTCTGCCAGAATTTTGCACGCTCTTGCAAGATAAACTTTTTTTCTTACTAGGGAACACTATAAAAAATGTTCAGAGCATGAACTATAGGTTCTCTTGTGCTACTGGGAGGGCAACAGTTCCTTATGATATTAAGTTATGACTATAGCGATTGTTCATCAATGGACCTCGTCAATGATTCCATCGTAGAACACAGACATCAAATCAGCCAAGGCCAGAATGAACATGAAAGCGGCTCCAGAAGACATATTGCGCCACTTGGATATGATCATCATCACCAACAAATTACCCACACATCCGAATAGTGATATGATTGCACAGGACAAATCTAAGCTGAACACAAGTTGCGCAATCACAGGATAGAGTTCTTCCCAATCAGATGTGGAAAGCTCAACAGTCGTCTCAATATCATAATTATCCAGCTAAAAAGGACTCAATAAAAATATCTGCTAGTCTCTTGTTTTGAAATTGTTTGCGGAGAAACTGGAGCAAGGTAGAAACTGATAATAATTAGAAGCTCAAACAAAATCAGTAACTTAAAAGAGGGCCGGCCAGGATGGTAAACTCAATTAGTAGACTGCTGATTTTGCATTAGAACCATGTGAGCAATAAACTAAGCAACTAAAAAGACTTTTAGAGTTAATAAGTTCGACGTGCGCGATCCGAATTTTAAAGAAATGATGATTTTGCACCAAAATTAGTTTCTAGAGAAATCAAGGAAGCAAATCCAATTCGGAACATATCCCCCTAGACCACAGTAACCTGGATAATCAGTTCAAATTCATGATGTGGGAATTTATAAAAAACTTCAACAGTTATAAAAAGTGCAACCTTCTTTTTGTATTGAAGGTGTTTCTTAATGGAAGTTGTCAAAGAATAAAGTTTTGTCACAAACATTTAGTCAGCAAAAACAGTTTTTATGTTTTGATACCTCTATTTGATAATAGAAATTATTCAAGATCTAAAGATTAATCTACTGATAAAGTTATAATTTTTGAATTTTTGTGAGATGATTTGAAGCGAATTTAGATTACAAAATGTTTGCTTTTGTGGCGGCTGAGCTTACTAACTCAATTACCAAATTGAATAGCGCTTCAAGGCCATTTCAAGCCTCAAAGCTAGAATAGCGTGCCAAGCGAAATTTAATGCTACATTCTATCGAAGCCAAACGGATTTGTTCATTTTGTTCAACATTTATATTTAGAAACTATTATTAGAACACAATCGCCATACGTGAAGTGAAACTCAAACTCGAACCACCTCAACCACCAGCAAAACAATACTACGACTTAACAGTATTGCATCAGATTCTTTGCGGTTGGATTGCGAATGAACCTGTTATTGATACAGAATTTTCGACAAAACTTCTACATGGTTAACAAATTTCCCATGACATCAAATTTACACTAAAAAATTGACGTTATGGAAATGTGTTCACATTCTGACGACATTATTATCTACAACCAATCAACAGTTCAGTTTTGACATGTAAATCCACGTGACTAGCAGCATAAAAGGAGCTTGAAAAACTACCAAAAATCAGTTGAAACTCGATAATTTTGTCTTATTAAACTGACATACAGTGCGTATTGAAGCACAGTTTCTTGAGCGGTAAATTACTTGTTATCGTGTCTTGTTTCTGTAGATCATTTTAGTTATTGTACAGTTTTAACTTTACCTTGACTTGTGAAAAGAGAATTAACTTTGATATTCTCAAAACTTTCTTTCTGAGGAACAAAGTTCCTAAGTAAGAGAAACTTTGTTCATTTCATAAAGTCAGTTTCTCTTAATGGTTTCAACGAAGCCTAGCATAGTTCATTGATTGCGTTATTGAGCAATTGAGTGCGCCAAAAAGCAAAAAGTGCGAACTTGTTACTTTTGTAAAATTTGATTATCGGGAAAAAGTCTCCGAAAAAATTATGAAATTGGAGACGGAAATTATTTGCCCTAACCAGTAGCTAGGACAGTTACCTAGAGCTGTACATAGGGGATTTTGCAATTTTGAATTATAAGTTGAGTTATTAACCAAAACTCAAGCAAATTTTGATTGTTACAATTTGAATTATTTTGCTACTCTGAGAGAAACAACTTTGGTTATTCAGCAAAGCTGAGCGATTAGTTATCAGGAGTAATTGAGCAACAAGTAATGCAACGGTGTTCTACAGTATAGTGGATAATACAGTTCACAAAAGTTAACTGCAAAAACACAACATCCGAACAGATTTGAAACCGCTGAAACGAACTGGGCCGTGTAAAGTTTTTCCTTGACTTTGATATGAGAGCAGCCGTTACATTTGGTCCGCCGACCCGGAAGTGGAAGGCAAACTGCTGTCCAATTTGATGAAGAGAGTATCAAAGGCACCCCTGAAAGACAATCAAACAAATCAACACCAACAGGCTAGCGAGGCGAATAGAAGAGTGCAATTCAATAAAGAAATTGAAGTGCGAACGCTGCTCAAAGGAAACCAACAAAGCAAAAGCGAACAGCAAACAGGCAAGTCAATGAAAACCAGCAGAGAGGAGCTTCAATCAACAGCTCACAGGTACGATAAGAAGCTTCAAGATTTAGTGGAAGAAGTTAACACTAAAACAGGGATTGGCTACAAAATAATTGAAGATTCAGATCGACCCAACAAACTAAAGGTCCTCTATCAACAGACTGTCCGCCTCCTAGAGGAAAAAATACCCAAGCAACTGCAGCGTCGAAACAAGCTTGTGCCTTATCAAGCTAATTTTGTTGAAGAACATCTGAAAGAAGCAAGAAAGTGCAAAGCAAGTTTGGACTATCATTGGCTTTCATATATAAGCAAAGGCACGCAACCAGCAATGAATGAAGAGCAAAGCAACGCAACCCAAGCAGTGAACGACAGCGCGAGCAATAACAACTACCCAACGGACAACCCAGTTGCCCAAACAGTGCAAAATGGAGCAACAGCAAGCGGCCAAGAGACGGAGAATGCTTCGGAAACATCTTCAGCAAAGCAATGGCGCGAGGAAAGGATGAAGAAATTCAATATAGAATTTGAAACCAAAATGCGATTGGAACGGGCATGGTTCGAGCGAAGGAGGCTAGAGCTGGAAATACAAATGAAGGAACTGGAGACCAAGCACCAACTACTGTAGGAAGAGCGTGAGCTAGAGCGCAAAGTGAAGAGAACAGCATTAGAGAACGATGATGGTCGTTCCCAATCAACTGGTGCTCGAGACCAATCACCCTTCAACTGGACCCCAAAGGAAAGAGATGTCTCAGACTGGGCCAGCAGGATCGACAACCTTCTAACACCAGAACGATCAACAGCTCGCTTCGAAGTAACCCCTGAAGTGAACAGGCATAGTCACTTCTAACGATATCGCAGTTCACGAGACCGATCCTCAAGCATTGAAGACCGAGACGTTTCCCCCAGAGCTGGTCTATTACGATACAACACTGGCTATTCAGGTAGTAGTAGCCTACCAAAGCTGAAGTTGAACAACTTCGACGGAAACCCTCTCGAATGGCCGGAGGGGTCTAGTATGTTCATGGCTACAGTGGATAAACAATCAATACCAGACTCAGAGAAGATGAGCCATCCGAACACCCTACTGACAGGCACGGCAAGGTCAGCAATCTCTGGAATGGGCTATTCTAGACAGTTCTATGGTGCTGCATGGAGTATTCTGGAGAGGAAATTAGGAAGGCCTCATGTGATCATTGATGCACAACTGGAGAGTCTCCGCAAAGCAAGTCAGGTGAAGCCTAACGACTCAACAGGTCTGATCAGATTCTCAGTTATTGTGTCGAATTTTGTGAATGTGCTCAAAGAGTACAAGCAGATTGGTGATCTGCAGTCAAGCTCGACACTGTATATGGCAGTAGATAAACTACCCCAAGTTCTCAAAGAGAAGTGGTGGTTCTATGTTGATGATAAAGATTAAGATTGGCCTGATCTGATTATGTTTGAAAAATGGCTATCAAGGATAGCATTCGTGCACGAAGGGTTTTCAGCTTTCAAGGGAGAGCGAAGAGAAGAAGACCGAAGAAGCAGAAATAGAGACAAACGGTTCTCGAAAACGTCGAATTTCAGCGCAAGTTCCAACGTGAAAGAAACGAAGCAAACACAAAGTGATCACTGTCTGCTAGCTGATAGCACTCATAAAAAAAGGAACTGTCCACTATTTAGGAACATGAGTGTGAATGATCGGTACGCAGCAGTGAGAAAGCAACGCTTATGTTACGGATGTCTAGGCAAAGGACATGCAATCAATGATTGTAAAGTCAATGCGTGCGGCATCAATGGATGCATCAAGAAGCACAACCGATTGCTACACTCAGAAAACCAAATGGACGGGGAAATCACGCAGTCAACGTAAGCGCAGCAACAATCAACCAGAGTAACGAAGTTACTAGCTTTCTTCAGATAGTTCCTGTCTCAATTCAGAGCGGTGGCAACAGGCTGAACACATATGCTTTCCTCGATAGTAGAACAACGGTTTCATTCATCGATCAAAGTGTGCAAGAGAAGTTACAAGCGCAAGGCACCGATGTGACGCTCAACATAGCTGGCATACACGGAACGACGGATTTGAAGACAGAAAGGGTTCCTCTCAAAATAAAGGGACTACATTCAAAGGTGCATTCAATCGAAGCGTTTGCACATTCATCAATCTCCCCGGGAAACACAATCTTCAACTACAACAAACTGAAGCGAAGCTTCAATCACTTGAGCGTTCTACCCACCAAAAAATCAACTTGATGGAAGTTGGCATCATCCTTGGTCAAGATGCTTATGAGCTACAACGCCCATTGGACTATAAGATAAGAACACAAAGTGAACCTTTCGCCGTTCTAACAAAGCTAGGATGGGTAGTCAGTGGACCCATGACGGGCAAAAGAAGACAAAAAGTTTGTCATTTCGCCTTCACTGAAGATGTGAAAGTGGCTGAGAACATCCAAACCTGGTGGGACATAGAAGCCTATGCTTCCAAAATCAACGTGGTCAGTCAGTCAAAGAAGAAACCGCAGGCACAAAAGATGTCAGAGAGTACGACAAAGTTCACAGGCGAGTGGCACGAAGTGGGAATGCTGTGGAGTGAACCAGAGCCAGACCTATCGAACAACTACAGCTCAGCCTTGGGTCAGCTTTACTCACTTGAGCGAAGATTCCAAAGGGACCCAAACCTGAAGAATTTGTATCAACAGTCAATAGATACTGACGTAGAAAAAAAATTCGTAAAGATATTGGACGAGTCCGAAGTGAAAGGCACCTTGGGAAAGAATGGTATTTGCCACACCATCCAGTGCTAAACCCGAACAAGCCTGGCAAAGTAAGACGTGTCTGCAATGCTGCCTCAAAGTACAAAGAAGTACGCCTTAATGATAGGCTACTAGCAGGACCTGATCTGCTACATGGGTTGATTGGAACAAAATTCAGATTCCGTGAAGGACCAATAGCCCTGACAGCTGACATCGAATCGATGTTTCTACAAGTGCAAGTTCCCGAACAGGACAGAAGTCACTAGAACAAACGAAACTGTTCAAATATACGAATATCAGGGTCACGTATTTGGAGCTAAGAATTCTCCAACTTGTGCAAACTATGCTCTCAAGCGAGTGGGACTGGACAACGAAGAAGAGTATCCAATAGCAACAAAGGCAATACAAAACAACTTCTAAATGGACGATTTCATCAAATCGGTAGAAACTACTGAAGAAGCAATTGAAGTCTTCAATCAACTACAACCTCTTCTCTCACAACATGGATTTGAATTGAAGAAGTGGATAAGCAACGACGACGCAGTTACCGAAGCAATCCCAGAAGACTTGAAGTCAGTCAGCAACACGAAGCAAGTCGAAGTGGAACCCAGTACGGAGGGATCCTCAGTGCTAGGACTACAATGGACCGTTACTGATGATAGCCATCAAATGTGTAGAGGTACCAACAAGAAAGTGGAAACCCCTGAAACCCAGAGGAAGGTGGAAGATTCTGTCACTGGTATCTTCAGTATTCGACCCCATCGGATTGTTTGCTCCGTTCAGTGTTCACATGAGACGACTTCTGAAAGATATTTGGACCAAGAATGGACAACATTGGGACAACAAGGTGGAGCCTAGTGAAGAAGAAGAATTCCTGAAATGGAAAGAACAACTTCCAATAGTGGCTGAAACAAGCATCGATAGAAGGTACTTCAACGGAGAGAGGGATAAAATCGAACTTCATTTGTTTGCTGACGCATCTGAAGACACGATGTGTGCAGTGGCCTATCTACGTTCACAACCAAAAGAACATTCAGCCGACTTAGCGTTTGTTATTGGAAAATGCAGAGTGACACCGATGAATTATCTTTCGATACCACGATTGGAGTTGCAAGCGGCAGTCATGGCAGTGAGGTTGAAAGAACAGATAGTCAAGGAACATGAAATGAAGATAAATAGTTGCAGATTTTGGTCAGACTCAACTACGGTATTGCAGTGGATACACAGTTCCCATCAAAAACACTAAGTGTTTGTAGCCAATCGAGTGGCGGAGATACTAGATACAACTAATGTTTCACAGTGGAAACATGTGAGCGGTATCAACAACCCAGCGGACATTGGCACCAAAGCAATCAACATTGAAGAACTCAAGAGAAGTGAGTGGCTCACTGGGCCGGCCTGGTTAAAGCGACCAGAAAAAGAATTGCCAGAGCAAGTGAACCTAATCTTTGCATCAGTTGAAGATAATATACCCTCATCAGTATTCATGATACAGGCTGAAGAAAAGAAAGCTGTTATTCAGTTGGAACAGACTAATGAACACAGTAGCATACGTACAGCGAGCACTGAACAAACACAAACCAGCAACGCTCGTAGTCAGCATTGAAGAAAGAGAAAAAGCAAAAGCAACGATCTTCAAATTACTACAGCAAGAACAGTTTGGTAAAGAGATGAAATCTCTGAAAACTGAAAAGGAAATTCCAACAGGCAGCAAAATCCTACAGTTCTCAACTTTCCTAGACGAAGAAGGACTTATTCGAGCCAAAGGCAGAATAGGCAAAAGTCAATTGGACTTCAATGCAAAACATCCCATGCTGCTACATTGGAAACATCATGCGGTTGAATTATTCTTGCGAAACGAGCACAAGAACAATCAACACGAAGGCACTGAGCATGTCTGAAACATTGTTCAGCAGAAGATGTGGATACTAGGCACACGAAACGCCTTAAGATCAATCAAGAACAAGTGCGTTACCTGCAGAAAAGGCAGAGCACGAACGATAGCACCAGTCATGGCAGATCTACCCGAAGAACGGTTAGATGCTTCAACAGCCTTTACAAATGTTGCAGTTGACTACTTTGGCCCTTTCATTGTGCAGATTGGGCGCAGAAACGAAACGATGGTGTTGTCTCTTTACTTGTCTAACTATGAGAGCGGTGCATATAGAAGTGTTACCCAAGTTGGACATAGATAGTTGTGTCAATGCAATAATGAGATTTATTGCTCGAAGAGGCAAACCGAATACGATCATCAGCGACAACGGGACAAACTTTGTTGGAGCTGAAAGAGAGTCTGCAGAGTATGTTGCGGCATGGAACAAAGAAGGGATCGAAGAACATCTAGTTCAACGAGGAATCAGATGGAAGTTCAACCCACCCGCAGCACCTCATTTTGGAGGAGTATGGGAAAGGTTGGTGAGAAGTTGCAAGAAAGCAATGTATGCAGTGTTCGGGAACAGATCAGTCACCGGGGACGTTCTTTCAACAATGATGTTTATTGTTGAGCAGACATTGAACGCAAGACCTTTGACTCCAGTCAGTTCGGATGTTAGTTCGGATGGCAGTTCTTAGAAGCAATGACCCCCAATCACTTCTTCCTCGGCAACAGGAACGTTTGCTTACAATACCTACTATGCGCAGAAGAATTTGTTGACTATGGAAAGCTATTCCGACGAACTCAAGCCTATGCAAATCTCATATGGGACAGATTTTGGAAAGAATATCTACCAACTCTGAATAATCGGCAAAAATGGCGATCTACGGCGAACGAAACCCTTAAAGAAGGCGATCTCGTTTGATTGATCGAAAAGAGCGATAAGCGTGGACACTACAACCTAGGTCGAGTTACGGAGACCATCGATGGGTCTGATGGTGTAATTCCATCGGCCATAGTTCGAATGAACGACGGAGTGTACAAGAGACCAGTAGTGAAGCTCGCCCCAGTACTAACTGGAGAAGATGTTTTCGCGGTGGAAAACAGGGCCGGAGATGTGGCGGCTGAGCTTACTAACTCAATTACCAAATTGAATAGCGCTTCAAGGCCATTTCAAGCCTCAAAGCTAGAATAGCGTGCCAAGCGAAATTTAATGCTACATTCTATTGAAGCCAAACGGATTTGTTCAATTTGTTCAACATTTATATTTAGCAACTATTATTAGAACACAATCGCCATACGTTAAGTGAAACTCAAACTCGAACCACCTCAACCACCAGCAAAACAATACTACGACTTAACAGAATTGCATCAGATTCTTTGCGGTTGGATTGCGAATGAACCTGTTATTGATACAGAATTTTCGTTAAAACTTCTACATGGTTAACAAATTTCCCATGACATCAAATTTACACTGAAAACTGACGTTATGGAAAAGTGTTCACATTCTGTCGACATTTTTATCTACATCCAATCAACAGTTCAGTTTTGATATGTAAATCCACGTGACTAGCAGCATAAAAGGAGCTTGAAAAACTACCAAAAATCAGTTGAAACTCGATAATTTTGTCTTATTAAACTGACATACAGTGCGTATTGAAGCACAGTTTCTTGAGCGGTAAATTACTTGTTATCGTGTCTTGTTTCTGTAGATCATTTTAGTTATTGTACAGTTTTAACTTTACTTTGACTTGTGAAAAAAGAATTAACTTTGATATTCTCAAAACTTTCTTTCTGAGGAACAAAGTTCCTAAGTAAGAGAAATTTTGTGCAAAGCATAAAGTCAGCTTCTCCTAATGGCTTCAACGAAGCCTAGCTTAGTTCACTGATTGCGTTATTGAGCAATTGAGTGCGCCAAAAAGTACAAAGTGCGAACTTGGTTACTTTTGTAAAATTTGATTATCGGGAAAAAGTCTCCGAAAATATTAAGAAATCGGAGACGGAAATTATTTGCCCTAACCAGTAGCTAGGAGAGTTACCTAGAGCTGTACATAGGGGATTTTGCAATTTCGAATTATAAGTTGAGTTATTAACCAAAACTCAAGCAAAATTTGATTGTTACAATTTGAATTATTTTGCTACTCTGAGAGAAACAACTTTGGTTATTCAGCAAAGCCGAGCGATTACTTATCAGGAGTAATTGAGCAACAATTAATGCAACGGTATTCTACAGTATAGCGGATAATAGAGTTCACAAAAGTTAACGGCAAAAACACAATATCCGGACAGATTTGAAACCGCTGAAACGAACTGGGCGGTGTAAAGTTTTCCTTGACTTTGATAGGAGAGCAGCCGTAACAGCTTTAATTAATAAATGTCTGCTTTAATTAATAAATGTTTGCTTTAATTTAGTTAATAATTGATAAAGTCGATCTAACATAGTTCAATATATAGCAAATCGTTATAGCTATTTGATCGAAGAAACATATCAAATATTTTCATGTTTTCCTCAATAAATTTGCTATAGGGTTAAATTAAACTATGTTGGACCAGCCTTTGGGATCACATTAAAAATCCTAAATGTGAAAAAATCAACTTTGTCCCATGATTGTTTAACAAGTATGTTAAGTTTTTATATTTTTTTTCAAGTAGTTTTGTCAACAAGATTAGGAAGAAATTTCCATAAAACTGCACTTTCGTTTAATATGTTTCTCTAAGAAGTACATTTAAAATTTCAGCGAACAGAACGCTATCATCCCTTTTTGACTACATTATAAACAAAAAGTGTATTGAATAAAGCGATATTTTCCTATTTCCAAACCGAACGTTTCGTACGCTTAAAACCGAACACACCGAACATTTCATTTGTTTAAAATCGAACAAACCGAATATGAGAAACCGAACATACCGACGCTGTCTTACCTCCCAGACCAAACATACCTAAGATTTTTAACGCTTGAAACGAAGAAGCTTAAAACGCTTATGTACCGAAGAAACTGGACATACCTACAATTTCCTACGTTGAAAAATAAACTTACGGGGCTTTTCAGACGCCATTTTTGTTTGGTAGTCTGGACTAAGACTTGAGATCTAGAAATCACAATTCTTTGGATAGCTTTCTCTTTATATAAAGTGACCTTAAGACTCTAAATTATAACGTAGAAATTACTCTTCGATATATTTCCGATATAAAAAATTCTTTATTTGGCAACTTTTTCGCAATCCCCCCGTTTTGCCCTCCTATTTATAAATGTTTGAAATTAGGGTTAATTATCTAAGTTTGACCGGAGTAACTATCATAAATTTGTCCTAATCTCCAGAAAAATATCAATCTTTTAGGGTATTCAGTTTTATTTTTATTAAAAAGTCAGTTTATAGTTGGATCTTTTAGAGCTTTCGATTAACTTCTGAGCTGCTCGGGTGCTGTTTTTTTTTAAAAAAAGGTTTTTTTATTTCGATAACTTTCGAACCCATTTAAAAAAAATTACTTTTAAATATTTGAAATTTAAAAGGTTTCTCCAATTTTTTTTTATAAATTGAACAAACAAGACCCGAATATTTCTTATGTTTATAATCGAACCAACCTAATCGGCGAAGGGCTGTAAATAGGCTAAATTTTGCATTGGCGGCTAAGAGAGGTTTAAAAATTAAAATTGATTCTTTTGTAGCCATACTATATCATATGTTTCTTCTTTGCAGTCATGTAAGGATTGTTAATGATTTTGAAAAGACATTTTCTATCATGTTACTGCAATATGCCCTTGCCAATTTAATGCTTTTTCCCCGCAAGTTACCACAACAATCATTCATGATTTTTTTATGAATTAGTACTAAGAAAAGGTTACTCGTGTTTTCTTGTTACTTTGTCAGTGCTACATTTTTACTCTCTTTATATGTCTTCATATAAATTAACCAAAATTCATGAGCTACATAAAATAAGGAGCAGTAAATCTACCAACTGGTTTTTTTCCCTCGAATTCAAAAGATCTCTGCAGAGTTGCCAAAGAAAAAAAACAATTAAAGCACTAACATTGATTTTCAAATTGCGAAGTTAAGAAAATATACTTAAAAAAATCAATGAAGTAGAAAAAGTTGGTACCGTCGCATTTAGCACGTCCATTGTAGTCCACCAGAAGACGAATTGACTCTTCAAAGGAATTGACTTTTTGTTAGTACTGTGGTTAGTGACTTTTGATTATAACTAAAGTACCTGTCGGGACTATAAACAACAGATCTTGATTAAAAGTCCAATTTCGAATCAAACAGAAACATTTCAGTGTCTGGTCTATCATTATGAACTAATTGAAATTTTGCCTGATCTTGTTAAGATAGACTGAGCGGTGTCCTTCTCGCAAATTGGTTTCATCTTTATCGGCATTGATTAAAAAATGAAGGTGCTGGCTGAAAGAAAATTGATTTATCTTTCATTAAGATAAAAAATAAACGCTAATTTTTTGTTTCAGTTTTGTTTGGTTTTGAAGTCCTTATTAATAGCACACACGCCAATTATAAGAGCTTTAACTGATGCAAGCTACAATGATCTTAGGAGGAGACCGTAATTTGTCTGGAAAAGTCTCTCCTAGAGAGGTACCCTTAAAGTTCTAATTGCTAAAATCAATCAAATTAATCAAATAATCGAGCACATTAACGGACTTCTTTGTGAACTACATCTCTGAACATTTTTGAAAAAGTTATTATTTCAATTCAAAAAGATAACAACCTTTTTCCAAAGACATATTACTAAAATTCAAACATTGTATATTTAAACCAATCAATCTTGCTTTAATATTATTTCTGTGGTAAAAATTTCAAACCACAAATTATTTTTGCTGATAAATTTTGTTTATTTTTCTGGATTTACAGAGACAGCAATCAATAATTGTTGGAGATTACACAAGCAGTATTTTTTATAGAATTTCTAAAAATTAAATTTTCTGATGTCGCCCCTTCAATAAACGCAATAAAGGGAGAATTTTTTCGGGAAAATAAAAAACAAGGAAACCTCGATTTCAGTAAACAGAATTTAAAATTTGTAATCATGGATAGTTTTTGATTGAGCCAACATATTTTTCATTTTACCGAAATTTGGAGTAAAGCAGTTTGAGGTGATTGTATTTTGGCGGGAGCATGAATGATGGGAACATAAAACAGGAATTAATTTTGTAATTTCAAGGTGTCTTTGTTTGTTCTTTAAAGACATAAAGTTCACGATTAATAAAATTATAAAGTTTGCAAATCTAAAATTGAACTTGCTAACGTACTCACTCTTACCGTCAATCTATAGACAATAAATATTAAACTGGAGTTCCGCTTGATTTTCAAGAAAACAGACAAGGTACTTTAGATGTAGAACAAGGCGGCTCGGTAATGTGCGATCGCACATAAGGTTCCGACCCCGCTCATCCACAATTTTGGCATAATTGTCTACCAAATGAGGAACAGATGGGAAAACACAACAAATTCAAGTATTTTTCAAAAAAAAAAAACTGGTGTACGAACGAAAAGATAGCCTCCAAAGCAAATAACTCAGTGGATTAGATGCATTAGATTGATGAGATATGCCGATATTAAGAAAGCGAGCGAAGACGAACGGCAAAATCAAACAACAACAACAAACATTAATTACATCACAAAATTTATGTCCGTTTTAAAAAACAAAACTTAATAAAAAAGTCAAAATAGCGTCAGACAAAACTGAAAATAAATAAATTAACATGTAATTCGCCAGAAAAAAATGGTTATTCACCAGTTCATAATAAAACTTGATAACAATTAGACAAAAAAGAACAGAAACTTTAAAGTTAGAAAATTCGCTGATTTTTTTAAAAAAAAAAACAATTAATTTCAAAGTAAAGAAAACAATT
Source organism: Convolutriloba macropyga (assembly GCF_964194025.1). Taxonomy (NCBI): domain Eukaryota; kingdom Metazoa; phylum Xenacoelomorpha; order Acoela; family Convolutidae; genus Convolutriloba; species Convolutriloba macropyga. The sequence goes on along the minus strand of NC_134473.1, from coordinate 36,900,970 downwards.
AGGAATCAAGTAAAATATCCCATAGGTTTACAAATACCAATGCTTCTATAGAAAGAAATTAAGAATTCTTGGTATTCAATTTTTTATGCAATCAAAAAAAGAACAAGAAATAGACAACAAACTAAAAATCAAATAAAACTTGCCAGAAAATTATTTGGAAGCCGCAAAATCATACTTTGGACCCAAAATATGTTCGATTTCACCTTCGTCGAACACCTATAATGTACTATGTGGTCACTCATTGTTGAAAATAAGCAACAATTAGACAAAAAAGAAATAATGCAAAATTATGTAATACTTGTTTTTTTCGAAAAAAATTTGTTTCCAAAGACATAAAAGCCATTAATTACAAAATGAAAAATTTGAACAGGTTCGTTCATTCTTTAAAAGGAAGCCCTTGATACCTGCAATTATCCAGAATATGTCCTACGTCTACAAAAAGAACGTCAAACATGCCAAAAATCGAAAATTAGTTTACTTTTTTTTTGTGAAAAACCCGTGTCGAAGCCTGTAAAGTCATAACGAATTCTTTAAAAACATTAGCTTTTGTGACACCAATCCGTTTTGACACTTTCCCTTGACAAAAACAATGTCGTCTTTAATCTTTAACTAACGAGACCAATCTGTAACAAACAGACAATAAAAGGAACAAAATTGCGAAGTTGAAATGTTTTTTTTTTCATTTTGGAAAACAATTGTTTTTAAAGTCATGAAAGCCATTATCTATCTTCTAATATCAGAACATCGGCTCATCTACTCTTCAAGGAAAAGCCAGTCAAATCGGGTCATTGTACAGGAAATTAAATACGACAAAAAGACAAAGTAAAAACGACAGTTAAAGACAAAATTAAAAAAATCAATTAAATTCTTCGAGAAAGTACTGTCGAAGCGGTAAAGAACCACAATCTATATCTTTAAGGATTAAATATTATCAATTGCGTGGTATTTTGAACGCGAAAAAAGTGATAAATCAACTGACAATAACGCGATAATATGACAAAACTAGAAAACATGAAAAATGGGCAAATACCTAAAAAATAAAAAAAATTGTGAAATCTCGTAGTATCAAAGCCAGAACACCATATTTCAAGGCGTAAAACCGCAATAAATATTAAGATTGAATTCATCAGGAGGAAGGACCACTCTTTGATTGCTGACACTAAGCTTCAAGTTGACCAAATTAAGAGAAAAATGGAGGCAAAGTTCAATGAGCCATTTTTTATTTAGAAATCAATTATTTTAAAAGTCAAAACGACCATAAGCTTTCAAGCAATCAACTAGATAAATCAATTTCGAGCTAATCAGGAAGCCAATAGGACCTATCACTAGTGAGCTTTGATTTGAAATTTCTGTTTTTTAATTAATATAAAAAAGATCGAATTTTTCTTATAAAAAACCGACTGACGACAATCCGAATCATTTTTAGATTGTAACGGTCCAAGATTGGCACAGAACTAATCCTGCTAATGCTGATTGTCCATTAGGAATATTTAATATTTGGAATGCCCTTGATATAGAAATTTTGTTAGTTAAAAAATCAAAAATTAATGCTGTGTTTTTGATAATCAACGAATAAAGTTATCAAAAAACGGCAAAGTTTTATTTACAGAGCACCCTCAACGGAAGTTGAAGTGGAATTAGCCCCCTCTTCAGTCTACAAAGATTATGTTAGAGTTGTTTGGTTGTGCACTTCCTGCAAATTTAATCAAGAGTGGACTAAAAAAACTTATTTCGTGCTGTTTTTGATGAAAAAGTCTGAATTTTGTGAAATATTTAGCCGGAATTTGTGACAAAAAAATTCAATGAAAATAGCCGAAAATATATTATGTCTTTAAACGTAAAATCAACAACGTTTTCTTGAAAAATTTTATTAAATTTTATCCAAATTGGCGAAATTTTAGTAAAAAATTCCGAAAAAAGGTGAATGAAATCAACGGAATTCACTCTATTTTTTCGAAAGTTTAAACCTCGATATCTCCCTGTCAAAAACGAAAATCAAAAAAAATCTTTTTAATTCCATATTCTACGCTGGACAAGCTTTCTAATGATACCAGTCTCAACTCTCTACGATGAATATATCGATCGGCCAAAATTGACTGAACAAAAAAAAACCCATTTGAGTATATAGTTCCTCCCCCCTCAAGAGGGGTCGGAACAATAACTGAAGGACTGGGTGATCAGGAGGTTGGCGGTAGAACAAATCAGCACTGAAATCCTTCATCGATTGATGTGAATAGAAAAAAAGATTCCCTCTAAACAGGCATATCCAAAATAAGCAGAAATGAATCAATTAAGGACGAAAAAGCATTAGGAAGGAAGAGAAATGACACCAAATAGTTAAGTTTTTCTCTAATTTCTACAAAAAGCAACATCAGATAGCCAAATTTCAGAGAACTAATTTTTCAAGAGAAATTCTATCGTTTTCTGCTATAGGTTCAGGTTTTGTCAGAACAGGTTCCAGAGTAAAATAAAGGACGGATTTGCCACTTGTTGCTCTTGGTCTCTTGTAAAATGCAAAATTAGTTTACGTCGAACGCCGACCGAGCGAGGTATTCTGCATTCGAAGTAAATTCAAGAACAAGGAATTCTTAAAAAGTTGCAAATCACTATTTTTGTGCAATTAACACGAGCCAAATACCCGGGTTGACCTTTCTTGGCAACCATATCCAAGAACCATATATGGTCCCATACAAGCCATACAAAATTTTCTTATATGATCTTGCTATTGTTGCCAAGATCTCCATATATGATTCTTATATGGCATCCAAGAATCCAATATGGTCATTTGTGCGTTCTTTCAACGCCCATACAAAGCTTATGCAGCAGTTCCAGCTTTTAACTCTTTACACGACTTATGGCATATTGGTACCATATATGGTTCTTACATGGTCCATATAAGGTTCTTATATGGTCCATATATGGTTCTTATATGGTCCATATAAGGTTCTTAAATGTTTCTTATATGGTTCCGGCATGTTTCTTACATGGTTATTACCTTGTCCACTCAAGGTCATTACAACAAAACCTTTGTGATTAGATATATGGTGGTTACATGATCCGTATATGCTTCTTACATGTTTCTTTGATGGCTCATATATGGTTCCGACATGAGCCAAACATGGTCAATATCAAGTTATTCCAAAAAAACCTTTGTGATTAGTTACATGATTCTTACATGATCCACAAATGCTTCTTACAAGATTCATACATAGTTCTTGCATGACCCACAAATTGTTCCATAACGGTTCCTGTATGGCTCTATGGTTCTCTAAATATCCGCGTATAGTACGCCATTTTTGCATGGCTGCTCTGTGTTTGCTACATGCATATGGATGCCAAGAAGAATATAAAGGAACTGAATCTGCTTTTTTGGAACGCTTAATGTAGTCAGAAGATGTTAATTAAGCTGTTCTCTGTAATATTTTTGTATTTTTTGACTTTGACTTTTATGGTCCTATATGGCACCATAAATGTGTATGGTCTTGGATATGGTTCCCAAGACACCATGAACTTGAATTTTTTTTCAAGTGTCTTGATGAGTTTCTCTCCACTCAGAGTGCATTGTATGGGTGTTTTAAGAGCTTTTTGAGCAATGTTGATTTTTTCGCATGGTCATCTATATGGTTGCCAAAATACCATAAACTCCATATATGGCTTGGATATGGTTGCCAAGAAAGGTTTATGGTGGTCAACCCGGGTATGTAAGATGAAAATTTCAAACAATAAAATTTTTAGTTGGAAAGACTTTTGTAACATTTTAAGGTCTTCATGGAGAAGAAATCGAACAAGCAAAACCGCAACAAAAAGAACATAGAAGTAATTGCTATTTTAAAGGATTGGCTGATTGTGCAATATCAAATGGTTTTACAGATTATTTGCTGTCTGTCAGAAAAAATAAGGTAGTGTAAAAACGTTTTTTTTCAAGCTCGTTTTTTGCCTGTTCACAGAATCCTCGATTATAAACTCTAATGGCGGCTGTTTTTGATCTCCACCAAGTTTTTAGAAATTCCACGTAAAATGAGACAATAAATTTTAACTGTCTGTTCACATTAACAAGAAAATAAACAATTGAGAAAACAAAACTGCCAACGCAGAATATCATGATGGCCATTTCTATCTTTATTAATTGTCTGATAGTCAATTGGAATTTTATAGACGTACCTGATCTTAAAAATGGCTAATAAGGTCAATTTTTTTCCCAACAAAATATTACTTCTTAAAAAATATATATCAAAAGCAAAACAATTCATCTCTGAGTTATTAAATTAACTTTGAGATTAGTTTTATCGTGTTAATCTTTTGTTCATGAAATGCTTTTTGTAATAGTTAAATTGTTCGAAGGAAACAATTGAGGTAGCGTTTTCAAGTTCTATGTGCGAATGAACACATCAAATATCATTATGGCTGTCACTAATTTGAGTGCGCTGACAAAAATGCCCAAAACTTTTCTTTTCCAACATGCTTCTGACATAGCTTGTGCAGATAAAGTGGAAAACGCACAATTCATTACCTTTTTTGTATGTTAACTGAGGAATGTTTTTAAACCTGTTTTCAGGATGAGGGCCTTTCGTTGACTTTTTGGAACATGGTCTCCAGAAGAGTTGACCTATTGGTTTTCAAAATGATGGCGTCTTGTTATTGCTAACTGGGAAGACACGCCTTAAGGCAGATAGGACCATTTGAACGAAAGTAATTTATAAAGGTTTTCTCCGAAGTATGTAACTTTTCAAGCACTTGTCTGCGCCAAAAGCAGATAGGGCATGTTATCTTCTTCTTCTTGGTAAACCAAGGGTAAGTGTCTATTGACAATGAAGAAATGCTCAATTTAAAACTGGTTGTAAATTTTTATCAACGAGAAGTCGGAGGTGACATAATGAAAATGCATACTTATGCCAGGTGGCTGACCCGACCCAAGTTTGTCCTTATCTGCCTCAACTGAACTTTGGGGAGTGCGTCAGTCTAGCACTGAAGCGAAAACCCGTGCAGCTGGGCAACCGAAGAATAAAACACACAGAATAACTTTTATTACAGAGAAATTTAGGATTGTTTCAAAAAAGGTTTTCTAAGTTGAAAGAGAGATGTAGAAAAACATAAATTAGCGAATAAATGTAATCAAGCTGTAACGTCTTTCTCAGGAATTTTGCAAACTATAGAAGAAAGGAGACTGTACAAACGAACAAAATCAATGATTTGAAAAATGGATAAAATATAAAGCGGAAAAGAGCAGAGGATTAAATGGCAACCTATATAAGGAAGGTCCAATATTCGGGTTAGTAAAATTTAATCCCTTTGTCCTGTGTAATAAATTTGTACAGAACTTCTTGGCAGTTAATTCAGTGCAACAAGTTTGGGTGTCTACCAATCTGCAGGGTTTGGTTGACCATTTTAAATTTAAGAAAAGCAAGAGGATGTGTAAATATAGATAGAAAAACTGTAAAAAGTGCGACTGTAAAAGATCATGAGGATAAGGTATAAATCTATCAGAAAACAAAAACCCTTTTCAAATGGATTGAGAAAAAAAAACTAAAACAATTTGAAATTAAACTGATAAACAAGCGAGTAAATAACCGGTATATGAATACAGTATTAGAGAAAAAAATAGAAAGAAAACAAGTAATCAATGAAGCAAGCATGGTATCAGAAAGTGCTACTAAAAACAATGTTAAGTTAGAGTTAATTGCAATAGTAGTTTTAACAAGGTTTGTTTGGGTCAATAGTACATTTTCTTAGGGGCACGTAAAGTTGTTTCGTAGAAAAAAAATTCCACAACAAAATTTTTTTGGATGGGTGGATTAAAAAAATTGACACGAAAATTGAATCAAGTTTTTCAATTTCGTACTAAAGTATTGACAATGACAGACCAACAGTAAAGATTGAGGCAACACAAAAGGAACATTTCAGTTTCTCCCCGTAGCTGCATATTTTTTTAAAGGGGATACAAGCAAAGTGAGGACGCTGGCCTAGAGGATTTTTATACAGCTTTTCCAAAATACGATAAAAAAGATAACATCTGGGACATTCAACTTTAAGAGAATTGTCGGAATGCCGCACCGGGGCTCTTTTAGGAAGTTTTCTCATGGGATATAGAGCTTCTTAAATAAAATTTCTTTTTGTTGCCAATGATCATTTTTCCTAAGAGTAATTTGAGGTCCACTGTTTGAAAAGAAAGAGTCCGACGGATGAAAAAATGATCTTTTTTGTACGCAAAGGTTTTCAATCTTGTTACTGTCTTGTTGAAAAAAACATTAGTGGGCAGTATTAGTGGTAACTAAAGTGGAGAAAAAGTGGAGAAACATTTCGATCATTGCATGAAAACTTAAAAATTTACCTAAATGGTGGAGGAAAAAGTTTTTTTAGGCAATAGAATGGGGTATTTAGTCACTGGTAGATATATGAGCATTTAATTTGATTCGGCTTGTGAAACAAAATTTTGAAGCGGCTATAAGAATTATTAATGAAAAACTGTCTGTTACATCATTGCTTAGATTGAAAGCGAAATTTTCGAAAACAGGGAATGAATTCTCAATTTTGGTTTTGACAAAACCATCTCTGCCTTTTACTATTAGTTTTTTATCGCTTTCTAAAAGTATCATTGTAATAAGCTACTTAGGTTAAGGTAATAAATTGAGTGGAAAACGGCTCTTCTAAGTCGGGCACGAAGAAGACGAAAGATATTGAAATTTTTCAATCCCGTCGTGATTTTAGTGTTGCATTGGGTGCATATTCCAAATCAAGGCAAACTATAGAAGAAAGGAGACTGTACAAACGAACAAAATCAATGATTTGAAAAATGGATAAAATATAAAGCGGAAAAGAGCAGAGGATTAAATGGCAACCTATATAAGGAAGGTCCAATATTCGGGTTAGTAAAATTTAATCCCTTTGTCCTGTGTAATAAATTTGTACAGAACTTCTTGGCAGTTAATTCAGTGCAACAAGTTTGGGTGTCTACCAATCTGCAGGGTTTGGTTGACCATTTTAAATTTAAGAAAAGCAAGAGGATGTGTAAATATAGATAGAAAAACTGTAAAAAGTGCGACTGTAAAAGATCATGAGGATAAGGTATAAATCTATCAGAAAACAAAAACCCTTTTCAAATGGATTGAGAAAAAAAAACTAAAACAATTTGAAATTAAACTGATAAACAAGCGAGTAAATAACCGGTATATGAATACAGTATTAGAGAAAAAAATAGAAAGAAAACAAGTAATCAATGAAGCAAGCATGGTATCAGAAAGTGCTACTAAAAACAATGTTAAGTTAGAGTTAATTGCAATAGTAGTTTTAACAAGGTTTGTTTGGGTCAATAGTACATTTTCTTAGGGGCACGTAAAGTTGTTTCGTAGAAAAAAAATTCCACAACAAAATTTTTTTGGATGGGTGGATTAAAAAAATTGACACGAAAATTGAATCAAGTTTTTCAATTTCGTACTAAAGTATTGACAATGACAGACCAACAGTAAAGATTGAGGCAACACAAAAGGAACATTTCAGTTTCTCCCCGTAGCTGCATATTTTTTTAAAGGGGATACAAGCAAAGTGAGGACGCTGGCCTAGAGGATTTTTATACAGCTTTTCCAAAATACGATAAAAAAGATAACATCTGGGACATTCAACTTTAAGAGAATTGTCGGAATGCCGCACCGGGGCTCTTTTAGGAAGTTTTCTCATGGGATATAGAGCTTCTTAAATAAAATTTCTTTTTGTTGCCAATGATCATTTTTCCTAAGAGTAATTTGAGGTCCACTGTTTGAAAAGAAAGAGTCCGACGGATGAAAAAATGATCTTTTTTGTACGCAAAGGTTTTCAATCTTGTTACTGTCTTGTTGAAAAAAACATTAGTGGGCAGTATTAGTGGTAACTAAAGTGGAGAAAAAGTGGAGAAACATTTCGATCATTGCATGAAAATTTAAAAATTTACCTAAATGGTGGAGGAAAAAGTTTTTTTAGGCAATAGAATGGGGTATTTAGTCACTGGTAGATATATGAGCATTTAATTTGATTCGGCTTGTGAAACAAAATTTTGAAGCGGCTATAAGAATTATTAATGAAAAACTGTCTGTTACATCATTGCTTAGATTGAAAGCGAAATTTTCGAAAACAGGGAATGAATTCTCAATTTTGGTTTTGACAAAACCATCTCTGCCTTTTACTATTAGTTTTTTATCGTTTTCTAAAAGTATCATTGTAATAAGCTACTTAGGTTAAGGTAATAAATTGAGTGGAAAACGGCTCTTCTAAGTCGGGCACGAAGAAGACGAAAGATATTGAAATTTTTCAATCCCGTCGTGATTTTAGTGTTGCATTGGGTGCATATTCCAAATCAAGGTGAGGGACACGAAATTAATTTACCAGCTGGCCAAATTGTGAGGAACGTTTCATGGTATCTTTTTTCTACGAGTTGTTTGCTGAAACGAAAGGATCGTTCTGCTATCTAAAATGTTGCATAGTTTCGAAAAAATTGTCCCGAAACGAGAAAAAAGGTAATGTAGCCGGTAATCCATGTTTATAATTGTAAAAAATAAAATCAACTGGTAAAAAACTGCTCTTTAACAGTAAGCGTAAAAAGCTTCTCAAAAATTGTATTTGTATCATGCAATCATGAAACGAAAAAAATATTATGTTCAGTTTCAGATCTTCAATTTACTGTCAGATATTTAGCTGTTTTATAAGAAAAATTATCGGTTTATAAAGCTATTAAGATAATGCTGTAAAGAAAAATATTTGGTTTATAATGCTTGAAAAATCTAACTTAAAAGATAAGAAGAAGAAAAAATTGCTGTTTTGTTGGTATGCTATGAAGAATTTGAAATAATCCTGGGTTAATTTACCGTAGTGGAAAAAGTTTATACACGACCGTATAGGAATTGTAAACAAAACTACTACAATGTATTCTGGAACGTACTGTATTGCTCAAAACAGAAATTTCGGTTGTTGGCTTTTACTGACAGATTTCGGCTCGATGAATTAATAATTCTTAGAGAGATCGGTCGGTAAAGTACATGGTTAAATCGTGCAATACTACGCAAAATATTCTAGAACGACCATGGAAGAGTAATAGTAATGCCGGAATTTGTGCTGGTTACACTAAAAATTTGAAATTAAAAACGGGGCCAACTTATCAAATTGTTCTGCAAAATTTTAAAATTTTGTCATCTGAATTAACGAAACTAAGCAGTTCTGAATTAAATTTCACATTATAAATTAGTTAGTAAAAATTATCGAAATAAAAAAAGTAAAAACAGTATTGGGTTGGATTAATGATTATTGATTTATAATTTATCTTTGTCGACGAAAAGAACTATGACGTCAACTAATGCTCCTATGACTCGCTACAAGCGGTAGAAACAAGAATTGAGCGACGTTAAACCAAAGTCCAATATGTTGATGTTGTGGAAAAAGTCAGGTATAAGGAAAACATTTCTGTCTCAGGGCAATTGACGCTAATATTTGTCCGCTATGCTATTTGAATTGAATAAATAACAAAATTGGTGGTGTGATGAACATTTTTCCTACTCAATTGTCAATTTTCCATACCTAAAGCGTACCATACCTAATTCTCCTGCACTAACGGGGTATCAGTTCACTTAGATTGTTTTTGGTCAGTAACTTATGTATAATGCTGTTTATAGTTTTTGAAGTTCTAGCTCTAGCTTGGCGTACCCCAAAGTAGTGTAAAAAGATATAATTTGAGAACTTTAAGTCACTCCGAATATGATTTTCCAGAATATAAGAGCTTTGTTGAAAAGGGGAATAGATCTGAAAATTATTGGGTATGAATCTGAAAAGGCTAAAATTATTGTGATTGTTATAGCCGTGAAGAACTTTTTAAATAAAAAACAAGCAAAATACATACCTATTTTATCAGAAAATTACGTGAACATGCCAACTGTACGCTTGAGACGATAAGAGAAGAACCGTGGTGACGGTAAAGAAACAACATAGATTTTCGGTTTATCTTCATGGCTCAAAAATTTAATATTGTGAATAATCCATTTGTCCATCTAATAATATTTAACTTGGAAATTTGTCACAAATTGCTATTGAATTATCTGAATGCAAGATATTATCCCAAGCGGTTGTTGTTGACTTGGCGTGTAATTACGGGCTTGTTGCGATTCCTATCCAAAAATTTTTGGCGTAGAAGATACAAATGAAATAGTATCAAGAAATTTCTCTAAAAACAATAAGTTGTCAGGAATTTTGGTGTCCTCCAACGCTGCGTTTGCAGCAAGATACGTTCGTCACGTAATTGGATTGACAAAGACAGTTCAAAGAATGAGATTTCCATGCTTGTGTAATTTGTAGGCAAGTATGATAATTTTTGTGGTCCGTTTTTATCCCTAGATTAAGACCACACTCCAATTTATCTTTTCATACGTCATTCCCGGTTGGAAGCCGTTGTACAAAACTGAATAGTCTTGATCTGCGGATTTGCGCTGTAATCAGTGACTCTTAATCATTTGTCAGGTTCAAAAAGATATTTGGGGAAAAAATTGTTGCTCATTTTTTATTTGCTAAGCCAATTTTCATATTAAATCCTCCTGTATAAGAAACATATACACAATCTAAAGTCTTTCTGTATAGTTATCCATGCTCCGTTTTCCATCAACAAATCCAAATTTGATATCCAGTTAAGCAGGAATTTAACTTGAGCTGGTTGATTAGATATTGATTCATTTTATCACTTTTATGAAATACTGTACGATATGGGCTTCGTTTCGTGAAAATCTTTTTGTAACTATTTATTTTTTGCCTGCTTCCCAATTTTAAGCAAAGGTTCGAGTGATAACGATTAACAACCACCTTCTGATAGACGCCAAAGAATTATGTGTCCTTGACTGTTGTAAACGGTTCTATCTCTAATATCAATGTCTAAGATAACTTGTTGCATCAAAGTTTTAAAAGAGTAGTGGTTTATTTGAGCACAATTATCACAAAAAGTTGGGGAATTTATTTTTCAGTCAAAATCTGCGATTTTAATCTCTAAGGGGGAAACGACATTTCAGGTGGGGTTGGGGGGGGGCAGAACACCTTTAAAAAGTGCTATATTATTTTTGATGAAGGATATTTTGGGTGTCTACCATGTGAATGTTTTCAGGAGTAATTTAAAAAGGAGTAAATTTGTGTTTGTTCACTCTGACCGGGGGTCTTGGCAGATTAGGTCTTGTCCATACCTGACTTTCAATCTGTTCGTTCTTAACACCCCTGTCATAACTTTTTGCTATGTTTGGCCTGGAACGTAAGAAAGCTTGGTATGTTCGGTATTTAAACGTATCAAATATTCGGTACGTTTGGTCTGAAAAAGTACGAAATCGAATATACGGACGATTTCTTATGTTTAAAACCAAATATATCGACGATTTTTACTTTTCAAAACTGAACATACCGACGATACCAAAGAAAAAGCGTAAGGGCTTTCGTCGTTTTCGTCTAGCTAAAACCGAACATACCGACAATCCTTGCGTTTTCGAAAACTACTATTTCTGGACTAGGGGGTCCAAGACCTCATCCTGGCCACGTATGACATCAGAGTTGGTAAAATTTGATCAGAAAAATGATTTGATGCTCATTTAAGGCTTTCAAATTTTCCTCCATGTCCAGCACTTTAGTCTGGATATAGCTACCGACTCTTGGTCTGTGACGTCAGCTTGTGACCGAATTGTCATGTAAATGCACAACTTAAATGCCTTCGGCAACTTAATGATTGTTATTAAATATGCAGCGGAATTTGAAGTTGTTGACGTTAGTAATTCAGCTGCGAATCAAATAAGTCATTCGATGACGTTCATTAGAAAAATTTAAGTGTTTGGTTGAATGGATATAAGGGAGGGATTTTTTTTTGATCATTTTCACCATATCTCACTTTTCATTCATCTTTTAACTTTACTAAAAACCGTTTTAAAATGTCATTTGTGATAAAGAATATTTTTGTCTCCACCCTTTACGATATGAGAGTTATTAATAATACTTCTATTTTATCAAATGTCATTACAATTGCATCCCAAGTGTTAACCACTTTTTATGCAATACTAACCTATATTTCTCTTTTGATCGTGAATTACCGCTAGGGTTCTTTTGCTTTTTTAAAACTTGAAGCATCTGTAAATGCTATATATTGACAGTTATAAAATTGACCACTATTTCAAAGCTCTCATTTATGCAGCCTCCAAAAGCATTTGAGGAAATTCAACCCCAAAATTTTTCCTGAAAATGGATGTCCAGAACATATCCGTAAGATCCGTATCTTTTGCTTATACATTTTTAAGTTAACTTTTCGAGGAGTTTTCTTTGTAATATTTGTCAACTTCGACTATTCAACTAATGTTGAAAAACAACTCTTCTGTTTTTCTGTTTCAACATATAAAAAATTTAAAGGGATCTCCATGTTAAAGCTAGAATATGTTCAGTTAGTACGAGTCTTTTACCGATCCCGTCAAACTCGTAAAGACTACTGAGTGTAATTTATAAAAGCAGGTCTTTTGTTGCATTTGGCTTTTCAAAATGCGTTAAACAAGTTCAACTTACTACTCACAATTAGTTTTAAGATAATTTGAATCTAATTGTGATTCAATTGTCTCATTTCTTGTTCTAAGACTAAGAAAAAGCTTTACATGAGTTGAGTTGTAGAGCGTCTAAGGCTTTCAATGCAGATATTTTGGATGTTTATTAGTCTAGTACTAAATATTTAACGCACTCTGACATAAAAGATAAATATCAATTTTTGGACATCGTTTCTTTCATCGTTGATAAATATAACCAAATTGTGCTGTCCAGTATTACTGCAACAATCATATCTCATAAATATCTTCCCTTGCTGAGCAACTTTAAGATAAACAGTGCACATTTTATCATCAAACTTTTCGGTCAGTTATCTTGCAAGATCGTGCAAGATTTTTGCAAGATAAGCGTACGGATCTTGCATCCTGCTAGATAAACGTTATTTGCGAGAGTCTTGCGAGGTCTTACAGGATAACTGTTGGAGTTCGACTGGGGTAATGTGGGGTATGTTGGGTTAAAATCATATAATGAACTTGAGCATTCTTTTTAAGAAAACTGAAAAGTTTTATGTTTTTGTTACTTGATATTTGCTAACACCAAACACAGCACTAACGTGAGAAGGCACAATAATATTCAATTGTTGGTCTTTCCTAAAACGCAAGGTTGAACCGTGTTTATTTTACAGTTCTCCAGTACCGATAACAATTATTCATTCAATGTCTTCAAAAAAATCACTCAGTGGGAACTTATTTTCCTAATTTCACATTTAATTTTCAAATAACTCACGGTGCAAAGCATACATTTAATTAGATAATAGTTTAGCCTATGCAAATTGCCAACAAGAATTGACTGGTATAACTTATCTTAAACTCCATCTGGAAGCAATTTCCAGTTGTTGCTCATTGGATATATCTTTTTTATGCCAATCAAATATAGAAGCATCAAATACAGAAGTTCTCCTGCTTCACTCAGCTTATAAAAATATAAATTAGAGCGTCAAACAATCCGGCTTTTCCTGTTTTCTTTCCTGTTCTTCCAGAGTTCCATCAGAAGCTGTCGAGGCGTTTTTTCTATTAAGAAAGGTACTTGTTCCGTACAACTCAAATCAATTCAGTCACAATTTCGATTGAAGTGATAATTTCGAACTCATTTTTCTCTATTTTTCGGAGTACTTTTTGGGTAAAACATTCTGCAGGAGAATACAATGATGAGTTAAACAATGATGAGATTAAGTTATAATTTGACGAAAAGAACAACAAACTGAAAAAAGGAAAAATCCTGAAAAACATTAAAAAGGTTTTGTATCCCACACTTTAAGATTATTAGCTATAAACCGACTGCTTTGGGTAAAATCATTTATTCAATCGCCAAATACAAGTTTATGAGACTGGTCAGAATTTTATGGCTACCTAAAGAATGATAAAAAAACAGGCAAAAACTGCAATTAAAAAAATGAGCGAGAGATATGTCGAAGCCATTAAAAAATGAACTTTGCAGTAAAAATTTTTCTACTTTCATTTAATTTCTTAACGACCATGAGATTTTTCTTCTTAACAATTTGACTCCAATGTACAAACAAAAATGAACAAATACATTAAAAACACGAAATTTTAGAGAAAACCCGAGGTCACAACGCCATTAAATTCAATAGCTCTCAAAGGAGGCTAATAAATACGGCAGTTTACGCCTAGATGAGACAACAAAGACGTTTGTCATTTGCAAGTCATCAAAACGATTTCACGATAAGTCATTGACTGTGAAAACAACAACAACAAAAACAGGCGAAAATGCAAAAATTAAGTAGAAAAGTGTGAGAAGAAAGTGTCGAAGCCATTTAAACCATAAGCTTTTCTGTGAAAACTTTATGTATGATCCATTGAAAGTCTTCTCTAAGCCAATGAAAACATCAATATTAGGATAAGGGTTAGGATTCCAAAAGGAAACAAAATTACAAAAAAAAATATATCTATAAATTTTTCAAAAAATTTCGAAAACTTGTGCATCGAAGTCATAACACCAATTGCTGGAATGTAAATTGACTAACTAAATTAATTTTGGATTCAAATAGAACGGAAGAAGATCCGTTGATTACTGAGATTGACATACAGTTCACGAAAATATGCTTAAGACTGGTTGATGTTAAATAAATTTCTCGAAAAATCATTTTTAAAGTCTCAACAGCCATTAAATTCAATAGTCTTCAACGGAAGTCAGTAAATACGCTCAGTTATGACTTGATTGGAATACAACAATACTTGTCAAACTTAGGTTATCAATAAGACATCACAATAAGTCTTATGACTATGGAAACAACAACAAATAAAGGTAAAAACCAAAAATTCAGTGGAAAAGTGCGCGAAGAAAGTGTCAATGCCCTTTAAACCATATGGTTTTCTCTGAAAAATTTATTCATGATCCATTCAACCTCATCTCTAAGCCAATGTTAGATATCAATATCAGGATAATGTGATAAGATTTCAAGAGGATCCAATATTAAGAAAACATCCAAAAAATTTTTCGAAAAATTTTGAAATCTTGTTGCATTGAAGTCATATAACAAATAGTTAGAAGAAAAAACCTTTCGCCATATTAGTTTTGGTTGCAGTGGAAAGAATGAGGATCCTGTCATTACTGAGACTGACTTACAATTCACGAAAACAAGTTTATGATATGTTAATGTTAATAAAATTGCGAAAAATCAGTTTTAAAGTCTCAACAGCCATTAGCTGTCCAGTTAAAGCTCTAGATAGGTTCACTTAGTGCTCATTTCGGAAACTATTGCAC
The DNA here is from genome assembly GCF_964194025.1 of Convolutriloba macropyga. NCBI lineage: Eukaryota > Metazoa > Xenacoelomorpha > Acoela > Convolutidae > Convolutriloba > Convolutriloba macropyga. Next base: position 36,885,685 of record NC_134473.1, on the reverse strand, counting down.
TTTTTGTCAACAAATTTAAGCCATAGGACTCCACAAGTTTAGTAAAACCTCAAATAGAAAATCAAAATTTCATTTAAAATTACGAATACTCAGAGTCGAAGCCAAAAAAATCACGATTGATTCCTTGAAAACTAAATTTTTGTTTATTGGGCTTCAATAGACTGTAATTCAGGTTGTCACTAAACGGAACCTCGATATGAAAAGTGACTGGTCCTTAGGTGACTTGAGAAAACAAAGAAAAAATTTAATTTTCTAGGAAAAGAGCTCTCAAATAGAATTTGAATTTTTTTGATAGTACACTTTCCTATGAGACCAGAACTAGTCTTTTTATCGCCTTTCGTTCGTCTATTAGGAACTCAAAATTGATTGAATTTGTGGCGTGAAATGGAATTTTGAATTAATATTTTTATTAAAAGGTCTTAATTTGAAGAAAAATTGTACTAAAAGTGAACAAAATCATGCCAAATATCCCGTTGTTCACACAAAATTTCAACCCTCGATAACTCCTCGAAAAAACGAAATACAAAAAAAATCTTTTTAGTTTCTAATTCTAAGCTGGACGAGATTTTTAATGATACCACTCACAATTCTCTACGATGAATATATCGATCGGCCAAAATTGACTGAACAAAAAAAACCCATTAGAGTATATAGTTCCTCCCCCCACAATTGTATCAAAACAAAATTAATTTTTCTCAAATTTTTCACGCAAAAATTAACGCCGCCAAGTCAGTTTAATTTAATCACTTGTAAAATTGATAACGTAAAGTTTTGCCAAATTATCGTGAACAGGCCAAAATAATCTAATATTAGATCCTTTTGGTCTGCCAATTAACTTGAGTTCGTCAATTTGGTTTCCAAATTTTAAATTTATGAAAATTTTGAGCCCAATTTTTAATTTTCAATTATCTTAGCGTCAGTTCCTGCTTTTGCGCGGTTCCAGCGTCAGTTCTTGATTTCAATGGTTTTCATAAATATCTAAACAATATTTCTTATATAAGTTGAAAAGTTTTTTGCATGAAATTATTGCGAAAATTAAATGCGTGAATAATGGTTTTTCACAAGCTATGTTTAGGACGGGCATAGTTAGGTGTTTCGTAGTTGTGCCGTTTTTGTGTAATAGTAGCTCTTGTACGATTGGTGCGGTGTTATGGGTTGCTAAGGAGTGGTTGAATTTATTGGGGTGTAAATGTAACTCATAAGCTTCCGTCGAGAACCGTCAAGAATAAAATTTTACACAAAGAATTGTTGAGGGTATAAATTGAAACTTAAGAAAACAAGGAGGCTCGTTAATGTGCGGTTGCACATAAGGTTCCGACCCCGCTCATCCACAATTTTGGCATAATTGTATACCAAAAGAGGAACAGATGGAAAAACACAAAAATTATTTTTGGGAATCCCAAAAAACCCAAAAAAACACCAAAAAAACCAAGTATTTTTCAAAAAATAGTGTATGAACGAAAAGATAGCCTCCAAAGCCAATAACTCAGTGGATTAAAAAATGAAGCTCCAGATTGATGAGATATGCCAATATTAGGAAAGCGAGTGAAGACGAACAGCAAAATCAAACAACAACAAATATTAATTACATCAAAAATTTTGTCCGTTTTAAAAAACAAAACTTAACAACAAAGTCAACAAACCGTCAGATATAATTGAAACCAAACAAAATAAATCAACAGAAAAGATATGGAACCAATCCATAAAAACGTTTGGTAACAATTAGAGAAAAAGAGCAAAAGCAGTTAAGCTAAAAAAAAATTGCTTATTTTTTTAAACACTTAAATTCAAAGTAATGAAAACCATTAGACATCAAATAAAATATCCCAAAGGTTTACGATTACCAATGCTAATAGAAGGGCGTTAAGACCTGTCCTAACTCAATTATTAATGCGGCTAAAAAGATCAACAAAAAGACCACAAACAAGAATTCAATTAAAACTTGCCACAGAACGCTTTCGAAGACGTAAACCCATATTTTGTTACTCCAAAAATATGTTTGATTGCGCCTTCTTCAGACACCGATAATGTAGTATGGGGCCTTTCTTTAATGAGACTAGGTAACAAGTACACAAAAACAAAAAAAGAGGCAAAATAAATAACACTTTTGATTTTTTTTCGAAACAGAATTACATCCAAAGTCATGAAAGCCATTCATTACAAAATGAAATACCTAAATAGATTGTTTCATTCGTGCAAAAGAAGCCCACGGGACCTGCAATTAGCCAGAATATGTCTTGCGTTCACAAAAAAAACGTAAATTATGGCAAAAATCAAACTAATTTATTTTTTTGTGAAAGAGCGTTGTCGAAGACAGCAAGGTCATAACGAAATCTTTCAAAATATTAGATTTTGTGACACCAATTCCTTTTAAACCATCTTCTTCCTTTGACACCAATAATATGATATTGACCGGTAATTACCGAGACTAGGTACGAAAAAAACGTTAGAAAGAACAAATTTTCGAAAATTATGTTTTTTTGGAAAACAATTGTTTTCAAATTCATGATAGCCATGAGTTATTCACTTATAATAGAACATCGGCTAATATAGTCTTCCTTGAAAAGCCAATGAAACGTCTCATTATACAGGAAATTTCATTCGACTAAAAAGACAATGTAAAAACAACAGTCAACGACAAAATTAAAAAAATCAATTAAACTCTTCAAGAAAGAAGTGTTGAAGCCGTTAAAACTATAATCTATATCTTTCAAGATTTTAATACGTTCAATTGTGCCTTACTTTGAAGACCAATAATGTGATATTAGAACTGTCAATAATGTGATAATGTGACAAAACTAGGAAACTTGAAAAACCGCAAATATCTATATAAAACAAAAAATCTGAAATCTAGTAGTATCAAAACCAGAAAACAATAACTTGAGGCTGAAAAGATTAATAGAGATTTTATTTTAAATCAGTGGAAAGGAGAAGTATTATTTCTTTGCTGACACTAAGCTACAAGTTGACCAAATTAAGATAAAAAATAGAGGAAAAGTTCATGAAGCCATTATTTATTTAAAAATCAAATATTTTTAAAATCAAAACAATCATAAGCTATCAAGTAAAAAACTAAATGCAAAATTTTGGAGCTGCTGAGGAAGTCAATTGGACCTATCACTCCTGAGCTTTGATTTGATATGTTTTGTTCTTTAGTTAAAACAAAAAAATCAATTTAAAAAAAAAACGGACTGATTACAATCCGAACTCTTTTTGGAATGTAACAGTCCAAGATTGGTCCAAAACTAATTCTGCTAATGTTATCGTCCATTAGGAACACTTAACTTTATGAATGTCATAGATAAAGGTAATTTCTTAGTGAAAAACTGAAAAATAAATTCTGCGTTTTTGATATTCAACCAAACAAAGTTATCAAAAAACGTCAAAGTTCTAATTACAGAGCACTCTTAACAGAAATTGAAGTAAAAATAGCCCCTTTTGAGTCCACAAAGATTGTATTAGTGTTGTTTGTCTGTGTATTTCCGGCAAATTGAATCAAAGTGGACTAAAGAAGCTTATTACCTGCTGTTTGTGATGATAAAGGCTGAATTTTGAAATATTTGGCCCGAAGTTTTGACAAAAAAATTAAATCAAAATAATCAACAATACGTTTTTTGTGTTTGAAAAAAAATCAACAACCTTATTCTTAAAATTTTTAACAAAATTTGCAAAATTGACGAAAATATAGGCAAAAATTCCGGAAAATTTGAATAAAAACAACGGAATTCACTCTACTTTTCTCAGAAGTTTAAACCTCGATAACTCCCTATAAAAAACGAAAATTAAAAACATCTTTTCAATTCCATTTTCTATACTGGACGAGCTTTCTAATGATACAAGTCTCAACTCTCTACGATTAATATATCGATCGGCGAAAATTGTCTGAACAAAAAAAACCCATTTGAGTATATAGTTCCTCCCCCGTCAAGAGGGGACGGAACAATTAAAACAGCTGGATTTATCTTGGATGAGTTTCTGGAAATGAGAGTGAACACAAAATTAAATTTCTGTTAATAATACAAACATTCAAATTTTGGTCGAGTTTTATGCTACGAAATTTGCCGGCCCTTCGAATAAAGCTCAGTTGACAAAGTGATACTCCACTATTCTAAGAAATTCAATTTTTTATGTTTACCGATTAAAGTACACAAGATTTTAAAAAATTTTCTCCGACAATCTATTTTATTGGTTTTATTTTATAAAGAATAAGAATTTTGTAAAGTTTTTTATAGATGGAAAATGAGCAAGAGAACTTTCTTCTTGTTGGTGAAAATTTTATTGAAAATCTGTAGGGGCATTGAAGAGTGCTTCTAAGCAGTACTTAGGAGAGATTGCACCCATAACGGATACGATTGCAGCCTTTTATGAGGCCTGGTTTTCGTTCTTTAAAAGTGTTTTTAAACGGAACAATTTTTGCCCACTCATTGCTGTCTGTGTTTTAACACCTTGGAGAAAAATTAGCTCTTGGGAAAAAAATTTCGCGGCCAAATTTGGGTATAAACTATAATGGATGTACAAAGTTAAGTTTTCTTCTGTGTTGCTTATATTATTATGTCACGTTTTGACGAATCAGCGGCAACATTTTCACTTTTAGGCTTATACTGATACCGATTGACTATTAGTGTGATTGGTTATTACTCTGGCTCCTTCTTTCAACAAAAATTTGTTCGGCAGTTAATTTCTATGGATATCTTTCCTTTGGGCTAAAAAAGTTATGGGCTAAACAGTGCATTAATTATTTATTATTAGAATGGCATGTCTATAGTCATCAGAGCCAACAATATAAAGGAATTAAATTGATTGCAGTAAAATACTTGGAGTTGTTTTGATAATTCTTTCAATCATTTGACAAAAATATACGTCACGAGCTTTCTTGAAAAAGACTTTTGGGTGGTTTTCAATATTGTTCAGAGAACATTTTCCTCATATAACAAATAGGTGGTGATGTGCTTTTGATTCGTAATTTTATTGTTGTTTGTCGAGTTGTTAACAATCATTAATCCAATTAATCCAACAAAACGAAGCCCTCACAAATAATAAGCCAAGGGTGGAAACACTCGAACCAAAATCTGGGAACATCTTTTGGCCTCATCAAATTTACAAGATATTGTAACAGATTAAGATGGCGACACTTGAAACCAAAAAGAGCCTTTTGTAAATTAATTGTCCATTTTGGGCATTTTCATTGCAGTTTCAACAGCTCAAAATGCGTGCAGCCATTAAAATTTTCTTCAAATTATTTAGAGCGACTCAATTAATGTAAACAGATTCTCGTAATTGTTCAGAGATTTTCAGCGACCAATTAACCGGAAAGGCTCATATTCTTTTAATTTTAGTTTGAACAAACAGTCAGCTGAACAAATATGGTAAATACAACGGTAAGAGTTTCTTTTTTCCACTTTGTTATTACTTCTGTGAAACGGGTGATTGTTCTATTATAAAAAAAGAGCAAAAAATTTGCATGAGAGCACGTAGGAGTTCAAAAAATTTCCGATAATAAAGGATTGAAAGCATCTCCTGTATTTTTTAAAGCTTCATGTTCATTTCAGTTTAATTAAAGTGATAGCGTAAAGTAATAGCGGGTTCAAGTCAAAATACTTACACCAAATTTTAAAGCAAAAAAATTTTATTTCAGCAGCAAAAAATTGTGGAAACACAACCCCCAGTGCTGTCCGAACTCGTATATAGCAAGTTATTAATTGTAAAATTACGCGTGAATTTAGGGGCTTAAACCAAACTTTCATGGCCATCAAAAATGAGTTTTCAGTAAACTCATCACTCAAAGAAAGTTCTCATTTGACAAATCCATCTATGTGAGGAACTATGTATAATAAAATTCTTCGAGACTTCTGGCAAAGTTTCTGATACCAGTTATGGATTTTCTACATATTCTGCTTAGCTAGATCACACAATTTTAAAGTTCGATAATTTAACACGGGGTATCGATTTATTTGAAAAACGATCCTTTACTAATTAGAAAAATTATAACTGGTAGTTTACTATGAATACACGCATTAATTTAGTTCTCTTGTTTTGTTGTTTTTACGGTTATTTGTTTCTTTGTTGTTTCTAAGGTTAAATGTTTCTTTTCTTCCTTCCTTTCGTTCGTTCTTTCTTTTTTTCTTTCTTTCTTTCTTTCTTTCTTTCTTTCTTTCTTTCTTTCGTTCTTTCCTTCTTTCTTTATTTCTTCTTTCTTTCCTTCTTTCTTTCTATCTTTCTTTCTTTCTTTCTTTTTTTTTCTCTCTCTCTCTCTCTTTCTTTCGTTCTTTCTTTCTAAATTATATATATATATATATATATATATATATATATATATATATATAAATACATATATACATATATATATATATATATATATATATATATATATATACATATATATATATATATATACTTCAGAAACAGTTGTCAAAATTTGTAGAATGGGCTCACAAATAACGAGACAAAAATCACAAAACAGAAGAGAAATTACTGCTAGGATAGAAAAAAATCTCTACCACTAAAATCTGAGCAACAAAATCTCTCATCAACTCAAAAACAGTTTGAAAAAAAACACCCCTTTAAAACCACTTGAGCTTCTGCTCCCTTTAATGCTACGGCGCGATTAAAATCTAAGTTCCTCTTGACACCACGTTAAAAAAAGTAATTCTAAAAAGATTGAAAATGACGCCTAAAGTTAATAAAATTGCATTAAATCGATTTGAAACATTATGGTCATTGGGCTTTTTTTTAATCTTCAATAGAATAAAACAAAATTTGAAAAGACAACAAAAAACAACAAAAATGAAAATTAAGCAATGTGCTTTAAGAGTTCAAAATTTCGATGACGCCTCGTTATGACACAACTAATTGTTCTACACGTGAATGATACAACTTACAATTATTTAAGATAAAAACAACACTATGATACCAAAAAGCTACGCACAGCATAATTTCTGTTATTAAAGCTTGATTCGTGCTTCAAAAGCATGAATTGTGCTAAGGCGTGAATAAAAATGTGAAATTTAGACGTTTTAAGAGAAATTTCACTCTTCTTTTCTCAGCTCTTATATATATATATATATATATATATATATATATATATATAAATATATATATATATATATATATATATATATATATACCATTCGCACACAGTTGTCAAATTTTGTAGAAAGGCATGCAAATAACGAGACAAAAGTAGCAAAAGCAGAATAGAAATTACTGCTAGGAAAGAAAAAATCTCTAGCTCTAAAGTCTGAGCATCAATATTTCTCATCAACTCAAAAACATTTTGAAAAAGTAATGCTTTAATACGACTCGTGTTTTCACTACATTTATTGCTACGGCGCGATTAAAATATAAGTTCCTCTCGACGCCATGTTACAGCATAATTTCTGTTTTAGAGCTCGGAGTTCCACTACTCAACTTGAAGTCAAGATCTAGTGCACATCATGCATACAAACGTTATCTGAAAAATAACATTTTCGAGGCCAAAAAAATTGAGCGGAAGACCACCAAAATTGTCAAAGAATCGAAAAAGGTTTATTAACGAAGTTTAAAAGATCCCAAAACTCTCTGGAGTGTATCGGAGTTACTCATAATGCTATTTTGCTACGGAACAATTTGCAGAGCTACGGTTAGACGAGTTCTCAAAGAATACGGAGTTTTTTCCAAGAAACGCTGCAAGAAAAGTCAGTTTGATGGAAAAAAGCTAATGTTTTCGTTCGAAAATTGTGGATCAATAGGTTCTAACAGCCTTTCTCTTACTGGCAAAATGTTCTTTGTACTGATGAAACAAGGATGCGCATATCCAGTGACGGAGTTTTTTGAAGAAATGGAACGAGATTTTTAAAAAAAACCACAAAAAATGTGAGTTCGGACAAACGATCGCTTGTGTTTTGGGGTGCAATACAATCAAACGGACGAAAAACGCTTGTTCAGTATCCAAACAAGCTAAATACCGCCGGTTATTTAGAAATGTTGAAAAATACGAAGAAAAAATAATTTTCAGGATATTATTTTTCAACAAGATAATGCTCGTTTGCATTAATCAAAGATTATCGGCATTTTTTTGCAAGAGAAGGAGTGGAAGGTGCTGGAATGAGCGGCATATAGTCCAGATCTAAATCCAATTGATAAATTATGGGCGGTTTTGAAGCACCGATTACGAAAACAGACAGTTTTTTTGGGAAAATAGAAGAATAAGTGTCAGAAACTTAGAACGAAATTGACCCAGATTCCATTAGAAACCTGTATGAAAACTATACAAACCGTCTGCTAGACGTTACAAAATCTAAAGGTGTAATGACGCGTTATTAGAGAACAAATTCAAAATTTTGTATTATTTGATGTATGTAACGCTTTTTAAAAAAATCTTCAGGTGTACGTAGCTTTTTGGTACGATAGTGTACATTGACGCCGCCCAAAATTGACTGAAAAAAATAATTGAGCATAGTTCCTCCCCCTACTAAGTGGGGTCGGAAAAATTAGCCAACAAAGGTTGATCACAGGGTTCATGTTTCAGTCCAGCAACGATTACAATGAGGACTCCGGCGTGAATGACATTACATGGGAAGAGGTTTACCCGAGTATTGCCCTATTCGTTATGGGAATGGACATTTGGAACACAGTGTTGTCTGTGATTGGCTGTATTGGTAACATATTCGTCCTCTTGATAATATCAAGATGGAAGCTCATGTCATCTGGGGCCGCATTCATGTACAGTTTGGCTCTCACTGACTTCTTGAGTTTGTTCTGGGATGGAATAATTGATGAGGTAAAGAAATTATATCAAGCTTTCAAAAACCTTGAGCTATCGACGCAAAATAACGCATAAAAAATCATATCATGCGCTACTAAAATTTTGCATTTTCAGCGCTCATTTGAATTAGTTTTTTGACGAATTCAGTTATTTTTTCTAAGAATAGCGGTTAAAAATGGTTATTTTCTTTCATTACGTAATTCGTACAAAACGTTACTAAACTTGCCATAATTCTGTATTTCGTTAGCAATTTTTAGCAGTGACAGTTCGACACAGGAGCTAATATTGAAAATCGACAGGCCACAGATCATTGTCAAGTTGAACAAACCCTTACTTGGCAGTTGAGGCAATTTGCTACAAAAAATATAAATGTTTGGTTATCAGTTTTACGAATTGACTTATTTACCATTGAAAGACCCTTTTTAATTTTGTTTAAATATTTGTCACCAAATTTGTAAATTTTATTGCGAATTTACCAAAGTACTATCAAGTTGTTTAAAGTTTTTTGCATTCTTTTTATACGACATCGCATGAAAAAGTTAGGCCGAGATAGCTGGAAACTGTTCAGTTCCAATAACAATTTGATGTATCATTCTGTATTAGAAAACAAAATTGTAGGTTCAGTTTGAACTTTTCGATTTTTATTTTATGTTTTTTTTCCTAGAGCAGCCGAAAAAGGATACTCATTTGTTTCAAAGAAAACTGATCCCAGGTACCCTTTTATTGAATTCAATACGAATGGAGATTGTTTTGGTCTAGAAAACTATTTTTGAAAACTTCCACTACGAAAAAACTGTGCAATTGATTGTAATCGCTTTGTGTTGTAATCAAGTTTATTATTTAAATAAATTTTGAGAATGTTTGTCGTACTAACGAGAATGTATTGTCCTTCAAAATAAATCAGGAATTTTTAACACTTAATCACAGCATTGCCGGTTTTCTTAGACAATTACTGATTTTTGAAAAGAAAGATAACTTAACAAGAAGTATTGAATTTTAAAATGAGTGAAAAGCAAATGCACTTCGCACGATCACAGTTTTTAACAAAAGAAATGAAGAAGTATTTGCTTTCAGTGGGCAGTCAAAAAATCGCCATCTCTATTCAATCAGTAATTTCTATTCAATCAATAACATTTTTTTTTAAAAAAAAAGAAAGCCAACATTAACTAAGTCAATTTTTTTTCATTGAACAATTTCATTAGCAATCTGCATGGAATATTGAAACCCGCAGGCGGTTTTTTAGTAAACCCAATTATTATTTATCAGTTGACTTGATATAGTTTGAATTGTTTTCAAAAACAAAAGTTTTGCATCTCAAAACCGGGTTCAGCTGCAGAAATTTATTCTTGCCGGGGTTGGTGCAAAAATAAAACCAAATCATGCAAAACAAGAGGTAGTTGAAACTAAATTTAAATAAAATTACCGTGGAACTTCTGAGCAAAACAAAACCTCCAGACGAGATTGCGGGAGAATTTTCGTTATTCTACTCAATCTTCATGAGAGTTTTGATTAAAAAATTTTTAATACTTTAACTTAACAGTTGATGTGTATTAATTTTACAGACTTCATCTTTTCATGATTGGAAATAAGAAGTTGTTATGGATTAGCCCTTTGCATAAATCACTTTTGTTTGGATAAAATCAGGTTTGGTTGAATCAAAAGTTGCAAAATCAAATAAACGTTGCAGGTTGAACTGAGAAATTCGAACTGTGTATACCAAGCTCTGTTTCACTAAAAGCAGTTTTGACTAGTTATATTTTTGTGTAAAAGTGACTATAAAAATCTTTGAGGTGAGTTTTTTGTAAAAGATTGTTTCAATGTTTTGGTTACCTGAAAACCAACTTAAAAATCAAATTGTCATAGTTTCCAGTTTACAGCAGGTTACACGAATCTGCACAACGAAAACTTCGCAGTAATTTTTATTCATCTGACTAAATAATTCCGTTTTTCAACCGTATTTCCTATTGGATCAATTTGGGATTCCATTTTTGGATTAATATATTCAAAAAGCTGTAGAGAATTTGCTCAATATATTGCTCAAAAAATTATATGAACAAATAAGTTACTGCACGCTAGTCTTTTCCTTTTTTTTTTTGCTATTTGCAATGAAAAGTTGGATCACTTTACTCAACAAATGAACCAAACAGCTGAATTATAAAATCCGTGATAAAAAAATAAGAGGGCCTTGAATGTTTCTAAATGAATTTTTGAGAACGAATTGTTGAGAAGAAATTGAAAATTGTTTACGTTTTTACATTTTTTTGTTAGCAATTATTCTAAACATTACTTAGATTTTAGATGACATTAAGTGGTGGATTTTTTAAAAGCAACTTGGGTTTCAAGGGAACACAAAATTAGTGGAGTCAGAGCAGACTGTTAATGAATAATTGTTGTTTTTCAATAAACTCATCGGTTCAATTATTTTACGTCAAAACTGTAAAATTGTTTACGTTTTTACATTTTTTTTGTTAGCAATTATTCTAAACATTACTTAGATTTTAGATGACATTAAGTGGTGGATTTTTTAAAAGCAACTTGGGTTTCAAGGGAACACAAAATTAGTGGAGTCAGAGCAGACTGTTAATGAATAATTGTTGTTTTTCAATAAAATCATCGGTTCAATTATTTTACGTCAAAACTGTAAAATTGTTTACGTTTTTACATTTTTTTTGTTAGCAATTATTCTAAACATTACTTAGATTTTAGATGACATTAAGTGGTGGATTTTTTAAAAGCAACTTGGGTTTCAAGGGAACACAAAATTAGTGGAGTCAGAGCAGACTGTTAATGAATAATTGTTGTTTTTCAATAAACTCATCGGTTCAATTATTTTACGTCAAAACTGTAAAAATTTGGCTGCCCTAAATATTAAAAAAATCATAAAAATTGTCGGGTCTTTCCCATTATAGCCCCCCAGAAAATTATAGCCCCCCCCAAAAAAAAATCAAGTTATAGCATACAATTAAATTCATCATTTATGCTTAAATTGTTGGTTCAAAGTTTTTCTTTTGTTCCAATATCAAATGCTGGAATTTTCCAATCGCCGTCATTATTTCATGGAACGGGTCCAAGTTTTTTCATTAAGTTCATAGGAGCCATTTCGTATTATCTCTGTAGCAGCTGAAATGCGGTTATGAGAAGTCAACTAAAATCAATTATAATGGGCAAGCCCATGTCATCATCCGGCGGCTCGCCTACAATGATTTCTGATTTTGTGTTAAAGAAGTGGTTATTAATTTCAGTGGCTCGCCTACATCGATTCCGATATTGTGTTAAAGAGGTGGTTATGAATTTTCATCCGGGGGGCTATAGGTTACATGCCCACTAAGCTGGGGGGCTATAATGGGAAAGACCCAAAATGTCTTAGCTCTGAAGTAGTTTCACTTTGCACATTTGTACCCTTTTATTCTACTGACAATCCGCTGATAATACAAGTCTTTAAAAAGTGCTGATGTTCAAATTATAAAAAAAAAGAGATAGAAGACAAAGGAACAATTTGGAAGCCGATATCCACTTTTGTGCGAGCCAACAGCTAAACAAAATCAGTCTCGTACATAGTGACATTATTCAATTTAAAAACAGACGAGTAAAGACATCATGAAAAAAAGCTAAATCTTATAACAAAAACTGGTAAAATATCTGATAAAGTTTCATCACATGTTGCGACTCCAAAACAGCTTTTGCAAAAGATTGTTCTAACCAAATAGTTTTCACTAAAAATTTGACTAAAAACTGACAGAAAGACAACAGACCAAAGACGCACATTGAGAAAATAGGGGAAAGGAAATGAAGAAAAACCAACAAAACTTTTAAACAAGCATTTCTATGAAATGTTTTCGCGGTGTCTGTCAAATAATAATTTGAAAAAAAAAACATTGAGAAAACAATCTGCTCAATTGTTAACCCACCTGAATGCTTTCACATACAAACTGAACAACAGAAAAAGGAAATCACAAAAAACTGAAAAAATTACAATTGAGTATCATTCAATTCTGTATATACCGCCATGAATAAATTTCAACTGTCACTTCTTGGTCGCAATACCTGTAGAACATCTCCAGATTATTTAGTGAACAAAAAGTCAATTGCGAAAAACTTAAAATTTGAAGATGTAGCAATAATTTGCCTCTGAAACATGTCCTCTAAAAAGAACTCACCGACTACAAAAATAGATCACCATTGTTCCTCTTCCTGTCGTAAAAAAATTTGAAAGACACAAAATTGATTCGTTGACATTTTCATTGATCTCGAAGCAAGAAGTTGAGCTTGTTTTCCTTACATAACTCCTTAATTAATTATAAGTATGTTTGGCGAAAAATGGGAGAACAGGCGACCAGTTGAGCTCGAAAGGCTTTCACTTGAGAATTCAGAGAAGCAAAATACCCGTCACTTTTTTTCTAGTCTATTTGGGGAAATAATTGACCTGCTGGGTACATACACAACTGATCCTTCCTATTTAATCTTATTTAGCTCCTGCCGTTGTTGGGCTTTGTGCTCACAGACGTCCACAACATAATCTGCGCAGCCGGAAAATTTTTCAACTTTGCATCAACTGTGGCCAGCTACTATCTAACTGTTCTGTTCGGTCTGGACAAATGCTTAGCCGTTGTTTTCCCATTCAAATACCGGGAATACGGGAAACCAAATGTTTGCATTGTGGCTACATTGCTAGTCTACTTGGCGATGGTAGCGTATGCTTTCTATGCACCGTTTGTCTATCGATTGGACCCTGAAACTGGGGTTTGCAAACCTATCAACTTCGAGATTGTGACGCCGTTTTTTCTTTATGATGTTCGACCGTACATAACATTTACGTTTGGAGGTGTAGTGCCAATCATTGGATCTTTTCTGGTCACAGGGATTACGGTTTTGAAGCTGAGACAGAACGCCAAGAATCGTGTCAGCAGGGATAATCAACAGGGAATTGCTTTTCCGGTGTTATTTTTTTTCAATTTCCAAACTCACGAAATAGTTAATTGATTTATTTCCAAATTTATGGTACAATACTTAAACTCTTAATACGCTGATTTCATTGATTTAACTTGAAACTATATAAAATCGATTTGAAAATCTCATATGATGATTTTATGCTCAAGATTTTTTGAGAATTTTGATTTTTTTTGGACAAAATTTGCTCAGAAATCAGATTAAACCAAAATCAAAGTCCTCTGAAATTCTCTGCATAATTCTACTGCCACTTACAGAATAGTTTTGTTTGTGCAAATTTTAAACTCATTTTTTGAAACATCATTTTCAGGTTTGTTTTACACTGCTGTTGTTTGCCTTCTCTCTTGTATTGGCTGTACAAGGTATAATTAGAGTGGTATCACAAAGTGGTATTTTCTTGTTTCTAAGTTAATTGTCTTGTTTCAAATTTGCATCACAATTTATTCTGAATAGGGCTGAAGAATTATGCAGACAATTTCAGAGGAATATGAAAAATGTTCACAACTTTAACTTGATTCAATCCGCTTTCTTGAGCAAAAATTATTCCAAACAAAATCAAAAGCTGCCAAGACCAAAATTTGAAGAAGATTGAAAAACTGCTGTAGAACCTCTGAAGCAGCAAATTGATTTTTAAAAAAATATTCATAAATTAAAAACCATTGGTACTCAAAAAAGATGGTCCTCACCAAATTCTAATTGATGTCTAATAAGAGTAAAAAAACAAAAGTTCTACACATTTCTCCCTCTCTCATAACAATCCATGGAAAAGAATCGAACTTTCTTTGAATTTATTTTCGAAATTTTACCGTTAAATTTGCCCGATCAGTTCTTTTCACGTGCTTCGTTGTCTTTTACAGTCTCCTCTGATTTCACCAAATTTCATATTTGAGCAGAAAGTATGGGAGTAACGCAATATAGTTACGTTCATTGTACAGCCTCGCAGCTATAATAATGATTCCTCCTGATTGTGATTTGTTAAGGCCTATATACCAAGTATTTTTAAGATTTCCTATGTCTTTATTTGTGGCCCTGTTCGTTTTAGACAAAATTCTCGTCCTCAAATCATGGGCTCAGGTTTTGTCATCACAATTCGGAGAAAAAGCTTGTAAATGTGCGTTTTTTCCTTCACATCATTTTTAATTGCCAATGCGGTGTGCTACAGCGGATTTTTCCGTGATTCTGAAAACATTTGGCTAACACAAGGCAATTAAAAATCAAAGCAAGCTATAAAAATTACCTAATATATGGATTTGGTATCTCTCTCCAGTTTCAAATATCCAAAAACTCTCTTCTTTTGGATTCGAAAACTTTCGACAAAGTTTAGCTTCAGACTCGTAACTAAGTTTGAGTGAAGCAAATTCATTTTTCTGTTTCTGATGATACTTCAAAACAATTTCCGTGATATTTACATTGCAAGCAATTGCCGGTACCAGACCCAAGAGCAATCGAGTAAAACACGCCCGCCTCAGCAAAGCCGCCGAGACGCAGAAATCACTCGTCAAATGTTGGTAGTCTGTTTCTTATTCGGATGTCTGGCTCTCTTCAACTCAGTCATCGTCCGGATCAACTTCAGTGTGGATGTGAAAACACTGCGTGACGAAGCGATGGTGAGAGTGCGTGATCGATTTCTGTCGTGTAGCTTGGCACTCATGAACTCGGCCAACTTTTTCATCTATCTCATATTCGGCAAAAAATTCAGAGCGGATTTTGTGAATTTGTTCAGTAAGAGTGGTGACGTCAACAGTCAGATTACAAGCACTGGAAACAAAAATGCCACTGCAAATCGACAAACTGAATCGAAATAGAAGGTTGACACCATAAAATGCATGGGGTCTTGGGGTGGAAGCACTTTTTCTATATGCTAAAATTTTCCGATTTTCCCTGATAAAGCCCCTTGTAAGACCTTTGGAAGACCAAGTCGTTCATTGAGATTTTAACAAACAGCTGTTCCAAAAAAACTCTTATACTCTCTTTCTCGACTAACTTTCCCGGGTCCTTCCCGCCATAACAGTAACCACCCAATGGGCAGGGCTACCTGCACTGAACTTCAAGTCTTAATGATATTGTTCCAGCGAAATTGCAAGTCGGTGATCAGTGCTGCATCATAGCTCTGATCATGTCATTTTTTGACTTTGCACGTCTTAAATCAAGTCTGAAGTCTTGGCAAGTCTTGAATCAGGTCTTTGCCAAGACTTGACAAGTCTTGCGCAAGTCTTGGCCACGAAGTCTTGTGCAAGTCTTGGTCAAGATTTGACAAGTCTTGGGTCATGTATTGAGCATAGTTTTTATTGTTGCATTGCTTTCGTGTCGTAACGGAAGAAAAAGAACGCCCTTTACAGTGGCTTGCTTGCCTATAAAACCATAAGGAAAAAGCACAGTAAAACGCGAGAATTTTCACAAAGTTCACTTGATAGAAAATTTTAAAAAATTTGATCACATCCAAGGTCAAATTGACAAATTTCTCGTATTTTTTTACTCAATTTTACCAAATTTTGAAATGCATTAATTACAAATAATTTCTTCTCAAAGCTCTAATTTGCTTATCAAATGCGCGATAATCAAGAATGCACAAGTCTGGGTCAAGAATTTACTTAGACTTGACAAGTCTTGAGCAGGTCTTGATATGTGTCCACAAGTCCCAAGACTTTAAATAAGACGTGATCATTGCTGATTTGTCAATTCAAGACTTCTATTTCACTTGAGAAGTACTGATCAAGACTTGAAACTCGTTCCGGTTATATTTGTCCTTGTGTGAACGATAGAGAGCATGTGTGTGTACGTGGATGGGGTGGGGAAGGGTAATATGAAAGACCCACACCCACTTTATCAATTGCATATTTTAATTAATATTTTATACACCCCAGAGTCCACTCAAACTAACTCTAACTCAGCTGAATTAAGACCATATATCTATAAGTAATATTTGGAAATAATATTTCATCCTCTTCAAACAACTAATTCCCCGGGGGCTGTACGTTATATGACTACTCTAAGCTAAAGAGGGGGGCTATTATGAGAAAGACCCGCACATTCTTCAAAACCGATCGATCAACCAACCTCTGCTTTTGATTCTTGTCTGTAGAGCCATTTTAGATTAAAGTTTATGCTGATAGATATAGTTCCATAGCAATCATTACTGTTTTTAGTTTGCTTTACCCCGGTATTTTATTATTTTTTTAAATTTGCTCCAATACTCTCAACATGGTGTTAATGATCCCTTTCTGTTCTAGCTGTATTGTGTATACTAGTATATGATGTTCTTTTTTTACGTTACTTCGATTAAACTCAGCAATATTTCAAAATAATAAAATTCAGTAAGTTTTTTTTACGAAACGTTGCCAAGAATGTTTTGGCATTTTTATTTGATTGCACACAAGTTACTATAAGATTGCTCCTGATACGTTAAAAGCAATTGTAAAGGAATATTATCATTCTCCCACTACCAATTTGCTATCTTTTATAGAAACAAGTCAATCACTTTCCGTCACCTAAACTCATGTAATGTTTGATTTTCCTCTTTTATAGCTAAAGTTTTCCCGTTTTCACAAATGACACGTATATGTATGTGATAACATACAATTATCTACACCCATTTCTCTATTATGGCGCAATTATCATGTTTTATACTGAGCAGTTGCTACTCTAATTTGGGAAAAATAAGAAAATTAAAATTTTGTCTTGGTAAGCAGGACTTAGTTACAAAAGCATAAACAATAATACAAAAATTTTGTTTTAGCATGCTGCGACGAACTTCGAAATGGAATTATTTACAGCTCCTTTTTATGACAAAGAGAAAAGATTGCTACCACAATAGCATAAGAGATTGTTTAACAGTATAACAGTATGAAGTTTAAAACATTTTGCCATGGATCACATTGAATGCACTACACGAATTCATTCTGATTTGCTTTCGAGACCTAAAAGTCTTGAGTATTTTCCCTGACCAGTGAGGTTATGGAAGCATAATCATCAAGAAAATTAGGGAAAGTTATTTAAAACTATTTCACAAGTTTTCACAAGTTATTTCACAAGTTTTCTATTTTTCACTAGTTGTCTATTTCACAAGTTATGTCCTATTTTTCACAAGTTATTGAAAATAGCTGTTAAGTTCCTCATAGCCCTTGCAATCAAAGTTCTCTTAGTAGAAATGACACTGCTAATTTTTTTTAGTTTCAAATCAAGAACTAATGGGTGCGGATAAAAACAGAGAATAAAGTTTTCAAACTGTTGGCCTTTTTTGTGAAATTTTAATTACAGCATAGCAATAAAAAATCAGAGTTACGTAGTTGAATTCTAATTTCTAATATATTACAGCTTCCTAGGGCTTTGGTGTTGTTTTCAGGATAATTGTTTTGTTCAGGGACTCTAAAGTTGCGTAAAACAAATTATCAGGAAATTAAGAATATAAAGATTGTCAGATAATAAAAAAAGAGCTTGAGTTGTATGAAATTACAGAAGGCTCACAAATTAGCTACTGAAACAAAAAAAATGATAGTTTGACAAACTTCAGATAAATTTAAGCGACAACCAACTCTTCAAACACAAAATCTAAGGACTCAAAGAAAAAAAGTTATTCAACGAAAATTGACAAAAAAGACTTGGAAAAGAAAATTTAAAAATGTATAAGCTATTTCATAATCCGCATTCGAAAAAACAATATTTCATCTGCTTTGCCATCAAAATTTTCAGTTTTTGACGAGGTTGAATATATAAACAAGCTTTATATAATACATCTTTAAGCAGTTTGAAAAATAAGTGTAAACAATTTTGACAATCAATACTGAAAAAACGAAATCAATGTTTTTTGGGAAAATTAAAACTTACTCCAAAAAAGAACAGATTATCATCGATAAAGAGAGAATTGAAAATGTTGACTCAATACGTTATCTTGGAATAACAATAGATAATAAATTGTCTTTCAAAAATCATATTGATGTGGTTAACCAAAAATTAATAAAGTTCATTGGACTGTTCTATAGACTGAGAAAATTTCTTAGTAAAAGTCAAATGATTCAGGTTTTTAAAAGTTATGTTCAGCCGGTAGTGCAATATGGTATACTGATTTATGGAAATTCTGTTTTGTCAGATATTTCATTGATAGACTCAAAATTAAAAAAACTCATAAGGATAATTTTCAATAAAAGAAAGTTCAACTCAGTGAGTGATCTAAGGAGAAAATTTAACCTGTTTTTAGCAAAAGAACTACACTTGTACGAAGTACTTAAACTGTTAATAAAAATGCTAAGAGACGAATGTGTTGTTAGTCACGTCAAATCTTACTTGAACGATAACGAATTAAACAGAGTAAAAAAAAGAAGAAAAACAACAATGTGTCTTGATTGCGGTGATCGAAAAAATGTGACAAACCGATTGAGGTTTAAGGTCCGAAAAATGTTGAATTTGTTGGTTTTTCTGGAACCATTTTTGCCATATGTTTTTAAGAAATTACATAATTGACAACCAAGACTTCTCAAGTTATTTTTTTTTGAGTACGTCTAATTGTAGCCCCCTGCACTCAATTATCGGTTTATTTATATTTTTTTAAATTTTTTTTTGTTTTAACCAACCATGATTTAGTTCAATTACTATAGTAATTTTCTTTCGGTTCTTAATCAACAGTTCTTTGATATTCCTATATTGTGAGGCACCTGAAAACGGATCAACTGATGATCTAATGGTGTGCTCTTTTTCAGTTGAACTTCATTGTACATATATTTTGTACACAGTAAAATAAACTTCTTTTGTGTTGCTCGATAACAGAAAATGAACAATTTATTATTATTATAAATTAAAAAAACCATCAACTAGTATACATCTGGCAACGAAATGAAAATTTATAATTGCTTCAAGCATATCAACTTTGTTTTTCTTCGAGCAGCAATTTTTACTAGCAGCAATTCTCTAAAAACTAGAAAGTACATACAGATTTCAGAAAAATT
Organism: Convolutriloba macropyga; assembly: GCF_964194025.1. Lineage (NCBI taxonomy): Eukaryota > Metazoa > Xenacoelomorpha > Acoela > Convolutidae > Convolutriloba > Convolutriloba macropyga. The sequence continues at coordinate 36,866,056 of NC_134473.1, read as the reverse complement.
TCTCATATCTATAACAAAAATGCGTTTTTGCTATGTTTGTCAAAAAATAGACCCACTGTGAATTTCGTTGAAATCCCAACAAATAAGTCATCACAAAGTTGAACTTTCCTTGAGAAATTCTAAAGTTTCTGAAATGACAAATAAACTGTAAAAAGTATACAGATGAGCAAAACTAAAAAATTGCGAGGACAGCCTCCGATGTTGGGGAAGAAAAGCTGCCCATATTTACATTATTTTTTCGGAAAAGAAAGTAAATTTTGCATCAACTTAAGGTAAAATCAAATAAAGAGGCTCAATAACGCGCGATGACACGAAATGCTACGACCACGCTAATCCACAATCTTGAATCATTTATCTACTAGTTGAAACAGAGATAGAATGCGTTTACAGATGTAGTTCATATTTTGTTAGATTCTTAGAAAAGGACAGACGCCTATACAGAAAAAGTTTCATACCAGTGAGATCAAATTCTATATTTCCCTAGAATGGACAATCGAACAAAAAAGACATGAAATGCACTCCAATACACTTTTTAAGATAGAAAAAAATTTTAATCAAGTGAACAACTAATTTTTACCTTAAACAAAAAACTGATATTCAATAATCAATATCTGTCCGGCTTACAAAATAAATGTGACACTGCATTGTTTCTTAAGTAAAAACACGCTTCTGTTCACTATTGAATCAGTTAAACCGTTCAATTTAGACTTATAAACGAGTGCAGAGCCAAAACAAAAGAGTGGCGGTCAAGCAAGCCGACAGGCAAGCAAGCCAAATTTTGAAAATGAGGTTAAGTAAGCCGATAAATTGTGGCATAACCGTATTTTAAGTTGCCCCTGGCGGGCCAGTGGGCGCGCTTCGCTTGCATCCTTGCTTCGCCGCGATAGCCGGCCCGCGGTTTCCGGATTACATCCCACAGCTCATGAGAGGCATTGCCATGTACAGAGGTCTGCTGAGCCCCGTACCCACTAGCTGTCTAAAAATTGACGCATTTTTGTTTCTTTGGTGCATTGGAATACATTATGCACTATAAAACAATGCGCATTGTTAATTGTAACGCCTGATAAAGTATTATTTCGGATAGATTACATAACTATTACAAAATTTTCGGCTTGCTTTTAAGTCGGCTTACTTTTACTTCGACTTACTTTGCGTTCACCAAACAAAACATCTTGCTCCTTTATAAATCTAACCTGAGAATTGAAACTCAAATAGAGGTCATCCAAGTCAGATAATGGCACGCTTAGTCAAAAGTGAGAAGCTAAAATATTATTGAGGATAAGATAGGATTAACCAAAGTAAATTGTTTTTTATCCAAGTCATTGAAACAGCAATGTAGGAACAGCTCTAAACATTGAGGCAAAATCGACGTTTTAGCCAGATAAATTTTTGTTTGTCGTTGATTCTAATTTCTAAACCCGTGCTTTTTTTTTAAAACTTGATTAGACCATTCGGATAACAATTTTTCCACAAACAACTTCTCAAAATTTTTTCATAATCAAAAATCAAAGAATGGTGCTTCAGTGTCAAGACTTTGACAAATGTGGGGCATCCTTACAGCAGGAACCAAAATTTTGCAAATGCCTCAAAAAGAACCAAAAATAATCGAAGCTTAAGAATCAAACAGCAACTTATAACAAATTCTGTCTGTCAGAACGTATACAGGATGTCAAAAATCTATGAGAGACTAGGAACTGTTAGATTATACATTCGAGTAAGTAAGTTTTTATCACAATATGGAACTTGAAATGATAGCTCAATATAAAAACAATAGTAGTACAACTCGCAGTGGAGAGTACAGGATTTCAATCAATTAGGATATTGAATCAACATAATGAGCAAAGATTTTCTCTTATAGAACATGGGCCGAGCTTAACGCTCTAACAAGAAGTTGAAAGTGAGGAGATGTGATGCACATCTTAAGGTGGCGCGTTAGATTATACAGTTAGGTAAGTAAGTTGTCATCAGAATATAGAGCTTTAAAGGATAGCTCAATGTAAGAGATCATAGTAAGAATCTCGAATTGTGGACG
>NC_134473.1:36770610-36863824 GCF_964194025.1 Convolutriloba macropyga | reverse complement strand
ATCAGTAAAAACGTCGAAACTCAAAGTTCACTGATCTTATATGGGTCCAATCAATAAATTCATTTATAAATAACTCGAACCAGTGATAGGTGTCCGTCGTGTAACTACTGAAACCAATGAGAACTTTGGATTACTCAGACTGACAACAGAAAAACAACGACTATGATCAAAATTCAAGAACCTACAGAGTTTTTACTGAAAACTAAGTCAAAGTAGTCAATGACATAAACCATATAATGAGATTTTTATTCAGGTTCGTTCGGACATTGATAGAGCTTCAATGACACTTCTCAATTATGGAATTCACAAAAAACGGTTCGTAAAACCGTAAAGAAAAATTTTACTTTCAATGTCAGCAAAATCAATAGTTGCCCGCAGTCGATTTCAGACAACAGCAAATATTCATCATTTAAACAAAACTGTAACTACTGCCTTCCTTTCAATGACAGGGAAAGTTTTAAAACCCCAGTTCGCCATTAGCGGTTTAGAAGTTGTCGGGATACCAAGTTGGGCAGTTTGCACTTGTAACGCTATATCCGCTATACTGTAAACTACCGTCGAATTAAATGCTGTTTTAGTAGTCTAAAATAACTACTCATTCAGCTTCGCCGAATTAAAATTTCGATTGCTGGAAACTACGTAGTTAATTTCAATCAACAAACCAAATAACTTGTCTTGGTTAATAACTCAATAAATCAAAATGGGGCTATTCAAAACCGGCTATTTCGCATCCCTCTAAATTGCTCACTGTTTATGTTTATGAACGAATCCACGGGGAACATTCATTTCAGATAGAACAGAATTTACAGAGGACAATCCGCCGCTTGCCATAAGCGGACTTAAATTATTGCTCAAAACAGAAGCTAGTCAGTGGGGCCGAAGCCTTAGGGACAACGTAGCATCTAGAGTTTTAGTTTGCAAAACACAAATATGTGAACTCTAATTCTATCTTCAACTGCCTCTTACTTTCAATGAAGTGATTATAAATCGTTCACCTGGTTAAAGATAAGGAATTCTTTGTCACCCCAATGTTTAGACATTGTATGTTCTTTGGTCTCATTTATCTCAAGTTAATCAAATTTTGATCCAAATTGATGGTAAGAAAACTGACAAGTTTCACTTTAGCAACACACAGTATCTTATTCGTATACTTATACGCAATTTTATTGAGTTTTTACATTCAAAACTTTAAGTTTTTCGCTCCCCACTTGTTTTGGTTTCATTTCTAACTATAGCCTGTTATTCTTGTTGTAGATTACAATTGTCAGACTTTGATTGGTTGCACCCATCGATGTCGACTTAACTCCACAACTTCACTTCTTCAGTGCAAAACTGAAGTCAGTAGATGCTGGTTAACCATGTAGATTATCCATAGAATATTCTAAATGCATGACAGGATTTCGGAGTAGAATTGACGTAATAATCGATGTTAAAAAAGCCTACTGTGTGGTATATTATTTTGAACAAAATATTTCGCCATATAAGGACTCAACTTTGCGTTGCATGCTTCTCTTATTTTGTTCTTTTAATAAAATGAAAATTTGAAGAATATATTTATGCTCTGCCTTCACAAAATCAATTCATTTAGGTGATGAGGCTAGTAGCATGTACCTTTCGCTTTGTACTATATAACGTAAACGATTGGCCTTTACATAATTCATTACTACCATTTTGGTATAAATTAGTTATCATGATATTACTATGCCGCCCTGTCAATATCGTACAACTATGTTTACCGCATGTTATGTGATGAGAAAAATACGCTAGATTTATGTTAATAAAGATCTTGAACTATACGGTGAATTTCAACTGAACAGGAAATAATCTAACAAAGATTTTTGGTGAAAAAATAGTTTCTCATTTGTTTCAAATCGTAGAATTTCTGAAGCAAAAAACGGCTGGATGACTTATGGTGAGTAAATGGGTAACGAGTCAAGTAATTGTTCCTCCAAAAAGATTTATCGGAGAAAACTTGCTTTTCAATTCAACAGATTTTTATTCTGTAATATTTTTAAGCAGCTGCGTCTCGCAAATAATATTACGCTTCACTTGAGTGGATGAAAAAACAACTGAAAAATCAGATGGAAATTGCACACACATTTTTATTAGTTGTTTTGCCATATGAAGTTGATTGTGAGTAAAATATTGTATTCAACGAGATCGTTAATTTTAAAAGCAATGCTATGTTACATAAATTTGATACACTAGGTCCTTCAAAAGTTATACAACGGAAAAGAGTAGTTGCTATTACATAATTTAGCGAAAATTAATTATTTAGGACTTAAAATTAATTACAACACTAGTTGATTTAAAAACTGCAATTCATGTCAAAATCAGGTCCAAAAAAATGAGAACTTCGTTAACAACTGATTTATATTATTCGAGAGAATATATCTTTGCAATTTAAATTATTTGCGAATTTAACTTGGGAATAATTGAAAAGCTTTTGCCCATCCTCAGAAACAAAATCCAATTGGCTTCCTTTACATGAGAAAACTCATGGGGAAGAAGAGCAAAACATGGGCGTTTGCGCCAACGCCAAGAAAAATACTGTCATTTTTGCGGAAAAGGAAATCAGATCAAAACTCCGGTATATAAAATTTCGGGTCTTTCAAATTGTACCCCCCCTCCCCCCAGCTTACTGGTCAGATAACCTAGGTTCTCCAAAATCATGGTTGATATAACATAATGGGTGCTATTATTTCATGGGATTGTATGCAACAGACCCAAAATTTCACCAATTCAGTTGCGTCTCTGCAAATTAAATCTACGTTTTCAGTTAAAAAACATTCATGAACTATAACTAAAACAGTTATGAGAATGTGATAAGATTAAACAGCGTAATTATGATTTTATCGAAGTCACTGAAACTGCAAAGTAGTAAAAGCTCTAAAAAACTGCAGCCAAATCGACGTATTAGCCAAAACGATTTTTGGTTGACTTTTAAACGTCAATGTCCTAGCAGTTTTTTTTGACTGATAACACGCTTCGAGTTACAAATTTCCCGCAATAATCTTCTCAAAATTTTATTATTTTCAAAATTGAAAAACGGTGCTTCAGTGTCAAGACTTTGACAAATTTGGGGCAACCCTACAACAGGAACCAAAGTTTTGCAAAAGCTTTAAGAAAAACTAAAAATAATTAAAGCTTAACAGCAATTTATAACAAATTCCATCACAACGGATACAGGATGTCAAAGTTCTCTGAGAGATTAGGAACTGTTAGAGTATACACTCTAGTTAGTAAGTGGTAACCACAAGATGGGGTTTGTGATGATGTCTTAAAAAAGGGCATAGTAAAACTCTCGCAGTGTAGACCTGTTGGCTCAGTGGAAAGCACAGGATTGCAATCAACTAACATATTTTGGAGTTGCAACGCACGAAGGTCCCAAAGTTTACTCTTACTAAAACGGTGTTAACATAGAGCAAAAAGTTGCTCTAATATTAACAACGGGTCTAAACAATTAGTTAAAATTGATGGCAATATCAGAGGATTTTCAGCGCCAATTTACTCATTTATGTAATCAATTCAGCACAATAATATTAGATAGAGCTTTTCTCACAATTTTTTTCAGCTTGACTTTTTTGCTACAGGTTAGCTAGTTAAAAGGCGGCCAAAATCACAATCGAAAGCCCACGACTCGAAAGATTATAAAAGTTTTATATGATTTCAATCATTCCTGAACAACAAAATTAACCCCAAGAGTTCAAGAAAACAACAAAAACTTATAAATAAAAAGTGGCGAAAATTAAGATGTGAGCTTTACTTCTACATATATAAAAATTCAAGAACGCTCGTCAGCTATTAAACTTCGACCAGCAGGCGAACATTTTTGCAAAGATTTAAAAATTTTAAATTAGTTTTTTACAAGATGACAAAAGAGAAGATAATGCTAAGTGTAACGCTAAAACACACTAACATGAACAGCACTCAGCACAGGTGGAGACAAATAATATTATATCAGCAAGTCGTAATAACGATAAAATTATAGCCTTAGTTCGCCATAGGATAACGCCCCCGTTGTTCCCACACTCTAAATAAAGTTCACAAACTAAATTTGAAATGGGGCTATTCAAAACCGGAAATTTCGTATCACTCTAAGTTGCTCTCTGTTTATGTTTATAAACGAATCTACGGGGAACATTCATTTCAAATAGAACAGAATTTACAGAGGCCACTTCGCCGCTTGCCATAAACGGACTTGAATTATTGCTCAAAACAGAAGTACTTCGCTAGTCAGTGGGGCCGAAGCCATAGGGACAATGTAGCATCTAGATTTTCAGTTCGCAAAACACAAATATGTGAACTGTAAATCTATTTTCAACTGCCTCTCACTTTCAATGAAGTGATTTTAAATCGTTCATCTGGTTAAAGATAAGGAAATTTTCGTCACCCTAATGTTTAGATGTTATATGTTCTTTGATCTCATTTCTCTCAAGTTATTTAAATTTTGATCCAAATTGATGGTAAGAAAAAGTAAAAGTTTCACTTTAGCAACACACAGTATCTTTTTCGTTTACTTATCCGCAATTTAATTGAGTTTTTACATTCAAAACTTTAAGTTTTCCGCTCCCCACTGGTTTTGGTTTCATTTCTAACTATAGCCTGTTATTCTTGTTGTAGATTACAATTGTCAGACTTTGATTGGTTGGACCCATCGATGTCGACTTTACTCCAAAACGTCACTTCTTCAGTGCAAAACTTCTTCAGTAGACGCTGGTTAACCATGTAGATTATCCATATAACTTTCCAAATGCACGGCAGGATTTCGGTGTAGAATTGACGTAATAATCAACGTTAAAAATCAAGCGTACTGTGTGGTATTTTATTTTGAACAAAAAAAATGCCATATAGTGACTCAATTTTGCGTTGCATGCTTCTCTAATTTTGTTCTTTTAATAAAAATGAAAATTTGAAGAAAATATTAATGCTTGGCCTTCACAAAATCACTTCATTTAGGTGATGAGGCTATCAGCATATACCTTTCGCTCTGTACTATATAACGTAAACGATTGGCCTTTACATAATTCATTACTACCATTTTGGTATTAAGTAATTATCATGATATTACTACGCTGCCCTGTCAATATCGTACAACTATGTTTACCGCATGTTATCTGATGAGAGAAAAAAGCTAGATTTATGTTATTAAAGATCTTGAATTATACAGTGAATTTCAACTGAACAGGAAATAATCTAACAAAGATTTTTTGGTGAAAAAATAGTTTCTCATTTGTTTCAAATCGTAGAATTTTTGAAGCAAAAAACGGCTGGAGGGCTTATGGTGAATAAATGGGTAAAGAGTCAAGTAATTGTTCCTCCAAAAAGATTTATCGGAGAAAACTTGCTTTTCAATTCAACAGGTTTTTATTCTGTAATATTTTTAAGCAGCTGCGTCTCGCAAATAATATTACGCTTCACTTGAGTGGATGAAAAAACAACTGAAAAATCAGATGGAAATTGCACACACATTTTTATTAGTTGTTTTGCCATATGAAGTTGATTGTGAGTAAAATATGGTATTCAAAGAGATCGTTAATTTTAAAAGCAATGCTATGTTACATAAATTTGATAAACTAGGTCCTACAAAAGTTATACAACGGAAAAAAGTAGTTGCTATTACATAATTTAGCGAAAATCAGTTATTTAGAACTTAAAATTAATTACAACACTAGTTGATTTAAAAACTGCAATTCATGTCAAAATCAGGTCCAAAAAAATGAGAACTTCGTTAACAACTGATGTTCCATTATTCAAGAGAATATATCTTTGCAATTTAAATTATTTGCGAATTTAACTTGGGAATAATTGAAAAACTTTTGCCCATCCTCAGAAACAAAATCCAATTGGCTTCCTTTACATGAGAAAACTCATGGGGAAGAAGAGCAAAACATGGGCGTTTGCGCCAACGCCAAGAAAAATACTGTCATTTTTGCGGAAAAGGAAATCAGATCAAAACTCCGGTATATAAAATTTCGGGTCTTTCAAATTGTACCCCCCCCCCTCCCCCCAGCTTACTGGTCAGATAACCCAGGTTCTCCAAAATCATGGTTGATATAACATAATGGGTGCTATTATTTCATGGGATTGTATGCAACAGACCCAAAATTTCACCAATTCAGTTGCGTCTCTGCAAATTAAATCTACGTTTTCAGTTAAAAAACATTCATGAACTATAACTAAAACAGTTATGAGAATGTGATAAGATTAAACAGCGTAATTATGATTTTATCGAAGTCACTGAAACAGCAAAGTAGTAAAAGCTCTAAAAAACTGCAGCCAAATCGACGTATTAGCCAAAACGATTTCTGGTTGACTTTTAAAAGTCAATGTCCTAGCAGTTTTTTTTTGACTGATAACACGCTTCGAGTTACAAATTTCCCGCAATAATCTTCTCAAAATTTTATTATTTTCAAAATTGAAACGGGTCAAAACAATTAGTTAAAATTGATGGCAATATCAGAGGATTTTCAGGGCCAATTTACTCCTTTATGTAACCAATGCAGCACAATAATTTTAGATAGAGCTTTTCTCACAATTTTTTCAATTTGACTTTTTTGGCACAGTTTAACTAGTTGAAGGGCGGCCAAAATCACAATCGAAAGCGCTCGACTCTGACAAGATTATAAAAGTTCTATATGATTTCAATCATTCCTGAACACCAAAGTTAAACCCAAGAGTTCAAGAAAACAAAAACTTAAAATTAAAAAGTGGCGAAAATTAAGATGTGAGCTTAATTTCTCCATATATAAAATTTCCAGAACGCTCGTCAGCTCTGAACATTCAACCAGCAGGCGAATATTTTTGCAAGGATTTCAAAATTTTAAATTAGTATTTTCAAGATGAGAAAAGAGAAGATGATGCTATGAGTATTTCAAATGGAAATTGAAATTGAATTTCTCCTGTTAATTTATAAAGCATGCAGAAGTTGTGGACACAGCAAAATCCACTATTAAAGATATATAAATTCAAAGTTCATAAGGAGTGGACGCTTGCAAATACTAACGTATCTTAATTAAACGCCCTGATTTTATTTTAAGACAAATTTTTTAGCGTATCGTTTTGAATGATTAAGCTATATTGAAGTGCATTGACTAGTTTTTAAACTTTTATACAGGACATGGTTTCTTGTTCAAGCTGAGGTAGTATCTTTTGTTTCAGTAGAAAATTTATAAAGATTATACCGCGATAACCCAGAGATGTCCGAGTTGAATTTCTTTTTGAGGTTTTTGTCTGTATAATGCGAGTGGTTTTCGAGCGAGTATTGTAGGAAAAACTTTGATTTGAGGTCAAAATCTCATTCATCATTTTGTTTGAATGTAAACCAAAGTATGGTTTAAGGCTGAATGGAAGCAGATGTTTTATGTTTAGTTCACAAATTTTTAAATTTTTGAACTCGAATAAAGTTTCAAAGATGGAGTCACTTGGTTTCTTTCTAAATACAACTCTCAAAATTTTCTTTTTTAGCCGTTCAGTTTTTTGAAGCTTTTTTAACGTTGTTCCACCATAAATAAGAAGTCCGTACTCAAAAATTGGTACCACGGTGGTTTTATAGAACATCAAAATGGTGTTGCGACTGCAAGTTTTCCATAGCCTTGCAATTATTCAGATCCACTTCTTTAATTTTAAACATATGGATTCCACATGTGCTTCGATAGTTAAACTCGCGTCTAGAATTACTCCTAGATATTTGTAGGTATTGCACTTCTGAACAGCGCAATTTTGAATGTTTGTGTTTGCCTTAGTTTCAAAAAAATTCATGACAAAAGTTTTGGACTCGATTAAATCCTATTTATTTTCATGAAACCAATGTGAAACTGAATGAATTTCAGCATTTAACTCTTCAGAAAGTGGTCTTATTTTCCGAAGAGGAGGCTGAGGTCATCGGCAAAAAAATACGGAATGGATAATTTACAAGCGTCCACAAAGTCCTTAAAGTACAGTATAAACAAAACAGGACCCAGAACAGAACCTTGAGGAACTCCATTTTTTTCTATCAGTTCTTCGATATTCTATTTTTTGATATAACACACTGTGTTCTTGATTTGAGATATGAAGAAAACCAGCTTAATACCTGACCCCTAAATCCAAAGTTTTCTAATTTTTTCAACAGCAGCGAGTGATTTATCGTGTCGAAAGCCTTTTTCAAATCTAGGAAGACCGTGGTGCTATTGTTCCCTTTTTCTTTTTCCAACCTTATTTTTTCTACTACATTTACGACTGCATCAACTGTTGGTCTCCAATAGGAGTTGAGAAATTGGATTTTCATAATTTTCTCAAATATTTTTCCAAAAGACGGCAAAATTGAATTTGGTCGATAGTTATTGACATCACTATTTGATCCCGTTTTGAAATGTGGTTGGATAGTTGATCGTTTTAAGTTATTTGGGAACACTCCGCTCAAAAAAAGATTCGTTGATATAATTTACTAAAAATGGGGCTAGGGTTCTGTCAAATCTCTTAATAAAGGTGTTAGTGATCAGATCAGCACCATGCGCAAAAAAATTTTTTAGGCTTGCTATTTGTGAAAGCACTTCTGCCACATTTGTTTCATTTAGCATCATAGATTGTTCTTCAGCATAATTCGATGAAGGAAAACTTATTTGTGGTAATTTGCTAACTATTTCATCTGCAACAGTTACAAAATGTTTATTGAAATAGTCAGCTATGGTACTGGGGTCATCAGTTCCAATATTATCGAAAACAAGGTCAAAATTCACATCACTTCTGCTGTTCCTGCCTATCAATTCGTTTATGATTGTGTACATTTTCCTTGAGTTCCTACCACAATTGTGAATTTTATCTTGTAAGAAATTTTGTTTGCGTCGTTCAAGATTTGAGTGCTCTTGGTTTTCAATTGAAAACACCTATTTTCATCAATCTTATTTTTTGTTCTCAACCATTTTGTTCTTGCATTGTTTTTCTTCGCAAAAAGATTTTTTAATTGATTTGTGACCTATTGGTTCTTTTTTCTCTTTTCTTTGATTTCAACCAAAGGCTGGTATTTGTCGACTACAAAATGTAAACAATTACAAAAAGCATTGAAAGTTTGATCCGTATTGTTGTTCTGAAACATGTGTCGGTTATTTTCCAGTTCCCTTTTGTGTTTTTCAAACAGTGTTTTGTTGTTGAAAAAAGACATACTACGATGTTTAAATGCTTTTATCTTGGTTTTTATCATATTTTATGTTAGACAAAAAAATACGGGATAATGATCGGTAATGTCGTAACTGAAAAAATTTACTATGCATTGATATTTATCGATATTTGCCAGAAAAACATCGAGGGATTATTTTGTTGTTGACGTTTCTCTAGTTATACCCGAACCCATTAGGTTTATACCATTACTAGAGATGATATCATCAAATCGATTTTTTATAGGAGTCAGAGATAGTTGATCTATATTGAAGTCTCTACACATGATAAGATTTTGGTTCGCACCCACCATAGTCTCAAGATAGCTGTCAAATTCAGTCAAAAACTGATTTTTGTTGAACCCTGGGGGATCATAGTATGTAATCAAAGTATAGTTTTCGTTATTTGTTCTAATTTTTATACCTAGGCTCTCATCATAGTTTGTTCCAAAGCTTTCTAAGAGAAGAATATCCTCCCTGCAAAACATGGCTACTCCACCACCAATTCCCACCCTGTTTTTTGCAATTTTTTCTGATAACCTGATATATTGAAGTGTTCTTCATGAGAACCCTCCTGTATCCAAGTTTCAACCAAACAAATCACAGTTGGTAGGGACTCAAATGTATGCAAAAAAAACCTGAAGTTCCTCAAGGTGTTTGTTTAGAGACTGGATATTAACATGCAAGACTGTGAATGTAAGTTTTTTGATGTATAAGTTTTATTTTGCTGAAATGAATCACCGTACATATTTTGTTTTTTGTTCATAGGTATATCATTTCCATTGTTTGTTGCGTCCTTATCAGGCGAAAAAGCCTATGTTCTTTTGTTGTTTAAGAATGGAGTACCACTATTTTGTATAGATTGCAAACTCTTTCGTTGTCTCATTTGATAATCCGAGAGCTCGCTGATGTCATCAACTGGTTGATATCTTTCACTATCGAAAGTCCATTAGTGTGATTTCTTAATTTTATAGTGAATGTGCATTTTTTCAATGATAACATCCTTTTTTGCCAGTCGATCATGAATAAAAATAGGATTCCCCATTGAATTTTTCAGACCTCATAACCTTGAAGCACGTTTCAAAATTATGTCCCTTTGTTGTAAATAAAAACAATTGAACAAAAATAGGCGCAATGGTTCCATTTTTATTGGGTGGGCAATTGAGATTTCGTCGGATTCAAAATAACCTGTAAGTTGTTGTTTACAATCTGTAAAATTGGCGCAAGTACATTACCATCAGCTGGGATGTCGATGTTAGTAAAAATAAGAAACCGTCTGTTTTGATACCTTTCTACTGCTGTTAATAGTTTTTGTAACTGATAGATGTTATTTTCTGAAGTAATTTGGTTGTTCTCAACTTTTTCGAGACGATCTGCAAGATTTTGTATGACTAGGTTTTGCTTTGTTACAGTATTGGTAAGTTTCTCGATAAATTGTTTCAATTTGGAAATGTTTCCTGTAGTAAGGTTCGCTTGGTTGGCCATTTTGACAATAAAGCAACGCGAATTTCAAAACTTTTGAATCGCATAAAAAGAGCAAGAAAGAGCAACTGCTTGGTTTCGCTTTGTTTCGTTCGATGATTTCGCTTTGTTTCGTTCGATTAGCCACAACGATTTTTGATTGACTTTGACTTTAACGTCAAAGTCCTAGCATTTTTTTTACTGATTAGACGCTTCGGATAACAATTTTTCCACACTAATCTTCTCAAATTTTTTTCATTTTCAAAATTAAAAAATGGTGCTTTAGTGTCAAGACTTTGACAAATTTGGGGCAACGCTACAACAGGAACCAAAGTTTTGCAAAAGCTTTAAGAAAAACTAAAAATAATTAAAGCTTAACAGCAATTTATAACAAATTCCATCACAACGTATACAGGATGTCAAAGTTCTCTGAGAGATTAGGAACTGTTAGAGTATACACTCTAGTTGGTAAGTGGTAACCACAAGATGGGGTTTGAAATGATATCTCAAATAAGGGCATAGTAATACTCTCGCAGTGTAGACCTGTTGGCTCAGTGGAAAGCACAGGATTGCAATCAACTAAGATATTTTGCAATTGCAACGCACGAAGGTCCCAAACTTTAGTCTAACTATAACGGTGTTAACATAGAGCAAAAAGTTGCTCTAATAAGTACAACGGGTCTGAACAAATAGTTAAAATTGATGGCAATATCAGAGGACTTTCAGCGCCAATTTACTCATTTATGTAGTCGATTCAGCACAATTTTAGATAGAGCTTTTCTCACAATTTTTTTCAGCTTGACTTTTTTGGCACAGGTTAGCTAGTTAAAGGGCGGCCAAAATCACAATCGAAAGCCCACGACTCTGAAAAGATTATAAAAGTTTTATATGATTTCAATCATTCCTGAACACCAAAGTTAACCCCAAGAGTTCAAGAAAACAACAAAAACTTAAAATTAAAAAGTGGCGAAAATTAAGATGTGAGCTTTATTTCTCCATATATAAGAATTCCAGAACGCTCGTCAGCTATTAAACTTCGACCAGCAGGCGAACATTAAGTTGACACAAGAAAAGACAATGCTAAGTGTAACGCTAAAACACACTACCACGAACCGCACTCATCGGGGGGGGGGGGGTGGATAATATTAACTCACAAAATCGTAAAAACCGATAGAAATTTTAGCCTCAGTTCGCCATACGATAACGCCCCCGTTGTTCCCAGGTTGCATCCCGCAACGGGAGCTCACGAGCAACACAGCCTTTAACAGCAGACCGCATCTTTCGCATTTTTCAGATGAAGCAAAATAGTGTCATCCGCTTGATTCGACGTCAGTGATTGGCCCTAATTGACACTGGTATACCTCATTAAATTATACTTTTAGCGGAAATTAAATAATTGGACAGTGTTTGATCAAACTTTGACAAACCGAAACTTAAACTAGCCGTCAGCGTGGTTGCCTCAAACGAGAAAGTACCATGACTCTATCTTTCTTTGATATCTCAAGATATTTTCTTTTGACTCGAGGATTTTTCAAGGACTAACTTGCCCAAGAATTCAAGATTAAGGTTTCGAAGTAAAGGCCTCGATCAACCCTATTCTCTTGATTGGGGGGTTTGGCAAGGCAGTAATGTAAATTTTCGAATGAAAGTTTAAACCTCTTTGTCTGTATTTGCAGTTTTAATACTCAAACTCTAGCCTTCACTTTGCGAGGAAAAATGAAATATTTTTTACTACAAAGAAAGCATATCAAACGTTCAATTTGTTCATGCGGATCAAACAAATATCAACAAAGAACCAATTCAAATATCCTTGGGAAAATTTAATGAAATTTCAGACAGGCATAACTTCAGACAGCCATTCTAACCAATCAAGCCTCAAACATGAAAAGGAAATAGATAAGTTAATATGTTGACTTGTTTGATGTTGGCTTCGCCCACTTTCTTTAAACTCTTGAGAAAAGCCTTAATACTTTTCCTTGACAAAGACAGCTGAAAGGTTCCTCGAAATGACGAATGTCATCAATACGGTAAGAACAACCCTTGTCTTGAATGGACTGTCATCTCACAGGAGTATCTTGTTTGAATGGTGCAAGAATCTTTCAAGATAAGGCATTATATTGCAAGTGACTGCAACTTAGAGACCGACTAAAAAGAATTAGGCGGAAATTAAGTGTAATTCCAATTTTGCAATGTACTAAAGTCAAAAAATGCAAACAAAAAAGCTAAGAAAATTCACAGCTGAAAACGAGTATCTTAAAAACCTTAACTTTTAATGAAACCACAGCGGTTGTCTTGCTCAATTTCTCTAGATTTTGCAAACATTAGACGTTTGTAATGTCGACTGAATTTTTTTAAAGCATCGTTTTGTTCACAACTCATCGTTCTAAAAATTATTTAATTTTTGTCCCAGTTAGTGACATGTCAAGGTTTGAAATTGTAAAAATATATCTTTCAAAGGCAAATGGTGCTTTTGTTTTATATGTGAACTACCAATTTTTGAGCTTAAAGGTAGATCATAAATTGTGCAGATCACGGAAAAGCATATATCCACTACCATTTTTCACTTGAAAATTGTTGATTCGGGAAGAGTTCGGTAGTTCTCCGAGAATCCCTTTATATTTCATCTATTCATTAACTTTGTTTAATTTTTTTCAGAGCAAAATTATAGGACTGTTAGTTTTTCTTTTAATCGTAAATGATTTCTCTGAATAAAACAAAAGTGACATTGATGTTGTTCAGATCGCAGAAGACAACAATTTGTTATAATTTAGAGAAAATTGGAAAACAATTGGAAGAAACAGAAATTGATTTGAACAAAAACTAGCCAACGATGAATGCAGACAAAAATGTTACCGAAAAAACTAAGCAAGTCAAATATTGATTTTAAAGGAGAAATTGAAATACAGTTCGTGGCTTCAGGTATTTTGGTTTACAAATTGATTCCACCTTAAACATTCAGGGATTACCTGAAAGCAGTATTTTTTTAAAGTACTACGATTCTTTGTCCATTGTATCTTGTAGAGTTATGACTCTTTGCAAATGTTTTTTTTTCAGAAATATGTTTTTTATCAAATTTAAAATTCAAAAATTTAAAAGCCCAAATAGCCAAATTAAGTGGTTGTCCGCAATTCTAATGTTATCACTTTTGTGATCTCACAATATTTCGGCTCCTAATTTCTCAATTCGCGGTCTGGAAAATCAGTGTATTGAAATTGGGGAAAGCTTGAAAGGAACAGATTGGGGAAATAATCTCTCATTCTGTAATAAGTCAATAATTGGAACAAACAGCAACTCGGATTTATGAAGGATTTAAAAGAAATTTTTATAAGATTACATGAAAAAAAAGCCATTAGCATACAATTGGGATCATCTTTTATTTATGAAACTTAAAGCGAAGAAAAAAATACAGTATCGACTGATTGTGAACACAAAAATACTGAAAATAGTTTTAAGAAATTTCAGTTTAAATGTTTCCTCCTGCCTTGTAAAAATTAATAAACAGCAAGCGAAAACTTCAATAGATTCCATAAAAGTGGGTAAAACAGGATGAAAACTCCGCATGATCAGTTACGCAATATACTTCATGCAATTTTAAGATTACTCCAGCAGAGAAACATATTAATGTTGCAGAAATGAAAATTCAAAAAGATAAAATGGAAATAATAAAAGTTGTTAGAAAACAAGTAATTATTGTGAACACTGTAGACCATATCTCTAATCTTGACAGTAGTAGTGGAAAAAGGTTCTATCCAGCCAAAAACTCAACCCTAACGGTTATTCATTTTTGGCTGGATAATCACCTTTTTCCCACTACTACATATACACATTACTCTATATTCCCATTCTTATACAATTAAAATCTATCATTTCCTGTCTCACTTGGTGTAGTGGTTAAATCATCGAGTCTAGTTAAGTTGTTTTAGCAATGCTTTAGCAAACGAAAGGTTCGGGGTTCCTTCCTCACTGTCTCCAGTGAACGTCCCCCGATTTTGATGAATTACTATGAAACTAAGTGAGATAAAAAAAAACAAATTCACAGTTCTTAAAAAGGATGATCCCTGTTGTGAGACTGTATATGGGACACACTGTGATGGGTATGCAGTCAAAAACACTGCAATCGGTAAAAACACAGTGATTAGTGTTTTTTTTAGTGTAACTAGTGAGACCGTGTAACCAGTTCATGGATAATCTGAACAAAACCAGCTCAACTCTAAACTACTATATAGAATTTTTCAGCATATTCTTTGATTCTATCATTGGTATGTTTATATCTATATCTACGCAGATAAATACATAATCTGCATCTCCCATTTCTAAATCTAAAGAAAGAAATATGCTAATAAACTTTACACATATTACACTCTAGATATTGATCTGGATTAACATAATGTTCTCCTAAATATTTAGTATAATCTGTTACTTTAACTATGTCATTGCATATATAAAAACAATATTCTAACTCTTTGCAATCATTGCAACATTTTTTCCAAGGCTTATTTTTACACCTATCACACTTCTTTTTTCACTTTCGAAAAATTTTTTTTCCAAAATATTCTCTAATAAAATACACCATGTCTCACTCAACAAACAGTAATGTAAACTTCTGTGATATCTGTAATTTATCTTTTAATTCGATGAAGGATTTTCTCAATCACACTTTTTCAAGTGGCCACCTGAAAAGAACCAGGGATTTAATTATGGATCTTGATGAAGCTGAGACGGCTTCACCTCCACAACCCAAACCTAAAAGTACCACACCACTAGTTTGTGAAACAAGGCTTGCCCTTCACAAACCTAAAACTAAACCCATACCTGAGAACATCGAGAGAGTGTATGACCCTGAAGAAGATGACTACATTCTCGTTCCCAAAAAGGTTTTACCAGAACTTAAAAGGGCTTCACCCCAGCCCCACAAACAAAAACTGGGTCTTAAATTAAACTTGAAACTAGGGCTGAACCCCAAACTGTAGTCCCATGTTGTGTCTGTGGCCAAACTTTTAAAAATTATATAGGTCTACAAACCCACATGAATAAACACTGGAGGGAAAACGTAGCCCAGGACAACAATTTTAATATTAAATCAAGCTTCAATCAAAAACAGTTATATATTACTAAATCTGATGATAGTTTTATCAATGCTGTTAATGAGCCAATAGATTACATATTAGACGAGTTTAAACCATTTAAATCCTATAAATATAAGGTCACTGCTAATTGCGTATATAGAAAAAGACCTCCCGATGGTGAATAAGGGGCCCCAAAGACTATTAAAACAAACTTTAGAACTGATGAATGTATGACTAAAGATCATCGACTGAATCTAAAACCAATGGCTTGATCATGTTAAAGAAATATATGAAGGCTATGGTTACAATTATGAATTTATAGGAACATCAGACGTGCAATTAAACATAGAAAGAACTAAGTCATCATTAGGATCTTTTACTGAACTACCACCCGGACTTAGAATTAAAACAAAAGCGATATTAAATATTAGAAACAATAAATTTAACTGCTTCCAATTATGTATTACAGCTGCATTATTCCCCGCAGCTGATCATGCAACTAGAAAAGGTAAATATATTACTAACCTAGCTGATGACTGGGAAGATAATGAAAACACTTATGATTATATATCAAGAATGCTGAATAAGCACAACACCAACATTTGGATTTATAGGCCTATAATTAAAAATGGTTCTATAACTAACGATTGACCTATAACTAATGATAGGCCCACAACAAAAGATAAACCTACAACAGAAAATAAGCCCTCAACTGATGACAACACTAAAGTAGAAATATTACAGAATTGTTCAAACTTCATCAAAGGTCGTAAAAAGTCGTATGAATGTAAGAATACTAGCACGGGATGAACATGGTGGAAGGGCGTCTGGCCTTGGTCCCCAAACATGGTCGAGGACCCATTGTACTTTAGTTAAAAACATAGAAGTATTATTGGAACGACCTAATTCTGAAAACACGAAGTATTGGTTTTGTGATAATTGTTCTCTTTCGTTTGCCACTCCACAAAAATATGCAACCTTTGAATGCTGCACACAAACCAAACCACCGATTGTGTGCACTAAATTAAAACAAATCAAATTCAAGAACTATTACAAACAAAATGAAGTGAAGAATGTCATCCATAGCGGTATTGAATGTTATGTGGACAGCATTAATAAAAAGATTGGTAATAATACATATAAAATATCTGACAAGTACCTATTGCCATTGGCTGTAGTAATAATGGAAATTACAAATCATACTTTGGTTCAGATTGTATCAAAGATTATGTCAAAGATCTATTGGAAATAGAAACTGAGAATTTCCAGTTAAACGAACCAGTAATATTTAATAAAGAAGATAATTTATATCATGATACCAATAACACTTGTCATATTTGACATAAACCTCGCTTTAATAAAGTTATAGATCACTGTAATGAAACAAGTAATTATAGAGGTCCTGCATGCAATATTTGTAATTTAAACTATAAACAACAAAACTTCATTCCAGTTATATTTCATAATGGTAAAGGCAAAGACTTCAATCTAATATTTAATGAGATATTTAAACAGAATAATAATAAGAGAAGAGTTGATGTATTACCTATAACCAATGGTAAAGCTAGAATGTTTAGAGTAGGTATACTAAAGTTTATAGACAAGTACAAATTTAAGACAATGTCTCTAGATAAAATGGCAAATGTTTATCAGGTTAAAAGTAAAACTTTTTATCCTTATGAGTACTTTAAGGATGAGAATAGCTATAATAATAAAAAGAGCAATCTATCAAAAGAAGACTTTAGATCATTGCTAACAGCCAAGCTACCAACTCAAGCAGATATTGATAACTTTAATGTTTCTAATAGTATGTAAACAGGTAAGGAATTAACACTAGAGTATATGGAGAATGATGTCAGAATATTAGAACATTACATCAATCTATTTGTTAAATTAAACATAGATATATATGAACTCAATCCTCTGCATTATATCAGTCTACCTGATCTCAGCTTTGGTTGTTTCCTAAAACTAAGTGAAGTTGAATTAGAAACAATACAAGATGAACAAATGCTAAAAGATTTTATTAGTGCAATGAGAGGTGGTATATGCGGTGTTATGGGCAATAGATATAATAATGGTGGAAGGGCCTCCGGCCTTGGTCCCCCAAACATGGACTAAGTCCTATAGTCAATATCAAGGTCACAGTAATGGTGAAACTTGGACTAAGCCCTATAGTCAAAGTCAAAGTCAAAGACCTATATGGCAGAGTGATGCTAACTCGATACTAAAATGAGAGCAGAACCTAAGACTGAGGCTGGGAAGGATATATTCAAGTTAATGAATATTTCCCTATTTGATAAAAGTTGTGAGAAACCACTAAAGTATTTAGAAGCTAAGATTCTAACAGATGATTATGAAATACTTAAAGCTGTAAAAAACCAACATGTAAAGATGTAATTAGATATGATAGTTATACTCAATTAGAAATTTTTAAAAAAGAAATAGAATACGATAAACCAATAAACTTGGGCTCAACAGTATTAGAACATAGCAAACTCTGCGTGTATGAATTCTTTTTTAATGTATTACAACAATCAATCAAAGATCTAATGCTGCCTTATATGGATACTGATAGTTTTGTATTAAGCTTTACCGAAGGTAATGTTGATGATAAATACATGGACTTAAGCAATCTTGACACCCCAATCAAAACTCATAATAAAATTCCAGGAAAAATCAAACATGAACTTGGAAGTAGAGAGATGAAAGAATTAAAAGTATTAAAACTAAAGACCTATAGCCTGGTTACCCATGGGCAGAACAGAACAGCAAAAGAGAGAGGAATTAAGAAAAAAAAACAGTGACAAACATGAAGACTGCTATAATGCCTTAATGGATAATAAAGAAAGAATTGTAGGAGAATGTAGAATACAAAAATTTGTGGATAAGATGTCAACAAATAAAACTAAAAAAAGAAGTCCGAATAAATTTGATGATAAAAGATTCTATGTAAATAATATTAAAAGCTATCCCCATGATAAGAGACTATAGATAGCTGTTTAAAAGAGATTTAAAAAAAAGATTTATACTACTCCAATAGAGATATTTAAAAAATTAGGGTTAGATGAAAGTAAAGAAGCACTAATAAATATTACTCTTGAACTAACTATTAATGATGATAGAAAGTTAATTGAAGCTGCTATTAGATTATATAATGATCTATAATATGATTACGAATATAATTATGAATATGATTATGAATATGATTATGAATATGAATAGCAGTTAGTGGTTAGCAGTTAGTAGCTGGTAGATAGTAGTTAGGAGTTAGTAGTTATTAGTTACTATTTTATATATCATGATCTCTCCTATAGAACATATTATTTTTATTATTATATTATTTTTTATTATTTTTATTTCATTTTTATGTTATTTTTATATTATTTTCTATTATTTGCTTTAGTGAAAGGATCAAATAACTCTTCTATTTCATCATAGTAGTCTTCATGTTTTAATTTATCTTCTAATCTATTCTTTCTGTTTAGTTTTGTAGTTTTTTTTTAATTCTATAGGTCTATTTAGCTTAGTCAATTTTTATATAATTGACTAAGCTAAAAAGACCTATAGAATTAAAAAAACTAGAAAACTAAAGAGAAAGAATAGATTAGAAGATAAATTAAAACATGAAGACTACTATGATGAAATAGAAGAGTTATTTGATCCTTTCACTAAAGCACTAAATGCAAACAATGAACAGAATCTATCATTAGGTGAACAAACATTAAGAGCCATAGATTGGCAAAATCAACAGTTAGATAAACAAACTAAGATGATAGAGCAAACTAGAAACAAGGCATTAATGATGTCTAATGAAGCATTAATGAAGCCTGATGAAGCCGTAGAGGAAACTCGAGATATAGCACCAGTTTATGTTGATACAAACACAACCAAAATTCTTCAATTAATAGGGGCTCAAACTAATCCTCATTTAAAATTAAATCTCGTAGATTTACCTACTAGGAGATATAAAATGAACAAAGGCGTTATAACTCTAGAGCAGTGTGCATTTTTAACTAAGGATAATATATATGAATTCTCAGATGGATTTATTAACTTCCTCACTAACCCAAATGTAACATATGGTGATATCAATGAAGATGAAAATAAAATTAAAAATTTTTTATTTGATATTGGATATGATATAGGAAAAGGTGATAAGAAAAGCAGTAGATATAGAACAATAAAAAATATAATGACGGAAAAAGTTATTGTATTTGGCAGGGAGTTAACTAAAGATAAACACGACAATCATAGCTGTAACTCCTCCGACAACTTAACAGAAAGATTAGAATTACTTATACTAGAAACAAAAGCTGGTCATGATGGATTATATGATGAAATGTTAAATACATCTAAACAACTATTATCAGTGAAAATCATTAATAAAAAACAACTAGACTATTTTGTTTTCAATTATGAAAATCAGCAAGCCTACAACCATGTCCATGAGTAAGCCTATAACTACATCCAACAACAACATACAAACAAAGCACAATTAAAACTAAACAACAACTCCTAGCAAAAGACGTATTTAGTCCTCAAATAACAAAGTTTAGAAGAAAAAGAATAATACCTTTACATAAAGATGAAACATGGTCAGCTGATTAAACGATAAGTCATCTCTAAGTAAAAACAATAATAATTATAAATTTCTATTAACAGTTATAGATATAATAAAAAAATATGCATGGGCTATTCCATTCAAGAATAAATCTGGTTTATCGATAACTAATGGTTTTAAAACAGTATTAGGTGAAGGTCCCCAGGGTGACTCTGAAAGTCGAAAACCAGAAAATTTATGAGTAGATAGAGGTAGTGAGTTTTACAATAAAACATTTAAATTTTTTTTTAAAGAATATGAGACAGAACTATATTCTATATACAGCGATTTAAAGGCTGTGTTTATAGAGAGATTTAATAGAATGTTATTACACATAATTAAAAAACCAATGTTCATCAATGGGGATGGTAATTGCTTAAATATACTAAATGATGCTGTTGTAACATATAACAAAAACATTCACTCTACTATTATAATGACACCTGTTGATGCTTCTAATAATCTTGAAAAGGTTAGATATATTATATTTACTTCTACTGAGATTAAAGCAAAGGGTAAACATGGCTACGCCCAACTTAAAATTGGTGATTATGTCAGGAATGCTGACAAACGTAACATTTTCTCCAAAGGATACATTTCTAATTGTAATAGAGAATTGTTTAAAGTGAATGAAGTTCTAAAAACCCAACCACCAACATATAAGATAGAAGAAATTGATGGTGAAATAATAGCGGATAAATATTGTGAACAAGAACTACCAAAATCTGAGTTTGATTTTGAATCTAATAATAAAGCTTTGGAATCTTTGAATATAGACCTACGGTCAGTTACAAAGTAGATCAACATAGTTGCTGCTTTGCATATGAATCTTTCTGTGAACAAATACAAGGATGACAAGAAATAGATTCAATCAGGCTAAGCAGCAATGGGTAAAAAACAACTTAACAACAAATAGGGCCCGTCAATTATTCTTAGAAGATAACAATAACATTGAAATGAAAGACACCTATAAAGTTACAAATGTACACCCCCCATAGATGAAAAAACTGTTGTTAATAAAGAGTATTGTGACAATAACTTATTATCTTCTTCGAATAAAATCGATATTGAATTAAAAGTATAACTGAACTAAGAAAAGGCGATTTTGATAAAGTCACAACTAAAACATTACAACTAAACAAAATACAGGTTTATGAAGAAATAATTAATGAGTTTATTAATTCAACAAATGAAGTTACAAATACAGTTAATTTTCGTAATGACTTTGCTAGTGATACCATCTCTAAGTATAATCAAATAAAACAATAGATTGATAATAATAAATTTAATCAGAGTTTTAATAATATTCACCTAGATGATATGTTCACTACTGGTCTAAGAGTATGTAAAGAAGTTAATGAAAAGACTAATTCTGCAGTTGATTAAGCTCCTATAAAGATTAAAAAGACAAAAGTACAATATATAATAGCTATATTATTAGAAAGTAAGCTAATAGACAACAAAGAACAAACAAGACTTGAGATGCATTATGATTCTAATTATGAAGATATAATGAAAGAGATTGAGAGTTATTTTGCTATATAGTTATGACAATGACTAAGACTATTACTATGACAATGACTATGACAATGGCTATGACTAAGACTATGACTATGCCTATGACTAAGGCCATGACTATGAATATGACTATGAGTGACAATGACTAAATATTTTAGTTAATTAAGATGAGTCAACCATAAGCACCGAGTGAGAGAATACTTTACCCAAACTTGACAACCATTAATGAACAATACATAAACGATAAAATCCTAGCTAATAATAAATTCAACAATAATATTAACAATATAAAAGATATTAGAATTTTTTTATGAAACTGAAACTAACAAGTATAATAAGAAGTTAAGTAGATATGAAAATTATATTAACGTAGCTGAGATAACGGAAATACTATTATTATCAATAGCAACAACTGCAACATCAATATCAGTTGCAATAACAGGTATAGGTCTGCCTTATTCTATACCAACAGCATTTGCTACAGCAACTGTTTGTGGTTCATTATCAAAAACAATTAATACTAAAATAAGAAACAAAATTATAAAGTATTCACAAGTGTATAATTTAAGTAAACAGTTTAGTGATAACTTTAAAAAACTATATACTAAATCAATGAGTGATAATAAAAAAGATAATGATGAGTATATTGAATTAGTTAAGATATATGAAGAATATAGGAAGAATAAGAAAAATAAATCGAGTGTTTTTTTAAAATAAAATAATTAGTGTTTAGTTATAATAATAGGACTTTGTCCATGTTTCACCATATACTTAGTAATAATAACATTAGTATTAGTATTTACCATTAGGTCTATATCTAGTCACAGACTTACACTTACACTTACACTTACACTTATAGTCATAGTCATAGTCATAGCCATAGTCATAGTGATAGTCATAGATTTAAACTTATAGACATAGTCATATTCATAGTCCTAGTCATAGTCATAGACAAGTTTATTATTTAAACTCTAATAAAAATCATCTTCTTTTCTTTGCACCTAAGTATAACCCTCTTCCTTTCCGTACTACTCTTATACCATCATAAGTAGTTGCAAATTCAATTAAATCAGGAGTGGCTGATAAAGCAGCTCTTGGGTTTTTACTTGCAGCTGCATTTCCTATTTTGCTTGCTATTTCTAATGGTCTTACTGGATTATTAGCAACTTTCTTTTCAAAGTTAACGGTTGCTCTACCAACACTTTAAAAGAAATCTTTCAACCCTTCCGCTTCTATTGTTGCATCACTGACAGTCATTGATTCATTCCTTTTACATGGCGAAGCAAGGTCAGGGACCCAGTTAGCACAATTAAACTTTAACATCTTAGTTCCTTTAGCTGCGACAACCCCTCTTATATTATTAGTACCACTACGATGTCTACAACCACCACAATACGAATTAGTTTTAAATTTATTAAAGTTACTCATATTTGTATAGATATTTATATATAAAAAACAATGGAAGTTAAAAAGTATAATTCCTTTGTTGCTAAGCCATTAGCTAAGAGTAAGACTAAACCTAAACCCAGAGGGGCTATGCCCTTGGTTCCCCAAGCATTATCTAAAGTTAAGACTAAGCATCAGTCGAAAACTAAACTTGAAGCTAGAGGCTTGTCTCTAGAAAATAAAGAGATAATAGATATTTTTTATGCTAAAGGTTTTGTTAAGACAAGTAGAAAATAGTTTGATTAAGTCATTGACTAAAACATTGTCTAAGATATTGACTAGGTCATTGTCGATGAAATTGAATATGGGGCTTTGCCCATGTTTCACCATAACATTGGCTATAAAATTGACTAGAGCCAGATCCAATACTACAATTTAACTATAACTATAACTACGAGATTACATCAACCATCTATTTACCATCACTATTCCCACTAATAACTTTTCTAGTTAATACTAATGCATGATATGTAACATCAGCGACTGCAGCACAAAATTTGAAATTAAGTTGTGTTGGTTGGGACCTATATGATCATTTTGATATCTAGTATCAAATACACATACTCTATGACTACTTTTGAATTTTCTATGATTTATATATGGTTTTATATTATGAGGTAATCCATTATAATCTTTATTAAAATTAACAATCTCTTTAAAAACTTCATTATAATTATTACTACCATAATTAATATTCATTCTATCCTCAGGATAAAATTCACTACCAATCTTACAATAACATTCAGTAACATTCATTATATAACAAATGTACTTGCATGATCAGTTTGTTCAGTAACATTTTTGTTTTCAAAACCATTTATTATATATTGTGGTCTTTCCATACCACTTTCCATACTAAGATCAAATAAGAAGTTAGTAGCATTGGGCACATTCTTATAAAATGTCTTTCCTTCATAATAAGTAAAATCAATATTATTCTTTTTATCTAATCCTTTCTATTCAATAATTCTATCATCATTACTAGGATCAATACTAGGTACACACCACGATATATTTCTAGTTTTTATATTACCATCATAAGCTACTGCATCAGCACCAGCTTTAACTCTAAATAGAGCTGTATCATTATTATTTCTTTTTAATATTAGTTTAAATCCTAGGCCATATATAATATTTGTAAGTCATTCACAAAAACAAATAGATCACTCATCTTAACCATCATATACATATGACCTCATTCTGCAGCAGCAGCAGCAGCAGCAGCATGATCACCTTAAAGTTGACTATCTCTATTACCTTGATTTCTAACAAAACCACTCTCATATTCATCATCAGTACTAGTTAATAACTTATACATCAATAGATTAGGATGACAATGATCTATATAGTCAATAGTCCTACCACCAATAGTTTTAATTTTAACTGAACTAAAAAATGCCATCATACCATAATTAACTAATCTGACTTTATCATCATTAGCAAATACACCACCAGCATTATCTGATACAACAAATTCTATCTCTAGATATGAATCGTGTATATTTAAATGATTCTCTTCTCTATTGAGAATGATTATAATGTTAGTATTAACTGTATTCATCATTGCAGGATTATTTGGTTTATTTTTTATAATCTTACTTTTGTGTATATCATTTTTATAACCATAAGGTGTATCCAAATTAAAGTCCAATTTTATGAGTCCAAAAATGACAGATAACTTAATCTTATGGGAACTACAAAAGATACATGAAGCTCTAACTAAAACTAAAGAACAACACACTTAATTTTAGAATGATAAGACCAACAGAAAATTTTAATTTTGGTGAACCATTACTTAAAACAATAAAATTAGATTATCAGTTTATAACTTATCAGTTTAATGTGAATAGAAACAATAATCAGTTCTTATATGCTAGTACGGTTATAGAAGATGGTGATGGTTCACCAATAGCTGAACTTCTTAGCTCTAACACTAACACTGATTTTAACACTAACACTAATAGAGAAAGAGCAGAGCCTCCTGCTATGGCAGAACCTCTTATCTCTGGAATTAGTCCCGAATCTAACATTACATCTGTTCTTATTTATAATTATAAAAGAATCCCTTTGTTATATTCAACTATTACAACAGGTGCATATGAGATAACTGAAATAGCAGAATTAATAAAAGAAGAAACTGATGGCAATGTTAAAATAGAACCAGATAAAAATACAATGAAATGTAAAATGGAAATAAAACAAGGAGCACTTAAATTTGATATAGAAAACTCAATAGCCTCTTTACTAGGATTTAGGAAAGTAGTATATAAACCAGGTAAGTATACATCTCAAAAATTTATTGATATTATGGGTTTTAGTACTATTAACAATCACTGTAATGTTATATCTGGTGTTAAAGATAATGGTAATAACACAGATATACTATATACTTTTACTCTAACAGAACTACCAGGCTACCTGATAATATTATACCAACTAATATCTCATATCAGAATGTAACAAAAGATAGAATAGAATATTTCGAATTTCATATTGAAGATGAACATGGAAGACCTGTAGATTTTAATGGAGATGTATTGAGTTTTACTGTGTGCCACTGATTTAGTTATAGACTTATACTTAGACATAGACTTATAATAAGACTCATACTTAGACTTAAACTTATAGACTTAGACATATAGACTTTTAGACTTAGACTTATAGACTTAGCCTCAGACTTTTAGACTTAGACTCAGACTGAGAGTTACACTTATACTTACACTTAGACTTATACTTAGACTTATACTTATACTTATACTTAGACTTATACTTAACCTAATACTTAGACTTTGCTCATACTTATAATTAGACTTATACTTAGATTTATAATTATGTTCAAACTTATACTTAGACTTATACTTATACTCAGACTTATACTTATACTTAGACTTAGACCTAGACTTAGACTTAGACTTAGACTTAGACATAGACTTAGACTTATACTTAATCATAAATATTATTAAACTATGAAACGTTTCAATCCCAATTAATTCTTAGTTTACCACGAATGATAAGGTAATTTACAATGACAATGTAATTATAAGGCCTGGACCACGCCTTTTCACATATATTACCAAAATAATTATAACTAAGTTGAGATCCAGTAAGGTGATCATAAAATAAAGCAGTGACGGCTTTGCCTGTTTTTTCAAAGAAAAAAAAATAGATCACATTTCTCGCTAACATTCTGTCTATATGCCGAGAATATATTTTGTTTAAGATATATCATATCACAATTTTCATGTTTAGCTCTACAAAAGTATTCATCAATAATTGGTTCCTTAGCTATAACATCATCAAATATCATGAGTTTCTTTATATCTTTAGGTAGTTTAACGGGGTGGGGTAATTCTTTTATATCCTTAATAAACAAAATATCTTTATACTCTAAATCATTATAATGTTTACCATCATTATAATCATTATAATGTCTTACCGCATTCACTAGGACCAGATATTATACATCTGAGGTTTTCTGGGAAAAGGGAATAGATCGTTATATTCCAATCAGTTATTCATGACTGTAGACTTCCGTTAACATCGTTTAATAAATTAGATGAGGGAACAGATGTGGAAGCCCCTTTACTATTTACTGGTGTACCAAGCCTTGATACCTTTAGGGAAGGGCCCTGGCCATGTTACACCACCCAGACCGGAGGTCCTTCGACATCCACATCCACAACCCAACTTCTGAACAAGGTTTATCTCTTTGTTTGGCTTCACGAGCCTCCGACCACTCTGTGTCATCACCATCTGATAAGGGAGATTCTTGTTTACCATTAACTTTGACATTGTCATTAGCTTTGCCTTTGTCATTGACATTGTCATTGACATTGTCATTGAAATTGTCATTGACATTGTCATTGACATTGTCAGTGGTATTGTCCTTGTCATTGCCATTAACGTTATCACTAACATTATCATTGACATTGACATTGACACCAACTTCAACTCCAAGTTAACCTTTAACTTTACAACCTAAGCACTTATTATATGCTTCGGGGTATTTAATGTGATTAACTAGAGTAATAAAAGCACTCTTTGTTCTATAACCGTTATCAATAAGATAGATCATGTATAAAGAATAAGCCCCACAATAAGATTCATCATAATGTTGTATTCTTTCATCTGAGCCTAGATCAATATAATCTTTTAAGAATAAAGGAGGAGCCATAACAACGAAACTGTCAGAGTAATTTATCTTTTCACCATCTCTTCTTATAACTAGAACCCAATGAGTAACATCAGACGGGTGTAGACTTACTTTAATGTTATAGTTATTCTCATTAATGTTGTCAGGAGTCTGATCTCTCATTACTAGCTCAATTGGAGTTAGATTTATGTATTTTCCTATATCTCCTATTTTGATATTACTCACGGGTTTATTATCAATGCTAAATCAAATAATAAATTCTCCAAAAGTTAGTGCAAGCGTTTCTATATAATAAATTTTATTGTTTAATTATAAGTCTAAGTCTATAAGACTATAAGACTATAGGACTATAACACTAATTATAAGTCTATGACTATGACTATGACTATATCCATATCTATGACTATGACTATAACTATGACTATGTTTAAATCTAAGTCTAAGTCTAATTATAAGTCTAATTATAAGTCTAATTATAAGTCTAATTAAAAGTCAAAATATAGGTCTCATTATAAGTCTAATCATATGTCTAATTATAAGTCTAATTATAAGTCTAATTATAAGTCGACTTATAAGTCTAATTATAGGTCTATATTTCATATATAAAAAATGGAGACAGGCCCTATAATTTTTCCACTCGTGTCAATAGGAGTAGTTTGTTATCTAATTTATGATGATTTGCCAAGTAATTATACCAAACTCGAAGAAAACTTTGAGGGTTTATGAATAAAAGTTTAGTTAGATATGAATTTGAAAAGTCACCACTGCATACTATTGTTTATGGTGCTAGTAACACAGGCAAGACTTAATTTGTTAAACAATACTTAAATGTGTATCAACAAGACGAGGAAGAACATAAAAAGAAAATCATCGTAGTGTGTAAAGATGAGAAAGAGTGGATTTATCCAGCAACTGGAATACCCTATGACGGATTTAATATGTGTGGTATAGATATGATTACATAAAAAAATATAGACTATTTTGAAAATTCTGTAGTTGTTATTGATGATACGGGCAATGAGTTAAAAAATGATATAGCTGAATATTTTTCTGGCGAGAGACATGATGATATTCAAATGATTGTAATGGAACATAAACCAGCTTAAATAGTTAATGAGGAAAGAATGAGTTGTGATACTATTTACATAACAACTTATAATGGAGCTGATCTATTTAAAAATTTTAATGAAGTATATAAATGTAAGCTTGACTTCCATGGCATAATTAGGGAATTAAATAGAAGCTTTTGTAATTGTACGGAAAAAACAGCTGAAGCACTTCGTTACGGCTTGATTAAGTATAATGTTAAAGATGATACTTTTATTATTTTTGATAAAAATAGAACAACTAGAAATGACTCAAGAACTGGTTCATGGACCTCATTATATTAAACAACTACTGAATGGTGCTACAATTAGAAATTTTTAAATAACATAGTTAAAGATAACTATGTAATCTACTATAATAATCTAGAAATGACTCAAGAACTGGTTCATGGACCTCATTATATTAAACAACTACTGAGTGGTGCTACAATTAGAAACTTTTAAATAACATAGTTAAAGATAACTATGTAATCTACTATAATAAACTTTTTACTTCAAGAGGTATTAAGATTCAGAATGATGTTCTAACAAAAGAAAAGGTTTCTGCAAAAGGGACAAAGTATTTGTGTTGGATAGCATGGGGTATAAGTTTAACCTTAGCTGTATATAGTTATATGAAACCTGACCCAGCAGTAAAAACTGCAGCACGGGTGGCAGCACAAACAAGTCATTTTATAAATAGAACAGGCTCATTAATCAACTCTGCTTGGCGGGAAGATGAGACTTCGATTAAGAAAAGCAATTTAGAAGAGGATAGGGAATATGTTAGAGCTTCATCCTTACCATGGGACTTTCAAGAAGAATATATTGATGAAGTTTTAAGCAAAAAGGGGAGAAATGATTTAAACGATCTATATAAAAATAATCAAAAAATTAAAGATCAGATTATAAATTTTGTTGGAGATAAAGCTGAATTAGATAGAGAAAAAATTTTAGATAAAAGATTTAAATGTAAAACTCTTAATAAATTGAGCATGGAAACTCTGGCCAAGTTTACCTTCTCTAAAGATTAAACTAAAGGTTTAATTGAATTTATAGGACATCATAAGATATTACGTTTTATAATTAATTAGAACCATAAATAAAAAATTAGAAAAAAGAATAAATAAATATATATAAAACTATGAATAAATAAATAAAAAAATAAATAAATAAATAAACAATATGACTAAGTCTTTGACTAAGTCTATGACCAAGTTTATGACTAAGTCTATGACCAAGTCTATGACTAAGTCTATGACCAAGTCTATGACTAAGTCTATGACCAAGTCTATGACTAAGTCTATGACTAAGTCGATGACCAAGTCTATGATTAGGTCTATGACCAAGTCTATGACTAAGTCTACGACTAAGTCTATGGTTATACAAAAAAAATAAAACTGTAAGATAATAGAATTGTAATTCTGACTAGATATAAGAGATTATACTAGATTTATGATTAGTTTCAAATGACTAAAATATGAAATTTTGATTCCTTATATATAATGAGTATAGATTGTTCAAAGTGTTATTATAATTGTGGAACCCCACATATTTTACTTTCTCTTTATAAACTGGAACATAAAGATAAAGTTAGTAGGTGTCCATGTGAAAATGAATCAACGGGTGGCAGCACAAACAAGTCATTTTATAAATAGAACAGGCTCATTAATCAACTCTGCTTGGCGGGAAGATGAGACTTCGATTAAGAAAAGCAATTTAGAAGAGGATAGGGAATATGTTAGAGCTTCATCCTTACCATGGGACTTTCAAGAAGAATATATTGATGAAGTTTTAAGCAAAAAGGGGAGAAATGATTTAAACGATCTATATAAAAATAATCAAAAATTTAAAGATCAGATTATAAATTTTGTTGGAGATAAAGCTGAATTAGATAGAGAAAAGATTTTAGATAAAAGATTTAAATGTAAAACTCTTAATAAATTGAGCATGGAAACTCTGGCCAAGTTTACCTTCTCTAAAGATTAAACTAAAGGTTTAATTGAAATTATAGGACATCATAAGATATTACGTTTTATAAATAATTAGAACCATAAATAAAAATTAGAAAAAAGAATAAATAAATATATATAAAACTATGAATAAATAAATAAATAAATAAATAAATAAATAAATAAATAATATGACTAAGTCTTTGACTAAGTCTATGACCAAGTTTATGACTAAGTCTATGACCAAGTCTATGACTAAGTCTATGACTAAGTCTATGACCAAGTCTATGACTAAGTCTATGACCAAGTCTATGACTAAGTCTATGACTAAGTCGATGACCAAATCTATGATTAGGTCTATGACCAAGTCTATGGCTAAGTCTACGACTAAGTCTATGGTTATACAAAAAAAATATAAAACTGTAAGATAATAGAATTGTAATTCTGACTAGATATAAGAGATTATACTAGATTTATGATTAGTTTTAAATGAATAAAATATGAAATTTTGATTCCTTATATATAATGAGTATAGATTGTTCAAAGTGTTATTATAATTGTGGAACCCCACATATTTTACTTTCTCTTTATAAACTGGAACATAAAGATAAAGTTAGTAGGTGTCCATGTGAAAATGAATCAATAAGTGGTAACTGTATGGGTGCAATGGTTTCAAAGATAAGGGTTATTACTCCAAAATGTTCTAACTATAACTCTAACTCTAACTCTACTTCTAACTCTGGCTCTACTTCTAACTCTAACTCTATTTCTAACTCTGACTCTACTTCTAACTCTAAGTTTACTTCTAACTCTAACTGTAGTTTTGCTTCTAGCTCTAACTCTAACTCTTATTCTAACTCTGGCATTGCATGTAATTCTAACTCTACTTCTGACTCTAGCCCCACTTCTAACTCTAACCTCACTTCTAACTCTAACCTTACTTCTAACTCTATCTCTACTTCTAACTCTAACCCCACTTCTAGATTTACTAATAATATTATCAAATTTGATATAACAAATAAAGCTTGTAATAGATATGGAGTTATATAAGAAGTAACATGTTTTGATAAAAAGAAGGCAATATGTAAATAAAGTAATGCAACTAAGGTGAAGTCTGAATATTGTAATTCTATTGTTAGCTTTAGTGGGTTAAAGGGTCACATGAAAAAATGTCATGAAGAAATAAATTTACCTAGGGATGTTTATTCTGTTAATGAATTAAAGTCTATTAATAAAACAAACCGGTTAGCCAATTTATTAAATCTAATCTAGTAATTAAAACTAAAATAATAGGTAGGCCTAATATATTAAATGGCCAAGCATGGTTGAAGACCCATGAGTCTAATATAACAGATGAGTCTAATATAACAGATGGTGAAGCATGGTCGAATACCCATGAGTCTAATATAACAGATGAGTCTAATATAATAGATGAGTCTAGTATAAAAGAAGAGCCCAATATAATAGATTGGCTTAATATAATAGATAAACCTGATTCAATAAATAAGTCAGATTCAATAAAAAAAGTCAGATTCAATAAATAAGTCAGATTCAATAAACAAGTCAGATTCATTAAATAAGCCCAATATAATAGATAGGCCTAATATAGCAGATAAGCCAGATTCAATAAATAATTCAGATTCAATAAATAGCCCTGATTTAATAAATAGTGAGGCCTGGTCTAAGATTTCTAGGTCTAATGAGTGTTATAAGTGTTATCTTGTAGCTTCTAAACTAAAAGCAGTGGGTACAGATAAATTACTAGAAGAATAGACGCATATTTTTTTGTAATTACTATCATTTATTATAGGTCTTAGGCCCTGCTTTTCCATCATTAGTTATATCATTAAATTTATTATAATCACAATTATAAGCAAAAAATATAAAATAATAAAATATTTAGAAAAAAAATGAAATGCCGCAAAGTACAAATATAATAGGTCGCACAATCTGAGTAGAAAGTGTATGTAAAATGTGTGACTTTTGCGAGTTAACGGAGATGTATGGATTATGTGATTTATCTAAGTATTTATCTATATAACAATATATTTATCTAAGTATCTATATATCTATCTAAATATATAGATATCTGTCTAAATATCTATCTATTTATCTATCTATTTATCTGAATATCTATTTGTCTATCTAAATATTTATCGATCTGTCTATACACATATATATATATATATATATATATATATATATATTTATATATATTTATCATCTGGATAAAAAGACTGATCACTGTGTTTCCACCGATCTAGGTGTTTTTGACTGTATACCCATCACAGTGTGTCCCATATACATTCTCATAGCAAGGATCATCCTTTTTAAAAACTTGGTCGTTTTCATCTCACTTAGTTTCACAGTAATTCATCAAAATCGGGGGACGTTCACTGGAGACAGTGAGGAAGAAACCCCAGACCTTCAGTTTGCTAAAGCATTGCTAAAGCAACTTAAGTAGACTCGATGATTTAACCACTACACCAAGTGAGACAGGAAATGATAGATTTTAATTTTATAAGAATGGGATTATAGAGTAATGTGTATATGTAGTAGTGGGAAAAAGGTGATTATCCAGCCAAAAATGAATACCCATTAGGGTTGAGTTGTTGGCTGGATAGAACCCTTTTCCCACTACTAACAGTGGGTACATCAAATTTTGCTCATAGTTAAGTTGATGATGACTCCTCTAGTTCATTGTTTCAATTCTACAGAGTATGATTTCAATTGCTCAATTTGAGAAATGAAACAAAAGTTAATTCAGTTTTAAGAAATGAACAGCTGAACCATAGACAGTGACCATGCAGATAAGAATCGACGCCACTTTAATACTTTCTGGAAACTTCAAAAATCTTGAATCTGGCGCTTGCAACCAGGTTGCGACTTCACACTGTAAATTAGAAAAAATTTAACTGCAGAGAACAAAGTCTTGAGACAGAAACGAATTCCTTTATTAAAAAAGCCAGAAATATTAAAAAAAAACTGTTCAGATTAATTTTGATGCTCATAATGATGTTTTCGATTTTGAAGTTTTAGATGAAAACAAT
Organism: Convolutriloba macropyga; assembly: GCF_964194025.1. Taxonomy (NCBI): domain Eukaryota; kingdom Metazoa; phylum Xenacoelomorpha; order Acoela; family Convolutidae; genus Convolutriloba; species Convolutriloba macropyga. The sequence continues at coordinate 36,830,356 of NC_134473.1, read as the reverse complement.
TAGCAGTCGCTACTAGTATTCATAGCTTCTAAGGATTTAAATTTGTAGAAACCCAAAAAAAGGAAAAAGAAACTCTGAAACCCAATGCCACGCTTTATCACACATGTGCAAACGCGCACACTCACGGAGACACTCGCAAAGACAAAAAGCCGCGCGAGCCCTAAACTATGATCAGATTATGATCCATATTAACGAAACCGAGCGTTATTAATTTCCTCAAACTTTTATTTTTTGAAGGAACAAATTTAGAAAAGCATTCAATGCAAAGTTGAGTCGCCATATCTCGACATATTTCGCTTCTAATCATGATAACACGGAGTACGCCTTACCTTAACTTAGATTATTACGTCAGCTCTGCACCGAAATCCTGACGTGTATTTGGAATATTCTATGAATAATCTAGATGGTTAGCCATCAATTCCTTACGTCAGTTTTGCATGGAAAAAGCGACGTTTTGGAAATATGTCGACAGAGTTATGTTCACTAAATCAACGGTTGACAATTGACACGTACAACGAAAATAGCAGGCTATAGATAGAACTGAAACCGCAACCAGAGAGGAGCTGAAAACTTAAAGTCTTGAATGTTAATTTGACATTAATTGCGGAGTGTATTGTGATCTTTTAACATAAGTGTGACAAAAAATTCCTCTTCTTTGACCACAATAACAATTTAAAATCGATTCGTTGAAATTAATAGATGGTGAAAAATAGATTTAAAGTACACAGATTTGAGTTTTTCAAATTAAAAAATCGGACGTTACGTCGACTCTATGGCTCCGGCCTCAGTAATTAACGAAGGACATCTGTTTTGACCAACAATGCATTCATCTCTGCGAACTGGTTTCTATTCTGAAATTGAATGGCCCTCTTAATTTCGTTTATAAGCATTAACAATGAGCAACCTAGAGGGATAATACCTTCCAGATTTGAACTGCACCAATATTTCTTTCAGCTAAAAATCAGAGGATTGTTTGATTAGTTGATTGGAATTATTTGAGCACTTCCAGCGAACAAAATAGTTATTCAGCAAAGCGCAGCGATTAGATATTTGGATTAATGAAGCAACTTTTAGGTGAGCGGTAATCTAGAGTATAGCGGACAAGAAGTTCTAAAAGCACAACTTAGTATCTCGACAGCTTGAAAACCACAAACAACGAACTGGGCAGTAAAAAATAACCTTCTTTGTCCTTGACAGGAAAGCAGCCGTTACACATAATAATTGGTATACTTTTTTTCTAGAATATAATTTTATCATTGACTTTGATTTCCTCCACACGCCAAAAAAATCAGCAAAATTCAGTCTAGATTATGCAAAAAGCAAAGCGTTATGGCATGATTTCAAACTAAAATTGAGAACATCGAGCCAGACTCTTGGACTGCATTTTCTAAGCGAACCCCAGACAATATTACTGTTTATAGTTGAGCTTAAATTAGAGGGGAAAAATTCGTGTCAGACCGTTTTCAATTCTAATAAGGGTCGTGAATAATCGTCTCATAAGACAAGACTTCGATGAAATGGCAAAGAAAGCAGAGAAGCTTGCAGCTGAAGAAAAGGGATTCAAATCCAGGATGCGTTCGAGAAACAATAAATATTGCCTAAAACAAAACAAGCTGGATGAAGCTGAATTCTTTGGAAGAATACGGTGTGCTCAAACCGGAATACAAAATTGAAGCACTTGATGCAAGAGACTTTGTTTCTGATGATGGTGCTGCGCGTAGTATAAGAAGCCGATCGCCTTTCAATTGGAAAAAACCAAGGAGCAAGGACTTCTTCGGCTGGCTCGATGAATCAGATAAGTTTGCAAACTTTAAAGACTGCAGTTTTGATTATGCAAAAAACGGGTAAGACAATTATCGCGTCAGTTTTGACCAAGAAAGCTTAATTAAATCCAAATCCCCGAGCGGTGGGCGTTTGTAATCTAACCGTTCACAAGACCGGTTTGATTGCGATGTACCGAGCAGGTTTAGTCAGCTACCAAAGTTGAATTTAATTTCTTCTGAAGGAAATTCAATCAATTGGCCGTAATGATCGAATATGTTCGTAGTAACGGTTCATAACCGCGCCATACCTAACTCACAGAAAATGAGCCACTTTAAACCCTTGTTAACTTGTTGCAAGAGCGGTTATAGCAGGTATGGGCTGCTCGAGAAAGATATATGGTGATGGTTTTGTTTTTTTTTGAACAGAAATTGGGCCAACCGTACCTGATTCTTGAGGCACAACTCAATACTCTGCGAAATCAACGGGCAATCCGATTGCTTGATTCAAAAGCTTTAGTCAGTTTTTCAACAAACATCAGTTTTATAATCAGTGCTCTGAAGGAAACACTACAAATATGAAGTCGACTTGCGAGCTAGTGCAACACTGCAAATCGCCCTTAATAACTTGCCATTTAATCTGAAAGAGAAAGGGTGACTCTTTGTAGATGAAAGCAATGAGGAACGGACAGACCTCTGTCTCCTTAAAAATTGGTTATCACGAATGTCATTCATTTACGAGGGCATGCCACAACCCCAGGGGAACGTAAGAAAGATAATCGACAAAACGCTAAAAAAATGTAAACTTTTCTCTGAATCATCGAACTTAATTGCGGTTTCAAACGTAAGAAGGAAGCGCAGTCAACAGAGAGCGGGCACTGTCCACTATCCGATAGTACACATAAAATTTTGAATTGTCCTTTATTCAAAATCACAAACGTGAATGATCGTTATGCAGCTGTGAGGAAGCAACGCCTATGTTACGGATGTCTGGGAAAAAGGATGTCTGCAATCAAATATTGTGAAGCCAATGCATGTGGTATATGTGGATGCATCAAAAAGCACAACCAATTGCAACACTCAAAAAACCAAATGGTCGAGGGCAATCACGCCGTTAACGTACGCGCGGTAACAGTCAGCCAAGGTAACAAAAGGTAACATCGATTAAATTGCTAAGGAAAACTTGCGAGCCGATTGCATCAATTTTACGCTTAACATAGCTGTTATAAAGGGACCAAAGGATTGGAAGACAGAAAAGATGTCCATCAAAATAATGGGGCTGCATTCGAAGTGATTGTTTACCCCACAAATTCAGTATGAACCCCATACTACTACAAGAATCAAAATTTCAACTACTTGAATGTTCCAGCACACAAAACCTTAAACTGGATGGAAGTCAGCATCATTTTGGGCCATGATGCCTACGAGCTACAGAGACTATTGAACTACAAGATAAGAGCACGAAGTGAACATTTCGCCATTACAATGGATTTAGGATGGCTAATCAGTTGAGCCAGGACCAGCAAAAAAAGACAAAACGTTTGTCAATTTGCCTTCACAGATGTCACAGTGGCTGAGATCATCCAAATCTGCTGGGGCATAGAACCCAATGCTTCCAAAATCAACGTCTGTCTCTAAAAATAGGAACTGCCGGCACAAAGTACGTTGCAGCATGTAACAAAGAAGGGACCGAAGAACATCTATTTTATCAAGAAATCAGATGGAATTTCAAGCCAACCTCAGCACCTCACACTGACGCGGTATGGGAAGGATTGGTCAAGAGCAATTATAGAACTAATAAAGTGTTGGGGAGCAGATCAGTCACCAATGTTGTTCGTTTAACTACGATGTTTAATGTGAAGCAAACAATGATTTCACGATAGCTGACTCCACTAAGTTCAGATGGTATCGACATAGAAGCATTGATCTCCAATCATTTTTTGCTTGGAAACAAGATTGTTTGCTTAACCTATCTATCATGCGCATATGATTTGGTCGACCATCAAAAGTTCCTTTGACAAACTCAAGCGTATGAAAGTCTCATTTGGGACAGATTTTGATAAGAGTACCTGCCAACGTTGAGTAATCGACAAAATGGAAAACAACAACAAAAAAAATTCTTAAAGAAGGCGATCTTGTTTCGTTGATCGAAAACAGCGAAAAATTATGATATTATAATCGGGGTGAAGTTAAGGAGACAATCAAAGTTGTCTGACGATGTGATTTGATCAACTAAAGTTCGAACAAACAACGCAGTTTACAAAAGACCAGTAGTGAAGCTTGCTCATGTGTTACCAAGCCTGAAAAATGATTTCGAGATGTAAAACAGGGCCGGCGACCACACCATATGTATTTATAATTTCGTCCAAAATCAATGTTGTTGAACGAAAAAATTAGAAAAGCGTGCAACGCAAAATCGGGTCACTATATGTCGACATATTTTGTTTCCAACATGATCACACAGAGTATGCTTTATCTTAACTTAGATTATTAAGTCAATTCTACACCAAAATCCTGATGTGTATTTGGAATATTCTATGGATAATCTACATTCTTAACCACCAAGTCCTTATGTCAGTTTTGCATGGAAAAATTGACGTTTCGAAAATATGTCGACAGAGTTAGGATCACCCAATCAACGGTTAACAATTGACATGTACAACAAAAATGGCAGGCAATAGATAGAATTAAAACCATGATCAGAGATGAGCGGAAAACTAAAAGTTTTGAGTGTTCAATCGATATTAACTGCCGATTGTCGAAATCTCACATGAGCAGTAAATTACTCTGTCTTGCTAACGTGAAACTTGTACTTTATCTGACCATCGATTTATCGAAAATTTGAGTAACTTGAAAGAAAAGAAATCAAAGAACCTCTGATGTCTAAACATTAGGGTGACAAAAATTCCTTTTCACCACTGTGAATTGTTCTAATCTGAAACTGAACGGCCCTCTTTGTTTCGTTTACGAACATAAACAATGAGCAACCTATAGGGATAAAACTTCCCAGATTTGAATTGCACCAATATTTGTCTCAGTTTTCAACCAAAACTTGTTTTAGTTGATTGGAATTAATTGAATAAATCCAGCGAACAAATAAACTATTCAGCGATTAGTTATCCGGACTAATGAAGCAATTTTTAAGGCAGCGGTAATCTACAGTATAGCGGACAACAAGTTTTAAAAGCAAATCGCGCAACTTTGTATTTCGACAGCTTGTAAACCTCTAACAACGCACTGGGCGGTAAAAAAACTTTCTTTGTCATTGATAGGAAAGCAGCCGCTACACATTATAATTGGTATACTTTTTTCTAGAAACTAATTTTATCATTGACTTTGATTTGCTCCACACGCCAAAAAAATTAGCAAAATTCCGACTAGATTATGCAAAAAGCAAAGCGTTTTGGCATGATTTCAAACTAAAATTGAGAACATCGAGCCAGACTCCTGGACTGCATTTTTTAAACGAACCTAAGACGATATTACTGTTTATAGTTGAGCTAAGCTAGAAGGAACTGTTTTTAGCTCCGGCCAAAATCAAGAAGTGAAAAGTTCGAGTGAAACCATTTTCAACTCTAATAGTGGTCGTAAATAGTCGTCTCTTAAGTCGAGACCTGTGAAATCTGATCTAAGCCCGTCTTGATATTAGTCAGAAATATGACCAGATGATAAAGTCAAGCATACCACAGGCAGAAAATATAAGGAGTTTACCTTCTCTTTTGAGGTATGTTGATCAATATCTCTCATCTGTTTAGACAACAGACCAATACAATGACGTCATGAGTTCAAGGTGGACAGAATTTTACCCAAATATGGTACCTGTCAATTTTGCCCTGGACATTGTGGTATCGATAATTGCCTTTTTTGGTTGTATTGGCAATGTATTCACTATGACCATCATATCAAAATGGAACAACATATCATCAGGTGCTGCATTTATGCTGACGTTAGCTCTGACCGATTTCATGTCTGTTCTCTACGATGGAATAATAGACATGTTTTTGAACCTTCTCGGGATTACAGTGAAGTCGTTGAATGATTACATGTGTGCATTTTGGACATTCTTTTCGTGGACCACAACTTTTTCCTCATATTACATCACTGTTCTGTTTAGCTTGGACAAGTGCCTGGCTGTTTGGTTCCCATTCAAGGCAATTGATAATTTAAAGTTTAATGCACAACTAAAATTAATCGCTGTATTTTTATTAAAAATTTTATACCGCTGTTCAAAGGTTTTCCCATCTGAAAGCTATACGGTATGCTAACATTGAAATCTTATCTGCTAATTTGTTCGCAAGTTCAGAAAATGATTTGTTGAACAATTAAAGTAAAGTAAATCTTTAAAGAACTTCACTGAGCTTCACTGAAAGAATTCCTACTTTTTCGGCACTACGCTTTCCCCATTTTAAGCATCCTAATACGAGGTCTTTCAGTGTATGGTGACGCTGACATTGAAAACTCTCCTGCTAAAAATGTCACAAACTCTGAACAATGAAGTTGTTCTCTAAAATACATTTTCACTAAACTGACAGCTTGGTTGTCAAGAGATTTTGATAGTTATGCACCAGTTTTTACTCTTTGACATTCCTAAGTGTTCATGCTGCATTCCTAAGTGAATATAGGGCGAAACTAATGCCTGGAAATCAGCGTTCATTTTTCTTGTCTTTTTGAAAAGCCTCCAATGTTTATTAATTAACATCATAATCGCCTTCGAAGAACGATCAATTGTTTTTTTTCAAGTATCGCGAGTATGGAAAACCCAAAGTGTGCCTCATTAGCACAATTCTGGTATACGTATACCAAGGAATCCTGGCATTTCCTGGACTTGCCATGTTCAGAGTAAACCCCAAAAACAACATATGCGAAGCGAGAAATTACAACATTGTGAGCTACTACTTTTTCATGGAAATACACGGAGAAATCAACAGTTTTGCAAATGCATTGGTTCCAATATTGTTGGTCTTTATTTTCACTGGAATGACAATATTCAAAATACGTCAAATGGGCAAGAAACACGACAGGAAAGGAAGCTCACGCACCAATCAAAATAAACGAGATTCAGAAATAACCCGACAAATGATAGTCGTGTGTCTTCTTTTTGGTTTTCTCAGTTCAATAGTCGTTTTTGGCGTTCGTGAACAGTACAACAACGAGAGAACAGCTTATGGTTATATGAGGCTCAACTTATTCGAGAGGGTGATATCTATCAGTTTGGCTTTAATCAATTCTGGGAATTTCTATGCGTATATAATATTTGGCGATAAGTTCAGAGCCAATTTCGTCAGTTTATTCACCGGAGGACCAATCAATTATACAACCAAAAGTCGAACTGCCACCCCCGGAGAAAATAATTAAAGGTTAAAAATTCTGTAACGATTTAATCACTAGAAATTAGCTCTAATCAAATTGCCATTTGAATCAAGCGGGAAATTATCGGAAATAAATCGGTCTGATCAGAATTCGATCTTTCAAATTCACGAACTAAACGAAATATTTGTCCCCATCAAAATTTGATCATTCCGGTACAAAAATGTGACTGCTTTCGCCGGGTTCAGCTGAACTGTCTGAATAAACTTTACACTTATGTCGCATTTTTATTTTCATCATTTCACCCCATTGCATTGTATATTCTACTTACAATTTGTTTTAAAAAGCAATATTCCAATTAATGCACCCAAATAGCTACAAAAATAATTTCCTTTTCAAACCTTCAAATCTGAATATGCACCCAAATAGCTACAAAAATAATTTCCTTTTCAAACTTTCAAATTTGAATTCAAGTTGAGTTTCAACCTTTTGATTAAATATTTGCGATTGATCGCCCCGGACCTTACTCGCAGTGAGTTTCAGCGCTGTACCATCAACTTTCAATAGTAACCATTACTTTAGCAGACAAATAGCAATGTAAATACTTTTGCCAGTCTGCCCAGAGTCGATTGAGAAACATCCCAGTCTGCCCTTTTTCATCGCAGTCTCATTTACTCATTTTCTTGTTCAATACTGCACAGAATGTTTCACATTTCTCTCACCATCACACTGTACATACAAAATACATAGCAAGATTTGAAAATTTCGAACTACTGATCTCATCCTTAAAATTTTTGAAACGGCGATTGCAACGGCTGCTCTCCTATCAAAGTCAAGGAAAACTTTACACCGCCCAGTACGTTTCAGCGGTTTCAAATCTGTCCGGATATTGTGTTTTTGCAGTTAACTTTTGCGAACTGTATTATCCGCTATAGCGTAGATTACCGTTGCATTACTTGTTTCTCAATTACTCCTGATAACTAATTGCTCAGCTTTGCTGTATAACAAACTTTTTTCTCTCAGAATAACAAAATAATTCAAATTGAAACGATCAAATTTTGCTCGTGTTTTGGTTAATAACTCAAGTTAAAATTCGAAAATGCAAAATTCCAGATGTACAGATCTAGATAACTGTCCTAGCTACTGGTTAGGGAAAATAATTTCTATCTCCGATGTCCTAATATTTTCGGAGGACTTTTCCCGATAATCAACGTTAACAAAATTAACCAAATTCGCACTTTGTCCTTCTCAGAGCACTCAATTGTTCAATAACGCAATTAATGAACTATGATAGGCTTCGTTAAAGCCAGTAAGAGAAACTGTCTCTATGCTGTGCACAAAGTTTCCCTTACTTAGGAACTTTGTTCCTCAGAAAAAAGTTTTGAGAATATCAAAGTTAATTCTATTTTCACAAGTCAAAGTAAAGTTAAAACTGTACAATCACTAATATGATCTACAGAAACAAGACACAGTAACAAGTAATTTACCACTCAAGAAAGTGTGCTTCAATACGCACGGTATGTCAGTTTAATCTAACCAAAATTGTAAATTTCAACTGATTTTTGGTAGTTTTCCAAGCTCTATTTATACTGCCGTACTTGTCAAAATTGCATCTTTGATTGGTTACTATGTCGTAAAATTCTCAGAATACACTGAGTCTGGGGTTCGGGATACCGTATACGGTGCCCCGCACTCTCTGAATTGGTATGAAAATTGCAAAATTCATCGAATCTGGCTTACCATGTTGGGTATCTCTTGCTCCCTTTGAGCTAAATTTGTGTGATTGTGAACACTTGAATAGTGGCAATAATAGCGTAGTTCGTGTTTCAGTTTAACTTCATGTATGACGATTGTGTACTAATAATAGTTGCTAAATATGAATGTTGAACAAAGTGAACAAATCCGTATGGCTTCAGTAGAATGTAGCATTAAATTTCGCTCTTCATGCTATTCTAGCTTTAATGCTTGAAATGGCCTTGAAGCGTGATTCAATTTAGTTATTGAGTTATTAAGCTCAGCCGTCACATCGCCGGCCCTGTTTTCCATCGCGAAAACATCTTTTGCGGGTAGTACTAGGGCAAGCTTCACTACTGGTCTCTTGTACACCCGTCATTCGTTTGAACTACCGCTGATCGAATCAAACCGTCAGACCCATCGATGGTCTCCGTAACCCGACCTAATTTGTAGTATCCACGCTTATCGCTGCCTTCGATCAACCAAACGAGATCGCCAGTTTTGCCGATTGTTCAGAGTTGGCAGATATTCTTTACGAAATCTGTCCCATATGAGATTTGCGTATGCTTGAGTTTGTTGAAAGAGCTTTCGATGGTCAACAAATTATTCTGCGCATGGTAGATAGGGTAAGCAAACGTTCCTGTTGCCAAACAAGAACTGATTGGGGGTCAATGCTTCTAATTCATTAACATCTGAACTGACTGGAGTCAAAGGTCTTGCGTTCAAAGTCTGCTCAACAATAGATCGTTGTTGAAAGAACGTCCTCAGTGACTGATCTGTTCCCCAACACTGCATACATTGCTTTCTTGCAACTTCTCACTAACCGTTCCCATACTCCTCCACAGTGGGGTGCTGCGGGTGGGTTGAACTTCCATCTGATTCCTCGTTGAATTAGATGTTCTTCGATCCCTTCTTTGTTCCGCGCTGCAACATATTCTGCAAATTCTCGTTCAGCGCCAACAAAGTTTGTCCCGTTGTCGCTGATGATCTTATGCGGTTTGCCTCTTCGAGCGATAAATCTCATTATTGCATTGAGACAACTATCCGTGTCCAACTTGGGTACCACTTCTATATGCACCGCTCTCATAGTTAGACAAGTAAAGAGACAACACCATCGCTTTTCGTTTCTGCGCCCAATCTGCACAATGAAAGGGCCAAAGTAGTCAACTCCAACATTTGTAAAGGCTGTTGAAGCATCTAACTGCTCTTCGGGTAGACCTGCCATTACTGGTGCTTTCGTTTGTGCTCTGCCTTTTCTGCAGGTAACACACTTGTTCTTGATTGAACTTAAGGCGTTCCGTATGCCTAGGATCCACATCTTCTGCTGAACAATGTTTCTCACATGCTCAGTGCCTTCGTGTTGATTGTCCTTGTGCTCGTTTCGCAAGAATAACTCAACCGCATGATGTTTCCAATGTAGCAAAATTGGCTGCTTTGCATTGAAGTCCAATTGACTTTTGCCTATTCTGCCTTTGGCTGTAATAAGTCCCCCTTCATCTTGGAAAGGTGATAATTGTAGAATTTTACTGCCTCTGGGAATTTCCTTTCCAGCTTTGAGAGATTTCATCTCTTCACCAAACTGTTCTTGCTGTAGTAACTTGAAGATTGTTGTTTTGCTTTTTCTCGCTCTTCAATGCTGACCACGAGTGTTGCTGGTTTGTGTTTGTTCAATGCTCGCTGTACGTATGCTACTGTGTTCATTAGTCTGTTCCCACTGAATAACAGCTTTCTTTTCTTCAGCCTGTATCATGAATACTGATGAGGGTATATTATCTTCAACTGATGCAAAGATTAGGTTCACTTGCTCTGGCCATTCACTTTCTGGTTGTTTCAACCAGGCTGGCCCAGTGAGCCACTCACTTCTCTTGAGTTCCTCAATGTTGATCGCTCTGGTGCCAATGTCTGCTGGGTTGTTGATACCGCTCACATGTTCCCACTGTGAAACATCAGTTGTATCCAGTATCTCAGCCACTCGATTGGCCACAAACACTTGTTTACGATGGGAACTGTGTATCCACTGCAGTGCTGTAGTTGAGTCTGAACAAAAACTGCAACTATTTATCTTCATTTCATGTTCTTTGACTATCTGTTCTTTAAACCTCACTGCCATGACTGCCGCTTCCGATTCCAATCGCGGTATTGAAAGATACCTCATCGGTTCCACTCTGCATTTTCCAATGACAAAAGCTAAGTCAGCTGAGTATTCTTTTGATTGTGAACGTAGATAGGCCACTGCACACATCGTGTCTTCAGATGCGTCAGCAAACACGAAGTTCGATTTTGTCCCTCCTCTGTTGAAGTACCTTCTATCGATGCTTGTTTCCGCCACTATTGGAAGTTGTTTTTCCATCTCAAGAATTCTGCTTCGTCACCAGGCTCCACTTCGTTGTCCCAATGTTGCCCATTCGTAGTCCAGATGCCTTCCAGAAGTCGTCTCATGTGAACACTGAACGGAGAAAACAATCCGATCGGGTCGAATACTGAAGATACCAATGACAAAAACTTCCTCTGAGTTATAGGTGCCTCAACTTCCTTGTTTGTACCTCTGTATACTTGAAGACTGTCATCAATAACGGTCCATTGCAGTCCTAGTACTTAGGATCCCTCTGTATTGGGTTCCACTCCGACTTGCTTCGTGTTGCTGATTGACTTCAAGTCTTCTGGGATTGCTTTGGTAACTGCATCGTTGTTGCTTATCCACTTCTTAAGTTCAAATCCATGTCGTGAGAGAAGAAGTTGTAGTTGATTGACGACTTCAATTGCTTCTTTCGGGGTTTCTACTGATTTTATGAAATCGTCCATGTAGAAGTTGTATTGCATTGCCTTTGCTTCAATTGGATACATTTCTTCGTTGTCCAGTCCCACTCTTTTGAGAGCATAGTTTGCACAAGTTGGAGAAGTTCTAGCTCCAATTACATGACGCTGATTTTTGTATATCTGAACAGGTTCGTTAATTCTTAGACGACATAAGAACCTCAAGCAACTTCTGTCCTGTTCGGGAACTTGCACTTGTAGAAACATCGATTCGATGTCAGCTGTCAGGGCTATTGGTCCTTCACGGATTCCAAATATTGTTCCAATCAACGCATGTAGGATCAGGTGCTGCTAGTAGCTTATCATTTATGCATACTTCTTTGTACTTTGAGGCAGCATTGCAAACACGTCTTACTTTGCCAGGCTTGTTCGGGTTTAGCACTGGATGGTGCGGCAAATACCATTCTTTCCCGAAGGTGCCCTTCACTTCGGCCTCGGCCAATATCTTTACGAATCCTTTTTCTACATCTGTATCTATTGACTGTTGATACAAACTCTTCGGGTTTGGGTCCCTTTGGAATCTTCGCTCCAGTGAGTAAACTGACCCAAGGCTGAGCTGTAGTTGTTCGGTAGGTTTGGCTCCGGTTCACACCACAGCATTCCCATTTCATACTGCTCGCCTTTGAACTTCGTCGTACTCTCTAGCATCTTCTGTGTGCCTGAAGTTCCTTTTTTGACTGACTGACGACGTTGATTTTGGAAGCATAGTTTTCTATGTCCCACCAGGTTTGGATATTCTCAGCCACTTTCACATCTTCAGTGAAGGCGAAATGACAAACATTTTGTCTTCTTCTGCCCGTCATGGGTCCACTGACTACCCATCCTAGGTCTGTGAGAACGTCGAAAGGTTCACTTCGTGTTCCTATCTTATAGTCCAATGGAAGTTGTAGCTCATAAGCATCTTGACCAAGCATGATGCCAACTTCCATCAAGTTGAAGCTTTTGTTGGGTAGAATACTGAAGTGGTTGAAGCTTTGCTTCAGCTGGCTGTAGTTGTAGTTTGTTTTTCCCATGGATATTGACGGTTGTGCAAACGCTTCGATTGAATGCACCTTTGAATGTAGTCCCTTTATTTTGAGAGGAACCTCTTCTGTCTTCAGGTCCTTTGCTCCATGTATGCCAGCTATGTTGAGCGTCACATCGGTGCCTTGGGCTCGTAACTTCTCTTGCACACTTTGATCAATGAATGAAACCGTTGATCCACTATCCAGAAAAGCATATGTGTTCAGCCTATCGCCACCACTCTGTATTGAGGCAGGAACTATCTGAAGAAAGCTAGTAACTTCGTTAATCTGGTTGATTTTTGCTGCGCTTACCTTGACTGCGTGATTGCCCTCGTCCATTTGGTTTTCTGAGTTTAGCAATCGGCTGTGCTTCTTGATGCATCCAATGATGCCGCACGCTTAACAATCTTTGATTTTATGTCCTTTGCCTAAACATCCGTAAAATAAGCGTTGCTTCCTCACTGCTGCGTACCGATCATTCACATTCATGTTCCTGAGTAGTGGACATTTCCATATTTTATGAGTGCCACAGCTAGCGGACAGTGATCACTTTGCGTTTGCTTCGTTTCTTTCACGTTCGAACTTGCACTGAAGTTTGATGTTTTCGAGAACCGTTTGTCTCTATTTGTGCTTCTTGGGTCTTCTTCTCTTTGCTCTCCCTTGAAAGCTGAAATATCTTCGTGCACGTATACTGTCCTAGATAGCCACTTTTCAAACATAATCAGATCAGGCCAATTTTTATCTTTATCATCAACACAGAACCACCACTTCTCTTTGAGAACTTGGGGTAGTTTATCTACTGCCATATACAGTGTCGAGCTTGATTGCAGATCACCAATCTGCTTGTACTCTTTGAGCATATTCACACACAAAGTTCGAAACAATATCTGGGGAAACTGATCAGACCTGTTGATTCGTGAGGTTTCACCTGACTTGCTTTGCGAAGACTCTCCAGCTGTGCATCAATGATCACATGAGGCCTTCTAAATTTCCTCTCCAGAATGCTCCATGCAGCACCATAGAATTGTCCAGAATAGCCCATTCCAGAGATTGCTGACCTTGCATTGCCTGTCAGAAGAGTCTTCAGATGGCTCATCTTCACTGTAGCAATGAAAATACCAGACCACTCCCGCCACTCGAGGGGGTTTCCATCGAAGTTGTTCAACTTCAGCTTCGGTAGACTACTGCTACCTGCGTACCCACTGTTGTATCGTAGTAGACCAGCTCTGGGGGAACGTCCCGGTCTTCAACACTTGAGGATCGGTCTCGTGAATTGCGATATCGTGAGAAGTGACTGTGCCTGTTCACTTCAGGCGTGGCTTCGAAGCGAGCTGTTGATCGTTCTGGTATTAGAAGGTTGTCGATCCTGCCGGCCCAGTCTGAGACATCCCTATTTTCTGGAGTCCATTTGAAGGGTGATTTGTCTCGAGCACCAGTTGATTGGGATCGAGCATCATCATTCTCTAATGCTGTTCTCTTCTCTTTGCGCTCTAGCTCACGCTCTTCCTCCAGTAGTTGATGCTTGGTTTCCAATTTCTTCATTTGCATTTCCAGCTCTAGCTTCCTCCGCTCGAGCCGTGCCTCCTCGAGTCGCATTTTGGTTTCGAATTCGATATCGAATTTCTTCATCCTTTCCTCGCGCCATTGCTTTGCTGAATATGTTTCCGAAACATTCTCTGTCTCTTGGCCACTTGCTGTTGCTCATTTTTGCTCTGTTTGAGCAACTGGGTTATCCGTTGTGTAGTTGTTATTGCTCTCGCTGTCGTTCACTCTTTGAGTTGTGTTGCTTTGCTCTCCATTCATTGCTGGTTGCGTGCTTTGCTTATATATGCAAGCCAAAGATAGTCCAAACTTGCTTTGCATTTTCTTGCTTCTTTCAGATGTTCTTTAACGAAATTAGCTTGATAAGGCAAAAGCTTGTTTCGACGCTGCAGTTGCTTAGGTATATCTTCCTCTAGAAGTTGAACAGTCTGTTGGTAGAGGACCTTTATTTTGTTGGGTCAATCTGAATTTTCAATTATATTGTAGCCAATCCCTGTTTTAGTGTTAACTTCTTCCACTAAATCTTAATTGTCGTACCTTTGAGCTGTTGATTGAAGCTCCTCTCTGCTGGTGGTGCTCGAATTTCTTGGTTGCTGTTTGCTTTGCTTGTTCCTTTTAAGCGAGGTCAACACTTCAACGTGATTTGTGAATTGCACTCGCACCTTTCGCTCTGCCTCACTGGCGTTGCGCTGCTGATTCGTTTGATTTCTTTGGGGGGTGCCTTCGGCACTCTCTTCATCAGATTTGACAGCCGTTTGCATTCCACTGACCGGGTCGGTGGACCAAATGTAACGGCTGCTCTCCGATCAAAGTCGAGGAAAGCTTTACACCGCCCAGTTCGTTTCAGCGGTTTCAAATCAGTCCGGATATTGTGTTTTTGCAGTTAACTTTTGTGATCTGTATTATCCGCTTTACTTTAGGTTACTGTTGCATTACTTGTTGCTCACTTACTCCTGATAACTAATTGCTCAGCTTTGCTGTATAACAAACATGTTTCTCTAAGAATAACAAAATAATTCAAATTGAAACAATCAAATTTTGCTCGAGTTTTGGTTAATAAGCAAATATATAGTTCAAAGAAGTACGAAAAAATTGTTGAAGCTGACAAGGATTTACATGACAAAATACGTTAGAATATGACCGGTGGTCCATCTATTGTTTTTTACCATAAAAATAGTAGTTGATCAGACCTTCATACGAAACTCTGAAAAACTCTGCAAGTCTATCGTAGGTATTGACGCTAGCCAACTCTATCCCTTTTCAATGCGTCAAGAAATGCCTACTGGACTTTGCACTCGATGGGAACTTGATACAGATTCTCAAAAATTCAGGGCTTGAACAGAGATCTCAAACATTTGAGAACATGGTTATATCATATCTTCAATCACAACTTTCCGAATGTAAAATTGAGAGATACTACACAACCGGAAAACAAAAGATCGACTGTTTTATCGTAGACGGATTTTAAGCACATTGTAATACGGTGTTTGAAGCCATGGGTTGTTATATTGATTTCTGTCCTTGTCAGGAAGCTAAGGCAAGTCTTTCAGAAGAGGAAACCTACAGAGTCTTTAGAAAAAGAGAACATGATGAGTTGAGAAGAGATTACTTAAAAAATAAAAGATATAAGATTGTTGAAATCTGGGAGTGTAAACGGTGGAAAAGTGTTAAAGACAAAGAAAATGTCAGAAAAACGTGAGAAAGAATTTTTCTTTGAAACTACCTGTGAAGCAAGAGTCTCTATTAGCAAAAATAAGAGATGGAGAGATGTTTGGATACGTACAATGTTATTTGGAGGTTCCCGCAGGCTTGAAGTACAAGCTTCCGAATATCCCTCTTATTTTTAAAAATTTCAACGTTAATCGAGCTGATATTTGGGATTAAATGAGATTACGCTGTTGAAAACAACTTACTGAAGCAACCTCAGCGAATGCTAATTTCAAGTTTCAATCTGAAAAAAGGAACAATTATTACTCCCCTACAAAATTTCTACATCTTTCTCGCTCTGAAATGTACAAGAATTCAGAGATTTGTACAGTACACGCCGAGAAAAAGTTTCAACACCTTTGTACAATTAGTGGTAGATGCTAAAAGAGGTGGAGATGAAAATCCTGATCCCTGCGTCGTTGCTGAGACTATGAAATTATTGGGTAATAGCTCTTACGGTTATCAGATTATGGACAGAAGCAAACATACAGAGACCAAAAATTTGAACGATGAGAAGACGCACAAAGCAATCAATGGGAAAATGTTTTAGCGGTTGAATAATGTCTCAAAAAGATTTACGAAGTTCAGCTAGCAAAATCAAAAATTGAACACCGCGAACCTATAATAATTGGATTGTTCATACGCTAAATTGCATATTTTTGAACTCTACTTTAACTTCTTTGACAGGTTTTGCGATGTGGAAAAATTCGAGGAGTTAGAGATGGATACAGAGCTCTAGCTCATGAGAATTTGTATGGTTGTATTCGACCTGCTAAAAAAAGAATGGGAAGCATTGAGACAGCAGGACTGTAAAGACTCTTTCCAAGCAGATGCTATTAAAAATTTCTTCCCTAGAACGTGTTTTTTTGAGCATAGAAAGCATGATAAACGGGAACCAGGCCTTTTGAAGGAAGAATTCAGATGTACGGAAATGATTTGTCTTTGTAGCAAAACTTATTGTGCTACAATGCACAGTCTGACAAATACAAGTTCAGGGGTAAAGGTCTCAAACTAAGAACACTAGAAGGGAACGGAGATGGACAAATAGAGAAATATCGACGCATGATGGATGGAATTATCAATCTAACTTCAACAAATAGAGGCTTCAGAACAATAAACCATTGTGTTACTAGGTATGAGCAGACAAAGAAGGAACAGTCCTATTTGTACCCTAAGAGCATTGTTCAGTCTGACGGTATTCATACAGCACCACTCAACATATAACTTTAATCGTTTTACTATATCTCAATTCTTTAATATTCACTATTGCATTTATATTTTGTCTGTAATTTTATACTATTTCAATTCATTTTTTCTATCATAGAACTTTTTCCAATTAATGAGCGCTCAAAAGACAATTGGCACACAATTTATTCAAACAATAAGGGGAACAATCTTTGACCGAAAGCTTAATAACAAAATTTCAACATGTCACAAAATTACCCCTCAGATAATTAGGGCAATTGAAAACCCACGCCAAATAAAATCACAATTCAATGTAACCTAAAATTTGTAAACAAAAAATTAACATGTCACATAATTGCCCCTCAGATAATTAGGCTAATTAATTACCCACGCCAATTAAATATTCTACTGTCCTCAAGTAAACACTTAATAATTACACAAAAATTATTATTAACCCCACAAAATTTCAGCCAATCAGAAGCGTCTCCCAACCTACCCCCCACATTTGCACCGGCTATACTACTTACACACTATATGTCTTAATACATGCACAAAACCTATACCCTATCTTAATACATGGCGGCGGCTATAACTTATCTCAATACATGTCGGCGGCAATAACTAATCTTAATACATTGCGGCGGCTATAACTGATCTTAAAACATGTAGATTCTATTCCTAATCTTAATACATGTACCCTAAGCCTAATCTTATTACATGCACATTCTAATTTTATACATGTAGATTTATTCCTAATCTTATTACTTGTACCCTATACCCTATCTTAATACATGTGAGATACCCCTCACTCTGGAACGCCGCTATAACCTATCTTAATACATGCAGTCCTCACCCCCCAGGGAGGGTGGCTCACTATATTACTACTGACACCGTTTTCTGACTACGTTAAGAGTGTAAACTTCACGACGCAAAACGACTCGTTTTATCGCTAAACCTACCTTTTTGGCGTGGCCAAAATCGTCACTTCATCCTGACTTTCTTTAGGAGCGTCATAATACAATTCAAACTCTTGAATTAAAAAAAACAGGAACACCCCAATATAGCTCTACTCACTTTAGAGCTTCGTAGATAAAAAACAATCAGTCAATTACTGCCTGGAGCAATTCATCGAGTGATAACCCACCTAATGGAGAATTAATTTAGGTTCAAGGACTGTTTTGGATGAGTTTTGGGACAAAATTTTCTATTTCCAAATTATATCGTACTACGGTTTATCGTTTAACATAAACCAACTAACGTCGGTTGCCAGAGGGGGTGTAGCTTAGAAATGTTTCTTGGGAGCATAAAAACCCTGAGCCCAAAGGGATTCAAATCCCTGACCTGGAAAATGCCCGTCCAACATCTGAAACAAAAGCTACACTACAGGTGATTCCTTTCCGCCCACAATGGCTCGTATATAAGCGAAACTTTCTTTCAGAGACGGAAAGAGGTAGCAACTGAAGAAAGTTTCAGAAAACCTTTATCTCTCAAAATCATAACTCAAAATATAACTCAAGCTGGAAAAGTCACTGAAGAAGTCAAAGAACGTCCTAGAACAACAGCGCAAAAATTGTCCATCAAACAATGTTGCTTAAAGAGACACACGCTTACAATAACTGCTTCAAACTTCGCTCGGTAGCAATTAAAAATTTTAAAATAAATTGTTTAACATACCCGGCAGATTGCCGGAAAATAGCCGCCGTTGATTCCCATAACTCTATTGGGATTGAAAGAAAAGAAAATAATGAAAAAATTGATTTCCGTACAAAGTATTTTTATGTGAGATTTATTTTGATGTCATTTCGTAGTTAACATACTCCCTTCACTCAGTGAGAGGCTACAGGGACTAGTATCAATACCAATAAGCATTATAGATAGTAACTAAAACTTCTATTTCTGACTTTCAATTTTTTTATACTGACTCTCTTCAATTTGAATTGCTTTGCTGAGCAGCTGCTGTTTAAAACGACATTGAGCAGAATGACAGATAAAAACTAGCCTAGAGAAGTCAAAATTTCACAAAAAAAATTGAAAAAGCGGCAAAATATGTAAAGTGAAAAAAAGTTCGACGAAGTAAAAAAAACAGCAGGACAAGTCCTGACGTACAATTCAAAGAATTTTCATTGACTAAAGAGAAAACTAGACCTAAAACGGGCTATGAATGAATTGGGAAAACCATTTAGAAAAAAATCCAATCCAAAAAAATAAAAAAAAACAGTAAAAATCGAAGTGAAATTGCCGCATGTGAACAAAAAACCGCTAGCGAGAACGCGAATTTTTCTTCAAACACCGTTTTCTCACTCTACTTTAAATTTAGAGCGAAAAAATTTCACGCCACAAAACCTCTCGCTTTTTCGCTTCACTTCCTGTTTCGGCGTGACCAAAATCACTACTCCAATTTGACTTCAAAAATCATAAAAATATGTGAACAGATCTTAGAAAAAAGAGAACGCCCCAATACAATTCAAATTCTTTGAATCGTAAAAAAATAGGAGCGCTGTAATAGCCGGCTGAGAAGATGAGGGCGGCTATTAAAATCTATCAATTCTTAAGGTTCGTTCGGTTTTGAATTCCGGTGAAAATCACTTGCAATCAAAACTCCTGTCTTTTCTTAGAAAAACGACAGGTAGTCAAGTTAAATTAATTAGTCAGTATTGAAGTAAACAGAATTGAGTAGAGCAAATACATCTTTTCTGTACGGCAGAAATTACAATCTCACAGAACTTACAAAGACAATTCACCGATAGCTCTATATGACAAAAATATTGAAACAATCCAGTCCAAAACTAAACATTCAATTTTATTTTATTTTTAAATTGCTTCCAGTAATTCATGTTAAAAAGTTGCAGTTGTTTTTAAATACGACACTCTCAGAAACGTATTTGGATGAAATAATTTCGTATAGCAGAAAATTTATGATAAATGTATAGTAGTAAGCAATTTTCTCAATTGTTTTTCCAAACAATTTAATAGTGGTGCAAAATAATACCACCCTCGTTGAAAGGTCTTCTTGAGATGGTCTTCAGCATCGGTTAGACTGAAGCTAAGAAAGCTCAATGTTTTCTATTCACGGTTGTATGTTTTCAGTTTTAGTCCTTCAATTGAAGTTATTGCTGCTGTTATTGTTACTGCTTCCTTTTCGTTTTTTCTTTCCTTTGTCTTTTCCAGCTGAAACAAGTGGTTGCTTTTCCACACAAAAATCATCATTCAATGTCTGTCTATCTACGCAAATATCTGAAGTTTGTTCTTAAACCAACCTACCCCGCTGAGGCATGCAATTATGGTTTTCTCGCCACAATTTGTGTACTAGTTTTGCCACTAAACAGATTTCATAGATCTTTGAATTAATCATGGATTTAGAAAAACAACAAATCTACTCAACAATTTCAGAAATGTTTTTCTAAGCTTCCAAAAACTTCTCGAATATAAAATTCATTCTGTTAACGATAACATATCAACTACTTTCAATAATGTTATCTAGATAAGATATTTAACCTAATTAAGAGCTTTGCCTGTCATTGCAATTAAACTTTTGAGTGCTCTGCGGTTTAAAATCAGTAGCTTTCCAACAATGAAATCAGGTTATTCGAATAAGGAGTTCCAAGGAGTACCTTGTTTGAACAATGCCTGCTGGAAGGCCATGCTAAAGGCATCGTTGTGAGACGGAGGCGCGAGCAGTTCGGGTCCCGCTTCGGACAAATTGTGGATATCTGCTCCAGCTACCACATCTATTCCAGCACCATCCACAGCAAACAGGAGCGCCTCTCTATGATCCGATTCCTGTTCCATCGCCTCCATCCTCTGATAAAACATGGATGGCAATAAACGAACAAGATATTCCCAACAAGTAATGACGATTGTTAGAGAGCAGTTAATTAGATATCTGTGATCAAGGGGAGAACAAATACGTTTTAGTTAAGCAATAAGTTCCTGCGTAATTTCTACCGTATTGTACATATCCCACATTTATTTCAATTTTATTAATATTCAAATTTTTCGGAAAAGTCATTCACTACTTATTGCGCTCGCAATGATAATTGTAGCCTAGATTGCAAGAAAACAACCGAATTGTAGATCTACAGTCTCAAAAAGGGTAATAAAATACAGACCGAAAAAGAAATTTCTTCTTATTAATGATTGTTGAGATGCTATATGTTGATTAGGAATCTGTACACTTATTGCTGCTTCGATTAACTGCCCTCAAATAACATTCAATTAGAGTGACACACTCAGTTGACCTTATCTTCTTGAAAATTTGTAAGTGTGAGGTAAGTCACGTGCGACCAAAAATTTAATCACGCGAAAGAACAAAAAAAACTTGCTCCATAGAGTAAAAATGACGTCACGCATGCAATTCAGTCGAAATTGCATGAATGAACCAGATAATGACGTCATAATGAACGGCCGTAGAATTTTTTACGAAATAAAAAACAGCACAACAAGTCCTGATTTACAACCCGAATAAACAAATGAAAAACCTGACCTCAGCCTTCGCAGAAGAACACTACCAAAACAAACAAGAAATTATACTGAGAAGAATAAAGAACACCCTTTATATTTTGAAAACAGTTCCATGAACATCAGTGACGTTCAAAACATTAAAAAACCAGTATTTAGACAATAAACAACTGTCTAAGAGGAGGCACATAACAAATTCAGATGATTAATCAAGTGGTAACAAAACTAAAAACAAATGCTGGCAACAATAAACACCCAAAGAGATCTGGATCTGGTTTTTAAAGGGAATATTTTTAAAAGCAAAACATTAGCTATAAACAGGTACCATACACAATATCGCCTCAAGTAGGAGAAAGAACGAGATCTGTAAATATTGAGGCTAAGAGACCAGAAACCAAAAAGATTAACACGCACGTGATAACTTCTATTATAAAAAAACGTCTCACGATAATTACAATTATTAGCTACTAGCTTTTATTGAAAAGTTGCTAGTTTGCGATAAGAATATCTTTAAAATCAATCCTTTAGCTCTAAAAACTACGCAGTAACCAATCTTCAAGCCCCCAAAAAAATTTCGTTTGCCCCTAAAGTTCAAAAACTGACAATAACTATCAAAACTTTAAAAAAAGACAAACCACTTTTTGGGTGTTCAATTTTGATTCACCAAACCAAATATATGGTTCAAAGAAGTACATAAAACTAAGTGTCGTAAACGACGTTTGGAAATTGTGTGCCAAACGTCAATTTAACGCCCATCTAGCATAAAAATCGAAAAATTACAAGTGAAAATCGAACCTTTTGGGCTCCGAAACTAAAAAAGTGACCCTTTTCACCTTCATACCAGGCCGTCCCAGCAACTTCAGCACTCTTAGCACTAAAGTGAGTTAAGTGCCTCGAATAAAACTTATTGCACACTGTTCTTTACCTTTCTATCCCGTTAAAAGCTTAAAGTCATGGAAAATGGGTGAACATATATTAAAAAGTATCGAACCGAAGTAGACATCTAATTAAGTCCGCACCAAACAGTAAACAAAAGCAACCTCCTACTTGATTAACTTAATCCCTTTAAAATAAAATAGAAGTAAAAATAACATGAGAAAAGCTAAATCTGATAATAAAAACAGATTCAATATCCGAATATTAACAAAAATTTTCGGAACAGTTTGTGGAAAAGTCGGTATTGTTTGCGAGATAAATACCTTCAAATTCATTTCACCGTCTCTAAATTTGACATAAAATTTTTTTGATAAGGTTCGTGATAGAAATATCTTTAGAACTATTCCTTAGGCTCTAAAACCTACGCAGTAATGAATCTTCAAGCCCCTAAAAAGATTCATTCGCCCCCTAAAGTTCAAAAAAATGACAAAAAACTTTCAATCAACTAACAAAAACCACATTTTGGGTGTCCAAGTTTGCTTTACCAAAACATATATAATTTAAAAAGAAATTACAGGTCGTAAAACACGTTTGGTAATTATGCACCTCAACTCAATTTAGCACCAATCTAACATAAAACTCAAAAAAAATGTGAAAAATTGAACCATTTTGGGCTCAAGAACTTTCAAAACGGACCTTTCAAATACTTCAGAATCCTTAGCACTTGAAAAACTAAAGTCAGCTTGGGGCCTCTAATGAAATTCAATGCCCACTGGGCTTCACCAGTCTGTCCTATTTGATAGCGTAAAGTCATGGAAAAATTTGTGAATGCATCTTTAAAAAAAGAAGTGCCAAAACGAAGTAGATATCCACTTAGGCCCACGCCAAATACTAAACAAGATTAACCTTCAACTTAACGTAATCATTTTAAAATAAAAACGATGTAACAAAAAGCATGAGAAAAGCTAAATCTGATCTGAATATTCTTCACAAGTTATGACTCCGAAGCAACCATTGGTGGAACAAATACTTTCAAATACTTACTATTATTGACTACCAACTCGAAAAAGCGATAGAACGCGTACATACAGAAAACCGGAGAACTGTAAAGTAAAAACTAAATACACTAATTTAAAGTTCACTGCAAAATGCGAACTCCGTATTTTCTGACAATTGTTTCCAAACAGCCCTTTAAAAAATCCTTCTCAATCGGTGATCCACCTTGTTACCCTCTGAGAAAAACTAAACATTTAAAAACGGGAAAGCACAAAAAACCTCAAAAAATTAAAGATGTCTACCATTTCAGTAAACATAGCCTGCAGTCTGCCGAAATAGACTTGCCTACCGTATAATACAGACAGAAACAGACGTAAGCTGAAAAAGTTATCGACACCGCACTAAAATCTATGAAGAAAATAATCAAAGATAAATAAGGGTGTTTAAAATTCACTCTGTAGAAGAATTTTTATAAAGGACCTCTATAGCACATATGAGTTCCTTTGACCTTTAACTAACTCCAAGAGAGTGAGAAATGACTTCACGCGAGCAAATGCCGTTAGTGAGGGGAGACAGTAATTCAGAAAATTTTCAATTTGCTGTTAACAAATGTAAAACTAAGAAAGCGTCAAATGAAAAGCTTTAAAACCGTTTAGAAAAGCTGTAAAAGTGCGAACGGCCCGAACTACTCCGTTTTATTGAATAAAACACAGCTCAAAATTAGCATCAATCAAATCGAAAGATCACCGAAACCAATAAAACAGCTGAGTTGATTTTCGAAAAGCTCCCCAGAGGCTATGAAAAATTAGACAAGAAATACTAAAAAAGCGTCCAACAGGACAGAATATTTTAAAATGGCATCTTAAAGACTATTACTTAAAAATTGAAAAACTGCAAGAAATTGGCAACGTTTTGAGATTCTCAAAGTTTTAAATGGCTCAATTTTAAGTGCATTTTTTTAAACATAGCTGGCAGATTGCCATAAAATAGATGTCATAGCCTCGCATATCTAGTTTCAAAAATACATTAAAGGAAACATAGCCGGCAGATTGCCGGAAAATAGCCGCTGTTGACGCGCTAGAAGCACATCGGGATTGAAACAGAAAAAGAAAGAAGATTGAAATTCAAAAATTGTTCTGATTCAGTGTGCAGTTTCAGTTAGATTCTAAAACTACACTTACTTCAGCTTATAAACTGAAGGGTATTAAGCTTAATACTAATATCAGCAAGCAATAGCTCTAATAAACTTTGATAACCTAATGCACTGTGAATTAATGACCGGGCTTTATTGGTTTATCCCGCTTCTTTTGATTTTGCACTTTTGACTTTCACAGTATTCACCACATTGTGTAATTCAATGCGTGAAAGAACTTGAAATCCATTCAGTTGAAACAGTGAGTGAGGTAAGTCAGAAGGCAAACGTGAAAATCGTGATTTGTGTAAAACGAAAAACGTGATCAAAAGGTAAAGCGAATTTTAAAAAAATGAGAGCGCTTAAATAATAGCCGTTTGAGAGGCTGACGGCGGCTATTAAACAGACCAAAAAAAAGTTTCTTTTAAATGCTGAGATGTTACATTTTGATTAAGATTCTGTTCAACTTATTGCTGCCACTAAGAAAGAAAAATGAAGTCACGCACGCAACTAAGTTGAAATTGTACGAACGAACGAACAAAAAGCACTTTTTGTTGAAATGATTCTGACGTCATATGGTCGTAACAAAAATCCTGTTGATGAAATAAAAAATTAGCATAATTATAGCAGGACAAGTCCTGAATTACAATCTACGGAATTGATTGAGCTTTGACCTGACAATTAAGTGCGCCGCGTTAGAAGTCCAATGAGAACGATTAGTCTGGACACCATTGAGATTCAGCGATTATGCCACAAAAACCACACAAACAAGCTAGACTAAAAATAAATTATTTTTTTGAAAAGAAATGGTCGAAATCACACAACGACTTCCTTGAACTCAAGCCACTAATTATATTCACTTTTTTTTTCATTAGCAACCGATTAAACCTGTCATTATTGGGGTTAAGTGATAAGACAGCAATAAGTGCAATCAATACTAGCAAACCTCAAAAATTCACTAAAGTTTTTAAAAACGGGCAGCGTATAAGTCAAAGAAAGCAATAGCTATGAGCTGAAATGATTTTTGCAAAAATCAAAGCCTTCTTAGAAACCAATGAAACCTGCCAATAATAAAACTAAGATATAATATCACATAGTTGTCAACAAAATCTCACAAAACTCAAAAATTCAATAATATTTCTTGAAAACAATTATTGTCAAAGTCATAGAAGGCATCAGCTTTAAACATAAACAATTAAATCGACTAAACTAACCCCTATTAGCAAGTTATGAGGCCTGTCCTTAATGAGAATAAACGATAAGACAACAAAAAACACAAACATAGCTGGCAGATTGCCAGAAAACAGCCGCAATAGCTTTGTATATCTGCAGTCTCAAAAAAAGTAAAAAGACAGACCAAAAAAATCGTCTTTTCATTGAAGGCTGATATGTTATATTTGATTAAAAATCCGTATAAGTTCTTGCTATTAGCTGCTCTCAAAAAACCTTCATTTAGAGTGAAACACACCCATTTGCCCTTAACTCTTTGAAATAAAGTAAATCAAAGTCAATTTCAAAGTGAGGAAGTCAATTTCGAGAGTGAGGTAACTCATGTGTGACCAAAAATTTAATCGCGCGAATGAACAAAAAACTCGCTTGTCTAAGAGCGAAAAATGACGTCACGCAAGCACTTCAGTTGAAATTGCATGAACGAAAGAACAAAAAGCAGATTTGAAGTGGTTGTGAGGTCATAAGGTCGTAACAAAAATCGCGACAAATAAAAAAACCAAGAGAAGGCCAATAATAGCTCCAGCTATCGCTGTGCGGCTATTTAAAAAACTCAAAAATTAACTCGTAATTTTTGAGAAAAAGCAGTGTCAAAGTCATGAAAACTAATAAGCTATTAACTCGGGCCATTATTTGGTTCTTCTGCACCTCATTATCAACCAAAGACCTGTCACAGAAACAATTTTTAAAAGTGCGCAAAACCAAAAATTTATATTTTATCACAAAGCGTCAAAGTCATAAGAAGTTTCAGCTGCCCCTTGATAAATTTCAGCAATTGCAACTAGGTGTCATTAGAACACATATGTATCATACTAAAAGCCCTCAAGCAAAAGAAACACTGAAACAGACGTCCAATTGACGCACGTGAGAAAAAATCACTCTCACGAACCGAAAAATTGTTCAAATACCAATTTCTGACTCCACTTCAAAGATAGATTGAAAAAATTTCAAACCTCAAACTTGCTCTATTTTTCGCTCCTTTTACTACTTCAGCGAGACTAAAATCACCACTACAATTTGACTTCTCACTGACTTGAAAAAGAAGAAAAAAGTAAACAGATCTTTAAAAAAGACAGTAGACCAACAAAATACAAATATTTTGGATTGTAACGAAAGAAGGCCAATAATAGCGTCACCTATCGCTTCGCGGCTACCAACACAAATAATATCACAACTAAACAAAATGACAACCAAAATTTTTTTGAGCATTAGGCGGCTATTCAATCCCCAATGAATCCAATGAAACAAACAATACGCAAAAAATGCTCAAGTAACAATAAAAAACACGAAATGGCCAAAAAACCTCTAAATTAAAACATACCCAGCAGATTGCCGGAAAATAGCCGCCGTTGATTCCCATAGCTCTATTGGGATTTAAAGAAAAGAAAATATCAACAAAAATTGACTTTTGTACAAAAACATTTTTAAGTGAGATTTATTTTGATGTCATTTCGTAGTTTAACATACTTCTGTCTCTCAGTGAGAGGCTACAGGGTCTAGTAAGAATACCAATAAGCATTATAGATAGTAACTAAAACTTATGAGAACAAATTTCAAGTACAGGGCATCTAAAAATGGGCTTTATGGGTTTATCCCGTTTCTATTTCTGACTTTGATTTATACTGACTCTCTTCATTTTGAATTGCTTTGCTGACCAGCTGATGTTAAAAGGACTTTGAGCAGAATGACAGAAGAGTGAAACTAGCCTAGAGAAGTCAAAAAGATTTCACGCAAAATGTCGAAAAAGCGGAAAAAAGGTAAAGCGAAAAAAAAGTTCGACGAAGTAAAAAAACATAGCCGGACAAGTCCTGACGTACAATTTAAAGAAATTTCATTGACTAAACAAAAAACTAGACCTAGATCGGACAGATTCTCGCGAAACAATAGGCAAGTCATAATGGGCTAAGAAATTTGTCTAAAAAAACACGAAAAACTGCAAAAAATTAAGAAAATAGTCCCAATTTTAGCCATTTTTTTGTCACATTTCTCAACAAAAAAATGATTCATATCCACAAAAATCGTAACCAATTGTTATCTAAATTTTGCTCAAGTAGAAGGGGTCTTTTCAATACCCATTTGAGCCAGTAAAACAAAACAATCTTCAAAAAAACGCGAAAATGAGCCCGAAAATCAGCAAAATACATGAAAAACCTCTGAATTAGCATAAAATTCATATGAATTTCCAGAAACCGTCAAACCACTACCAAAACCAGCCTAAAATTAAAACAAAATATTAACCAAATCTCTTAACCAAAAAATGAAAAAAAATGCTTTAAAAGGCCGCACGTGAACAAAAAATTTTCGCTCGCTTAGAGAAAATTTTTTCACACATCAATTTCTCGCTCTCTCAAAAACAGCTGTATGAACAAAAACCACTCTCTTTTCGCTCCGCTCTTCACTTTTGTTCAGCGCCAAAATCACTCCAAATTTTTTCACGCGTTTCATTTCCCGCTTCAAAAATCACTCCAATAAAATTGATTTTAAAAAAGGACTTCTCCAATACACCTCTTCGAGTTGTAAAAATAGATCACCCTTACTCCTCTTCAAGTCGTCAAAAGACAGAGCACCAATACAATTCAAATTCATTCTATGAATTTTAAAAACAAAGAGAAGGTCAATAATAACCACATATATCGCGTTGCTATTATTAGTAAATAGAACCGTTGCGTTTAACGACTAACCTGCGCATAAGTCATTTGCGATCCTTGTGAAGACTCATTTGACCACGATGTGACACTTCCTTTCCTACCCCCACCTACTGCCCATGCACCAGATGGTCCAGATGTGCTAGACCTGCCAGGAGTAGCCCCACTCGGTGGACTAGCACAAGTTGTGAGCAGCACATCAGCAAAACTGGTGAACTGTGCACCCGACAATGACGTGTCCTCGTATATCTCAACCGGTTCACTGCTTTCCCAGGTATCCATTACCGATTGCCCTGCAATAAATTTTAAACGTAATATATCAAAAGCGCAGACGATAGAGTTTGAAACTAGTGAGCTGAAAGGCTCTAAGAGCACTTAATACCACTGGGCACTACCTATTTATCCCGTTTTTGAAGACGAAAAGTCAAATGGGTCAGACAAAAACCGGTCAAGCGAAAAATCGCATAAAAAAGACCAGGACTGATATAATTGCTACAAACTTCGTTTGAGAGCAATTAAAAACCATTCCATTACCCCTAAAAACTGCAGTAACCTATTATCAAACCCTAGAGGAGTTTCCTTGGCCCTTGAGGCTGAAGAAACCTAAAAATGAAAAAAAAACTTTCAAAAAACTTTTCAAAATTGCTAAAATTTGCGATATTAAAATATTGAAAACCATTCCATTACCACTAAAAACTATGCAGTAACCTATTATCAAAACCTATCGGAGGTTCCTTGACACCTAGGGCTGAAAAATTCAAAAGATGACAAACATTCACAAAACTTAAAAATTTGAAAAATTAGTATAAATTTGCGTGTTTATGTTTGGAGTACTAAAACATATAGCCCTTAAAATGGCCCTAAAAAGTAATTGTGTCTTGCAAAAGACCTTTATCAATTTTAGAAACCTCAATTTTAGAATGGACCAACAAAACATTCGAAAATTGACGAAAAAAAACACGAAAAATCGCAACATTTTTGGCTCAAAAGCTTCTAAAGATGACCCTTCAACCTTGAATTACGTCCTTCCCAGTAGCTTCACCACTCTAAGCACTTGCTGAGCTTTACCTGTTTATCCCGCTTTGAAAGCTGAAAGTCATGAAAAAAGGTGTGAAAACATCTTACAACATAGCCGGCAGATTGCCGGAATAGCTGCGAAAGAATAGACCTGCGTGCCATATAATAGAGATAGAAACAGATACAGATCTAAATTGAAAAATCGACGCCACTAAAAAAAAACTAGGTACAAAACATTCAGCGATAAATTAATAAAGCTTGTTTAAAATCATTCCGCAGCAGCCTCTTATCAGGGACCTTTACTGCACATATGAGTTCCTTTGACCTTGAACAAATTCAAATTAAACTTAAGTTTTAAAGTGCAAAAGTCATTTTATTCAGAGGTAAGTCGCGTATGATCAAAATCTAATCACGCAAACAACAGAAAAACTTTTGCTAAAGCGAGTGAGAAATGACGTCAAGCGCGCAAATGCCGTTAGTGAGAGGAAGAAGTCATTCAGAAAATTTGACTTTTTCAGCTTTGCTGTGTGAACAAATGTAAAACGAAAAAAGAGCGTCAGACGACGAAACAAAATACATAGCAGGACAAGTCCTGACGTACAATTCAAAGAATTTTCATTGACTAAACAAAAAATATAGACCTCGAATGAACTTTGAATGGATTGGTAAAACCATTAAGAAAAAAATCCTTTTCAAAAAAGCGAAAAAACAGTAAAAACCAAAGTAAAATTGCCGCATCTTAAAAAAAACATAGCCGGAAGAATTCCAGAAACGACTCGAAGTGAAAATCCAATTAACGCCATCTAACTACTCACTAAACAAAACGTGCCTTCACTAATTTGATTATCTTGAAACAAAACCATGAAAGAAAAAAGAAAAAAACAATAAAATCAAATCTGTTAAAACAAGATAAAAATCTGATCAAACTTTGTTATTAATTGAGATCGCGAAAAAAACTATCTCTGCCAAAATAACTTCATCAAAACAACTAGTACTTAAAAAACACTTATGTGAATTTTGAAAAAATAATTTAGGCTAAATTATGAAAAAAAGCTCTTAAAAACAACGTTCACTGAAAAACTGAAAAAGTTGCTAAATTTTTTAATATTTCAAAAGCATACAAATCCAAAGATAAAATCCCGAGAGTCAATAGGGTATCCAGAGGCTCGCAAAACAATAGGCAAGTCATAATAGGCTAAGAAACTTTGCTAAAAAACAGAAAAAAAAACGAAAAACCGCAAAAAATTAAAATAGTTCCAATTTTTGCCATTTTTTGTCATATTTCTTAACAAAAAAATGATTCTTGCCCACAAAACTGTAACCAATTGTTATCATACAGTTGCTCAAGTGGAAGAGGTTGCTTCAATACCCATTGGAGCCAGTAAAACAAAATCGCCAAAAAAAAACGCTAAAATTATCCGGAAAATCAGCAAAATACATTAAAAACCTCCAAATTATCATAAAATTCATATGAATTTCTAAAAACCTTCAAACCACTACCGAAACCAGCCTAGAATTAAAACAAAATCATAACCAAACCTCTTAACCAAAATAAATAAAAAACTGCTTCAAAATGCCGCACGTGAACAAAAAAATTTCGCTCACTTAGAGAAAATTTTTTCACACATCAATTTCTCGCTCTCTCAAAAACAGCGGTATGAACAAAAACCACTCTCTTTTCGCTCTGCTCTTCACTTTTATTCAGCACCAAAATCACTCCAAATTTTTTCACGCGTTTCATTTCCCGCTTCAAAAATCACTCCAATAAAATTGATTAAAAAAGGACTTCTCCAATACTCCTCTTCGAGTCGTAAAAAAGACAGCGCCCCAATACAATTCAAATTCTTCAAATTGTAAAAAGCCAAGAGCACCGCAATATAGCTACGCTCAGCTTACAGCTTTGCAGTTATAAAAAAAAGACGGAAGAATGCAACTGAAAGTGAGCAACTCGGCAAATTTCAGAAGACGGAACATATTCGGGAGCATTATAATGTATCGGCAATCCTAATTCTGACTTACTTATCTTGCTTCTTTAATTGCGCCTTTATTAGCGTTGCTACCAGTTAAAAGTGACGTAAAATAGAACAATGTTTGCGCAGAGAATTAATGAAAATTATCACACGGTTATTATCGCCACCGAGAAGTTATCAAACTCCGAGGCGAAGCCGAGGTGTTATGATAACTTCGAGGGCGATAACCGTGTGATAATTTTTTTTAATCAACACCTGCTGCGATCATTTCAATATTGAACAAAGTTTCATTGGTTTCTCATTTTTATTTTTGTGGACAATTACACATTCAAAGGTAAGTGATATTTCTTTGGATCTGTTATTCGTTTTGCCCTCATGCACCCCACCCCCCTCCCCTCTCCCACACACAAAGACACACACCCACACACACACACACAACACACACGCACGCGCACACACAAACACACACACGCACACACACAAACAAACACGCACAGAGAGAGACACACGCACGCTCGAGCACGCACACACGTACACATGCATCCAAGTGCATACGCACACGCACGCGCGCACACACACACACACACGCACGCACACACACACACACACACTTACACACACAAACACACACTTACAAACACAGACACACGCGCACGTTCACGCACGCACACACGTACACACGCACACAAACACAGACATACACACGCACACACACACTTACACACACACGCACACACTTACACACACACAGACACACACGCGCACGCTCACGCACTCACACGCGTACGCACCCACACACACACACACACACACACAAACAAACTCACACACACACACACACACGCACGCACACATACACCCAAACACACACGCACACACACACACACTTACACACCACACACTCACCAGCACACCACACTTACACACATCACACACACACCACACAAACACACCCAAATACACACTTACACGCACACACGCACGCATACACACACACACACACACCACAGATAACACACTCACCGGCACACCACACACACACACACCACACTCACACACATCACCCACACCACACAAACACCACACACACACACCACACACGCACACACCGCACATACGCCACCCACACAACACACACCACATACACCACACACGTTTTTTTTTAGACTACAAGTTTATCAAACTGTTTCCATCATTAGACTACGAGTTTCTCACACTCTTTTCTCGCCACTGTTTACTTAGTAACAGTGGCGAGAAAAGAGTGTGAGAAACTCGTAGTCTAATGCTGAAGTGTTTTTCCAGTGTCGATCGGGCATTAAAATTTATTACACTGGCAGTTTATTTAACTGCTGTTATCGCAACAGGTGTTGATTAGAAGTAATACAACTGCATGCTGAACAGGACTTAAAACTAATGCATTTACAAACAAAATTTTAAATCACAATTTTTCAAGATTCCTAAAACTGTATATTGATCTAGTTCCTTGGGTCATTTTATACAGTATAAATGGCACAGGCGAATCGTAAAACAATTTGTTGTCCAATTAAACACTAAGATATTTTACTTCAATGGTGATCATTCAGTTATCAAATGGAATTTGCTTTTGCGTATCGGTTCTCCATAAAAATGCAAACTGAGAAACTTACTTGGTTTCATCATATTCTTCTTTGATATTACCCCAGTCGTTCTCTGTTGCTTCTCTGATTGATTGCCTACTATCTCTTCACTGTTCTCATCTTCAGGCACCCCCGATGCTAGCGAAACGGACGGGAAATTCTCTTCACTTGCCTAAAAGAACAGTGATAGCAAATTTATTTGTTGGGCAAACATAGCCCTCATTTTATATTGATTTCAATGATATATTGATTCTTCAAAAATAGAGTGGTAAAAGAAAATCGGATCTTTTTCGTTTGTGCCCCCTCAGTACGTTATGCTCGCCTTAGTTACAGAGCACGCGTCAATGCATGGTAAATCATTATGCAAAAATCTGGCACTTGCGTTTGGGGGATGTAAATAATATGCACCCACTAAGCTTTGGGGGGGGGGGGCAAAAGCTGAAAAGAGCCAGAAAATCAAATGCATTGGTTGACAACACATGGAACATAAACAGACTTATGTCGGAAGAATCGCTCTCGAACGACAGACGGGTGAAAAACATTTGACCACACCGGGATTCGAGCAATTGACCTCCGGATCCCTAGCCAGAAGCACTGCCGACTCGGCTCTCTGGCCCTTTTTGCTGCTATGCTGCAACCGCTTTTATATTAGCAACAAGCTTTCCTTCGGAGTGAGAGCAATGGAGATCACTCAAAAATAAAGAACGAAAGCGTGAAAAAGTCACTTTCGAATTCAAAGAATGTTCTAGAAAAGCGCAAAAACGGTCAAGCGAACAATACTGTTAATTGCGCAAATGAAAGGAGTCAGCTAAAAATCATGCTTAGCGGTCGACGCATCTCAGTTTTGAACTCAGTTACCAAAAAAAATCAACACAATGAGATTGTCAAATTCTGCTTACAAACATTTTCAACGTTCTTTGAGACAATAACCCCCGAACCCATGACTTCTATCCCCGATCCCATAATATGGATCCAATAAGTTCAAGATGCTGTCAAGTAAAAACTAACCTTGAGTTGCTCGATCATATTGAAGTCATCTTCGTCATCTCCCTGCTCAAAGGACACCTGAGAGGGATAGCAACCAGGGTAAAGTTTTCTCTCCATCTCTCGATTGATTCTCCTCTCTCGCTTCCGCTCCTCCTTTCTCTTCTTGTCTTTCTCCTCTTTGCGCACTCGGATCTCATCTTAAACGACCCATTTGAAAAATTAGAATAACTATTACCGCCAATACACGTTTAACACACTTTTGTTTCAACAGCTTTTGTTATGCAAAATCCAATAATGCGGAGACAAATAAATCGCTTTTCACTCTCAAACCGAGCAAAACTGGATGGAATAGCAATCCGCACATCGAAACCTGAAATTGACTAGTCAAAAGCTGGAGATTCAATTTGCAAAACACGGAACAATCACTCATTACATTTGTGAATTTCATTTGAAAGGAATTTCTCAATTTGTGGTGACTTGGGGGGTGGGGGTAACTGAAGGGGGTCAAACTTTTAAGACTAAGAACCGGTTTTCGCACCCTGAAATTGTCTCCTAAACTGTTTCGGTGAAGAGCATACTTAGAGCATACTAATAAGGCGTTTATCCCGTTTTTGAGGACGAAAAGTCAAATGGGTCAGACGAAAAACCGGTCAGATGAAGACAAGCAAAAAAAATCGCATAAAAAGACCCCACGACTAATATAACTGCTACAAACTTTGTTTGAAAAGCAATTAAGACTCAATGCAAATTGTTGAAAAAAAGGGGGGAAATTTGATAGATCGTAGCCGCGTATTAAAGCTGCTACGATATCCTGGCATATATAGCAGCGCTATCGTCTTGCGTCTCTAAAATTGATAGAAACAGCTACAGAATGGGGAAAAAATAGCGATAAACTGATAATAATGATTGTTCAACTTCATTTTGCTGAAAATTTTTGAAAACGAACAAAAAAAACAAATTAATTAGTCCAGACATTAATTTTACTCACCTTCGTTGTGTCAAAACGCCGCCTGAATAAATAGTACTTCCGTTAAAAAAAAACTCAAGAAAACCAATACCCCTCTTCGAGTCGCAAAAACGAAGATAAAGCCAATAATAGCTCGCTATCGCAGCCTTAACGAAAATAATGACCCGAGAAGCTGATTGTCCAGCTCAAATTCAGAAATGCAACGATGTTAAACAAAACTATGCCATTGAAAACAGTCACACCAGAATAGCTGCACTCGATTCGTTTTGCAGCCTTCAAAAGTTCTTAACAGATCTGCGATCAACTAGACACATCAAAGTCACTCATTGGAGAAACTACTGCAGCATATTTCGAGAGGCTTTTTAGAGCTTGAGAAATTGGTGAACATAAATCTCACACCTGCAAAGTATTTGAGAGTCTGCCTGGACAAGACAGGAGGCCTGAGATCCAGCTCCGCAAAAGTGACGACAGTCGCTAGGGGCAAATGTGCCAAAAAACGGTAGCTGTTGCGGAAAGATTCGTCAACTCGCACCTCACAAAGGTCAACAATCTGCCCACTGATACTGACTGGACAGTTCTCCAAGGAACCGTACTCCTGCAATATGCAAATTTGGATTAACATAATCAAATAACGTCAAAGTAACTACTTTCACAGGACAAACTGTGCGGGTGAGGGGGGGGGGGGGGGGGTTAAGCACAGAGGCTTTAGCTTTAAATGATGAATTAAATAGTACGAATTGACAACTGAAACGATTTGAATACAAGAGACGTAAAACTAAATTCGGTTAAACTTTGATCTGTATTTTAATAGATAATCTCTGCCAATGAGCTCACACAGTCGGTTTTCGACAAACCGAAGTGATTGATAGGGTTGACAGAAATACACAGCTGTCAAACTTAAAAGTCACTAAATAACCAGTCAGATGAAACATCAACCACGAACATTAACAGGACTAGAAACAAACCCGGCAAATAGCCACCATTGATTCCCATAACCCCAGTTGGGATTGAAAGAACAGAAAAAAAAGTGAAATTGATTGTGGCACATTACGAGCCATTTCGATTTGATTTCGTAGTTAGGTATACTCTTGTTACTCAATGAGAGGATACAATGATTGGTATCAGTACCACCATACATTATACCTGACAAAGTTCAAATAACGGGCATCTGAAACTGGGCCTTATGCGTTTATCCCGTTTCTATTTTCGATTTCATTTTAGAATATGGACTCTGTTCATTTTAGGCGGCTATGCTGAGCATCTACTGTTTAAAAGCATATTAAGCAGAAGGGTCGAAGAATGAAAGCAGCCGGGTCACGTCAACAAATTCACGCAAAATGTCGAACAAGCTGCGAACCAAGGTAAAGCAAAGCAGACAAAGTAAAAAACAAAGAAAAATTCCGGAAACGACTCGAAGAGTTGTCTCTGCCAATATTACTGCCCCTTCAATGAACTGATACCTAGCAAACCAACGGAAAAAAATTTTAAAATATGCTCAAAAAATAGCCTTTCGCAACTAAACTAAAATCAGAAAAACTCAATTACTTCTTTCTATAATAAAATTGCACCTCTAAACGAAGAAATTTCATTCATGCAAATGAAAACATTGAAAATCTCACGCAACAATATGCAAGCCATCACGGGCTAATAGGTTTGTCTTTTTAAAAAAGATATTGAAAAATTACAAGAAATTTGTTACAAGATTCCTCACTTATGATAGTCGTAATAAAAAACAGTTTTATATACCAAAAATGTATTGAATTGGTACCTAAAATTTTCTTTATCTTTGTGCAAAGGGCTTAGTTTAATTCTCAATGAAGGATAACAATTGCAAATTGGAATTTTTAAATCCAAATTCCCAAAACAATAACTAGGCATAAAAATTGCCCAAAAAAGTCGAAAAGCAGAAGACACTTTAAATTAGAATAAAACTCATAATTCACCCATTAAATTCAACAAACGCTATCAAACCAGGCCAACAATTATCACAAAAGCCAATTCAAACACCTTAAGCCAAGAAATGTTAAAAAAAACTGCTGGAAAAATCCGCGTGGCAACAAAAAATCAACTCACCTACAGAAAGTTTTTCACACCTCAATTTCTCTCTCTCTCTCTCTCTCTCTCTCTTTCTCTCTCGAAAATAGAGCTGGGAACGTAACCGGAAAAATAATTCGAAGTTATCTTCGTCGAAAAAACTCCTTCAGATACCTAGTATTTACTGGATGAAAGCACATAAAACAATCCCAAGTCAAAAAAACTAGCTAAAAAGTAAAAATTAATCTACAAAATAGGAAAATCTTAATTTTCATTTAGAATTAGTACACATACAAAAATAAACATTGCTTCATGCAATTATTCTAAACAAAAGCCCAGCACCAATAATCTTAAAAGTTTACTTTCGAAAAAAAAACTAAGAATTGAGAAAAATTCTCAATTAGCCAAATTCCTTGAATAAAAAGCCGTGCACAACCAGAAATCATTAAATCGTTTGATCCGTAAAATAACAAGGAGGCTCGGTAATGTGCGTTTGCACATAATGTTCCGACCCAGCTCATCCACATTCTTGCCTTAATTGGCTACCAAAAGAGGAAGAGATAGAAAACTTTTGAAACCAAACGCATCTTTTAAAAACCGCTAATGAAATAAAATAATGCCACAGTAGAGGGCGGATGAAAATTGATGTTAATTGGACTGCTAGAAAAAAACAAAAAAAAATTGAAATAACATACATTAATTACGACCAATAACTCGATGTCTATAGTTTGAAAAAATAACAAAAGCAAATTCGCGTAAGAGAAAACGTAAAAACAAATTTACCTATACTTCATTAAAAAACATATGCGACCTGTCCTCAATGCGACTTAAAAGCTGTCAAAACCATAAGTTTGTCACTAAGAACATTAAAATGTTCAATTGCGGAATTTTTCAAAGCCAATGGGACCATTCATTAACGTTATAACTTAAAAGAGAAATCCTATAAAAAGTACAAAATAATAAAGATAAGCAACATTTTATGAAATGTCGTAGTAACAAAGCCGAGAAACAAATGGTTGAAAATGAATCCGTTGAAAAGATTAAAATATAGCTCACTGGAAAAGGGTTATGACCGGTCTTTACAGAGATTAAGCTAGACAAATTAGAGATTAGAAGCCAATTGCGTCTGTTGATAATGAGACTAAATAACAAGCTCCAGACTAACAACAAATACAGGCAAAATTAGCTTCAAAAAGCTAAGTTCAAAGCTAAAATAGTGCGAAAATTCAAAAAGTCACCGACAATTTCTCAAAAAACAAATATATTCAAAGTCATAAACGACGCTAGATAAAAGTTGAAAGCATTTTCTAGGTCAGTTATTCCTCTTAAAGAAGCCAATTGGATCTTTGATTGTGGAGACTAAGTCATTGGACTACAAAAAAGGATAAGAAACTGAAGCAACACAAGAAAACCACAAAACTTTTCGAAAACTTTTGGTCAAAGTCCTAAAAACCGTGATCTCTCTGAAACCATAAAATATGTTCGTTGGGTCTGATTTTTTCTAACTATTAACTGTCAAAAAATAAAACCTGCCGAAAAATGAACCCTGTTTAAAATTCTTGCCAGTAATCAACATAAAAAACTACAAATGTGGAAATATGTTGCAAAAGGCCACGAACACTTAAAATCTAAAAAATTTTATATTGTAAGGATCAATGGTGAGATGAATATCAGCCTTTATATTTCTGTACGTCTAAGAAATCACTTAATTGTTTAAATGGTTGTAAAAAACATCAATTTTTAAACAAAAACTTTTCAGTATATCAAAACTAATGCATTTTGTATAATTATCGAGTTAATATTTGCAAAAAACTTGCAAAATTACAATTCCAGAAGCTCTTAAAGCCAGCGGGAGTACAACAAACTCTCTTCTAACGAGCTTACGAAGAATATGACAGCAGTTTTTAGGTTATCATCTTCCAGAAAATTTAAAGAAAGTTGGCTAAAAACGCGTATTTGGTCATTTTTGACAAACAAAAATTCTGAATTTTTAAAAATTTAGCATATATTCCAGCCAAAAATTCGGATCAAACAGCTTAGCAACCCTGCTCTATCTTTAAAGATAAAATCATTAACACTACCATTAAAACTTTTTACATATTTTAGAAAAATGAGAAAAAATTGGGACAAAAATCACGGAATATTTGAACGAAAGCAACGTAATTAGGCCGAATGTTCACAAAATTTAAAATCTCGATAACTTCTTTAAAAGGCGTAATTAAAAATATTTTCAATTCAATATTCTACACTGGATGGGCTTTCTAAAGATACTACTCAGAGCTACGATAATTATATCGGTTAGCCAAAAATGACTGAACAAAAAAAAGCCATTTCAGTATATAGTTCCATCCCCCAATAGAATGGGTTGGAACAAAATGTGTTCCAGAAATAGGAAATTTTGCTTCACTCACCTATCAATGCAATGAAATTATAAAATAAAAAATCGTAAACTGGTTGAAACCTTAAAACTAGCGTAAACATCGTTTTTAGTTACAAGGAAACGTCCTACAGAGAATTTGAAATTCAATGCTTTAATCTAAAATAGCCGTTTAGATAAATTTGAAAGAAAACAAACACTTTGAAACAGCCGCATTTGAACTAAAAATTCGATTCCTTGTCAAAAAAATTTCCATGCATACATTTCTCGCTGGTCCAAAAGATGAAAAAACATAGCCGGCAGAATGCCGGAAAATAGCCGCGATAGACGCGTGTGGCCTACCATGAATTGAAAAAACTAAAGAAATAAGATAGACAGATCGACCACCCGCTTATAATAGACCACTAGACTTTTTGGGTTAGATTTGGCCTTTCATTTTTATGAGACACATTTGCTTTACAAGGAAAAAGCCTTTATAGAGCTTTTTAAAAATTAATATTCGATATTAAAACTCAAGAATCTAATACTCAGGAATTAGGGTACTTAAGTTTGGCACTACTTAGATGCACACTATTGACTTTTAATTAGTAAATTTTCATAAAATTTAAAGTTCCATAAGTGAGTTCAGAAATCATTTTTTGAGTGAGAAAGTCACGCAATTGACCTAAAAGCAGAAATGACGTCACGAACACAAACTTTAAATGCAGAGCAGCAGAAGTCACTGAAGTCATTGAAAAAGTCTATTCCAAGAAGTCAGGGTAAGCCGACACAAAATTCTGTTAGACGGTAAAAAAAATAGGAGCGCAATAATAGCCGCCTGGAATTGCTGACGCGGCTATTAAAAACCACCATCTTTCCCCAAGTTTCCGGATTTTTTGCTCGCTCACTTATTTCAAAACAGCCGGAAACAACTCGACGGCGTGTGCTCCAAATATTTAGACTCTAAAACAACTAAAATCTCATGGCAGTAAGCGTCAAAGCAGAGAATACAACAATCTTAACTCAGATAACAAAAACAAACCGATTAACGTCGGACAAATTGCTCTCGAACGTTAGGAGGGACAATTTCATTAAGGGGCAGTAGCTCAGATAAATGCTTTGGGCGAAAACGTCCCACCACTGCGGCACTTCAACCCCAGACTTCTGGAGGCCCCGACAGACGCATTAGCCACTCGGCCATCGGGTCCTTGTTATTTCCGCTGCTACAATTTATTTTAATTTTAGCAAAAAAACGTTAGAGAAGAGTCAGAGCAATGAGATCCCTCAAAAAAGAAGAGGACAAGCGTGAAAAAGTCATTTGAGATGTCAAAGAATGCTCTAGAAAAGCGAAAAATGGTCAAGTAAAAAATTTGCATAAAAAAACCAACACGTTCACTAATAGCTTCAAACTTTGTTCGAGAGCAATCAAATAATCGGCCAAAAAATAACCAAAGAATTAACAAAACTCATTTAAGCTTTAAACTTTTACAATCTCTTTTCGCTCCACTCCCTAATTTTGTTCCACTCAAACCACTCCAACTTTTTCTACTTGTTTCATTTCCTGCTTCAAAAATCTTTCCAATAAAACTGCTTAATATTTTGATTAATGAAACTGATTTACACTTTGTAAATATCCCCCTTCCAGTCGAAAAAAACTGAAAACCATAACACCTTTTCGAGTCAAAAAAAGACACTTCTCCAATACTCCTCTTCGAGTGGTAATATAAAGTAAGCGCCGCAATAGTATCCCGATGAATAAGATGAGAGCTGCTATTGCTGAGTGCCTTACTATCAGCCCAATCCAATCTCATTTAGTTTAGAAATACCGCACTTAAAAATTCTCTGCTAATGGGCGAAAAATCAATAGGATAAACTTGATGGTTTTACCTTGAGTAAGCATTTAGCCGTGAAAGCATTTGCAAATATCATCTGACCATCTTCACTTTGATAGAAGAGATACTTCTCACATATACCAATAGCTGCGCCAGTCCCACATGTGGTCACGGAATTGTTTGCCCACTTCGAGGACGCCTTACTAGGAGGCAAAGGGTTCAAAGGCACCTCTTCTTCGTCTTCAATCTCTGTGCTAGGGTTTCTTTGTTTCTCCAGTTTTGACCGCAAATCTACAATTGTCTGCTTTGTTTTGGATATTGCCATGTCGATAAATTTTACCTCGTCCGCCTTAAAACAGATTTCAGATTCGATAAATTTTCCTTTAGGAATGACACAAAAGCCAATTTAGTTGAATTGATTTCTATATTGTATATAAAGTAATTGAGCACGCAACATACACCCAAAGTCTTGTCATTGTCATAGTTTGTCATAGAACAAAATTCATTTCACTGGTGATTCTATAGAAAGTGAAAAAAGTTGATACGTTAGTACCACGTTAAAATATTTGGATCTTTTGCGTTCGTGGCTCTGTGCGTATGAATTTAGCCGACTACCGTCAGATGAATAGGTGCTCTCAAAGGATAGGGATAGGGGGAGGGGGGGGGCGGGGGTCAAATTTGAGTAAAGGTGGGGGTTCAAGATCACCCTTTCAAACATGAAAATCCACCTCCTCAAGAGTTCTTCGTTAGCGTTTCTGAACCGTGAACTTAGAGCTCATTAAGGCTTTAAAAGAGCTGCTCGTGGAATTACTACCCTCGGTCTTAAACAGTTTCTCCCGTTTTTGAAGACGGAAAGTCAATTTAAATCACTCAGGCTTAAAGAACGTTCGAGAATGCTTTCCAAAAGGCCAAGAGAAAACCGCAGAAAACATAGGTGGCAGATTGTCAGAAAATAGCCGCAATAGCTTTGTAGATCTGCAGTCTAAAAAAAGCAGTAAAAAAAGACAGACCAAAAAAATTAGTCTTTTCATTGAAGGCTGAGATGTTAAATTTTGATTAAGAATCTGTATAAGTTATTGCTGCTTCTATTAGCTGCTCTCAAATAACCTTCATTTAGAGTAACACACACCCATTTGACATTATCTCTTAGAATTAAAGTAAAAAAAAGTCAATTTCAAAGTGAGGAAGTCATTTTTGAGAGTGAGGTGAGTCAAGTGTGACCAAAAATTTAATCACAAGAATGAACAAAAAACTCACTCCACTAAGAGCAAAAAATGACGTCACACACGCATTTCCGTTTAAATTGCATGAACGAATGAAAAAAAGCAGATTTGAAGTTGTTGGGACGTCATATGGTCATAACAAGAATCGCGACGAAATAAAAAAAAACATAGCCGGAAGAATTCCGGAAGCGACTCGAAGCTTCAAAACTTCAAAAAGAAGCTGAAGCCATTTCCTTTTGTATTAAACCATTAACTCCCGAGGTCTGATCTAAAAATTGGTGAAACTTAAACCACTGTCACTAAGAGAAAAAAGCAGCAAAATTTTATATCATTGAAAGTTTCGTAACGTTAAAAAACTCCGAAATAAGGATGGTCAAAAAACTCATAGGCTGAAAAAGCTCATAGGGCTATCAATTGTCCTCAGATAAAATATGATTATAATCTGAAAAAGATCGTGAAAAGCAAACGGCAGATAAAAAAAATTAGAATCTACGTTAAATATTGCAAAAGTGCTCAAATTTAAGACAAGGGGATCCATTACAATTAGAATTCTAATCACTGCAATTAAGACAAAAGCAACACTTACTTCTTTCTTGTTGTATATATGCTAGACAACATGATTTCATCCTTTTTCAAAAAATAAATTAATCATAGAAGAGACATAAGCAACAGAATAATATTCATAGACAAAAAATCCATTTAAAACAATACCAAGCTCGGAAGAAATTTTCGATGAATAATAACAAGTTAAAATGTCGGGAAATGCTTTCCAGCAAACTCCCAGTATTGCCTTTATGTGAGTTTTCTACCGCTAAAATAAAGAGCATACAGTTAAAGCCATCAGAAACTTTTTAAGATTGAGAGAAATCACGGACCAAAAAACTATCCGTGCAATTCAATAAACAAAATTAAACAAACATTACAAGAAAGTCTTTTTTTGTTTTAAAAAGAATAGCCTTTTCAAACATAGTGGGCGCAAAAACGTGATCATAAAGAAGCTTTACATCATGGGAATTAGACAGCAGAGATTAAATGTGTAGAAAAGTAACAATGTGTAGAAAGAGTCAAAAGACATCACAAGATAATGGCAAAATCTCGTTATTATTAAAGTCTTTCCAACTAAGACTTTCAATTGATTGAAAAACGGAAAAAAATTATCAATCTTCAACAACTAACACACTATTCTTGTTAGAAAAGCATATATCAAAGCCTGTAACAAAAAAAATGTACAACGTAACAAACTTCACGGCAAATGCACGCAAAAAATTCATCAAAGTATTCCAAAAACAAATGTCAAAACCAACAAAACCATTAGCAGTAAACTGACCTCATTTGCCTCATAGGAAAGCAAGACCTGTCAACAATGAGACAAAAAGGACCTTACGACAAAAAAAACTATAAAACAAGCAAATTTTAAAAGAGTGAATTGTTGTCAGACATCAAAGGGGGGTTGCACTAGGGCTGGGGGATTTATGGGGGCAACGGTGGGGTGGGGGTTGTCGCACCCCTGAACTATGTGCTGATTTCTGTATTTGTGTGTGTGTGTTTTGTGTATGGGGGGTGGGAGGATAGAAGGTATGGTGGGCTCAAATTCTAAGAATCACACCATCACCATAAGTATACGTGACCAAAACAGCTTCTGTTAATCGCTTACCTGGAGACCACTGAGCTGAAATGCTCTAAGTGCACTTAATGCCCGCTGGGCGCTACCTGTTTATCCCGTTTTTGAGGAAGAAAAGTCAAATGGGTCAAACACAAAATCAGTCAAGCAAAAAACTGCAAAAAAAAGATCAGGTGACTATTATATGCTACTATAAAGTTGTTGCTTGTGATCAAAATTTG
This sequence comes from Convolutriloba macropyga, assembly GCF_964194025.1. Lineage (NCBI taxonomy): Eukaryota > Metazoa > Xenacoelomorpha > Acoela > Convolutidae > Convolutriloba > Convolutriloba macropyga. The sequence continues at coordinate 36,786,125 of NC_134473.1, read as the reverse complement.
ATCTCAAAAGCCGAAAATTTGTTTTAACACCAGTATCTCTCGCCAACTTTGAAACAGTATGAAAACTCAGAACACATAACTTTTTGCGTTTTGTTTTTTTTTACTATTCCAGCGTGATTAAGATATAACAATTCCAAAAGAAAAGAATTCCCATTGAGAAAAAAATTGAAAAAAATGTGAACAGAACTTATGAAAAAATGCACCAATCTAATTAAAGTTCTCTGATTGATAACAACTGCATTAACAACTGGTCTTTCCAACTAAGACTTTCAATTGATTGAAAAACGGAAATAATGAATCTTCAACAACTAACACACTATCCTTGTTAGAAAAGCATATATCAAAGCCTGTAACAAAAAAAAAACAATGTACAACGTAACAAACTTCACGGCAACTGCACGCAAAAAATTCATCAAAGTATTCCAAAAACAAATATCAAAACCAACAAAACCATTAGCAGTAAACTGACCTCATTTGCCTCATAGGACAGCAAGACCTGTCAAAAATGAGACAAAAGGACCTTATGACAAAACTATAAAACAATCAAATTTAAAAAGAGTGAATTGTTGTCAGATATCATAGTGGGGTTGCACTAGGGCTGGGGGATTTATGGGGGCAACGGTGGGGTGCGGGTTGTCGCACCCCTGAACTATGTGCTGATTTCTGTATTTGTGTGTGTGTTTTGTGTATGGGGGGTGGGAGGATAGAAGGTATGGTGGGCTCAAATTCTAAGAATCACACCATTACCATGAGTATACGTGACCAAAACAGTTTGTTAATCGCTTACCTGGAGACCACTGAGCTGAAATGCTCTAAGTGCACTTAATGCCCGCTGAACGCTACCTGTTTATCCCGTTTTTGAGGAAGAAAAGTCAAATGGATCAAACACAAAATCAGTCAAGCAAAACACTGCAAAAAAAAGATCAGGTGACTATTATATGCTACTATTAAGTTGTTGCTTGTGATCAAAATTTGATCTCAAAAGCCGAAAATTTGTTTTAACACCAGTATCTCTCTCCAACTTTGAAACAGTATGAAAACTCAAAACACATAACTTTTTGCGTTTTGTTTTTTTTACTATTCCAGCGTGATTAAGATAAAACAATTCCAAAAGAAAAGAATTCCCATTGAGAAAAAAATTGAAAAAAATGTGAACAGAACTTATGAAAAAATGCACCAATCTAATTAAAGTACTCTGATTGGTAACAACTGCATTAACAATTGGTCTTTCCAACTAAGACTTTCAATTGATTGAAAAACGGAAATAATGAATCTTCAACAACTAACACACTATCCTTGTTAGAAAAGCATATATCAAAGCCTGTAACAAAAAAATATGTACAACGTAACAAACTTCACGGCAAATGCACGCAAAAAATTCATCAAAGTATTCCGAAAACAAATGTCAAAACCAACAAAACCATTAGCAGTAAACTAACCTCATTTGCCTCATAGGAAAGCAAGACCTGTCAACAATGAGACAAAAGGACCTTACGACAAAAAAACTATAAAACAAGCAAATTTTAAAAGAGTGAATTGTTGTCAGACATCAAAGGGGGGTTGCACTAGGGTTGGGGGATTTATGGGGGCAACGGTGGGGTGGGGGTTGTCGCACCCCTGAACTATGTGCTGATTTCTGTATTTGTGTGTGTGTGTGTGTTTTGCGTATGGGGGTGGGAAGATACAAGGTATGGTGGGCTAAAATTCTAAGAATCACACCATCACCATGAGAATACGTGACCAAAACAGTTTCTGTTAATCGCTTACCTGGAGACCACTGAGCTGAAATGCTCTAAGTGCACTTAATGCCCGCTGGGCGCTACCTGTTTATCCCATTTTTGAGGAAGAAAAGTCAAATGGGTCAAACACAAAAGCAGTCAAGCAAAAAATTGCAAAAAAAGATCAGGTGACTATTATACGCTACTTTTAAATTGTTGCTTGTGATCAAAATTTGATCTCAAAAGCCGAAAATTTGTTTTAACACCAGTATCTCTCTCCAACTTTGAAACAGTTTGAAAACTCAGAACACATAACTTTTTGCGTTTTGTTTTTTTTACTATTCCAGCGTGATTAAGATATAACAATTCCAAAAGTAAAGAATTCCCATTTAGAAAAAAATTGAAAAAAATGTGAACAGAACTTATGAAAAAATGCACCAATCTAATTAAAGTTCTTTGATTGGTAACAACTGCATTAATAAAGAAATAGACGTTGCAGTTGAAACAGAGTAATTAACCACTATTCCTTTTTCATAATATGAACCTTCAGAACATAGCCGGCAGATTGCCGGAAAATAGCAGCGATAGACGCTTGTTTCCTTCCATGAATTGAAATTACTAAAGCATTAAGATGGACAGATCGACCACCAGTACTTTAATAGACCACTAGACTGGGCTAGATTTGGACTGTCATTATTATGAGACACATGTGCTCTACAAGGAAAAAGCCTTCATAGAGCTTTTTAAAAATTAATATTCGATATTAAAACTCAAGAATCTAATACTCAGGAATTAGGGTACATAAGTTTGGCACTACTTAGATGCACACTATTGACTTTTAATTAGTAAATGTTCATAACATTCAAAGTTCCATAAGTGAGTTCAGAGGTCATTTTTTTGAGTGAGAGTCACGCAATTGACCTAAAAGCAGAAATGACGCTCACTTATTTAAAACAGCCGGAAACAACTCGACGGCGTGTGCTCCAAATATTTAGACTCTAAAACAACTAAAATCTCATGGCAGTAAGCGTCAAAGCAGAGAATACAACAATCTTAACTCAGATAACAAAAACAAACCGATTAACGTCGGACAAATTGCTCTCGAACGTTAGGAGGGACAATTTCATTAAGGGGCAGTAGCTCAGATAAATGCTTTGGGCGAAAACGTCCCACCACTGCGGCACTTCAACCCCAGACTTCTGGAGGCCCCGACAGACGCATTAGCCACTCGGCCATCGGGTCCTTGTTATTTCCGCTGCTACAATTTATTTTAATTTTAGCAAAAAAACGTTAGAGAAGAGTCAGAGCAATGAGATCCCTCAAAAAAGAAGAGGACAAGCGTGAAAAAGTCATTTGGGATGTCAAAAAATGGTCAAGTAAAAAATTTGCATAAAAAAGACCAACACGTTCACTAATAGCTTCAAACTTCGTTCGAGAGCAATCAAAAAATCGGCCAAAAAATAACCAAAAAATTAACAAAACTTATTTAAGCTTTAAATTTTTACAATCTCTTTTCGCTCCACTCCCTAATTTTGTTCCACTCAAACCACTCCAACTTTTTCCACGCGTTTCATTTCCTGCTTCAAAAATCCTTCCAATAAAACTGCTTAATATTTTGATTAATGAAACTGAAAATCATAACACCTCTTCGAGTCATAAAAAGACACTTCTCCAATACTCCTCTTCGAGTGGTAATATAAAGTAAGCGCCGCAATAGTATCCCGATGATTAAGATGAGAGCTGCTATTGCTGAGTGCCTTACTATCAGCCCAATCCAATCTCATTTAGTTTAGAAATACCGCACTTAAAAATTCTCTGCTAATGGGCGAAAAATCAATAGGATAAACTTGATGGTTTTACCTTGAGCAAGCATTTAGCCGTGAAAGCATTTGCAAATATCATCTGACCATCTTCACTTTGATAGAAGAGATACTTCTCACATATACCAATAGCTGCGCCAGTCCCACATGTGGTCACGGAATTGTTTGCCCACTTCGAGGACGCCTTACTAGGAGGCAAAGGGTTCAAAGGCACCTCTTCTTCGTCTTCAATCTCTGTGCTAGGGTTTCTTTGTTTCTCCAGTTTTGACCGCAAATCTACAATTGTCTGCTTTGTTTTGGATATTGCCATGTCGATAAATTTTACCTCGTCCGCCTTAAAACAGATTTCAGATTCGATAAATTTTCCTTTATGAATGACACAAAAGCCAATTTAGTTGAATTGCTTTCTATACTGTATATAAAGTAATTGAGCACGCAACATACACCCAAAGTCTTGTCATTGTCATATTTTGTCGTAGAACAAAATTCATTTCACTGGTATTTCTATAGAAAGTGAAAAAAGTTGATACGTGACTACCACGTTAAAATATTTGGATCTTTTGTGTTTGTGCCTCTGTGCGTATGAATATAGCCGACTACCGTCAGATGAATAGGTGCTCTCAAAGGATAGGGGGGAGGGGGGCGGGGGTCAAATTTGAGTAAAGGTGGGGGTTCAAGATCACCCTTTAAAACATGAAAATCCACCTCCTCAAGAGTTCTTCGTCAGCGTTCCTGAACCGTGAACTTAGAGCTCATTAAGGCTTTAAAAGAGCTGCTCGTAGAATTACTACCCTCGGTCTTAAACAGTTTATCCCGTTTTTGAAGACGGAAAGTCAACTTAAATCACTCAGGCTTAAAGAACGTTCGAGAATGCTTTCCAAAAGGCCAAGAGAAAACTGCAGAAAACAGAGGTGGCAGATTGCCAGAAAATAGCCGCAATAGCTTCGTAGATCTGCAGTCTAAAAAAACAGTAAAAAAAGACAGACCAAAAAAATTAGTCTTTTCATTGAAGGCTGAGATGTTAAATTTTGATTAAGAATCTGTATAAGTTATTGCTGCTTCTATTAGCTGCTCTCAAATAACCTTCATTTAGAGTAACACACACCCATTTGACATCATCTCTTTGAATTAAAGTAAATAAAAGTCAATTTCAAAGTGAGGAAGTCATTTTTGAGAGTGAGGTAAGTCAAGTGTGACCAAAAATTTAATCACAAGAATGAACAAAAAAACTCACTCCACTAAGAGCGAAAAATGACGTCACACACGCACTTCAATTGAAATTGCATGAACGAATGAACAAAAAAGCAGATTTGAAGTTGTTGGGACGTCATATGGTCGTAACAAAAATCGCGACGAAATAAAAAAAAATAATAGCCGGAAGAATTCCGGAAGCGACTCGAAGATTCAAAACTTCAAAAAGAAGCTGAAGCCATTTCCTTTTGTATTAAACCATTAAATCATTAACTCCCCAGGTCTGATCTAAAAATTGGTGAAACTTAAACCACTGTCACTAAGAGAAACAAAAAGCAGCAAAATTTTATACCATTGAAAGTTTCGTAACGTTAAAAAACTCCGAAATAAGGATGGTCAAAAAACTGATAGGCTGAAAAAGATTCTGAAAAAGATCGTGAAAAGCAAACCGCAGATAAAAAATTAGAATCTAGGTTAAATTTTGCAAAAGTGCTCAAATTTAAGACAAGGGGATCCACTACAATTAGAATTCTAATCACTGCAAAAGCAACAAATACTTATTTCTTGTTGTATATATGCTAGACAACATGATTTCATCCTGTTTCAAAAAATAAATTAATCATAGAAGAGACATAAACAAAAACATTTTGCAAAAAAAGGTCATCAAATTTTTAAGAGTGTATTTATGAAAAAAATTTTAACCGTTTTTCAAAAAGGTAACACCAAAAAATGACTTCATTTCTATTGAAACAAAATTAAAGCCCCTCATGTTGCACAAAAAGACTATTTCTAGTAACTAATAGCAAAAACAAACAAAAAGATGAGAAAAATTCTCAAAAAACTACCAAGATCGGATTAGCATATGTACAATTTTACAGAAAAAAATTACATCGAGGTAGAAAGAGGCATTGAGTATAAGAATTCTGAAAAGTAAGTTGCCATATTAACTGATTTTTGACAAAAAGACAGCTAAACGATCCTAAAATAAAGAAATTAGAAAAAAGCCAAAAATTACCTAAAAAATCATGAAATATGACCCAATTTTGAACTTGAAACGCAATTTCAGGCAATGCAAAAAAACTGTGGTATCAATTCCCGAGGTTTAGATTTCAATATAGCATCGAATAAAAATTATTTCCACAAAAACCAAATTACAAGCAAAAAAATTGGGCCACTTAGACGAAGAAAAAAAAACGTCTAAAAACGGTTATCTATATGTGCCATTCAGTCAAAAACTACTGTTCAAAGTCAAAAAGTCATTCACAAAACGCAGCGCATGATCAAAAAACTTCTCTCACTCAGAAAAAAATAGTTCACACGGCAATTTTACTCACTTTCGTTTTAGGTCAAAACATCGTCTGAACCAATAGTACTTCCGGTAAAAAAAAACCTTAAGAAAACCAATACTCTTCGAGTCGTAAAAAACCAAGAGAAGGCCAACAATAGCCCCAGCTATCGCTGTGCGGCTATTAATAAGACACACACATTTACAACAAGTATTTCAAACTTCGTTCGAGATCTATAAAACTAAACTCAACGGTTCAAAATTTTCTTTCAAATAATTGATGTAGGCTTATCGTTAAATCAGTTAGATGACTACCTCGTTGGTCTCGTCCTTGGCTCGAGTTTCGAGACAGTCCATTACCGGTTGGTAGACCAACTGAATTTGCTGCTCAATGTCTAGTTTGGTGACTTTGTCTAAGTCAACTGCACTAGTCGATACACTCGAGTTAGCCTTCACTCCCTCCGTTTCTTTATCTGCAAACAAACACAAAAATATACCAAATGTAGACTAAATTAATTCTAAAAATTTGCCCAAAAACTAAGTAATACTGCTTCACTCATTCCCAAGAACTGTTAATGACATATGATACTGAGCACGCCAATACACACGAAAATAAATGTTTAATGGTCTCAGTTCATAAAATTCACGTTAATTTAACGTCTCCTGTTACCATAAGAACATGCATGTTTAGGGTGATTGAAAAAAAACTAACCAATCACACCATCGCCAACTGACGTCAGCTGGGCCACCTTGGGAGTGACCTTGATAGAGTTCCTCAGCCTGGTCATGAGACAGAGGGTGATTGAGTCCCCGATTTTGAACAACTTCTTGTTCAGACTCTTCACACATCTCAGGTCCTTCTCGGATACCGCGTCAAAGCAGATAGGACACTTGGCCCACTTCTTCTCAGAAAGACCTAAGCAGCCGAAATAAGAACCTTTAAAATGAGCAATTAGAACTTACATTCAGAACTTGTATATTGCCTTTTCTCCTCCATAACTGTGAAACATTCTTAAACGCAGCTACCATAACAGATTCCGTAAACATTGCTGGCAGATAGCAAGTGGATAGCCGCGATGTCTTCATAGGTCTGCAGTCTCAAATTTTTTAAAAAAAATAGGGAATTTTTCTTCTGAATAAGTGTTCAGATGTTATTTTAAGAATCTGTACAACTGAACAACTTATAGCTTCGTAGATCTGCGGTTTCACAAAGATTTTAAATGCTGAGATGTTATATTTTGATTTAGGTATCTGTTTAACTTATTGCTGACGATAAGTTATTGCTGACGATAAGTTATTGCTGACGATAACGAAAAATCTTGACGAAAAAACATTGGACAAGTCCTGGCCTACAATTCACAGAATTTTCATGGATTAAACAGAAAACTAGATCTAGAAATGACTAGGATTGGGAAAATCATTCAGAAAATATCACGATCAAAAAATCGAAAAAACAGTAAATCAGAGTCAAAAGCGAATTTTTGTTCAAACACAATTTTCGCACTGAACTTTAAAATTCAGCGAAAAAATTTAACGGCGCAAAACCACTCGCTTTTTCACTACATTTCCTGTTCGGCGAGACCAAAATCCCTACTCCCATTTGACTTCAAAAATCAAAATGTGTGAAAAAATCTAGCGTCCCAATACAATACCATAAATTGTAAAAACAAAACAATAGAAGACCAATAATAGCCACAGCTATTGCGTTCCGGGTATTAAATATGTAAGCACGAGTAGAAATGTGCATTTTATAATTGATACTGCTTGAAAAAATGTTTGCATTTTACTTCAAAAGATGTTTATAAAATTTTTGAAACATCATTGAAACATTGAAATTGCTTTCGCAGTCGCTATCTTAAACTTAGGGCTCCTAGCTTACCTTGCGGAGGCGTTCAAAAAACACTGCCAGTATTTTTCTTGACAACCTTATGTCTTATCAGCAGTTTTCGTGAATCGCTAACTTAAAGACGAGTACGGCCCTTAGAGAACTGCAACATGTTAATGCCCTCCAGTTTTACCAGTTTATCTCTTTCTCAAGACAAAAACCAGTAGTACAAAAAAACTGCATGAAACCAATAGGACTAAAATAATTGCTACAAACTTTGTTTGAGAGCATTTAACAAATATTCTAGCTACATTATGAAACTAAAGGGAAAGTATTAAAGCAACCGGCTAATGTCGGTTCTGCGGCAACAGCCTGCAATTGGAGACACACGAGAAAGCAAGTGCCACTCAGCCATCGCTTTTACAAACATAGCCGGTAAATTGCCGGAAAACAGCCGCCGTTGACCCGCTTGACAAAGATTGGGATTGAAACAGAAAAAGAAAAAAATAGAGATAAATTGACAGAATTTTTCTAAGTGTCAAAGTGTTCTTATTTGATGTGTGTAAACTGCATATTCGGTTAGATTCTAGACACTTATTACTCTTTATTCAGCTTCCAAACTGAAGGCCGGATTAAGCATAACACAAAGGTCAGCTAGCAATCACTTTGATAGCCTAATGCATTATGACTTAATGACAGCGCTTTATGTTTATCCCGTTTCTTTTGATTTTGCTCTTTTGACAATTTTCACTACACTACGTAATTCAAAAAGTGAAAAAATTTAAAATCCATTCAGTTGAAACGATGAGTGAAGTAAGTCAGAAGTCAAGAATGAACATAAACCGACAAATGTCGGAAGAATTGCTCTTGAACGACAGGCGAGGCAATTTAATTCATGGTCTTTAGTCTAGATCAATTTTTCTTTATGGGTGCAAAAAACTTTGACCCCACCGGGATTCGAACCGCTGCCCTCTCGATCTATGGCAAACTCACTACCGACTGCGCTACAAGTCAGTTAATTTTGCTATGCTGCAATTAATCATGAAACTGTGTAAACAGATCTTTAAAAAAAACAGCGCCCCAATTTTCTTTGAATTGTAAACAAGAGAGCGCCTAAATAATAGCCGTTGAGAGGCTGCCGGCGGCTATTAAACAAATTACTACGCTGACTATATATTAAGAAATTGATACCTAAATATACAACTTACAAAGCAGTTGCAAGACACACGAATAGCAATACACATGTCCACACTTAGTGATCTTAGGAGCAGTGGGTTTTTCCAAACAGATGGCACAGTATGAGAAGTCTGGAGTGAGTAGCTGAACTTCCACCACACCCTCCCAGTCTATAAAGGTGTCGGGCGAGATTATATCTTCACAGGACTCGTCCACCACAAATTTACAGCTAAAATATTTGCAACATCGTTTACATTCTACGCCTTCAAACCATCATCTCTTCGTATTCTCATTCTCTTTCCTCGTGTGATCTTGGCTTGATCAAATTTATGAACTATGTTTCATATTATATTAACGTTTCATAAAATCGTCTTTCATATAAACAACGTGTTTGCATCTGATGTTATATATGCAAAATCAGCATGTATTATCTGTTTTCCAAGTAACAACAAACTAAGGTTATGGAGGTCATTTGATGTGCTACTTACTTGGCCTGTATGAACTGATACTTGTCGTATGATTTCTTGTAAACCCCTCTAGAGTGTGGTACAAAGGCCATGTACCCACCACCGCCGCCACTGTAGTAGTAATCATCAGCGTATTCATGTGCAGAATTCGAGTATTTGAAATTTAACAAGTGAGACAAATTAGTCTTTCTAGAAATTCGAAGTCCCTCAATCTCATTGTTAAGTTCAGTCTCCTCATCGATCAAAACCTCTGGCCCATTAGCGGCTGTCCTCCTAGAGCGACCTATTGGTGTTGACAATGATGATGAATTGTCGTTTCCTCCCGTTTTGTACAAATGTTGTTTGTAATTGGTCTTAGTTACGTGGGATCCGTTATTTCGGGTGTAGTTCTTGGGTTTCCGACCTCCTAAATCTAAAAATTAAACGTTCTCAACGAAAACACCTTATAAAATAAACTACGCAGAGAAGGCAAAGTACATGACTTGCCCAAACTTTACTTACCCAAAATTCCCAAACAGAGCCTGTTGGATCCCTCAAGCTTTAGCACGAAGTAAACTAAACGCCAAGAACGAAGTCAAAGCGGTCCGACAAAAAGTTTACAAGAAGAAATAAGGTCGTAAATGTTGCTTTCAAACAATGTTAGCCAGTGTTCTTGAGTTACAGGACTCTAAAAAGCGAAAAGCTTGCTTTCATAAGTATTTAACATGAACCCAAAAATATTATTATCAGCTTGAACGCTCCGACAATGCGGGTCACCAAAAACCAAAGCCTAAATACAAAGTTATTTAGCTGAAGCTTGAAACAAAAATCACAGGGGAATATATTTTAAGAGGAAACAAAAAACTTTAATTACTGAATACTCTGTTGAACTTAAATCATGATAAAAACTATCAAAAGGGTTTTTTCCTAAAACGTCTTGTAAACAAAAACAAAACCTGTAAGTTTAAATTCTTTTGCGTTATACACGATTTTGATTGAGCCTCATCGGTTTTATCTATAAATCTTAGAGAAATTGATGACTTCCGATTCCAAATTAACTGTTTTTCGTACCCTGTATTTTTCTCAGCCAGAACATTTCGGTCATAAACATTGGTAATGGGGCTGAAGAAGTTACAATAGTTTTAATAAATAATGTTTTCATGTTAATAAAGATCATCGAAAGCGAACCCGAAAATCATTAAGGAAACAGCAGCTCCACGTCAAGTGTATTCAGTGAAAACCTTCCCATTTCAAACTATTCTTCGCCGTGTCGTAACACTGTTTCAGAGTTGCAAAGTACGGGAAACTTTTTTTTAAATAACTCACATCTAGATTTTGTGGCTTAAAAAATAAACAGGAGAAAATTTCCTCAATTTTCAAGGTTAGTCTTGCAACATTAAACGCTGTTTTGGTAATTTCTACAAAAGAATTAAAATAGCATGTAGAAGTAAAATTAATTAGGCAAGTTGTATAAAGAAGAGGTAAAATCAGCTTAAACGAGTCATCTAGTTGAGAAACTCAAACATAGCAGGACAAGTCCTAGAAAAAAATTCAAGCAAAAGCAACACAGAAAATGCAATTCATACGATCAAATTGATTCCATAACTACTGAAATTTTCTGTTAAAGATTAAGCAGACGTTGCAACACAATTGAGAAATGTTAAACTTGCCATTTGATGCCTGTAGTTATAAAGCAGTCAAAAATCAAGTTGAACTACACAGGTTGAACTAAGAAGCCTAATGACAACCCACACCACATGATAAAATTATAACAAAAAACCGTACAGAGTTAGCACAAACTAGCAAATGTGATCTGGTTATCCGAAGCAGGTGGCGTTTCAGTTATTCCAAAGCATGCCGATTTTTCGTTAGAAAGAACAAAAATTGAGAAAACAGAGCAAAAAAATTATAGTAGACTAATTTAGGACAAAGAAGCAGTAAAATGTCACATTGGGTAGAATCATAACATAAGTACAAGAAGTGTCAAAAGACAGGCGTTGAACTTCATTATAGAGCATTTAAGACTATTAGAGCATTTCATTGTTTTGCTCAAAAAGACGAAACGTTCATCAACAGTGAATTGAAAACTTTTTTTAGATATAAGTAGAATTCGTTTACTGAGAAAACGAAGTTAAATTCATAAAAAGCATAGAAAGACGGAGCAGTTGAATTCCGAATTGTTTCAAGTGGCTCTAACTTAAAACTCAACAAAGCTGTCAACAACAGGAGGGAAACAGAGCAAACTAGAGAAAATATATCAAAACAAAATTTAAAAACAAATGTTCTGTTTTGAAAATCTTGACGTTTCTAATCAGTTAATCTCCATGAGAATAAATGAAACTGAATCCACTAAAAACTGCCTCTCTTCAGTACTAATTGTCATCATTATTGATAATCAACAGTTTCAACAAAAACAAATTCTTTTCGAAGTCAAAAAATTATCAGAATTATAAACAAAACGGACTACCGTCGGGCGAATTGCTCTCAAACAACCTGCGAGTGGTTGGCTTTCTCAGTAGCTAGCCACAGTTTAGTGAGGCTAGGTTAAGCTTAATTAAAGAGGCGTGATGTGAGCGCTGCGGGTGGGTGGTGAGCTGTGGGCAACGGTGGGAGGGGGTCTATGGCTGCAAGGAGCCCTTAAAGCCTGAACCATGTGCAGGGTTGGGGTGGCGGCAAAGTGAGGGGCGCTGACGTGGAGTTCGCGTGGGGTGTCAACCTCTAAGAACCAAGCTTCACACTATAAGTCTCTAAAACAGTTTCTGTGAATCACATACATGATGACTAATGAGCTAAAAAAAAACTCTAAGAGCAATTATTGCCCACTAGGCTCTACATGTTTATCCCATTTTGGCGACGAAAAGTCAGATGGGTCACACGAAAAATCGCATAGAAAAAAGACCGACAGGAATAATATAATTGCTACAAACTTTGTTTGAGAGCAATTAAAAAGAGATCCACACAGTTAAAACTAGGTACTAATGGAACCAATTTGTTGATTTTTAATAAAGGTCGTGGAGAAGTCGAATATTGAAATGTCGATAAGACTAAAATAAGCAGTCAAAGCACGGCAAGTAAAACCTCGCGTAAATCTGATTTATCTTTTTTCTCAGAAGTAGCCGTCCGCGCCCTGAAAACAAAAGTTTTTTTGTTACCTTTGCTTTCTCAGAGATTACCCGTTCTGCTACCTGATGTGCCTCCCCGAATTTGACTTCCAATTGACCCCAAAACGATCAAAAATTATGAGTTCTTTGAAAAAGACTGCACCCAAAAACAATCTAAATCATATGAAATTGGAATTCAATAGATGATTGTGCAGTCGAAGTTGCTTATAACAACTCATATTTGTTTGTTTTATCAAACGACACAAATATGAAAAACATAACCGACTAACGTCGGGAAAATTGCTCTCAAACGACCGGCGAGCGGTTGACTTCGTCAGTAGCTAGACAGTTTAGTGAGGCTAGCTTTAGCTTAATTGAAGGCGTGTGAAGTGAGGGTAATAGATGATAACATCACGCCACATAACAGCAGCTGAAGCGGCATCAACAGAGAGAGATAGAGAGCTAAAAAATGAACGATAAAGAGAAGGAAAGAAACCCCAACCAACAGAGAAAGAGCTAGGAATGTTTTTTCCATGATGAGAATCGACTCCGCAACTTCTAGTTTTGTAGACTTGTTAGTAATTAAATCATAAAGAAACCCAATAAAAAATCCACATTTCGTCAAAAAAATTCTAAGCCATTTTTGTCTTTGGAGTTCTGTCGTGTAACCCATCTGCAAGTTTCTTGGCCAGTAATGATTGTTAAACTCACAAAAACAAACATTCAAAAATTTTAACGATAGCAAATTTTAACAAGCTCTTGATCCAGTCTTTTTTTAGTCCGAAATAGTTTCACTGCTCATTAAGATCCTTGAACTTGGAACATAATAACTTTCCGAAAATTTGAAAAAAAAAATTAAATTTTACAACAAAATGCTAAAACTTGAGTTATTGAAATTTTAATAACCATCCTATTACCTCTATAGACTAAAAATAGCTGAATATCAAACCTTTGAGGAGGTCCCTGGTCCCCTGGTGCCGGAAAAAATGAAAAAATTCAAAAAACTTGAAAAAATTGCAAATGTTTTGATTATAAAAATTGTTTAAACTCGTGATATTTAAATGTTGAACAACATTCCATTACATCTATAAACTATGCAGTAACATATTATCAAACCCTAGAGCAAATGCTTTGATTATAAAAACTGTTTGAACTCGTGATAATTAAATGTTGAACAACATTCCATTACATCTATAAACTATGCAGTAACATATTATCAAACCCTGGAGCAAATGCTTTGATTATAAAAATTGTTTAAACTTGTGATATTTAAAAGTTGAACAACATTCCATCACATCTATAAACTATGCAGTAACATATTATCAAACCCTAGAGCAAATTCCATGGCTCTTTAGTCAAGAGAAACCTAAAAAATGACAAAAAAACTCAAAAAAATTGTAAAATTTTATTTAGAAAAATTGCTTAAACTTCTGAAATAAAAAATCCGAAAAAATCCATGATAAACAAAAGACTTCCAGTAACTTATTATGAAACCCTAACGGAGGTCTGCTGACCCTTGAGGCCCAAAAATACTGAATAATGTCTATAAATGTCAAAAAATTGAAAAAAAATGGCAAAAATTGTCAAAAAATGCTAAAATTCGTGATGTTAAAATCTTAAATCTAAATGGATGTTAAAATCCATTACATCTAAAAATCATACAATTACCCTTTTTTCAAACCCTAGAGGAGGTTCCTTGGCTCTTGAGACTGAAAAAACAACCTAAAAAAAGACAAAAATTTCCAAAACACTTGAGAAAAACAAATTTTTGACATTAAAAAGTTGGAAAACTAGTCCATGGCCGACAAAAAATGTTAGTACCTTTTTATCAAACCCATTAGGAAGTTTTCTGGCCCCTGGGTCTGGAAAGACCAGAAAAAGGGAGAAATGTCAAAAAATTTAAAAAAAAATTGCATATTTTGTCAAAAAAAAAGCTAAAATCCGTGATTTTAGCAAACCATTCCATTACCAATAGAAACTATGCAGTAACATATTATCAGACCCTAGAGCAAATGCTTTGATTATAAAAATTGTTTAAATTTGTGATATTTAAATGTTGAACAACATTCCATCACATCTATAAACTATGCAGTAACATATTATCAAACCCTAGAGCAAATTCCATGGCTCTTTAGTCAAGAGAAACCTAAAAAATGACAAAAAAAACTCAAAAAAATTGTAAAATTTTATTTAGAAAAATTGCTTAAACATGTGATAAAAAAAACCGAAATAATCCATGACAAACAAAAGACATCAAGTAACTTATTATGAAACCCTAACGGAGGTCTGCTGACCCTTGAGGCCCAAAAATACTGAATAATGTCTATGTCAAAAAAATTGAAAAAAATGGCAAAAATTGTCAAAAAATGCTAAAATTCGTGACGTTAAAATCTTAAATCTAAATGGATGTTAAAATCCATTACATCTAAAAATCATACAGTAACCTATTTTCAAACCCTAGAGGAGGTTCCTTGGCTCTTGAGACTGAAAAAACAACCTAAAAAACGACAAAAATTTCCAAAACACTTGAGAAAAACAAATTTGTGACATTAAAATTTGGAAAACTAGTCCATTGCCGACAAAAAATGTCAGTACCTTTTTATCAAACCCATTAGGAAGTTTTCTGGCCCCTGGGTCTGGAAAGACCAGAAAAAGGGAAAAATGTCAAAAAATTTGAAAAAATTGCACATTTTGTCAAAAAAAAAAGCTAAAATCCGTGATTTTAGCAAACCATTCCATTACCACTAGAAACTATGCAGTAACCTATTATTAAAACCCAGAGGAGGCTCCTTGACACCTAGGGCTAATAAAAACCAAAAGTGCTTAAAAATTTTCAAAAAGCTTGAAAAATTTATGCAAAATAGTATACATTTGCGTGATTTTAGCGAGCGGTTGTTCATCAGTAGTTAGAAACGTGGGGGGGGGGGGGGTGCACCGAGGGTTGATGGGGGGT
>NC_134473.1:36588518-36770587 GCF_964194025.1 Convolutriloba macropyga | reverse complement strand
TTGCTGAAACATAACGATTGGCTAAAATTATGGCACCACTTAAATGGGTACATTATTGTTCCGACCCCACTTGTGGGGGGGGGAGGAACTATATACTCAAATGGGGTTTTTTTGTTCCGTGAATTTTGGCCGACCGATATATTCATCGTAGAGAAATGTGCGTGGTATCATTAAAAAGCTCGTCCAGCGTAGAATTCGAAATTAAAAAGATTTTTTTGAATTTCGTTTTTTTCGAGGAGTTATCGAGGTTTAAGGTTTCATGTGAACACTGGATATTTGGTTCACTTTTGTTCACTTTTACCGTAACTTTCGTTCGAATTAACGTTTTTTCTACGAAAATTTTAGTTCAACACTAGATTTCACGCCAAAAAGTAAATCAATTTTAGGTTTTTAATAGACGAAAGGAGATAATAAAGACTAGTTCGAGTCTTAGAGGGAAGTTTAATCTGTAAAAAAAAATTCGAATTAGGTTTGGGAGCTCTTTTTTTCGAAAATTTTGCAATTTTTTTTTGTTTTTTTCAAGTCACCTAGAGACTACTAGACACTTTTAATATCGAAGTTCCGTTAATGACAGACCTCTTTTTCTATAAAATGAAGCCCAATGAACAAAAAATTTGTTTTGAAGGGATCGCTCATGTTTTTTTTGGACTCGTATCTCAAATTTCGTAATTTCAAATGAAATTTTGGTTTATTTTTTGAGGTTTTACTATAGTTTTATAATCCTATGGCATAAACTTGTTGTTTAAAGGGGCAATAGATTTGCTAGGGAGCATTAGGTGAACCTATCTAGTGCTGTGAGTGGACAGCTAATGGCTGTTAAGACTTTGAAAATAAATTTTCGAAAGTTTTTTAAAATTAGTAAACCATAAACTTATTTTTGTGAACTGTAAGTTCGTCTCAGTAAAAACAGGATTGAACTCCTTCATACTACTGCAACGTAAGTTAATCTCATTGGCGGCTTTATCAAATAACTGTTGGTTGTACGTCTTCAATGCCACAAGATTTCAAATTTTTAAAAAAATTTTTTGGACATTTCGTTTTATTGGATCATTTTGAAATTTTATCACGTCATACTAATATTGATGGCTACATCTTCCCTTAGTGAAGTCGTCCAAAGGATCATAGATAAAACTTTCTGAGCAAAAAATATGGTTTAAATGGCTTCAACACTTTCTTCTCCCATTTTTCTACAGAAATTTTGGATTTTGCCTGTGTTTGTTGTTTTTTTTTCATAGTCATAAGACATATTGTGATGTCTTATTGATTACCTAGGCATAATAAACATCCTTGTATTCACATCGTGGCATAGCTGAGCGTATTCATTGAATTCCTATGAAAGCTTTTGAGTTTAATGGCTGTTAAGACTTTAAAAATAATTTTTTATTTTTTTTTTGAACATAAATCAATCTTAAGCTTATTTTCGTGGATTGTAAGTCAGTCTCGGTAATGACAGAACCGCTTTTTTTCTACATCAGCAACAATTTATCTAGTTAGCGGTTTTGTCTTCTAACTATTGGTTTTTTTTAATTCGGTGGACGAGTTTTCATAATTTTTATAATTTTTGGATTTTTTTAGTAATTTTGGTTCCTTTTGAAATCGTATTACATTATCCTAATATTGATAGCTCCCATTGGCTTAGTGAAGACGTTCAGTGGATCTTTGAAAAAGTTTTCAGAGAAAAAAGCTGATGGTTTAAATAGCTTCGACACTTTCTTCTCTCAATTTTCTACCGAACTTTTGGATTTTGCCTGTTTTTGTTGTTGTTTTCATAGTCAATGACTTGTTGCAATGTCTTATTGATAATTTTTGAATGACAAATATCCTAGTCGTCACATTATCTAGGCGTAATTTAGCGTATTAAATGCCTTCCGTTGAAAGCTGTAGAATTTTTTGACTTTGATACTATGGGTTTTCTCAAACATTTCGTGGTTTTGATGTATTTTTCTTTGCCATACGACTTATTGTGATGAGTTATTGATGTCACATGAATGAAACCTATGATTGCTATTTCATCGATGCAGAATTTAGTGTGTTTAATTAACTTAAAATGTAGCATTTTTATAAAATTCAAACATCTATTTTTGTTATCTCTTCATTTGGGACAATTAAGTCAAAAATGTAGATGAGCTCGGGTCGGAACATCATGTGCGAACGCACATTAACGAGCCGCCTTGTTGTGAACTTTATTGCTAAAAGGAGATTAACGTGAGACAAGAGTAGCTGAGAGATGGGGTGAAAAGTAGGCAAGGAGACCAGTATCAATGGTGATATTAAGTACGGACTGTTAACCCACAGAAGTACTCATGCATAACAACAAAACTTAAGAATTAATCGTTCCAGTCAAAACGAAAGCTTTTGGGCTGTAACCAGAGCAAGTATCGTCCTCTATTCATTGACATGTGAAAATTGTTGGGTCCAGTCCTGGTGGAGTTAAATTTTGTGGCATGAGAGTATCATGCTTATCATTCAAGTGAAAAAATTTATATCTGCCATATAGATCTTACATAGATAGATTTTACATCTACCGCCGCCTGTAGATGTCTGGAAGAGTTAAAAAACAGAACTAAATTTATTCAGACGACATTATTTTGAAGCATCATCTGATTTCATGAAAAACTTTTTTTTGGTTTAATCAATTTTCAATAAAGGGAATTCTGTTATTGTTTCTCAGGTGCAGAGGTCAGTCAATTTTAATAATTGTGTTTTTAGCAAGCCTTGTGAACTCAAAACTTAATTCTGAAAATTTGAGTGAATAAACCATTTGAGCAGTGTTATATGGATATTACATATTCATAAAGTATTTGGTTCATTATTTGGTCCATATTTGGTGTTCTTGTAACTCAGTTCATTTTTGACTCCACCTTTCAGACAGGTGATTAATTTAAAATATTCCAGACAACGAAGAGCGGTAAACTGTCAATTCATGCAATAAACACCAAAGAAAACTCATTTGGAAGAATTGCTCAAGGGACCATCTACAGGCGTAAACAAACCGTAAGAACCAATGTACCAGGAACAAGTTGATGGACATAATGAACACTCATACAAATTTCACTAGAGTTGCCAAATTAAAAGTAGCTTGGCAAATTCGAATCACGAAATTGGCATCCTATGTGGGAAGAAACCACGAGGTAATATACGAATAACAGCGTCACTAGTCTCCCTCTTTATTGGCACAGAAAGAAGTAGAATTTTCAGCAGTAAACACCCGCATCTAAATTTGAATAGCAATCAACACAAGAACTTTCGCAAGCATTGGAAGAATCTTCCATAAGAAGCCGAAATATCATATATGGTGGGTACCTCAGTATTTACTATAAAGCAGCAAAAAGCCGAAGCAGGGGAATCTTTTTGCGGCAGACTTAAGAAATAAGCTGAAAATTGCAAGCTTGGAGAGCAAGATGATTCCATAATACGAGATTTCTTCATCACTTATACGATTTTTTTAATATATAAAAACAACTACTCTAAGAAACAGATCCCCCACCATTGCACTTGAAAAAGCTAATAACAGAGAAATGGGAATAAAGACAAGCAAAGAATGAACCAAAAGTGAACAAAAAACCGAACCGCCATTTTCGTAAACAATTTCCAAAACAGCAATCGCAACACAAATTACAACCAACACTTTCAGAACTTCACTCGCAAAGCGAATGTTTACCCCCAAACACAAAAAAAATCCAAACAACAGTCCAAGTTGCGATCAAATATGAAACGATAATCATAAATCTATTCCCGGGTCGAGGGGTCACCGCTAAAAACCGCTAAAAGATGTAAGATTTGCGGCGAATTTGAGTAAAAAGTGTAAGATTTGCGCTCAATGCAATCAATGCGGTGAAAAAAAACTTTTCACCACTACGAGTAGAATGCGGTGAAATAAAAAATTTCAGCGCTACCACGAAGCGGTGTAAAAAATGTTCACCGCTAAAATCGCAAATCTTACAAAAATTCACCGCTAATTTCTGCGCTAATCTTACAAAAATTCACTGCTATGAACGCATTGAATGCTAAAAAATGCGGGCGCTTTGTGGTGAAAAAAGTTTTTTTTTCACCGCTAATCTTACATTATTTTTTAACCAAACCTCGACCCGGGGAAACGGAGTATTTCTTACTCCGCGAAGCCAACCAAAGTAAGTACGTCATTTTGCGCAACAATTGAAAGAGGCATTTGCAATGCAATATCCATCTCAAAGTGTAGAGTGACTTTTCCACCGCAAATATTCGAAGTCTATTCTAAAAGAATATCACACCGGGAAAAAACTAAATGATTTTTCAGGAAAATGATTTGAAACGCGATTGCTCATGTTTTTACAAATCAGTACAGAAAAAAATCAGTACAGAAAAAGTATTAACCAGAAAAACTCGCCGAAGCCCACAATGAATTTCAATTTGGTTGTTAAAAATAAAGTATTCATTACATCACAAAAATAATTAGAAAAGTTTAGAACTAAGAAGTCTCTATGCCCTGTAGTCAGCACAGATTGCAGAGAAAAAATTGTGAGAACGTTCACTTATCGATAATAAGTCTACCGTTGCAGCGCTAAAGAAACTTGCCATATCTTGTATTTGAATGAGTATATGAAAAAAGAATTTTTTGCACTGCTATACATTACTGGTTATACTAGTTGAAGACTGGGCATAATTTTGTTGAGGTGTAGTAGAATTACTAAGTCACTGAAGTCAATTTAGATCATATACGATTTATGATACTCGGACTAGCTTGCGTTTAGAAACTTTTTAGTCAGAATTTTTCCAAAAAAAACTTAGTTTTTATGCACCAACTCATTGTTCCCGGCACACGATCATTGTAGAAAAGTGTCGCATTGTAACTTTAAATGGTCACATCGTGTGAGTTCCTACGGGTATTAATAGATTTTTCCTTTTTAAAAACTAAAAAAAGAGCTCTCATTTCCAAAAAAAGCTCATCGGTTGTGATCGGGCAGAACTTGGATGCTTTTTATATGGCAGTCCTGTAAAATGTGTGCTCTCAGTACATACTCAGCTAAGCTGCACTCAAAAATGCAAATTACTGGAAGTTGAGTTTTACATTCTCGCTCCACAATTAGTAGACAAATAGTCTGGGGAAACATTTCCAACACTTGCTCACATTTCTTCTTGCATTCATCATAATTTTTTCCTTCTTTTTATTTAATTATGCCTTCTCAATAACGATCCGACTGTCTGAAGTCATGCAGGTTTGAAGTCATGCATCACTTTTTGAAGTCATGCAGGGATAGTACAAAAGGAAACGTTATGATTTGGATGAAATCAAATATGATCCTTCAATGACGACCAAGCAATGGCAACCGAGATCAACTCGTTTACCGCTATATTATGTAAATTTATTTTTCAGCATTCACTGTCTTTCTTACAAACTTTCATCTTTTGTACTGAATGACGGGTTACCAAAGGTTACAAATGTCAACCAGGGTTACCGAGGCGATTAACATTCGTTATACTGATATATGTAAGCTCGGTTTAGATTCATAGGATGCCATTCAAGCCAGTTCCCTCCCCCGACTGTGTCAAATGTGGGAAGAGTGTCTACTTCAACGAGGAAGTCAAATTCCAGGATCGATCTTGGCACAAAGACTGCGTTAGGTGCAGTAAGTACACCTTGTCTATTTCAATACTCACATCTATCCTCTGTTGGCTCCCCAATTAGAGATGAAGTAATCTAAGTTTTTCTACTCTTGGGTGCACTCACAAAATAATAGAGGGGTTTGAAAAATGTTCAATTCCAAATATTTCAAAATGGCATCAGTTCACCAAGTGTAATTTACCAATGTTACCTTGTAACTAATGTTACCAAGTTACCAATGCTACTAAGTGTAATGTTAAGGCAGTAAGATAAAGTTAACCGCGACTATTTAATTCAAATTTTGATAATCGTTGGTTCAAATAAAAATTGAAAGGAAAGGTTGAAAGAATCTTGCAGATTTCTCTTAACAATCGTAAAAAAATCGTGTAAGAACCTTATAAGCGAGTCAAAAGTACCCTGTTTAAAAGTACCCTGATTAACACTTTTGTAAGTATCCATGCATCTCTATGGGTTTACTCTTAAGCACTCACACGCACCTTCTCTTTTCATCAGAGTATTTAACAATTAAGAGGTGGGGGACAGAGTCCATCACATTACTCTATGAAAAAGTACAGCAGTGTACACATTTATGTTAACTTTTCTTCATGCAAAATACCAAATAATTTATTCAAAGCACTCCAGATGTAACTTTCAACCTCTTTCCATTGTAACCTTTCCAACTATATTAGCATAGCCATCCTGCTATCATTGCTGTAATGATGTGACTTAAATTTTTTTCATTATAATTTGACGGATTAAAAAAAACTGCTGAATTTTATCTATTTCTTAAAGAAAAGGAAACAGATATATTTTAAATATGAATGAGGTCTAGGAAACTGTTCAAAAATTGTATTGTTACTTAACTCCTTGAGGGAAATTTTGAGCTTCTTTTACCTAAATTTTATTACCTATAGAACAGTTGAATTGATAGTGGCATTTTTTTTTAATTTTCACCATCAATTTAATTTCATGCTATCCACATTTTTTGTCTGCAATAAATAGCAAATAGCCAAATTTTATTCAAATGAAAAATGAAAAAATGATTG
Organism: Convolutriloba macropyga; assembly: GCF_964194025.1. Taxonomy (NCBI): domain Eukaryota; kingdom Metazoa; phylum Xenacoelomorpha; order Acoela; family Convolutidae; genus Convolutriloba; species Convolutriloba macropyga. The sequence goes on along the minus strand of NC_134473.1, from coordinate 36,763,960 downwards.
AAAAAAGTTTAAAAATCAATGTTATGCACTAATCGAGAACACAATTTTTTTTTGGCGAAGTCGACATCAGAACATTAAAAAATTAATTCAAAACTATCAGGAGTAAACTTGTCGCAAAATTCACGCTGCTAATGTTTGCATCATTCTGCCTCAATTTGATGTTTACTAAACTTTTCCGTTAATGTCTTAAGCAGCAAGATAAGTCCAACTAAAAATGCAGTTTTTATTGAAAGTTAAATTATCTCAATTGAGCTACATTGTACGAAAAAAAAAGAATTGCAAACGCTGATGACGCTTTCCGCTTTTTATTTCCGTTAAAATTTTCCAAAAAACAAACAGTCAATCCTCCAAACCATTTTTTTTAAATAAGTGCTTTCGTACCTTACGTGAGCGCCACATATGTTGCGAACTTGTAAACACAAAACAGCATAAATTCTATGTTCTTTTATTATGATGCAGCAAAAAGAAAAATCTTGCCACTATATTTACCAGAATTACCGCAAATGCGGCTAAGGAATGCAAAAGATCAAATAAATTGGCATAAAACCCTTCATAGATTTATAAAGATGAGCTTTGTCGAAATCAAGCGGCATCTTTGAACAATTGTTTCTTCTGAAACTTTATACAAGAAATTGAAGATCTAGGAGCTGTCATACGCTCTAATATATTTTTCGCTTTTTTTATCGAATTATATTAAAAAAAATTGAGGAATTTCTGAACAATAGGGCATTTGAAAAGATCTAAAGTGGTTTATTGTTATGCTGCAATAATGACTTGGTGCCTCTCAAGTAGTCTACTACCTGCTTTGCAACACCTACAAAATTGCATCAGACAAAAGCAGACCAGCAAAAAGTATATTGCATTCAGGTAGCAGAAGCCATTAGAGTAGTATACAAATAGGACGATTTATGAGAGCAAACATGCCTTCTGATTAACAAAATCCGTTCCAGAAGATAAACATCAGTTTGTCACATTTCGTCAGCTTTTAATGGTACTGTTTCCCAATCTTGTGTTCTCCAAGGAGAACCAAGAGTCCGAATCCACCTGAAACATATCGTTTATTGTCAAAAACAATTGAAACGGTTAGGGTAGACTGCGGCGTTCATTAAAGTTGATAATTGAGCTTTAGATTACTTTTCAGATAAACAAATTTTCACTAAAGAAAAAACATGCTAGGTATCACTTTTTCCAACAAAGGCAAGAGCGTGGTTGTCCCCAACCACCATTTCAGGTCTTGCGCTAAATTTGATTCCAGTTTGGTTTCAAGTTGTTTTCCTAATTTTCTTTCCAGTTGATAAGTTCCAGTTTCGCTCTGTGGACTCGAGAACATATCTCATTTGTAGATTTGTGATGTGAGATATAATCGGCGGGCATGCCGCGCCAAGCTTCGGCTTGTGTCAAATGATCTTGCGACACTACCGTATGCGATACAGAATTTTGTAAACATGCTCGAGAGCCAACTTGCCTACTGTCTCCGGACATAATAGTCTACTATCCGACAAAAACTCCAAGCCGGGCAAATTTTTCTAGCCTGTCTGACATTGGAATCAGCAAGCAGAATTGAATAATACCGTCAATTTTCCTTTCTCACCTGTCCTTGTCGCAAATGCAGCAGAAGTGTCGTTCATTTCTGTCAATTGCTGAAGACAAGAATTACGGTCAGTACGCTCAGAGATGTAGGAAAATTAATATCCAATTTTCCCCTGGTTTTCAGGTCGTTTGGGGGATTTTCGGAGACAATTCGAAAGGCCCGCAAATGATACATCATTCTGACCGATAACAGAAGCTCCAGCCCGCTGGGTTATCTCTATATTTGAGTAAACCAGCTCGATTATCCTTTGTTATGGCAAAACGGGGTCCCAGAATCATGATTGCATGAGGTTCGAAATGTTTTGCGCGTATGAAACGCGAGCAAACCTTTGAAACTTTACCTCACCCTATCAGAGATGAGTCTTCCTTGTAAGACGTGTCATCCAATGAGCGGGACAGTTAACTGTAATGAGTTTCTTGATGTTTCAGCCAATGAGTAGGTAGCTCACAAAAAAAGTCTTTTTGTCTTATTGATTGGGTCTTGAATAGGTGATGGGATAAAGTTTAAATTGTTAACATGAGCAATACCTCAAACGATTTCCATAGAAGGTAGCAGGAGTGATGCCAATGTTGATTGGAACTGAACTGATAATAATGACAATGATAATGATGACAATTTCATCTCTTTGTGGCAGTGGCGCTGGCTTGTAATGGGGGCTTTGCATAGTTGTTTTTTCCATGATCAATCACTTCAATTTATAAAGCATCGCCAAATAAAATGAATAACCATGCTGGGTGTTTTATTTCAGACACATGCGCGAAGAAGTTAGAAATAGGAGCAATGAATGACCACGCGGGAGAAATCTACTGTCTGCAGTGTTATAGGAAGAACTTCGGAGTGAGGGGATACGGATACGGAATAGGGGCTGGAAGTCTCACCAGTGACTGAAAAAATATCTGTCATTTATACCATTATAAACTACCCCGTGAAACAAAAACTTGATAGACAAATCTTTTGCTGATGTCCACATTCATGATCAGACTATTTTAAGCAAAAAAAAACACTGTATGGTGTGCTCAATACAAGGGTAAAGACATAACTGAATGTCTTGGTATCGGCCTATCAGGAATTAGGTACATTGTCTCATCAAAGCTGATCATTCTCTTAATAATCTGATCATGGCTGGTTTGTGCTTGCATGCGTCTTATCATATGTCATTTGGATTGAGAACCACCACAGCCGGTGACAAGGCAAAACGCATGCCACATTTTGGCACTATTGAAAGCTTCAATGATATTTAAAAATGGTTGACCTGAATTTTCTGAATAATTGTTAATGGGATATCGGTTTAACCATAACTTCTTGAAACACATCCAAAGGTGGTAAACGTTGCTAACATTTGTCTTAATCTAATTAAGACATCAAGTTTCGTTTCACTGGGTCGCTAGTAATTGAAATAACTTACAGCCAAGCAATTGTACAAAACCAAAAAAACATGGATTTCGTTTTCATTTTTGAAATTTCATACACGCTGCGATCCTCCGGTGATCTTAACCGTTTAAATGAGTCAATATTGTAATATTAATGAGGACTTGTTATGAGAATTATGACCGATAACAGAAAAAATAAACGGGTTCCTTTTTCCAACAACATAATCCAAAAAAGAGGTTCCACAGAACACTTAATTGCTTTGCTGACTGAATTAAATGAACTAAGTTCAAGACACTCCCCTAGACGAGACCTGATGATTATTTTGCAAGACGAATGCGTAACTTGCAAGATCTTGCGAGATTTCGGAAGATAACCATTTGAAGTCGACTCGGGTCCCTAATTCATTGATGAGCTTTGTGAGTTCTTACTTTTTCTACTAGTTTTTAGTTTTGCAAAAACACGAAATTTCACGATTTATTTGCCGTTGTCGACCTTATACTTTCTACTGAAGGACGTCAGTAGGGACCAAACGGACGTAGAGCAGAGTACAATAAAATTTTACCTGAGTTTCATGAAAGCATGCTTGTTTCTATCAATGCATTATTTAAACATTTTTAGCAAAAAAAGTCTGACACGCAACATAGCGAAGATTAATCCGTGGTCTCACCCTTCAAGATTGTTTGAACAATCAAATTGAAGCCTTTGGTCCTGATTTCCATTTTAACTTATTCTGTTTTGTGTCCGTTAAAATCTGTCATTACATCAAGTTTCCCCCATAGATACCTGTTTTAATCATATCAGCTTTAACTTTGTCAAAAATGCAGTAATTCAAATTTTATTAAATTTCTTTTTCTATTTGAATGTTTTGTTGTAAAAATTAAACAACTTTTTTTATCCATGTACTTTATTCGTATTCTTACACCGTATTACTTGGCTCTAGGGATACTTGCTAATGTAATATTAACAACCCTAGCATGGTTGTAGAGGTTTTGTAACTTAGTTCTGAAAAAATTAGTTGATATTATAAGTTTGACATTATTATGAGAAATATTTCTGCTATGCTCTATGATCATTACTATGATCAAAATACTATGATCAATTTAGAAGGTTTTGCTAGCAAAGCTCTTCTCGTCAGAAACGACCGGACAAAGAGGTTCACCTGCATGTATAATGCGCTGTTGGGGCAAAGCACTTCAAAAATATCCATAAACCAAAAAAAATGAGCGAACCAAACCTATTCCTTTGTATTGTTGCTAAAAGGATAGTCGCTGCCGTAATTATTAATACTACAGAAAGGCCAGTAAATACCAGGCCCATTAGGCATATTTACCAATTGAACTTTCAAATACTTTAGGTCACTGTACGCTAAGCTTCTTCTTAATACGCAGGAGCAAAAGAATAAATTATGCATAGGCGATACTGCCCCAGCTGAGAGGTCGACTACGAAAAGACCGTGGTTGACCGATATCGGGTATGAAAAGACCGTAGGTTGACCGATATGGGATATGAAAAAAACGTTGGTTGATTTATGAAAAGACCGTGGTCGACGGATATTGGGTATTGAAAGACCATTGATCGACTTATCCTAAGACTTTAGGTCGACCCTCACTAGACGGTCGACAGTGTATTTAAGGTAGGGAAATACCCTCCATGTCGACTTCATAAAATTGACCTCTCAACTAGGGTGGAGTGCAAAATTCAAAAATATTTTTATTGCAATATGTTGATTGACTGAGTGCCACTATAGACAAATATGCAAACTAAGTGAAGGATACTGGAGCTCTCCAAGCCGTATTTCATAGTAACACGTAAAATAATATGACTTAATAAAAGTATTAGGTGGCTCCAATTGAATTAAGAATTAATTCGAAAATGGTCATTAGCATCTTGTTGAGTAAGTTTTTAAAGATGAACGACAATAAATGTTGCTACTTGAAGTAAATCAAAAACGGTCACAAACGAAAACAACTTGGGCACAACTGTAGCTCTCTTTGTCTTCGTAAAACACAATTATCTTCTCTACAACGGATATTTTTCAACAAACTGCTCTTTAACACTGCATCTAGTAAATAATTAAACTGGACTAAAAACTCCAGCCCCTAAACTGTCTTTTCAAAAACAAAAATGCCGAAAAATAAAAACTTCCACAGAATTATCAGTAGAAAATTCCCTATCTCTACCATTTTTGCAACCGTTTTTTGCAAATTTTAACCTAACTTTACCTTATCAACGGTCTACACTAACTCCTTTAAGGTAAATTTGCCTTAACCTTTTAGTGTGTTATTCTAAATGCATCATTTGAACAATTTGATCCAAAATGCATGAACGCAACTTTGCCAAGTTATATCCCTGGTCGCGCACTTCAAAATTTTTCGAAAAATCAAATTGATTCTGTTGGTTCTTCTTTTCATTTTTATTCATTCGATTCAGTGCCAGTTCAAATCTAATATTACTTCAAGTTTCCACCATAGATACCTGTTTTAATTTTATCAGCCTCAACTAATTTTATAGTAGACAACCGTTGTGTCAAAAAAGCAGTATTTCAAACTTTTTTTTACATTTTTTTTATATCTGAATGTTTTTGTAGTGAAAAAGTCAACAAATTTTATTATTAATAAACTTACAATGTTGAAACTCTTACAACGTATTGCATGGCTCTAGGGATACTTGGAAATATAATATTAACAGCCCTAACATAGTTTTAGAGTACTATAGGAGACGATGGCAAACATAATTGGCATTTTCTAATTTTTAGGCAACTTTGTTCTGAAGAAAAATATTTGACATCATAAGTTTGACATTATCTAATGAAACATTTCTGCTCTGCTCTATGACAAAATACTGTGATCATTTTGTCAGGGTTTTCTAGCAAAGCTCTTCATGTTAGATACGACGGGACAAACAGATTACCCGCAGTTATAATGCGCTGTTTGGGCAAAGCACTTCAAAAATATCCTTAAACCAAAAAATGAGCAATCGTGACCTATTCTTTTGTATTATAGCTAAAGGGATTATGGCCGCCGTATTTATTAAGACTCCCGAAAGGCCAACAAATACCAGGCTGATCAGACACATTTACCCATCGATCTGTCAAGCACGTTTGGCCACTTTACGCTGCTCTTCTTAATACGTAGGAGCAAAAAAATATACATTAAGCATAGGCGACAATAGTGCGCAAAATTAAAAAAAGATTTTGATTGTAATTTTTTGATTGACATAGTGCCACTATGAATTTTCAAACTAAGTGAAGGATAATGGAGCTATCTAGTACGTATTTCATAGTAATACGTAACACCTCAGTAGAGAAAACATGACTTAATAAATTTATTAGTCAGCTCCACAAATGAATTAAGAATTAATTTGGAAACAGTCATTAGCATTGTGTTGATTAAGTTTTTAATGATATGCGAAGATAAAAATTTCTACTTGAAGTAAATCAAAAACGTACTTCTTCATTTACGCTGTAAATTTATTTTTGCTATTCAGAACATTTTCATTCAGTTTTGTTTTTTTTTGGATTACGCCTGATTTTGTAGGGAAATTTACTGAAATAATAGTTTTGCGTTTCTTCGCAAAAATGGCAATAAAAATCTAATAATTAACTATCAGAGATAACTTTGCGGACTGCCGTGTTCTCAAATTTATTACTGTGGTCAAAAATGACATATTCATTAGTAGAGTACCGTAACAGTTGAATCAAAAGCTTTTGATCAAGCAACAATCTTCATTGGAGAAACTAAGCAAACGAAATAGCACTATTGAGTTACAAAACTTGTGTGTCCCTAACGATATATAAGCAAACTAAACAAAAAATTTTATCTATCACTTTACCTGATAACGATAAGTCTTACCCAATCAGAGAGTTCTGAAAACTTCTGCCCAAAAAAACACCATTCACTGACAACAATCAGAAACCAAGGTTTTATTACGCAGACAACTTTTTGTGGGCAGCATACAGCTTAACGAAAGAGTGTTGCAATCATTGCATACACAGATATTCTTAGCTATATATATTTTCTTGGCTATATTATAGAATAAATTTCAAACAACAATTAAGTCATAAAGAGACTACACTGTTTTATAAATATGCCATTTGAAATTTACAATTTTGTTAAACAGTGAAACGGTTTATGTTTTGCTGATATTTTATTTTCTTAGATTAGTGAAGATTAGATTTGATGAAGATTAACGCCGACATTGAGGCAATTTTCTCTGACGCAGGATTTAAAAAAGTAGGCCAGGATACTAGTAAAAAAGTAATAAGCAGAAAGCTATAACAAATATTTCTACAATATTTAATTATTCCGACCCCACTATATACTCAACTAGGTTTTTTTTTTGTTCAGTCAATTTTCGCCGATCGATATATTCATCGTAGAGAGTTGAGACTGGTATCATTACTAAGCTCGTCCAGCGTAGAATATGGAATTAAAAAGATTTTTTCATTTTTCAGTTTCTACAGGGAGTTATCGAGGTTTAAACTTCTGAGAAAAGTAGAGTGAATTCACGTTTTTATTCACATTTTACGATATTTTTGCCTAAATTTTCGTCAATTTTGCTAAAATTTGTCAAAATTTTTAAGAATAGGGTCGTTGATTTTATTTTTAAAGACAAAGAATCCTTGTTGATGATTTTGATTTAATTTTTTTGGTCAAAAACTCTGGATAAATATTTCAAAATTCAGCTTTTTCATCAAAAACGGCACGAAATAAGCTACTTCAGTCCACTTTGATTAAATTTGCCGGCACTGCACACCCAAACAACACTAATACAATCTTTGTAGACTCAGAAGGGGGCTATTCCTACTTCAACTTCCGCTGAGAGTGCTTTGTAATTAAAACTTTCCGTTTTTTGCTAGCTTTACTCGTTTATTATCAAAAATGCAGAATTTTTTTTGAGTTTTCAACCAACAAATTATCTATATCTACAATATTCGCAAAATCAATAGTTCCTAACGGACTATAAGCATTTGCAGGGCTAGTTTTAAGCCAACCTTGGGCTGTTACAATCCAAAAAGAATTCGGGTTGCAATCAGTCGGTCTTTTTTTAAAAAAGTCTTTTTTTTTTGAAAAAATACCTATTTTTAATAATAAAGAACGGACCATATCAAATGAAAGCTCAGGAGTGATAGGTCCAGTTGGCTTCCTAAGCAGCTCCAATCTAATGCATTTCGTTTTTTACTTGAAAGTTTATGATCGTTCCGACTTTTAAAAAAAATTGATTTTTAAATAAATAATGGCTTTATGAACTTTTCCTCATTTTTTTTTTAATTTGGTCAATTTGCAGCTTAGTCTCAGCAAAGAAAGAATGCTTCTTAATTCTACTGATTTGAAATTTAGTCTCGATTGCGTTTTCAAGCCTGAAGAAATTGTTTTCTGGCTTTGATACTACTAGATTTCAGATTTTTTGTTTGTTTTAAGAAATTTCCAGTTTTTCACGTTTTATAGTCACATTATCACATTACTGACCGTTCCCATATCACAATATTAGCGTTCAAAATAAAACACAATAGAACATATTTAAATCTTTAAAGATATAGATTATCGTTTTAACGGCCTCGACACTTTCTTCAAGAAATTAATTGAATTTTTTAATTTTGTCTTTAACTGTCATTTTTGCTTTGTCAATTCAGTTGTATGAAAATTCTTGTATAGTTATAGTTTTCACTGGATTTTAACGTAAGAATAGATGAGCCGAAATTCTGATATTAGTAGATAGCTGATGGCTTTCATGACTTTGAAAACAATCGTTTTCCAAAACTAAAAAAAAATTTAACTTCGTAAGTTTGTTATTCCTTTTATTTTTCTTTTTGGTACCGAATGTGGTTAATTACAGGTCAAATATGATATTATTGATGTCAAGGGAAGGAAAGGTGCCAAAAAGAATTGACGTCCCAAAATCTTTTTAAAAATTTCGTTATGACCTTACTGACTTCGACACCGGTTTTTCACAAAAAAAATAAATTAATTTGATTTTTGTCATGTTTGACGTTCGTTTGTAGACGCAAGAGTTATTCTGGATAATTGCAGTTCTCAAAAAATGAATAAACGACCCTATTTGAATATTTTTGTAATTAATGTTTTTCATGACTTTAAATATAATTTTGTTTCGAAAAAAAAATCAAAATTACATACTTTTGCCGTTTTCTCTTTTTGTCTACCTGTTACCTAGTCCCACTAATAAATGGCCAAATACTACATTATCGGTGTTTGAAGAAGGCGCAAACGAATACATTTTGAGGGCCGAAATATGGCTTGACGGTTTTGACTGCGTTCTGGCAAGTCTCATTTGAATTTTTGTTTGTTGTTTTTTTATTGTTCTTTTTAGCCGCTGAAAGAAAAGAATAAGGACAAGTCCTAATACCCTTCTATAGAAGCATTGGTAATTGTAAACTTTTGGGATATTTTACTTGATATTTAGTGGTTTTAATTATTACTTTGAAATTAATTCTTTTAAAAAAAAGCGAATTATTTAACTTTACTGTTTTTGTTCTTTTTTGTCTAATTGTTACCAAACCTTTTTATGGACTGCTCCATATCTTTTCTGGTGATTTATACGTTATTTCAGTTGTAGGTTCATCTGACGGTATGTTGACTTTGCTATTAAATTTTGTTTTTTAAAACGGACAAAAATTTTTGATGTAATTAATGTTTGTTGTTGTTGTTTGATTTTGCTGTTCGTCTTGACTCGCTTTCTTAATAATGGCATATCAAAGCAATTTAATGCTTCATTTTTTACTCTACTGAGTTATTTGCTTTGGACGCTATCTTATCGTTCATACACAGTTTTTTTTGAAAAACACTTGGGCTTTTATGGGTTTTTTGGTATTCCCAAAAAATAATTTTTGGGTTCTCTATCTGTTCTTTATTTGGTAGACAATTATGCCAAAATTGTGGATGGGCGGGGTCGGAACCTTATGTGCCGTCGCACATTGCTGAGCCGCCTTGTTACGTTTAACAATTATCTTGTTATTTAACAAAACATAATCCGAAATTTTCAATGCATTTTGCACCTCCTGCAATCTGTTATCATAAACACTTTTGTTATCTATAATTTAGAAGCACATAAAAATTTAAACCAAAAAAATGGTAAAATTTTAGCAAATCCAGACAATTTTCAGCAAGAAATCATGGCTATATTTTTACTTTTCATTAAGTACTAAATTAGCTCAAGCTGTACAGTATCAAGATGCGTGCGATGCACGTCGTAACGCAATTTTTGATCAATTTGAACGGATCAGCTGCACAATGTCTTAGTTCTTCCCCTTATTGACTCTTCACCTTCCTTACCATGTGAACAGATTTAATAAATTGATTTACGCACAAAAAGTGATAGAATACTAAAAACAGTCGCAGATAACCAGATGAGCTAGCTGATTAAATGATAACCCCACTGAAAAACAAAAACCATTGAAAAAATTTGGCCATAACTTTTTACTGACGCTCAGAAAAAAAACAAAGTGCATTAGGTTTTTCGTAAGAGACTTTAAATCAACCTGCGTTACAAAAACGAGAGCTTATCTATATTTAATTGAGAAAATTGAGAAAACCACTATAAAAAAACAACTAAAGAGCAAAATTGACAATTGTAGCATAGGGATAGATGTAGCCATAACTAGCCCAGATTTATGGTTTTCGACCTTAGAGATCATAGTTTTGATGGAAGTCAGAAAAAAAAACAGAAACAAAATACAAAGAAGACCACCAACCTAGAAGAGTTAATAATGGATTTCCAAAAAAAAAGCTTTTCATCCCACCCAGGTCAAGAAACTCGAGCACTCGCGGGAGTTTTCTTACCGAGTTCTGAGAACTGCGAGGGATGCCATGAAGGCAGACTGGATGATTGACGCAGAGGTAAACCCCAAAATTTCCGCCTTAATAAAATTCGCTCGAAAATTAGATGCATACAATGAACGAAATTAGGAGACATCCTTTGTATCTTACTTTTCGCAAAAAGGGTTCCGGCAATTTTGCGAAATAAAAAAACATTCGGTGCGAAAAGTGGGTTACAAATCTTGTAGCACGTTTCCGCTAAATTTAGGTATCCATTGTTCGCGCGCATTTTGAGCACGCAATAAGCACTTTAATAGAAATTTAATTAAAGCTTTCAAAGCTTTAAAGTGCTTTAAACACATGCAACCATAAAAACTTATTTTTTTCCGAAAAATCTCTCGCACATCAAAGGCTTTGTATATCAATGTGGGACTGGCCGATTTTAATAAGTAGTAATAAATAGTACTAATAAGTAGTAATAAGTAGTAATAAAGTACTATAAGTAGTAATAAAGTAGTAATAAAATACTCTTAGTAGTATAAAGACAGGCCTAATTAAATAGGTAGTAATTGAATTAGGCTTAATTGCGGATTATATGCGAAATCGAGCTACAGTGCGTGCGAAATGTCGATACATGAATGGAGCAGATGGGTGACAAAAGCCGTGCAAAAAGTAGGTTATAAAGTTTGTAATGTATTTTGCTGCTAGGATTAGGACACTATTGCGGACACGGGATTCTAATTTCCCTTCTATTTTGCTGGTTTCTGCTAAAGTAGCTATTTTCCGCAATATTGTTCCACTTTCAATGTATTAACATAGTAAAAACGAACACGAGATACACGCATCGGGCATATCTGCCCTTGACGGTTTGGGTATACCTCTGCGTCGTAATGCCACAGAACACAGAGTTTCAGAGATCTTATGACAAGAGTAGTGACTCTAGGATCCACTACAGAGATCTTGTAATTAACAGGCGTAGCGAATGGACAGTACCTCGAGAAGTTTTAGTAGATAACAAACGAGATGAAGTAAATCTGAACAAACTGAGTCTCCATGCAAAGACAAGAGGTACATTTTGTATATTTTTTACGATCAATCTGATGGGTACATTAGAAAAAAGCTTGGAGTAATTTGGAGTTTCTTCAAAAACTGACATCTTTTTTGACGTAAAATTGGTTGAGTAACAGCAAGATCTCTTTGCATGTAATGTTGAGAGACTAAGGTTCCTAGGTTCCACTCAAACGTGAATTTTTTTAAAATTAATTGTAAATACTATGCAATCCTGAAGCTCCTCGATACCGAAAAAAAGTTTTCTTTTTGTGGTTTTTTTTTTACTAAAGTCACGTCAACAGATCTTTTGACCTCGTTCAAATTTTAGCAGTTTTAACAGTTACGCCAATGGCGCAGTGTTTAAACCATCTAACGTCATTTGTTATAATAGACTTTTCGATAAAAATTCTTTACACAAAATAACAATACACACTTTTTGATAATGTCGCTGTTTTAGATTTTTTCAGTGAAACAAAAACAGACATCAGTCAAATTTTTTCATGTTTCGGGACATAGAAAAGATCATTAAGACTCAAAACAAGAACTGAAAAAGATCAAAAGTATTGACCAAACAGAATAATTCAAAGCCACCGCGAAATTGAGACTAATTTTGAGTCAAGATCTATAAAAATCTGACATCAGAGGTGACAATCAGATTGGACCTCTACTCTAAAACTACAACAAAAACTTGAGTTCTATATGAAAACAGATTGTGAATTTTTGGAAAAAAACCGATTTCACCAAGACAGTCGTTACTACAGTTAATGGAATCAATTAACCCATGGTTATTTGAAAAAATAAAAACTCTGGCAGACGGAGACGGCAGAAGTAATGATATCAAAAAAATTTTTAAACAATATCTTCCGATCAATAAGTACAATTTTAGGGCAGTAGTTGGAAAAAAGGAACTAATATATAAAGGATTGCAAGACTTAGTACCATTTGGAACGAATGAAAAGGAAGAGCTGTACGGCGAGTCGTAGCATGCTTAGAATTTTATATAACGTACATAAAAAATCTTCATGTAGGCCGCCATTCTCCAGTCTCATCAAAACAAAGGCGTTTTTTGAATGGACAAACCAAATTGAAAAATTTTTAACGAAAACCAAAAACCCGATAAGTTAAGACGTTAATACACAGTCCCAGCTATTAAAAAATTATTTATCCGTTTCACGATTACATAGATTCCTCATCCATAGGTGTTGATTCAATCATTGTACTAGAATTTCAGCATCGTATGGAATTCTTCTTTCAAATCCAAGATCTACAAAAAAAGAACAAACATTGATCACTACCGCTAGAAAACTTATTTGTGCTGTTTATATTTATCAAACACGCGAGCACTGCGTCGTTAGATCACCACATCCTGTTTACATTGGCAAAGAACAAAAAACAATTTCAAGTCTCAGACAATATTTGGACCGAGCAAAAAAATTGATTTTTTCCAGACGTTTTGTGCAGGCATTAAACATTCTGACAAATCAAAAATGGAGGAACATTGACTATGTCTAAACAGTTGTTAAAAACGGATGAAAGCTTATTTCACCGCAATAATTGTGTACAGTAGAAAAAAATCTTCATTTCAATGACAAGACATTTTTGCAAACTAACTGCCAACCCAGCAACAGAATTTTTCCAACATCTGACATTGCAAATATTTTTAGGGGAGAACCACTACGGAGGCCAATTCCGAAAAAAAGGAACGAATTGATTTAGACAATAATGATCATGATTAATCTGAATTGTCCTCAGAATTTGACGGAAAATTTAATTGAGACAAAAAACACATTAGAAAATTTAGCCGAGCTATCTGATCTGGAAATTAAGGAAATTATCATGGAGCGAATGATTGGTCAAACCAATCGTTTTTCGATAGGAGAGCAAGCATCCGAAATGAAATGAGTTCGACTTCTGAGTAGTTCAGCAGTGTGTTTCAAAAATTAGGTGCAACCCATGCCCTTATCATTGCTTCCTCTCCATGGACAAACGGGGAGATAGAAAATGGACATCAAAGTACACATGACAGAACGTTTGTCGAACCAACAAACGAAGATGAACTGAGTTAGCACCGCAAAAAACTTTTGCCAACAACGGGAAACATAAGGAAGGGTTTATCACCTTCAGAAATTGTGTTTGTATGAAGACCTGAAATCCTTCTTTCCCCAAATCTGGGACATGCCAACAAGATCTTTTGCACAAAACATACAGTTCAAAATTTTGCACAGGTTTACCATTGCTAAAATAACTACCCAAATACGTAAAACGACCAAATAGATAACTATTAGAGCGAAAAAAAGCTAATTCACTATTAACACATGAAAATCAATGCAAACAAATCTACGAAACAGCCTATAATCCTAATTCCGAAGTAAATGCAAAAGTACATGATAACAGAAACAAAAACAAGCTAAGAAAAAACTTGAAGTAGGAAATCAATAGAATTACTAATGGAAAACACTTCTATTGAAGTGATGAATTCGAAAAAAGTTACATGAGCGCTGATCAGGTCCATTGACTATAACCAAAAAGTCGGAGTTTGTGAATTGTGAGATTTATCTCATTCCAGACAAAAAATGAGAAAAGTTGCAACTTTTATAAAATAAGGAAAGTTGATTTTAAAAGACATATAGAAAAATTTGCTCAATTTTACACATATTCTCATTTTTAATAGATCATATTTATTGCCAATGAAAACAATGTTCTGAGACTTAGCAAGTTAGCAATTGCGACCGTGAAAACTAAAAAGAGGCCCTAAAATTTATTGCAATTACTCAACTGTTTTCATTTTCTCTCCACTCTGAATCATTTGTCTGCAAAATTTTGGTTAAAAAACAAAAAGTATCAAAGTTTTTTGTATCTTCATTTTCGTAATTTTCCTGTTTGATAAAAATTAATTCAAAGATTTTGCAGTGAAATTAGGGGGTTTTATAAGGTCAACCGCAGGCATCAATGTCTAAATTATGTCAAAATTCATTTTGCTTAAAGTAGAGTAGACTTTGAGGTTCGAAAATTATACCTTGCTAAGCGCTATTTCTGACAGTACTTTCAAGTCCTATTGCACTAAATTCAAATATCTTCTCGTTTTAGGTCAATTTAAGCCACAAATGCCTCAAACTGGGGTTCGTTCAATTTTGATTGCTTTGTATATTTTACGTTGTAATAAATTCTGACCTTCTATAAGCGAATTTTCTCTACCTCGGTGGAAGTTGATTGTTAAGTAATTTATTGAACCAATTTTTTTCTTGGAACACTATATATCAACTAATTTTTTAGACAAAGAACGGAGCAGCATGACAGCAACTGTATAAAGGTGTAAAACACTCTTTCGGATGCTCAATTCGTTTTCTATATAAAGACAACACATAAGGCAACGTATAAGCATTGCGTTCAATTCGACAACGTATTAGCATTAACGATGATCATAGCAACAAGTGGTTTTTTAGACGGCAATTTTTGATGCTCATTTGGCCGGTATTTTGTCTAATAACGCATTAGTTCAATGCCAGTCACCATTTTGTACCAATGAATCCAAAAAGCCGAAAAATATTGAGCCGAATCATGTCTTGTTTGATAGGTCTTATGATTAGATTTACTTGAAATTATGTTAATTGCACTTTTTCCGAGCTTTGTACGTAAATTAGAACGATTTCTATGCGTATTTAAATACTCGATTCTGATTGGTTAATAATCTCTCGCTTTAAATCTATTTAGTTACTAACATCCTCCGGCCCAGAAGAAAATGCTGGGAGAATTGGTACTAATTTTACAAGCGGGCGAACGAGCGATCCGGAGGGCGTGCGCAATACGGCGGAGCGTGCGACGCTGTCGGAACCGTAACGAAGTTCAGTGATCCGAGCAGTTGGGTAGTAACCCCTCGGGTTGGTCTCTTCAACTACCCAGACCAAGTCGCCGGTCTTAAGGCGTTGCTCGGCAGGCGTCTGCCACTTGGAACGTCGGTTCAGCGCCGGTACGTATTCTTTGATCCAACGAGACCAAATAGCGTTAGCGTAAGACTGCGCGCGTGCGTAACGTTTACGGTGATCAAACTCATCTACGCCGATGATGGACGGGAGACTACGTGCTTGGTTACCGAGGAGAAAGTGATTAGGTGTTAATGCGCCTAGGTCGGACGGGTCGGCGCTTACGGGCGTTATCGGACGTGAATTAAGTGCATGTTCGACCAGACAAAAAGTGGTACTTAAAACCTCATCTGTGAGGCGACGTGTTCCAAGGATTGTGTAAAGTACGCGCTTGAAGCTACGTACTAGCCTCTCCCAGATGCCACCTTGGTGTGGCGCACTGGGCGGGTTGAACCTCCACTTGATGCCTTTGTGGGCAAGTTCCACTGCGATGTTGATGGTGTTCCACTTTTCGATGTTCTCGCGTAGTTCTTTTTCCGCGCCAACAAAGTTAGTGCCATTGTCTGACCAAATAATGGCTGGTGTACCCCGACGGGAGACGAACCGCTCCACTCCCATTATACACGAACTGGCGTCCATGGACGGAACGATTTCAACATGAACGGCACGAGTAGTTAAGCATGTGAAGAGGAAACCCCACCTCTTCTCGGTAGTCCTACGTACAGTAACGTAAAACGGGCCGAAGTAGTCGACCCCGGTGTTCGTGAAGGGAGGAGACATGTATGCGAGTCTTTCTACTGGGAGGTCAGCCATGATGGGTTGAATAGTGGCAGCGCGGAACATCCTGCACGTAAGACAGTTAGATTTAATGGAACGTAGTGAGGAACGTAATTTAAGGATGGTATAACGTTCTTGTACTTTTGCCCGCAGGTAATCAATACCCTGATGATGATGTTTAACGTGCGTGTGCCTGAGGAACAACTTTACAAATGCATGGCGTGCGTCCAGAACGATAGGGTGTTTTACATCAAAGTCAACTTCGACCAACCGCTTGATGCGGCCTGCCGATCGGATTAGACGGTTTGGCCCAATAAAGGGAGAAAACGGGGCAATACGGCTACTCCGTTTAACGGGTTTGTTTTCGAGAAGATCTTTTCTATCTGCATTGAATGACTCCCCTTGCACAAGATACTGGAGATGACGCTCGGCTTCGTCAAGCTCCATGGGGTCTATGATGCTACCATCGACATTACGGTAACATTCGTGAGAAGGTAACAAGCGGAGTACGTACGCTGTTATCCGTAGCAACTTCTGATAAGAACTGTACTTATCGAAGGGAATTAGTTGCGGGGGCGGTTCCTTAGTTGACTTGGTTACGGATGCGGCCAACGATGTATTGGTTTCGTCAGTTTCCTTAGTTACTATACCGAGTTTGATGTTTTTAACTACTTCAGTGCTTGGTTCGAACGGGAATTGCTTGGTTCTTAAGAAATCTGGACCTCTCACCCAGCTACTTGATTGCAAAACCTCAGCGGACATACCACGAGTGCCAGCATCTGCCGGATTATCGCTTGAGGCAACGTGATTCCATTCGTCAACGCTAGTGTGTTCTAAGATTTCGCAAACACGGTTTGCAATAAATATTGGGTGCTTGGTTGCAGAGTTAAGCCATTGCAAGACAGTAGTGCTGTCGGTCCACATGAAAACCCTGTTGACTTTTACTGTGAGAGCTCGACAGATATCTTGTTTCAATCGAGCGGCCAGAAGCGCTGCCTGTAATTCCAGCTTTGGAACAGTCATGACCTTCATAGGTGCTACGCGAGCTTTACCCAGGACAAACGCAAGCTCCGTTTGGGACCCACTCGAAGTAGTTACTTGAGCTCGGAGAAATGCAACGGCACTGAAAACTTCTTGTGAACTATCGCCAAACATGTGTAGTTCCAGGTGTTCAAAGTTTCCGGAAAAGTAGCTCCTTGGTATAGTGATTGCGGCAAGCTTGGGTAGATCTACACTCCATTCGAGAAACCTTTCAACAGTGTCTTTTGGTAATTCTTCATCCCAGTGCTGCCCGCTGACACGCCAGATGTCCTTTAGTAACAATCGGGCACCAACAGTAAATGGTGCCACTAGGCCGATGGGATCAAACACCTTAGACACTAGGCTCAATACCAAGCGTTGTGTTAAAGACTTAGTTACTGTACTGGAGGTACCCCGGCTCACAACAAGAGTATCATTGTTATGATCCCATTTCAACCCAAGCACGTGCGAAGAATCCTCCTTGGATGAGACAATTACTTTTGGTTCGGTAGACTGAGTTGACCCATCAATTCGATCAGCCAGATTTGGTACATTGCTTACAAACTTGGTCAGCTTGAACCCACCTAGATGGAGAAGATGTACCAACTCCTTCGATCTTTTGAGAGCCCTCTCAGGTGACTCCACCGAATCCAAGTAATCGTCCATGTAGAAGTTTTCTAGGACGGCTTTGGTTGCTTCCGGGTACTGATTGACATTGTCTCGGGCCGTGCGTTGCAGTGCATAGTTAGCGCATGTGGGCGAGTCTTTAGCCCCGAATATATGGCGCGTGTATTGATACACTACAACATTTGTTGTGGGGTCCTCCCGCCACAAAAAACGCAGTGATGGCTGGTCCCAATCAGGGACACCCACTTGAAGGAACATACCCTCGATATCTGCGGACACGGCAAATTGATGCTGACGGAACCTAAGTAGTACATGGATTAGGTTTTGGAGGAGGTCGGGGCCAGTGAGCAAAGATTTATTCAAAGAAGTACCGTGGAACCTTGCTGCACCATTTAATACCCTACGCACTTTCCCCGGTTTGTTCGGATTGATTACGGGATGATGTGGTAGGTACCACTCTCTATCCGACCGCTGCTCTACCTTGTGGGCATCAGGGACTGTAATCAAGTAGCCTTTTTCCAAGTCTTCACGGATGGTATTAGCATAAGTTTCTTTCAAAGATGTATCTCTCGATAGCCGCTTTTCGAGAGACTTGAGCTGTACCAGTGACGAAAAGTAGTTATTCGGGAGCTGGATGTTGTCATCAGCCCATAACATACCGACATCGTATCTTTGGCCGTTATAGAAAGTTGTTGTTTCAAGTATTTCCTGCGCGCGAGCATCCGCTGCGGATCGTGGGTCAACTTGCTTGAACGCGCCGTACGATTCCATATCATACCAAGATTTAACCTGACATGCTAATTCAAAATCCTGTTCAATATTTGCTTTGAAACACACCGAGACTAAACTTGAACATGACGGGAGTGGGCCACTTAAAACCCAACCTATGGGCAAGCGGACAGCGAACGGTGAGCACTTTTCGTCGGCTGAAAAATACTCTAACGGGCGGATGGCATGGTAGACATCCTGTCCAAGTATCATCTCAATTTCTCCATAGCTATATTTTACTGGATCTAGAACTGCCAAATGTGGGTAAGTTTCCTGCATGGACTTGACGTCAATGATGTCGGAACCTACATTTAATGTTTCCCTCACGTAGGGACGCACAGTGAATGCTTCGAAGTCTTGATCTTTATGAGGTGTCACAGTCAACTGAACCACCTTAGTGTCTATGAGTTCTTCCGTATTTATACCCTTGACGGTCAGTTTTAATGCGGTACCCTGCAAACCGAGTCTAGCTGCGAGACTATCGGACACCCAAGAGTTACTGCAAGCGGTATCGCATAAAACCAACGCCGTAGTACTAGTGCCAGAAGAATTAGTAAGTTTCAGTTCCGTGACCTGAAGGAGGCCTTTGACATCCGTCACGGAAGACAAAGTGGTTGTTTTGCTTGGTTGCTGTTGACCAGTAGATGGCCTACTTGTACCTGCGTTCGACTTCGAAGTATCGATGTTGTTGTTTGTTGAGGGTTTAGCTGGAAAAACCCTTTCAGCTCCATGAAGTAAGGTGTTATGAGAGCTGTTGCAACCATCTTTCCTACACTTACGGGGACTTGGGCATTGCCTAAACATGTGTTTATCACGCAAACAAGAGAAACAGAGCTTTGCCTCAGCCACGACCTTGGCTCTCTGCGTGGGGGTCTTTTCCTTAAAGACACGGCATTCCCACAACCGGTGGCTGCCTTTGCATACAATGCAACTGGAGAATGATGTTGACGGAGACCTCTGTTGCGGCTTAAGGTTACTCTTCTGTTGCGTATTTGCAGCAAATGCCTTTGAAGCAACTTTTGATCTGGTTACTGAGTTGTTGGTATCCTCAGTCCTTGCTTTAAGTGCGGTAGTCTTCATTAAATCGTGCGCTTCGGCCTTCTCTTTTAACCAATCGTTGAAATCAAGAAGAGTAGGTTTCACCCAATGCTTTTTGACCGTGAAGAGTGACCATGACTCCTTCATATTGGGTGGTAGCTTCTGTACGGCGGTGTTGAGAAGCGCAGCACTCTTTAAATCCGAATCGTATGACAGCGATTTAAATACCCCGACAAGACTTGAAATGCACCCCGAGTAATTAATGATGTTATCGCTATTGTGCATCTTCAATGGTGGAAAGCTGTTGAGTTTGTCTAAATGTGCACTTACGACCGCCTGTGGTTGGCCAAATTTACGTTCCAAGGTCCTCAGTGCGTCTTTGTACATTGCGCCGCAGTAGGCAAACTCAGCTATAGCTGTTTTAGCTTTACCTGTTACGAGGGTCTTAAGGTATGTCAATTTTACATCATCAGTTAGGGACTGAGAGTCAATTGCGCTTTTAAATTGACCATACCATTCGTGCCACTGTAGAGGATCCCCATTGTATTGGGACAACTTCCATTCGGGTAGTGGGTCATTCCTCTTGCTAGATAAGGCGTCAGTGAATGCCTTAATCAAGCTTGCATTTTCAGATACTGGCGCTGGAGGCGTGGGATGCGGTGGGCCACCCCAGCACAATGGTATCGGAGCAGTATGCCCGTATGTTGGATGTATAACCGGCGTGACGAAAGGTGGCGCGATGTTAGTAGTTGTACTAAAGGGGTTAACAGGGATGCTCTGGTTTGCTGCCTGGTTGCTATTAGGATTTTGTAGAGCATTCATTTGCAAGATGGGATGGCTGATGGTGGGGTTAGCTGTGCTTGGGGGTAGGTTAGATTGAACGTTGTTGAAGACGGTTGGATTATTTTTTGACTGGTTTACGTTTGGGAGAATATTCTGAGGAAAACGCCACAAATTTAAATCGGGGTTACGGTTAGGGGGAAGTTTGGGTGCGGTAGGGCATGGTAACAGGCGGGCTTGAGGTGAATGGACAATGTTTTGTTGTGGAATGTTGGGGATGGGTAAGTATGTTGCTGTGCTCGCTGGAGGGGGCGACGGAACCATGGGAGGCTGAGGATTATATAATTGTTGAGGCGGGAATACGGGAGGCGGGTTCACGAGTGGGTTTAGAGGTGGAGGCACCTTATGCGGGGAATGGGCAATAGGGACTTGTGTTTGGTGTGGAATGTTACTTTGAGTTAGATTCTGTTGTTGCTGAGCATGAGGCATCGTCATATGTAATTGGCAAGGCACACTGGAGCTTTTCGGACGCAAGAACTGATTTACTTGTGGGTTTGTTGAAAAATCAGGTACAAAAATGGAGTTCGTTGGTGCCATAACGGGTGTTGGTGGCCGGGGAGGTTGCATAGGTGGTTGAGGTGGTGGGAGTTCGACATTTTGTACGTCGACTGGTACTTGGTTCACTTGGTTCACCTTACCACTGCCTGAGGGGCTATGTGCCCGCTCAACCCTTTGATCACTGAGTGATTGTTGTAGTTGAGCCTGGAGGTATTCCCGATACAACGCTTCTTGCTGAGCAACAGAAATTGCAACTCCTGGCCGTGTGTACTGAGAAAGCATTTCAAGGTGATTCAAGTTACCGGCAACATTATTTGTGTTTTCTGGAGGATAACTATGGGCAGTATCTTGAACAGGGGGGTCAGCGGTTGCTGAACCAGGACGAGAAAAATTTAACTCACTTGTGGCACTCAATGACTTACCTGCTGGAACAGAATTTACCCAATCCTGAACAAGTCTCTGACTTCTATCTGATCCCCTATCTTTAAGCAAATTCAGTTCACTTGAGTGGTGACTAAACAATGAATGATTATCCATTAATTCAGCCTCATCTAGTTTAGCTGCGGCGACACGCTGGCGGTAGTCTTCCTCTAATTCTTGAATTGCCATCTGCTCCAATTGTATTTCAAGCTCTTTTTTTCTCATGGCAATTTCGTGTTTTTGTTTAGCGAGGCGCATGGCAGCTTGTTCTTGTTTCTCGGCCTCTTCGCGTTTTAGTTTTGCCATTAGAAAGTCATGTTTACGCTGGCTAGACATTGACGATGCTGTTCGACGTGAACTTCTCTTAGACTGCTCTTGATGGTTAGCGCCCTCGCATACGGTGTCTCGGTGAGCAACTGAGTCAATATAGCTTCTAGCCGCAAGCAAGAAATTATCATTGTTCTTAGTTACATCATCCAACCATTGCTCAAGGACAGGGTAAATTGATTCTGGGTTCTCTGCTTTGCTGGCCAATTCAAATAGTTCTTCATTCTTCTCCACCAGTTTACTGAAGACATCCTTCAACTTAGAAACCAAGCGTTCAACCTTAACCCTCCTGTCTTGACGATCTATGGCATCTGTGATGTCCTTATGGATGTTACGTAACTCAGATTCCAGATTAGATCTTGCATTAAAGAGCTTTTTCAATTTATCTTGCTGTTCGGTCATGATATTGAAATGGCTAGTTTATCAATGTAGGGTAACTTTCAAACAAACACGTGGAATGCGGGTTATACCGAACCCAAATGACGACGACTTGATAATCAAGACGTCGAAGAGCAGAAAAGAAGTTACCGAGTAATGAATTACTCGGCGAAAGTGAGTAAGAAATTATAGAGTGCGTCTAACGTGCTTGAAAGCAACGTGAGACTAAACAGGAACACAGGCAACCGGGTAAAGAGGACTGGGTGGACGAAGCACGACGAAACGGGAAACGAAGCGGACGGGGCGGGAAGGACGGGCGAACGGCGGGCAACGCAACAGGGAACGGAACGGAACTGGCGAAAACGCGGGTAGTAAACGGGCGACGCAACGGACGGGACGGAAACGCTGAACGAGCGACGCACGAAGAAACGGGAAACGAGACGGACAGAACGGAGGCGTTGAGCGAGTAGTACGCAACGAAACGGAAAGGCGGGTCGGAACGGGCGGGAGACGATTACGCAGCGAGCGGGGAGGTCGGGAACCACTATGCTAGCAGACCACAGCCACAAACTCAACCACACAAACTAGCCGTAACTCCAGAACAAACTTAAGTCACACCCTAGGAAGGAGGAGAGATGCTACTGCAAGAGACAAACTAGCACAAGTCATTATGGGGCTTAATATATATACAAATAATGAACTAATTTACGGCAAAGCAGTAGTATACTAAATAGATGAAAAGAGCAAGAAATTTACTAGCCGTAACTCTAGAATAAACTTAAGTCACACCCTAGCAATATTCCAACCTAAACAGCCAATCAGCATACCAACAATATTAAACAAACTACAGCAAAAGTTAAGTAATACGCAGCGCTTTTGTAGTCTATGAAAGCTGGAAAAGTGAAAAACTATCTAGCCGTAACTCCAGAATAAACTTAAGTCACACCCTAGAAGGCAAAACCCTAAACCAACTAACATTCATACAGTTACACGCAAACATACAGCAGCAAAAATCAATATACTACAACAGGGAGGCTAGTAAATTAGTAAAGTTGAAAAGTCCAAGAACAATCCAGCCGTAACTCGAGAATAAACTTAAGTCACACCCTAGAAAGCTGTAAGGCCTGAACAACAAACCAGCATACTAGCATACTCAACATACTACAGCAAAAACAACAACATACTTCATCACATATGACATAACATATCAAAATGTGGAAAAGTAAACGGAGGAAAAGAAAAGCAAAGTTTTGGGAGAGCGACGTTATCGAAAGAAAAAACGGAAAACGTAGAATTGTAAAGTTAAAGAACGAAAAGAAAGCGGACGAAAAACGGTATATAAACAAGCGACGAGAAACATTATGGGAATTCGATAATTTTTTGTAGGCCGGAGGTTGTGAAAATTTTCAATTTTTTCTTTGTAATGAGTTTTACTCAATTAACGAACCTTCTTGTAGGGAAATAGATTTTTTGACAAATTTGTCAAATTTTCATGCATTTGATCAATTTTTTTTTCAAATTTTGGTCAATTTTTTGCAAATTCTTGATTACGGAACGGTAATCCAGTAAACTGGACGGTTTTAAGCTGGAATATACGGTTTATCAATATTCGGTATTGATTTTCTAAGGTTTTCAGAATTGCATCAAAATTGACCAAAATTTTTCAAAATTGAACAATTTAGCATAATGTTTTCTCTATTTTCTCTTTATCAGAGGTATTTTTTGAAACAAAACGGCTTGATCACTTTCTACAAATTTTCGACAATTCGACCAAAAATTTTCAAAATCGATGTTTTTTCGTCTGAAAATTATGTTTGTGGGGGAATTGATGGTGACCGGTTATCTAAATGTTAATACCCAAATGCCGTCATATCATCTTTTTCTCTGTGGTACAATTTATTTTGGGTGGGTTTGTTTGTTTTTGCCGTCTAACTTCAATTATAAATTACTGCAAAAAAGTTCTGTTCTTACAGTTTTGTCGTTTTTTTTACTCATATCGGCTGCAACTTGCTGAACTGCATAGAACCTTGCTGGATTTTTTTCCGGATGACGCATTTCAACGTTTTCGGGTCCCCAAAGACTGATGCCAGAACTCGTCTACTCAAGCATCGGATGTCCGCGGATGGTGGCTTCAAGCTGCAGTTGCTGTTGGGTCATCTATTTTTTTTTTTAAAGTTGCTTCGGGCTGTTCGAAAGTTGGTTTCTTTCATATATAATATCAGTGACACACAGTTGGTTCGGTCAGATGATTTACGGACTTTGCAGTGCCAGTTAATTTGAAATAATACTCGTTTTGAATTTTAAAGGCAAGCTAAAGTTCGTAAGTTTTGCAAGAAGTTTCGTATGTTCGTAAAAGGAACGTAAGTTTCTATGACAGGCATGTGCATTTGAATAATTCCTAGTAATAAGGAAATAAGGAACAGTTTAGTATTATAAACAGGAACAAACTTATTCTATGCCGGACTACCCTCAATTCAATTTTTTGCCTGCGCGGCACCAATATAAAGGTGTAAAACACTCTTTCGGATGCTCAATTCGTTTTCTATATAAAGACAACACATAAGGCAACGTATAAGCATTGCGTTCAATTCGACAACGTATTAGCATTAACGATGATCATAGCAACAAGTGGTTTTTTAGACGGCAATTTTTGATGCTCATTTGGCCGGTATTTTGTCTAATAACGCATTAGTTCAATGCCAGTCACCATTTTGTACCAATGAATCCAAAAAGCCGAAAAATATTGAGCCGAATCATGTCTTGTTTGATAGGTCTTATGATTAGATTTACTTGAAATTATGTTAATTGCACTTTTTCCGAGCTTTGTACGTAAATTAGAACGATTTCTATGCGTATTTAAATACTCGATTCTGATTGGTTAATAATCTCTCGCTTTAAATCTATTTAGTTACTAACAAACTGCATTGCTTTTCTCAAACTTTATCAATTATTCAACGTATAGCGTTCTTAATTTTTTCCAGCAGCTGAACTCGTATTACGTTCTTTCTCTCTTTTTTGAACAGATTTTGAGTTCAATTATGATAGATCAAAGGAATGAAAAATGCTGTTTGGGTCTATGCTGTGGTATTCCTAACTTGATGCAACAACAAGGATTTTTTTCTATTTCAATCATTTGTTTTTGTTCTCTTGTCAAATTTGGCAGGTGCCTGTTAGTGATAAATTTGCGTAGGTTCTGCAAGTTTGGTTCTACAATCTCCAGAAATGTGAATTTGCGGCCAAGTATACATGCTGCCAATGTTCAAATCTAGGCTGTAGAATTTTCTAACTGTCAGATTCCACAAGTATCAACATTCAAAATTTTAAAGATTTTGCTAGACGACAGACTCACTTGAATATAGTCACTGTTTGCATATTCTTTCTTAAAAGCTGTGATTTTTTTTAATTAAATTGGGTATTGACCAGTTTTATTGACGGTGATTTGGGTATTAAAATTTTGGTATTAAAACGCTACGGAAGCATTGCTTTTCTCAAACTTTATCAATTATTCAACGTATAGCGTTCTTAATTTTTTCCAGCAGCTGAACTCGTATTACGTTCTTTCTCTCTTTTTTGAACAGATTTTGAGTTCAATTATGATAGATCAAAGGAATGAAAAATGCTGTTTGGGTCTATGCTGTGGTATTCCTAACTTGATGCAACAACAAGGATTTTTTTCTATTTCAATCATTTGTTTTTGTTCTCTTGTCAAATTTGGCAGGTGCCTGTTAGTGATAAATTTGCGTAGGTTCTGCAAGTTTGGTTCTACAATCTCCAGAAATGTGAATTTGCGGCCAAGTATACATGCTGCCAATGTTCAAATCTAGGCTGTAGAATTTTCTAACTGTCAGATTCCACAAGTATCAACATTCAAAATTTTAAAGATTTTGCTAGACGACAGACTCACTTGAATATAGTCACTGTTTGCATATTCTTTCTTAAAAGCTGTGATTTTTTTTAATTAAATTGGGTATTGACCAGTTTTATTGACGGTGATTTGGGTATTAAAATTTTGGTATTAAAACGCTACGGAAGCATTGCTTTTCTCAAACTTTATCAATTATTCAACGTATAGCGTTCTTAATTTTTTCCAGCAGCTGAACTCGTATTACGTTCTTTCTCTCTTTTTTGAACAGATTTTGAGTTCAATTATGATAGATCAAAGGAATGAAAAATGCTGTTTGGGTCTATGCTGTGGTATTCCTAACTTGATGCAACAACAAGGATTTTTTTCTATTTCAATCATTTGTTTTTGTTCTCTTGTCAAATTTGGCAGGTGCCTGTTAGTGATAAATTTGCGTAGGTTCTGCAAGTTTGGTTCTACAATCTCCAGAAATGTGAATTTGCGGCCAAGTATACATGCTGCCAATGTTCAAATCTAGGCTGTAGAATTTTCTAACTGTCAGATTCCACAAGTATCAACATTCAAAATTTTAAAGATTTTGCTAGACGACAGACTCACTTGAATATAGTCACTGTTTGCATATTCTTTCTTAAAAGCTGTGATTTTTTTTAATTAAATTGGGTATTGACCAGTTTTATTGACGGTGATTTGGGTATTAAAATTTTGGTATTAAAACGCTACGGATGCTGCGGGCGTTAAATTCTCACTCACAGCTTTGATCTCTTTTATAACTTTTCGTGTGGCCGGCTTTCCAATTTAAAATTTTTTTAAGTGCAGTAATCTGGTCTGACTTTAACTCGTTTATATTAAACTTTGTCCAGACAGTAATGAACCATGACTAGGTTTTAGTTCGTTGGTAATCAGAATGAAAACAGACATTGATTCAAAAAGGACATTACGGGGCTGCTCAACCAGGTATTTAAAACGCTCTTGAGCCCCATCTGCGCCGTGAGTTTTTAATCTATCTGAGCTTTAACGCACACTTCAATCTGGGTACCTGAGCAACTACTTTCGTTTCAGAAAAATGAGGAAGCATGGAAAAGCTGAATTTCATATTTTTAATAGAAATAGCAGTTCGTTGATAAAATTAGTATAAAACAATTTCTCAATAAGAAATTTCAGATATATGATTTTTTTGCTTTTTATTCACAAATTGGTTCCTGCTGATGGAGAATTTCTTGTCAGCGCATTTACAAAATAACTGTTTCACGATTACTGCATTCACTGATGTCAATTTATTCTGTGTATGAAGTAATTCAGTGTAGAAGCGAAAAAAGACTCTAAAATAATTTTAAAAAAGGCATAAAGAGACCTCTTCGGAAACATCAAACATCCCTTTATATTCTGAAGAAATTGAAATGTCGCATCGAGAATTTTTAAAGTTTTTTTTAAGAGCTTTGCATTAATAATAAATTTAATTGTGATTGTTTCTGAATCATAATTTTTAAACGTTTTATGATAGTGCATTGTGAGCTGACTGCACTTTATTGGACCTTCTTGTTCATATTCTTTAATGTTTAGGATCCCAGATTTAGGCCCTCGTTTAGGATTAAGCTCGACCGAAGAGTGGTGTGAAGAAATCATACTCGAATCAATTTTCCTATAAAATAGCTTGTTCAAATTGACCTCACTGAATAACTGAAATTTAGCTTGACCCAAGTTTTTCACAGTCAACATTAACTTGAAGCCGAATGCAAATGCGATGCTGGATTTTTGTTCGGCCCAAAATTGGAGTCAAAATTGCCGCAAGCGAACCAAAAAAACGCGTACTTTTAAAGTTTCCTTACGCCTATAACGTTCTCAAATTGTATGCATTTCTAGTTTTTTAAGATTTTGAATGCTAAAGGTCTTAATTAAAAAAAGACTGGGCTGTTTTATATCATTCACTTTTTAATATGACCTAGTGTCGGATTTAACTATAATCCTCACAGTGAAAGAGACCCTAAGTCTAGCGCTAAAAACGAATATTGAGATGCCTGAACATGAAATGTATTAACTAATTAGTTTGACTAATACACCTACGATACATCAAACATTTTGATAACAAATTCAAGCGAGTTCATTTAAAATACTATGACCGAATTGCTAATGTTCGGTTCTTTAATTCTTTTCAAATACGATGAGTAGCTGCTGTATATTTATACAAGATACGATCTGAAAGTGCATTAAAACAAGCTCTGTAGCCACAAAAATCAATCCAGACTGGCGCATTTTTGGTGATTTTATTTGTTTTGTGAATACACGGCCAAAATATGCCAATATCGACCCGCGTTGTTATTTCATGAATTATTTAAATGAACGCAATTAGCTTTTAGTGTTCACTCTATTAATAAACACATTAGTTTTCTTTAGTTAATCAATTCCTCAGAACGACAGCTATCGTTTGCATTTGTTTATCCTGGTTAGCCCAAATGACCTCATAAACTTGCCCATAACTCTTGCCTTGAAAGAAGAGTATATTCTACAGAAAGTTTCAATTTATTAATCTTCTTTTACTCATCACATTGAATTTGGCTTTTGTTATTTGCTTACTTCTGATTTCAAACACCTTTTCTCATGATATCTCCGTTTAATTCAGATTCTCTTTAGAAAACTTAATTTATCACTAGAGAATATCATCGAAGAATATTACAATAGAATCTGTTAAATGAGACATATTGAACAGAATCAGAGTTCAACATTTATCATCATTGTTGGTTTTAATTCAAGTAAGCTGACACTCTTTTGGAACAGAAGTGAAAATTAAACAAGGCGGCTCGGTAATGTGCGATGGCACATAAGGTTCCGACCCCGCCCATCCACAATTTTGGCATAATTGTCTACCAAATGAGGAACAGATAGAAGAACCCAAAAATTATTTTTTGCGATTCCCAAAAAAGCCCATGTCTTTTTCAAAAAATTCTGTATGAACGATAAGATAGCCTCCAAAGCAAATAACTCAGTGGAGTAAAAATTGATGCATTAGATTGCTGTAATATGTCAATATTAAGAAAGCGAGTCAAGACGAACAGCAAAATCAAACAACAACAACAACAAACATTAATTACATCAAAAAATTTATGTCCCTCTTAAAAACTAAATTTAATAAAAAAGTCAACATACCGTCGGATAAACCTAAAACTAAACAAAAATAACTTATAAATCACCAGATAACCTGTGCGACCAGTGCATAAAAAGGTTTGGTAACAATTATACAAAAAAGAACAAAAACAGTAAAGTAGAAAAATTAACTTATTTTTTTGAAACAGTTAACTTCAAAGTAATAAATACCATTAGGAATCAATTAATATGACCACAAATTTACGATTACCATTGCCTCTATAGAAGGGCATTAGGACCTGTCCTTATTCATTTCTTAAAGCGGCTAAAAAGAACACCAAAGAACAAACAAAATTTCGAAACAAAATTACATTTAATGTCATGAAAGGCATTAATTACAAAAAGAGCTATTTAAATAGGGTCATTTATTCATAAAAAGGAAGCCCTCAAGACCTGTAATTTTCCAGAATATTTCTTGCATCTACAAAAAGAACGTCAAATATGACAAAAATCACATTAATTTACTTTTGTTTTGTGAAAAACCGGTGTCGAAGCCAGTAAGGTCATAACAAATTCTTTAAAAGATTTTGGGACACCAATCCCCCTTATTCCCTTGACACCCATTATGTCATATTTGACCTGTAATTAACTAACGAGATTAGGTAACAAAAAGAAACATAAAAAGAACAAAATTGCGAAGTTAAAAAGTTTTTTTTTAAATTTTGGAAAACGATTGTTTTCAAAGTCATGAAAGCCATCAGCTATCTACTAATATCAGAATATCGATTCTTCTATTCTTCCATGAAAAACCAATGAAAGCTATCACTATACAGGAAATTTCATAAGACCGAAACGACAAAGTATCAATGACAGTTAGAGACAAAATTAAAAAATTCAACTGATTTCTTCAAGAAAGAGGCGTCGAGGCCATTAAAACGATGATGTATATGTTTCAGGATTTTAATATGTTCAATTGTGCCTTATTCTAAATGCTAATAAGGTGACATGAGAACCGTCAAAAATGTGATAATGTGACAAAATTAGAAAACGTGAAAAACTGGCAAATATCAAAACAAAAAAAAATCTGAAATCTTGTGGTATCAAAGCCAGAAAACAATAACTTCAGGCTTAAAACTGCAACCGAGAATAAATGTTAAATCAGTAGAAAGAAGAAGCAGTCTTTTTTTGCTGACATTAAGCTGGAAGTTGAACAAATTAAGAAAAACGTAGAGGAAAAGTTAATTAAGCCATTATTTATTGAAAAGTCAATTATTTTTAAAAAAAGAAACGACCATAAACTTTCAATTAAAAAACTAAATGCATTAGCTTGAAGCTGCTTAACAAGCGAATTGGTTGGGCCTATCACTCCTGAGCTTTGATTTGATATGTTCTGTTCTTTATTATTAAAAAAAGTCTTTTTTTTAAAAAAAAAGACCGGCTGATTACAACCCGATTTTTTTGGATTGTAACAGTCCAAGAATGGCCCAAAACTAGCCCTGATAATATTTATTGTCCATTAAGTACAATTGATTTTTCGAATGTTGTAGATATAGATAATTTGTTAGTTGAAAACTCAAAATAAATTAAATAAATTCTGCATTTTTGATAATCAACGAGTAAAGTTAGCAAAAACGGCAAGGTTTTATCTACAGTGCACTCTCAGCGGACTCTGAAGTAGAAATAGCCCCCCTCTGAGTCTACAAAGATTGTATGAGTGTTGTTTGGGGGTGTCCTGTCGGCAAATTTAATCAAAGTGGACTAAATTAGCTTATTTCGTGCTGTTTTTGATGAAAAAGGCTAAATTTTGAAATGTTTATCCAGATTTTTTGACCAAAAAAATTAAATCAAAACAATCAACAATGCTTGTTCGTCTTCAATAAATAAAATCAACGACACTATTCTTAAAAATTATAACAAATTTTAGCAAAATTGACGAAAATTTAGGCAAAAATTCCGGAAAATGTGAATAAAAACAACGTGAATTCACTCTTCTTTTCTCAGAAGTTTAAACCTCGATAACACCTGTAGAAAACGAAAATTAAAAAAATCTTTTTAATTCCATATTCTACGCTGGACGAGCTTTCTAATGATACCAGTCTCAACCCTCTACGATGAATATATCGAGCGGCGAAAATTCACGGAACAAAAAAAACCCAGTTGAGTATATAGTTCCTCCCCCCTCAAGAGGGTCGGAACAAATAGTTTAGCAGCAAATACAAACCATTTCACCATTAATTTTTTTTGGTTTTTGCAATGCAGAAAAACTGTATAGTTGAAAAGACATAACTATTTTTTCTGATTAAAAATTATTTTGAAATCTTCAAATGTATCTCCTGTTCAATTTAGTTCCTCATTGTTCACAATTAAAGCCAATTGTTCTGTATCAGAGAAACTAAAAACTAGAAACTAAATGGATTGATAGCGAAATGTCTGTATTTGATTTGTTTTCGCAACGTGCAGTTTGCAGTTTTTCGTTCAAAAAGTGGTTTTGTGGAATGCGCTAATTTTATCTCAAAGTTTTTGTCGAAACCTCTTCGGTCGCCGAATTTTTCAATATTAATAAACCTTACTTATTTTTCCGGTAATTCTCAAAAAAAATTCTTGAAAAATTTGTTGAAACGTTGTTTAAAACCTTTTCTTGAAGTTGATATCCTAACTTTCTTCTGAGGCTTGGCCGAAAATTCTCCTGACAGGTTGAAACGGTTAGCAACCTTTATTATTTGAATTTTTGCCATAGGCTGGGAACTTAATATACGATTGGATTTTACCTCACATTTTATCACCCTCAATATCTTAGAAATGAAGTAGATGAAAAGATGTATGTACATCATGATCCCTGTTTGAAATAGCAGAAAATCAAAAACATTTATTCCCTACAGCGGGACTATTTGTCAGTTACCCCGAAACTAATAAGAATCGTTCTCAAATCACAGTACTTAAAAATTACTTCAAATTACTTCTGTCCAATTTATTTTATTACCAATCCAGCTAAAAACAGGTGCTGCTGTTGCATGCCCTCGTGAACGGATTTTGCCTCACTATGAACTGCTTTCAAGATAGAAAATTTATCCTCTTTTCTTGCCTCTCTTTATACGTCGTGTCTGGCCTCGCTGACAATTTTTGGAGTCCATTTCTGCCGACAGAATTTTCAAAACGAGGAATCAGTGATACAACCATCGGAGTCGTTATTGCAGTTTTCGATGTTGCCTGTTTTGTTACTCCATGTTTAATTTTGGCTGTGGACAACGTCACTTTAAATCGGCATTCTTTCTGTCTGTCTGCTTTAACCCTGGCCATTTCCTGCATAGCTTTTGGACAATTATTATGGATGCAGTCCAATATAGCTCTCGTAACAGCAAGCATATTTTTCCGATCTTTGATGGGAATCGGAAATGCGTTAGCTTGGTGTTCAGGCGCAACAATTTTTCTCTCGCTATATCCAGATGACACTGGAAAAGTTTTTAGCTCGATCTCGGCGGCGCAGAGTATTGGAATGATTTTGGGTACCCCTTTCGGCAGTTATTTTTATGGACTGGGGGGCTACCATTTACCCTTTTCAATATTGGGCTTGAGTGAAATTGTATTATTCGGATTAACTTATATGGTTCTATATAAGGGACAGAACAGGGTGCCTGACAGATGTGTAGAAAATGAGAAAACAATGTTGCAGCAACATGACACGTCAGCTCAAATGTCAACAATAATAACACCAAAAACAACTGATGAAGACCTGGAATGTGCTAAAATGGCAGAAAAGGAATTAGTTTCATCGGGCGAAAGCAACAAAATCAGTTCTGTCTTAGAGTTTCTGACAAACCCGGGGGTTCTCTGTCTATCATTACAGTTAATCATATATGCCTCGACCCTCGGATTCTTTTTTGTTAGTTTTGGACCATATTTGCTGAACGCATTTCAAATTGGTAGCCAAGATGCCGGTTCGTATTTTCTGCCCTTCACTGTAGTGCGTGCAACTTCGGCACCCTTTTTGGGCTATATTACAGACCAGGGCTACGCAGGAGTAATGTTCGCAGTATCCAGTGCAATTCTCGCAGTTCCTTCCTTTTTTATACTTGGGTTGTCCGGAGTTATTGAGTCCTTGAACAATCTGTACCTAGTTGAAACATTGGTAGCTCTTATCGGTATCAGCTCTATGTGTTGCTTTGTGTCATATGTACCACTGCTGCGCAAAATTTATGGAAAAAGAGAGGGGATAATGATGGAAGTTATTAATTCCCAAACATCAGCTTTATATTGCGTATGTTATGGAATTGGAATGGTGTTCGGACAAAGTGCAATTGGTGGACTCGCTCTGCAGTATCTAGGATTTAACAACAGCTGTTTCTTAGAAACTCTGCTGCTGGTGTCGTCTGATATGATCGGGCTATTTTATCTGATTAGAAGTCGCTCGATATTCTAGTAACACGAATTAAATTTTGACCATAAATTTGTATTAAATAATTGCAGCTGATTAAAATTCGATGGTCTGTAGTGTGACGTAGTATGATGTGAATATGCTTGTGGTGTGATATACTATGATATGAACATGCCTGTATTGTGATGGTGTATGATGTGAAAATGCCTGGCACGTGACAAGTTTAAAACCACCCAGAGTATTTTAGTAATGAACCTGAGTATCTCCATAATATCTTGTAAAACCAGTACTGAAACATCATATTTACAAAATAGCTGGCAGATTGCCAGAAAATAGCCGCAATAGATTCGTAGATCGGCAGTCTAAAAAAACAGTAAAGACAGACCAAAAAAATTCGTCTTTTCATTGAAGGCTGATCTGTTATATTTTGATTAAAAATCTGTAAAGTTATTGCTGCCTCTATTAGCTGATCTCAAATAACCTTCATTTAGAGTGACACACACCCATTTGACCTTATCTCTTTGAATTAAAATAAATAAAAGTCAATTTCAAAGTAAGGAAGTCATTTTTGAGAGTGAGGTAAGTCAAGTGTGACCAAAAATTTAATCACGCGCATGAACAAAAGAACTCGCTCCACTAAGAGCAAAAAATGACGTCACACATGCAATTAAATTGAAATTGCATGAACGAATGAACAAAAAGTGGCTGTGACGTCATATGGTCGTAACAAAAATCATGACGACGAAATAAAAAACATAGCAGGACAAGTCCTGACGCACAATTCAAAAAATTTTCATTGACTAATCAGAAAACTAGACCTTGAACGGACAATGAATGGATTGGGAAAACCATTTAGAAAAAAATCCGATCCAAAAAATCAAAAAAACAGTAAAAATCAAAGTGAAATTGCCGCATGTGAACAATAAACCACTAGCGAGAAAGTGAATTTTTGTTCAAACACCGTTTTCTCACTCTACTTTAAATTTAGAGCGAAGAAATTTCACGCCGCAAAACCACTCGCTTTTTCGCTCCACTTCCTGTTTCGGCGTGACCAAAATCACTACTCCAATTTGACTTCAAAAATCATAAAAATGTGTGAACAGATCTTAAAAAAAAAGACAGCGCCCCAATACAATTCAAATTCTTTGAATTGTAAAAAAACCAAGAGAAGGCCAATAATAGCCCCAGCTATCGCTGTTGGGCTATTAATAAAAAAGTTGGTCATTATGCCCAGAAAAGAAACAGAACAGCTATTCAGACTGTTCAGAATAACTTCAGTGTAAAATTAGTGGTGTAAAAATTTCGAAACTGTTGAAACTGAGCTGAGCTGAGCATGAAGCATGCAAAATGCATGCATAATGCATGCATTTTGCTGTAACGACACGTTACCAGTTAAATTAGCTACATACATACTACACACTGTGCGCATACTGCTACTTTCACTGATACTGGATATTTCGGGATCCGTCTGTGGCGCGTTCGGGGTGCGTTCGCATAATTGTATAACCAGAGCAGGTATATTCGCGACCTTCCGGGTCGCTTAACAGGTGTACTCACGATGTCCCGGGTCACTTTACAGGTGTATTTACGATGTCCCGGGTCACTTTACAGGTGTATTTACGATGTCTCGGGTCACTTTACAGCTGTATTCACGATGTCCCGGGTCACTTTACAGGTGTATTTAAGATGTCTTGGGTCACTTTACAGGTGTATTCACGATATCCCGGGTCCTATACTGCTGACATTTTGCAATTTTTCAATGTATTTACTTCTATTCGCCCATATTGTAATTTGCAAAAGTTGTATTTGCCATTGTGTTTAATCTTTTCGATGTAAATTTACTTCTTTTACATCGTTTTTTCAATTAGCAAATATTGTCAACCTAAAATACGTTGTTTTTAACCTTTTGCAGTGCGCGCGCGTATGTGGGTGTGCCCCTTTGTGTGTGCATGTGTGTGTTTATATGTGTGCATGTGTGTGCGTGTGTTTGTGTGTGGTGGGATATGCCAGTGGTGTGATGCAGAATGGTGTGAATATGCCTGTTTTGTGATGCAGAGTGGTGTGAATATGCCTGTAGTGTGATGCAGAATGATTTGAATATGCCTGTTGTGTGATGCAGAATGATCTGAATATGCTTGTGCTGTGACCGACAATCAGCCAATCAGCGCAGAAACAGGTTAAAAACAGTGTATTTTAGGCTGACAATTAGAGCTGAAACAGGTTTAGAACAGAAAGGTTTTAGGCTGACAAGAGGTACACAATAATGTTAATTAAGCTGATAATTGTATGAAAATAGTAATGGACAGATCAAAATCAGGTTAAAAACAGAATAAGAATTTTACTGTGAAAAATAGACTGATCGGTCTATATTTTGACATGAACATAATATGAACAAGTGTAAAAATGGCTATATAGAGTCTATGGATTTACACTGGTTCAGTACAGCAATGCTCTGAATGGTCAGCCCGGGTAGATAATAGTTTTACAGTAATGTTAATTAGGCTGATAATTGCTTGATCGTAGTTATTGACAGATCAAAATCAAGATAAAATAAGAAGTGCAGTTTTACTCACTGATCAGTTAATAAGGCTGATACTTGCTTGATCATAAATATGGACAGATCACAATCAGGATAAAATCAGAATTACAATTAACTGATGAGTTAATTAGGGTGATAATTGATTGATCATAGTTATGGACAGATCAAAATCAGGATAAAATCAGAAGTAAAATTTTAATTTGAAAAAAAAAAAGACTGATCTGTGTATATTTTGACATCAACAAAATTTGTACAAGTCGCGTAAAAATGACTATATACAGTTTCTGGATTTACAATGGTTAAGTACTGAAATGCTCGACGCTCGGCTCGGGTTTGCAGAAAACTTTTTTGAGGACAGTGAGTGATCAATATAAGCTGTGCTTATAGTATTTTTTTTTCAATTTGCAAATGTGAAAGATAAACAGACGTGTTTTTTCCTGGAACAAAAGTAAATGAGAGTGTATCGGATGCCAAAAGAGCAACACTATCAGGAGACCCCACGCAATCCAAACTAAAAATCATTTGACCTCAAATAGATTTTTTTGAAAGTTCTGACTAGCTAACGAGCAATTGAGAGCAAGAACCGCCTGTTAACAATAAGTTCAAACGTGATACTTTTTTCGGTTGTGTTGGTTTCAGATCAAGTTGCAACGCTCGCTAAGGTATGATCATGGCTCACGCTTGAAGTGAAGTTCTTTAACAGTCCATTGCAATTTTGGATTCATTAGTGTGATTTTCTTTGGGATTCTTCCCATCGGTAACTAAGTGTATTTTTCCTGTGGGCATTATTTCCGAAAACAATTTTTGATATTTGTTGGAGATCTCAAGATTTGGTTCAAGACTTGTTACCAAAGTCCAAAGTCTTGCAAAATTACCTAAATTAAATAATTAAAGTCCACCTGGAATCTTATTTCATGGGTTATTTTACCTTCCTGGATTTCAATTGGCAGCTTTTGCAGATAATTTCACAAGCTCAATATTTCAAAATAACTTTATCGATTTTGGACTGTAAAACTGAAGCACTCAAGGTCGAGAGAAAAAGGAATGCTTGAGCTAAATGTTTGTGATCAAGAGATCCAACTGATCAAATTAGAAACATTTCGGATAACAATGGGGAACTGAAAACTTTGCTTTTACAAATTGTCATAAACCTTTATGTACTTTTAGTGAACAAATTTTTTGACACCAGGATGTCTCACTTTTGCTGCAGTTGATGATGATCTTTGTACTTGCTGGTCACAATTGGATGAAATAAAATGTAATAAAAAATTGTACATTTTTCCTGGGGAAAACCTTTTTTTTTCCATATTTGTTTTTCATTTCGAATAAGCATTTTTTGAGGTCTACTTATTAATGGAAAATTAAGGCCATTGTTCACAAATTGATTATCGTTTTCCTATATCTTAAAACACAACTCTATGGTTGTAGAGTTCTCATTATTGAGTCTAAAAGATAAGTCCATAAACGACAATTATGGGAACAAACTACTTAAGTTTCTATTTAAGATCAGTTTGAAACAAAAAACTACGAAACAGATTGGTTTTTAGTTTCACTAGGAATCAGAAATGGCCTCCTATTGATGAGATTAAATTACAATTCGACAAATAGAGGTGGAAATATTAAAAAAAAATTTCAAATAAATCTGAAGACCACTCACAGTTCAAAGGCGGAAAACCATTAACTATCTTTTGAAAATATTTCAATAAACTCATCTACACCCTCTTGAAAGCCAATTGGGTTCGTCAATAAATCTACTAAGTGAAAAACCTTCTGGAAAAACAACAACCACTGGCAAACCTTAAAATTTCACGATTAAACCAATTGGAGCAAAAGATCACAATTTATGGCGTAAAATATGATATAGGTGTACATATTCCTCTTATTACAACGCCAACGGGCAAAAATTTAAAGGTCACAGTCACTATTTTTAGATGCCCAAAAATTTTTAGGTGCCCTACGACCAGTGCAGTCAACAGCAGGTATGCAATCCGCTTGCAATTGATTCCAGAAAATTACGATGTAAACAATAATCGCCTGGCTTCTGACTAAAAATACACGTGCACGGTCATAATGGAAGACAAAACTACAAAGTTCTGAGCATCTAAATTTTTGTTTAGTCAAAATACACGCACAGTGCCATCCGAAATCTTTAAAATTTTCTTTGCATTTGAGCTCACTTTTCGTTCCGTGCCCGTAACAAAGATAATGACATCTGGGCATTATCACATCTGGGCTTGATGACCTGAGCACTGTGCCATCTTGTTTGTTTCCCAAGATCAAGATACAAAGATTTACAATTGGGAAAAACCCATGAACCTTAAACGTTAACTGCCAATTTTTAAGTCACCAGAGGTAAAATATTGAAATTACAAAAAACTGCAAAAAGTTATTGCACATTGTTCACTCATAGCAAGGTTGCTTCGATCTTGACAATGTGCCGTCCCGTCCCTTTACAAGTCGTTTTTGGTTACCTTTCCAGCCAAATAGAAAATCCAGAAAACCAAGCCAAATAACCAGTATGTTTTGACACTTTCGAATTTTTGTTACTTCATCCAATTACTTATTCGCCTGATGTGCTATGTTGTGATCTGTTCTTAACTGTGGTCGTAGAAATTGTGAGTACTGCAGCATCGTTTCGCAGCTAAAACCGCACACCTTGATAGAGCATTTTCATTACCCGATCACACCTTGAAAACCTCATGTTCAAGTCAAAAACTCTTAAAAATCAAATATTTAATTGTTTCAGCATAGTTGGATACAACTTATAATACAGACGCAAGTATAACGCACAGCGTCTACGTACAAATTCAATATAAATAATTTGAAATCATTACAAATTAAGCATCCTTCCCCAAAAATGAACTCCTTCATATCTGCAACGTCATTTGTCATGAAGCACCAACTTCTTACTGGTAGAACTTTAAGATAATTCAGAAACAATAACACGTGAGCAGCATCACGTACAGACTAAAATTGAAACACGAAACTAATTCACATCTCTGAAATGAGACGAACTAACGCATGTTTGATCAATCGTCAAATATTAAAGACATCAAATGAAAATTGATTACACTGCACAACACGAGACAAAATATTAAAGCCAATATTAAAGACAGTTAATACGTTTCATACGTTTCAATACCACTTGACAATGATGAATAGAATCACACTAAGATCACGCTTTGCAAAAACGTATTCAATAGTTTAATATAGTTAGGAAGCTAGCTTCCTCGATAAGATTGGTAACGAAAGAGTTGATGCAAGCGAGCATCGATACAAGGCTAATAACGTTCGTGGTTCCTTTTGTGGTGGTCCTCTTAGTTCCTGGCTTCAATTGCTCCCGTCAGCCCTATATTTGATCCTGGGTTTTGTTGAAACAGTCCAGCTGCTCCGGCGCGCGAGACGTTCACCGATCCAGTCCCCGCGTTTGAAGCACCTACGGAATTCATGTTCATGATTGCATTCAGATCCAGCGCCTCGCAACCTCCGATTCCCCCAGTTGACGTTGCAAATGGCTGGAAAGCAGAGGCCATCGTTGGAATCATACT
Source organism: Convolutriloba macropyga (assembly GCF_964194025.1). Lineage (NCBI taxonomy): Eukaryota > Metazoa > Xenacoelomorpha > Acoela > Convolutidae > Convolutriloba > Convolutriloba macropyga. Next base: position 36,724,224 of record NC_134473.1, on the reverse strand, counting down.
GCCTTCTTGAGCATCATTGGAGCTCTGGCTTGAGTACTGGATGCCGAAATGAGTTTGAGGCATGTTGGGGACTGGAGTGACCGGCGGCACAATATTGTTCTTCACCTTGCTGTTCCTGGTCAAGGGCACGTGTGGCTTGTATGCCTCAATGGAGTGATGCCAGTTCCAGCACGGCAAGCAGTAGTACGTGAAGCAACTCACCTCTCGACAGAAGTACTGGCCCGGTACCTACAATGACAAAATTTTGCATGAGCTCCGTAATTCAGTTCAACTCGGATTGAATCCATTTAAATTTTACGGGACAATTAAATATCACAAGATGTTGGTACTTCGCAGCCAATTAGGAGCTTCGGATAGTTCATTACTTCTCAGATTGCGTTATAATCTTGAACGATTTCCACCAACTGATTTGTGCCGTACATTCTACATGTATTTCCACCATTCTTCAGTTAGTTCTTCTTGTACTGATCTGTTAGACAATACTTTGCATTTACACTTCTAATAATTAACTTTGGTATGGTAATGTTTTTACTATTTCAAAAGTAGGTAGTTTACATTTACATTACCTGTGCGCACTGGCTGCATAAATGGTCATCCAGATAGGGATCCACCTGTACCTTCTTGCTGAACTTGTTGGCTTTGATCTCTATGAACCCAGCAGACACAGCCTTCATGTACGATCTGTCATTATTGAATGCCACTCTCCCAGAACCTGTATATAAACAAAGCGAAATTGGAGAGCTACTTTCAATTATTCTGACATGGGTATTTTGACATCCCATAACCTGACCTATGCGTCACCCAGAAACAGTCAGCGAAAGCTTGATTTTGTTACATGGCTAACAATTTTATTTTGGTACGAGACATCTGGTTGCCCCAATAACGATAAATTCGATTTGGAGCAGCTGTTTTCGTACAACGTTCGCAGAACATGTGGTCATAAGTATATTCAGAAAGTCAATTTTCTCAAAATAGAATCGTAAGTCATTATTTGTGTACCCGCGTTTGTCAAAGGTTCTGGGTGGTCTATGTTTTGAATACCTCCATCAGTCTTAAAAGCGTATCGAAATTAAGTTCGGATTCCCATTCTTACATCTACCCCTAAACAAAACTGACGTCACTTCTGCTTTAGTCGGGGGTGGGGCAAAATTAACTTTGTTGACTTTAATTCAGGTGCAATTTAATTCAGGTGCTGTAGCCTAGATAGATTTATGGGTGCAAAAATAGTTGACCATGCCGGGATTCGAAACATAGACCTCCTGATCCCCACCACAAGCACTGCAAACTCGACGATCAGTCCGTTCATTTGCTATGCTGCAATCAAATTTATATTAGCAACAAGCTTTACTTATGAGTGAGCACAATAAGAGATCAAAAATGAAGAACGAATGCGTGAAAAAATCACTGAGAAGTCAATGTTCTAGCAGAAAGCAAAAAGCAAAAAATTTGCATTAACAGACCAACTTGTTAATAGTTGCTACGAATTTCATTCGAGAGCAATTAAAATGCGTAAAAGTAGCAGGAAAAGTTACATTTACGCAATAATTCTCCGTTTACAATAACTGTTTACAATACTCCGTTCTTCAAACTTCGTTGCAGAAAAATTATGCCAGGAAGCTATTCGATTTTGAATTTAGCTCCCCGATTTCACTGAACTCCCCGTTACCGGTTATTCCGGTTATGGATGGTTCAGGGGGTAATCCAGTAGGTTAAAGGTTTGGGTCTGGATACATTGTGTTAGGGACAGGTCAGGGTATGGTTGGTACATGTTCGTATATGGTAATCACAAGTCTTGGTATGTCAGGCACAGGTACATTCTATGCAGATTTGGTAGGTAGAGGCGTATGCATCGGTTGCTTTTGGTGCAGGTGCCTGGGACAATTTCCAGCAGGACTTCAAAGTATTTGCAGCACTAGATCCTAATCTACTGCTGGCTCAACAACACCTTGCCGCAGGCGGCTACTTATTAAGGCTTTCGTTAAAACAACCTGTTTTGCAGTTCAAATCTTGGAATTTGGTTTTGTTAATTCAATCCCAGTTTGTCCTTTCCTATACAAAATAAACTTGTAACCATTCCGGAAGACGTTGCACAATCTTCCAATGGGCATTGACAACTATCGGGATACAAAAATCCTATTTATTGATTTTTCCAGAAAGCGAAACAAGAGTTGGAGACAACACGACGCCTTAGGTAATTCAACTGACAGTTAGGGCGATATTTCTACGATTGGTTAAATCTACGATTTTTGGTTATTTACAATTTGTGGCGATTTTGTTCAAGGCTATGTGCTGGGTCCCGGACACCCAGGAGATATCTATTAGTCAAATTATTTAAGTCGTAGTCAAACAAAGTCGATTAGCTCGAAATAGAAATCGGAAATACAAAAGTCCAACCACATCTTTAAACTTCTCACAGTTGGTTTCCTCTTGTACTTCCACTTGTGAAATGTATGTAGCAGGAATCCTAGCTTAGATTATTTCGATACGCTTTTACCTAAAAAAGATTGGTCTATTTGAAGGCGTATCGAAATAATCTAGGAAGCTAGGATTCCTGCTACATACATTTCACTCACAATATCTCACCAATTGGGTACTTGTACTTGTCCGTGTCAATTCCCGCAAAAGTCACTCCCCCGAACAGATCGTTCATAATGTTAGCAAGAGCCTCCGCATTGAGCATTCCATGCAATGCCCCAACGAATACAGTCCTCTGTGTCTCAGTTCGACTTCCTTGTGGCACACGCGAAAAGTTGCTGTCGTTCACAGCCCAAGGAATGACTTGCACCTAAACACGCTAATCGAAGATAAAAGATCCAAACAGTACAAAAATAAAGCAGTTCGTTTCTATACGAACTTCTGCAGCATATAGGACCTACAAATTGCTCTGGAACGGCTAGTGTCAAAACCGAATGGCAACCGAGTCTGCACTGAGAAGCCCGAATCAAATTAAATTTCAAACATTTAAATGCCTTATTTCACAATGGTAACTGTAAACCGAACTGAACAACCTTTATCATGTGCACGTTTTTCTTATTATATACATTTCATAGCGCAACTATCCACGCATTCAGCATTTTGATATTCTAGTCGATTTTGACATTTATTTATTTATCAATCAACGTTTAAAGGATACCAGTACCTCTTTGGAGCGTGTTCGTTTACTGCTGAGCTTGAAGTAGTACTCGCCCGAGTTCTGGCAATTGGTGAAGTCATTCGTACACGCAGTCAACAGAGATCGGATCGCTTTCTCATTCTCGAAGATCAAGTACACGTAACCTGAAACCGCACCAACACATTTTCTCACAGTCAACACACGCCTATCAAATGAACGAAAGTTCCTATCGTCGTGCTTCCTAAATCATACCAGGCAAATTGCCTGAAAATTGCTAACGCTGACATTGACCGATGTTGGGATTACATGCTGTTGGTAAAAAACGGCAATGTCACATGTCACAACATGTTCTAATTTGGTTCGCACTAGTTCCGATAAATAGAAATCAGCCTTTAAATACAGCAATAAGCTAAATACTGATACCAGTTAGCAGTATACACTAAGGAACCCTGATAAAGTAACATTAAGTCTTATTGCCGTGCCCGTTAAGCTTTTAAGACCAATGCTTCGGTCATGTTTTCGGAGTTATATGGTTGCTTTTGACTTGCCTCACTGTTTCAACCGATGGAATTTAGATTTAGATGGGATTAAGTCAGAAATTAACCACACGGAAAACCGAAAATGTGACCGAAGCATTTGTCGTCTCAACAGCTTAACAACCTTTGCACCTTTGGCGTCAAAGTCAGACTCCAATATTTCAAAAACAAATGACATCACCTAATAAAAACCATGCTGGGACCATCAAATAGAGGCAACCACGGCACATTAGAGGGAAAATGAGAGCAGTCATAAGACTAATCTAAACTGCAAAATCAGAACAGCCCAAAAATAAAAACCAAATTTGGCATATTAAATTGAATATTAGTATTTTGTAAACATAGCCAGCAGATTGCCGGAATAGCTGCGAAAGATTTACATGCCATGTAATATAGATAGAAAAAGATGTTTTGCACCGCTCAAAACGCTATAAAATTCAGCGATCACTCCGCAGAAGCTGTTTTATTATGGACCTTGATTACAGAGTTCCTTTGGTTAACTATGGTTAACTATGGACTTCGTTAACTATGGATTTCGTTAACTATGGATTTCGTTAACTATGGATTTCGTTAACTATGGATTTCGTTAACTATGGATTTCGTTAACTATGGATTTCGTTAACTATGGATTTTGTTAACTATGGATTTCGTGCAAAACATTCTACAGTTACGCAATTGCTCACATTTCTGCATGAGTTATATCTGAATTATGACGGAAACGTTGAACAAGTTGTTGTTTATTTAGATTTCAGCAAAGCTTTTGATTCTGTGGACCACTCCACGCTGCTTTCGAAGATTATTCATTTTGGTTTTGACGAAGATTTTGTGAAACTTATTAATTCTTATTTATCATCTAGACGTCAATGTGTTAAATTACATGGTGTTTTATCAGAGAGCCTCCCAGTTAATAGTGGTGTTCCTCAGGGAAGCGTGTTGGGACCGCTTTTCTTTTAATTTTCATTGACGATATGATTGACGTACCCGAAGTATCAAAAATTTTCTGCTACGCTGACACGAAAGTGCTCTGCCATGGCGACCTCTGCTTGAATAGTGCTCAAAATGATCTATGCTCGTTGCGGTTATGGGCTTAGTAACTTTGTCTTTTAATTCAGCTAAAAGCGGTTATTTACATATTAGTAGAAGTACATTGGATAATTTACTTCTTGGTGATGTCGAGATTCCTTCGCTTGATATTACGGATATGGGACTTGAGGCATCCAAAACGTTGAAATGGAGTCTTCATATTCAAACAAAAATAGTAAAAGCTTGTCGATCGTTCAATTACTTGAAGCACAGTGTTCCGTTCAATCTCCCATCTGGAGTTAAATTCAATTTATTCAAGGCTTGTTTTGTCGGTTCTACTATATGGATACCCTGCTTGGTTTCCTGAAATTTCTGATCTACGGAAATTAGAACAGCTCAATATCCATGGCCTGCGTTGGTGCTTTGGTTACAATGACTACTCATCCCTGCTAAAATTATCCAACTCTCTGCCAATATGCTATCAACTCATCGAGCGGGACATGTTGTTACGGCAATCTTAACGAGAATTGCATATCTTTTGACAAATTGGACTCAAGTTGGACTCAAAGGTCTTAAACCTACGAACTCTTGATCGTAAACGTCTGTCACTCACAGGAGCTAAGAAAAGCTAGAAAAACGATTTTTCTGTACATCTTTTCTTAGCCTAACGCATTCACGCAGCCTAACGGCCTAATTGAGAGGAAGTCGGAAAAATTGACTGTCAGCTTTGTGTGAGCAATTGTAAAAAAAGCGTCAGACGAAACAAGCCACACGACGAATCCTGACATACAATCCGAGGAAAAGAAAATTTGACTGTCAGCTTTGCTGTGTGAACAAACGTAAAAAAATCGTCAGACGAAATCCTGTCAAACAACTCAAGGCAATGAAAAACTTCTAACTGCTGTATCTCACCAGCAGATCAACTAAACAGCAGCAAAAAAATATCAAATTGCTGAAACTGATACCTCAACGGTTGATTTTATCCATTTAAATATAAGCACTAACACCTACAAGCCTTGAAGTTTAATAGCCACTGATAAAATTGAAAGCACAAACTTGAAAATTGAAAATTTCAGTATTAGAAACTTTGTCCGGTAACCATCTGCAAAACCCAAAGAGTTTCATTGGACCTCAAAGATTGATAAACTCACAATTGCAAATTTTGAATATTGCCAAAATTCGTGACACTAAATTCTGCAGAACCCTTCTTGAATACTCCATTGCCCTTATTCAACTATGCAGTTACCTCCTATCAAACCCTAGAGTAGGTTCCCAGTCCCCTGAGGCTGCAAAACTTTAAATTTTTCATTTTGGGTAATTAGATTTGCAGTGCAAAACATATAGCTTACAAAAAGTACATAATGTCTTGCAGAAGACCTTTATCAATGTTGACACACGTCAATTTGAGACTGATCAAACGAAACCTCGAAAAATGCAATTAAAACACATAGAGCTCAAAAATTAGTTTTGAGCTCAATGAATTTCAAACCTTCAACGACGGCCTTCTCAGCAGCTGCAGCACAAATAATTGCAAGACTACTAAACCCAGCTGAAGTCCTATATTGCAAACTAATGCCTGTCGATCTTTACCTGTTATCGTTTCAAAAGCTCGTCATAAAAAGTGGAAAATTTTAAGACAGAGCACCTATACAATCCCCAATTCTTTGGACTGGAAAAACCAAGAGCACCACAATCCCCTCAGATTGCAGCTTCGCAGCTATAAACATTACTACTTGGAAAGCCAATGAGACCTGTCATTAGTTAGACAGTGCGACAGAACAAACTTAACCGTCACAATTACAAATAGATAGGACTGCACATAGAAAACATGACTCACTTGAGCTAAATGAAATTCCCCTTGAACCGGCTACGAGAACGGCCGGCAAAAACGAAAAGGCTATTTTTTGGAAAAATTACTATCAAATTCGTCAGAACCCATCCATTGGAAACAAAACCTTAAAACCTAATTCACCCTAGAGACAATGAGACCTGTCATAGATAAATAAGTCAAATCTAAAATTATTCAATGGAAAAGGTGGAATCTTAGTCTTTAAAACTATTCTATTTCCTGCAGTTTTTCTTGCCGAATCATTAGCTCATAAAATCAAGAGGAAAACAGCGAAAAATCAAACTGCCGCACGCAAACTTAATTCCGCTGTCAAACCGAAAACCTTTACAAACTACCAACATTAATTTCTCACTCTACTTAAGTTTGAACCAAATTCACGTACTCTGAAAAATATTACCACTTCTCTTCTTTAATTCCCCAGTGCGACCAAAAACCACTATTTTAATCGACATAACCGACTTCTCATTGAACAAATCTTGAAAACAATGCACCAAAACAATTCAAGTTGTACAGGAGAGCACCTTAACAATAGCCCTTTAAGAGTGCCGTCAGCTGACTGCTCAAAAAATGAACATCTTATATTAACGATTAATTTTAGCAACGATTGTTAATTTTGATAAGTTGAAGTTGACATAGCTGGCAGATTTCCAGAAAATAGCTCCGATAGCTTAATCCAAATTCTTAGATGCCACTGCTTCCAAAAACCGTTCCATTCACTGGTCGATCCTGGAGGAAACAAGCAAAGTCAATGTGAAAATCATTATGGAAAAATTAGGCAGTCATCGGAAAATTTTTTGGATCCGATATTTTTAAATCAACGTTGAAATATTTTACTTAGTGCAGGGCCAGTCCTTTTTGGTTTACAACTTGGTCAAGTTTGCCTCTGGATGAACCTTTGCATAAGGAATTTTCCGTATTAAAAATTCATACGATTTATCAAAGTCATGGCAATCGAGTAATTATGGCATTAAATTGTCGGTTGTTTAATATTCCAGAAAATTTTGCAAAACAGAAAAATGGGTGTTAGAAAACATTGTTCTGGTTCTTAGATGTTGCCAGTTCTAGGTATTGATCAAAATACTTCTAGGTATTGATCAAAATACAAGTTCTCTGATCAACGTGGTTACACGATGCAATCATTTCGTATTGCATGGTATTAAAGTTATTTTATCAAAACTTTAAAACTAACATGAAAAATTGACAAAAGGTGCAAAAAGTTGGAAAAAGCTGCCAAAAAATCGACAAAATAGCTGCCGACCTTATTTGGTAGTACTCTTTTGAAATCGGTTTATTTTCTAGGAATATTACCTGCCTTATGCGTTCACAGTCATAGACAAAAAGTTCAACTATTACTAGAACTAAACAACAAAAAGACAATTGAAGTCAAAAACTGGTTAAATAAGTAAACTGGATTTATCTAAGTCATGGCAATCGAGTAATTATGGCATTGAGTAATTTGTCGGCTGTTTCAATATTCTGAAAAATTTAGCAAAACAGAAAAATGTGTATTAGAGAACATTGTTCTGGTTCTTATTTGTTGCCAGTTCTAGGTGTTGATAGAAAAAAGTACAAAGTTCACTGATCAAAGTTACATGATGCAATCATTTCGCATTGCATCGTATTGCATGGTATTAATGTTAAATGAAAACTTTAAAACTGCAAAAAGTTGGAAAAAGCTGCCAAAAACTCGACAAAAAAGTTACCGACCTCACTTGGCAGTACTCTTTTAAAATCAGTTTAATTTCTAGGAATAATAACTGCCTAATGCGTTCAGTCATAGACAAAAAGAGTTCAAACTATTACTAGAACTAAACCAACAAGACAAACGAAGTCAAAAACTGGTTAAATATCAAAACTAAGAGCCCAATAATATTCATTTTCGAATGGCATTTCGGCGAATTGTGCCGCGCCATAGTTAAATGAAATCAATTGCAAAAAATCGAAAAAGGCTATAATCATTTTTTCAACTGATAAAAGCAGAGCTGATATTACTATAGCTCTTTGGATAACAATAGAATGATACATGCTAGAATGCGCAGAATAAGAACAAAAACAAAAAACCAAAAAAGTAAAATTAAGAATAAAGTATTAATAATAAAGTATAAATATTTAAAGTCTGATCCAAAATGAAATTAAAAAAGCCAAAAATGAACTAAAATTGTGCTCTTGAAATTGAAACGCATTGTTAGCCTCTCAGATATGTTATTTTCAAACCCAGAGGTTCACAAATTGATACAGCTTTTCGACTTGAAAGTCGAAAAGTCATTCACTGATCGAAGCGCATGATCAAAAACTTCTCGCTCAAAGTTAATTCACACGGCAATTTTACTCTTTGGCTTTTAGGTCAAAACGCCGTCTGAACGAATAGTACTTCCGTACCCAATACTCCAAGAGTCGTCAAAATCAAGAGAAGGCCAAAAATAGTCCCAGCTATCGTTGTGCGGCTATTAATAATCACCTCAGCTATCGCTTTGCGGCTATTAAAATGTGTGAACATATCTTTTCTACATAGACCTCTCCAATGTAATTCAAATTCTTGCACGTAATGCATCTGTTCAACAATGACTTTGCTTTGTGCTTCTCATTTTGCAATTTTTAGTATTGTCTGTTAACCGCCTTCAACTTCAAATTTGATAGTATAGCAGAGTACATGTAAATCACCTTTACCACTTGGTGGGTTCTTGCCATGGTTCTTTTCCTTTCCTGGCCAGTCGACGGTTACAGGTCCGAACTGTTTGAACTGGCTCTGCAACATGGACTCCGTGATATCCCACGGCACTCCCCCCAGAAACACCTTGCAGCTGTACTGCGGGTTCTTCGTGTTCTTTGGGGGAAGCTGCCCCACCCACGTGCACGTTGCCTCACTGCTTGCTATAACATTTAGTTTACTTCTTTGCCGTTATTGCAGCTCCAGCCACCTCCATCTCAATTGCAATTGGTATGGTTAAAAGTTAATTCCTAATTTTTTATTTCGTCAGTAAGCCGTCTTGTCTTTTGAAACTGATCTTTTGACTGGTAACTTATCCACTTTCACTCACCAGCAGATTTCCGGTGATTCTCAGCCAACTGGTCCACATTTCCATAAGAGCTCCCAGACGTTTCCAGTTGGCTTGACTGGCTGATATAGCTCTGGTTAGTCCAACGGGAGTCCCGAATCAGGTCTAATGACGCACTCGCGTCACCTGAAAATCCGGTGGCTCCAGAAGTTCCCGAAGTACTCAAAGCGTCATTGATGCCATGGTTAGGTCCTTGAAGGGCAATTTTTGACTGAAAGCAGTTAAATGACTTCAAAAAGCCCAGAAACCGTATTTCATTTTGACCATCATATTCCTAACACTTCACCCCAATAGTCACGTACTATCAATGGCAAAGATATTTCTGAATAATTCCAGTATCAATTTAAAATATCTTGTCTTGCATTATCCTCGATTAATCAATTTAATTGCATACTACTACTACCAACCACCAGTTCGTGTAGTGAGTTCTCGGCACTTGTATTGTAGCTGCTATCGGTCAAGTATCCCGAGCTGGAACTCAGGCGGCCGGCTGCCGGCGCAGCTGGAGCACCTATCATCTTTCCTAAAATGAAGTTAAAGCTATGATTACGAGGTCACAATCCCTTACTCAAAACCCATAAGGAGCAAATGGGTAACGCTTTTCATTCAATCCATGTTTTGACCATCCTTACTTTCAGACCCAGATATTCAAAATACGCAACAAGAATCGCAACAAGGATTTAGCGAATGATTAGTCTCTCGGATGTAATCTTTGTGAAAGAGAAACACGATTATTAGTAATTACAACCTTTAGGCGTGGATGTCTTAGGTGACACTCCAGCGGCCGCAGCAGCATTCATATTAGCCGCCACTCCCGTCACAGATCTGTTCAGCTGCTCTGCCAGACTTCGTGTTGTTGACTCCAGGTATCCATTGGGCGAGAGGAGAGGGTGGTTCCCCATAGCAGCTGCAGCGTGCAACTGTTGGATCTGCATCAATTGCATCGCATGTTGTTGCTCCAGTAGCTGAAACAAATCAGCCCTCTAGTCTAGTTTTAAGAGCAATCAAGTAAAAAAAATCAAAACAATGCGCAAATCAGAAAATTTATCCGATACAACCGAAACTTAAAAATTTATTCCAGAGAATTTCTAGGTTTTAAAAACGGACCATTAAGACGTATCTGCGTCAGCTGCAATAAACTTACTGAGCAGCAACTTAGTTGTCAATTTCCAAGGAAGCTGTTATGTATTGTGAGGATGGTCATTTTTTTCAATATACCAATACCCTGAGCCACAAATTATAATTGTCCTCCGGTGAAAAAGTAGTATTATTTTGCGATGACAAATTATTTCGAGGAAAATCATGGAACTAACGGAGAGGATGCTAACACCCTTTTACTAAAACTCTGATATTTCTACTAGTCTAGACTGTCTGACTGGTCCCAAGAACGTAATCCTGGCTTTAGGACTTATTTACATTCTAAGTTGAAAATTTAGTGCCCCATTCAATCGAATCAGTTGCTCTGATAAACACGCTCAATTCAAAAAACGGATCGCATGGTAGGCTAAAAAGTTTCAAATTCTGTCAAACTAGAGCCAAATCAAAAATTTATAGCCAAGTCAAAGAATTTAAAGAATTTATTTCAATTTTACCAAGTTCATTAAATTGTTCATTCCCGTAACAAATCATTGACCATTAATTAATAACCATTACCAAAGAGAGTTCTGTATAGACTTTCCCAGACTACTCACGCTTACACAATTTAACACTTTTTAACTAGCCATCAGTTATTAAAGCCAAAGATTTCATGCTCGAAAAAAATGGAAAGTTCAGATCTGTTTTTGGCCAACCCGTTTTTGGCAAACAGCTAAAATTTCTGTTCCATTCCAAGAACCTTAGTTGTTTTTGGATAAGGTCTGACCCATAATGTCTTAAAAAATAGCAACCAAAAAATCTGGACAGACGTAACTCCAAAGACCAATTTCCAATTATTTCCAAATAATTTCCAATAATTTCCAAAGACCAATTTTATGGTTCTCCAGAAATACTATCATAACTTTTTCGCCAGAAAATACTGAATGCAGAGAACCTATCCAAAATACAATCATTCAGCGAAAATTTTCCGAGCAAAAAAGGTAACTTGTCAACTACCAGAAGATTTGCCTGACTTACTTTCTGAACTTGTTAATAGTTTGCGGGGATCTTTTCAACAAGTGCCCCCCTTTTGCAAAAGGGGGGCTATTCTTGAATTTAAGCGAGCCATTTATTAACAAATCAGAGACGACTAATAACTTTCCACGCATGAACATACTATACTATAATTGAATAGAATAAAATACGCAATGGTATGGCAACTAGCCGAACCGGAATACAAAGCGAACAGGTGAGCGCGTCGCGGCTTCGTCGCGATAACCGACCCACGATTTCCGGATTACCTCCCACAGCGCATGAGAGGCATGGCCGTGAACAGCAGTCCGCGATTGCGCTTAAACTGTTAATCGGCCATCTAAACTCTAGGCTAAGTAAAATCTGATAAAGTATAGCATAGAAGGGGTAGCGATTCTCTACTAGGCACCAAAGGGTGCAATTGTTGCAAAGATCCGTTTGCGTTGTTATTTAAACAAGGAGGCTCGGTAATGTGCGATCGCACATAAGGCTCCAACCCCGCTCATCCACAATTTTGGCATAATTGTGCCAAATGAGGAACAGATAGAAAACAGATCAGAAGTGTTTTCAAAAAAGAAATTGGTGTATGAACGAAAAGATAGCCTCCAAAGCAAATAACTCAGGAGTAAAAAATGATGCATTTGATGACATATGCCAATAATAAGAAAGCGAGTCAATACCAAGAGCAATATCAAACAACATTAATTACAACGATAACTTTGTCCGTTTCGAAGCAAAACAAGTCAAAAGAGCTTCATATAACTGAAACTAAAAATATCTTGTAATTCACCAAAAAAGATATGAGACCAGTCGATTATAAGTCTTGGTAACAGATAGACAAGAAATACATTAAAATGAAAATCGCTATTCTTTTAAAACAAATTCAAAATAAAGAAAACCAGTGGAAATCAACTAAATATCCCATAAGTTCACGATTACCGGTGTTTCTAAAGATGGGAATTAAGAACTGTCTGTATTCATTTTTGATGCCGTTACAAAATCAACAAATAGACAAAAAATCAGTTAAAAGCCATAAAGCCATACTTTGGCCCTCAAAATATGTTAGATTGCACCTTCTTTGAACACCGATAATGTATTACGTGACATCATGAAACGAGGCAAGTAGACAAAAAGCAAAATTAATTCCAAGACATGAACGCCATTAATTACAGAATGAAATAATTAGGTAGGTTCATTTATTCTTCCAGAGGAAGCTTTTGAGACCTGCAATTATCCAGAAAATCTTACCTCTACAAAAACGTAAAAAATTGCTTTATGAAAAACCCGTGTCGAAGCCAATAAAAACAAAACTAAATCTTGTTTTTGTGACACCAATCCCATTAACACCTTCCCTTAACATTGTCAAATTTCATCTGTAATCACCGAGACTAGGTAGCAGACAAAATGAATTACGAAGTACTTTTTTGGATAACAATTGTTTTCAACGCCATTAAAGCCAACAACTATCTACTAATATCGGAAGATCGGGCAATCCATTTTCCCATGAAGCCATTGATAACGGGTCATTGTACAGGATATTTCACATGACTAAAAGGACAAACAAAATTAAAAATCATTAAACTCTTTCGAAAAAAATTGTGAAAACCAGAGTCTTTATCCTCAAGGATTTAAATATTATCGATTGTGCCTTATTAGTAATAATACCAATGTGATATATGAACTGTCGATGACGTGAATATGTAACAAGTAAAAAATGGGCAAATACCTAAATATAAAAATGCGAAATCTAGTAGTATCAAAGTCAGAAAGCCATAAATTAAGGTGTAAAACCGCAAAAAAGATTGAATTTGAATTCAGTAGAAAAAAGAACCAATCTATCATTGCTGACACTAAGCTACAAATTGACCAAATTAAAAGAAAAATGAAGGCCATAATTTAGAAATAAGCCATAATTTAAAAATCAAATATTTTTGAAAGTCAAAACGACCGTAAGCTTTACAAGTAATAAACTAGATACAATAATTAGGAAGCGCATTATACCTATCAGTCAAGTAGATTATCAATCGTTAATTAACACGAAAAACGATCGAAAAGCAATCGTTGACTTGAAACAAATTGATCCCCAGATGCTCATTTTATGATAATCGAGGTTCATTTCAGGAAAACTAGCAGGCCCGCAAAAGCATCACTAAATCATGTTGGTATAGGTTAAAAAAGTATTTGTTTCGTACCAGCTCGTGCTCCACCCCTTGCCCCTCGTTTAACAGCCACAGCTCTTACTGCTTACTCTACCGACGCGTATTTTTTGCATCAATTACCCTATTTTACAGCAACAAAGCCACATTTTTGCTTTACTATTTTAAGGAGCGCTGTGATTAACTCCTCCAACTACGCTCAACTATGTACTCCGCTAGGCTGCATGTTCAAGGAGCGAGCTTTAAAACGTGCGAAGGTCAGGAACTTATACAGTTAGATCTTCAAAGGAAAACAATAATAAAGATAAAAGAAAGAGAAGGGAAGATAGAACGTAAAAGACGAAAAGCAACAATTACTAATTTTGAGTAAAAAATAACTCTCGCCAAAAACTGCCCTCGCGAACCAATACCCCTCGCCTACTAGCCAATGGTCTTATCCCTTAAGCTACCGGTGCCTATTGCTTACGTCTGCTTCATTTCTATCAGCAAATTTTCGATGAGCGGCCATTAGATGATTCATGAGCGCAAAAACATGCGCAAGTAGCTCAAAGAACACAAAAGAAAGAAAACGGAAAGAACGAAGAACAGTGCCAATCTTTGTCCAAGAAATTATGCCTTTTTGTCCGCCCATAATTGGAGGCAAACACCTGCCTGAGTGATTTTGACCCTCAAAATACGGATGCTTATTGCTTACGTCTGGTTTCTAAATCCGAAAATTTCTTCAGTGGCTATTTGGCTGGCTTAATTTCGCTGTGGCATACCTTACACTCGCAAAACCTAGGAGCTTGGATATTCCCACTTAAGAGCTCAGATATGACGGCATAGCGCCTTTCAGAACCCAAATATTAAAACAGTCTGAAACTTTGACCATTAAGAAATGTAACGATAAGAGCGCTGTTAACCATTGTGCTGAAATAATCCCATATTTGATAGACAGAACATAGCGAAAAGGCTAAAGAAATGAAAGGATAAAATTTCCGGTCCAGGATTATTGGAGAAATTTTCGGCACCAACTCGACTGCGACCCGATGCCCCCGCCTAACAGCCATCGCTCTTATCTCTTAGCCTACCAAATCGTATCACATGTCTATTGCTCTTTCGATATAAGCAAAACTTGGGTCAATGGCATTTCGTCTCCCTTATTTTAAGCGGCATGCTTAATGAGTGCAAAACATCTGAATAATAGAAGTTTATGTAGGGTGGTATAGAGCGTCTCAAAGCGCTTGTGAAACGATCGGTTGCAACTTTCAGGACAGTTAGAGCATGTGAAGATAGGAGCGCAATTAAGTATTGCACTAGAGTAGAAAAACAGGAGCGCAATTAAGTATTGCACTCAAGATGAAAACAATTACACATTGCCATGCCTATTGCATTTGTATTGCTTTCAAAATCAGCAGGAATTTGGTCAATGGTTTCATGGCTTGCTTGCTTTGCTATGCAGTCTGCTCAATGAGCGCAGAACATCGGCAGATAAGCTTAAGTGAGAAAATGAATTTCCCATTTTGATCCTGAAAATTATGCCACCTTTTTATCCCTTCTTTGACTCGAACCCCTGCTCTTCATTTAACCACCATTTGTCAAATCCCTTACGCCACCGTTTCAGAATTAATATGTCTATTTGTCCATCACTTACGCTACCGATGCCTATTGCTTATATCGCATTTCTATAGCACAAAAACATGCACAAATTAGGAGCTTAGATATGACAAAAGGGAAAGAAAAGACAAAAGCAAGGAGGAAACATAACTATTGGCCAACTTTCGACCAGGAAATCATGCGTTTTTCACCACCAATATTATGACTCGAGCCGCTGCCGCTGGCTTAACATCCGTCTTTTTCCTCAGATTACCGATACCTATTGCTTATGTCTCAATCTGCAAATCATTTCCATATCAGCACATTTTTTGTCAAGTCGCGCTGGTTTTTGAATTTCGCCATACTCTGTGAGCGCAAAATTTTCCACTATAGCGCGTCTCAAACCATGTTTTAAATTACAGAACCAAAAGCAAACCACGAGTAATTTAAAAAAAGGCAAAAAAGGGAAAAGGAGAGAAACCAAAGAAAAATGAAAAAACGAGGGGAAGTGACAAAAATTCAGAGGCAGAATACCAAAAGAGGAAAGGGACTGCAAGGAGTGGGAAAAGGAAAGATAGTGGAAAGAGAAAAATGATAAACGTAAAGGATGAACACTTGAGGAAGGACATTACGAAAGGAAGATGAACATTTGAAAGACCGGAAGGACCAACTGCAATTTTTCCCAGAAATTATGCTTCATCCGCCCGTACTCGGGCTTGAACCCATATCCCCGCTTAACAGCCACAGATCTAGCCCCTTAGGCTACCCATGTTTACTGCTGTCTATTGAATTTTCCAAGCACGTTTTTGGTCAATGCCTTTTGTCACGGTTGTTTTTGCTATGCTGCATGCTTAATGAGCACAAAAAAGTGCAGATCAGTAACTTGAGTATGGTGGTATAGGCTGCATGTTTAGAGGACCGTTAAAACAAGGAGTGCTGTGAACCATCGAACTCAAGAGCGACTCGTTTAAAAACCAGAACCAGGTTTTCAACATCTCGGGTGCGCAGCCACGCCCCTCGCTAAACAGCCATAGTTTTATCTTTTACGTTAGTGCGGTTTGCATTTGTATATTGGTCTTTCTGAATCAGTAGTTTGGTCAAAACAAATTGAAAAGATTGGAGAGAAAGATTATAGAAAGAATGAAAACCAACTTCAAATTTGTGGTCCAGGAAATTATGCCCCTTTTCCGCCTTTGAACCCCTTCCGCCCGCTTGACACTCATTGGTCTCTATTCTCTGCGCTACCAACGCCCCAACTGCCCACGCCAATTGACCTTCCCAATGAGCAAATTTTTGGTTAGGGGATATTTGGCCCGCTCTTCGCTATTCGGCATGCTTTATGAGTTAAAAGATCGAATTAGAGCCTAAATATGTCGATATACCGCGTCTCAAAACATGCCTTAACTAGGCTGCAAGTTTAAGGACCGTCAAAAATGTGAGGATTGGAGCTTACATATGGTGGTACGGCATTCGGGTTAGAATTTGATGAAGGAACAACAAGCAAGAAAGACAGACAGGAGAGGATGAAAAACAACCAGTTTTTTGGGTCACGAAAAGAACCATTTCTCGCATCAACTCAGTTGCAAACCCATGCCCCTCGCTGAACAGCCATAGGTCTTATCACTACCGAAATACGACAAAAGATTGAAACGAATAGGAACGAAAGAAACTGACATAAAATTATTCGTTCCGGAAGTTACACGTCCTTTTCGGCCTTAATTAGACTCGATCCCTTAACTCTCGTTTCACAGTCATTGGTTTTCTCCTCTACGCCTCCGATGCCTATTTCTTAGGCTTATTGACCTTTCTAATAAGCAAATTTTTGGTTAGTGGCTTTTTGGTTCGCTTTCTTTGCTATGCAGCATGGTTTATGAGTGCAAAACATGAGCAAATTAGTGAGCTTAGATATAGCGATATAGCTAGTCTCAAAACGCATGCATTGCACTAGTCTGCATGTTAATACAAGTGAGGGTAGAGCTTAAACATGGTAGTGCAGCATTCGAGCTAGAATTATAGATTTTGGTTATTCCACAGGTTTAAATTAGTACAGATGGCTTCAAAAACATAGTGTTAATTAAATGAGACCAATCTTGCCCAGCAGCTGCGTTAGTAGTATAAAAAGCTGACTAGAACCTCAACGGGGGGGGACACTATGTATTAAGATAGGGAATGCAGAAATTGTCCCCCTAGGGGGGACACTTAGGGGGACATTTACCGCAAATTCGAAGTAAACGTCCCCCTAAGTGTCCCCCCTAGGGGGACAATTTCTGCATTCCCTATCTTAATACATAGAGTCCCCCACCGTTGTGGTTCTGGTCAGCTCCTATTTTTTTTCTGAAAAAAATTGTTTCACTTTTCGGTTGGTTGTAATATGTTCAGTTTGTTGTTTTTGTCTCTGACAGATGTGAACTAGTTTGAAACATGTTCTGTGAGTAAAAAAAGTAGTCGGAAACACCTTTTTCGAAAATTGAAATTTTTGTCCCATAGGGGGACAATAACTTGTAAAATTTTTTGAAAAATGGGGTCCAAAAATTTTTTTGCGCTTTTTGTCTCTAATAGCCGTCAATTGTTGTGAAACATGTTTTGTGAATGATAAAAAGTGTTCAAAGTCGATTTTTTCAATTTTGAAATTTTTCCCCTAAGGGGTGTCAACACTTGTAAAATTTTTTGAAAAATGGGGTCCATAAATTTTTTCTCGATTTTTTGTCTCTAATAGACGTCAAATATTGTGAAACATGTTTTGTGAATGATAAAAAGTGTTCAAAGTCGATTTTTTCAATTTTGAAATTTTTGCCCTAAGGGGTGTCGACACTTGTAAAATTTTTTGAAAAATGAGGCCCAAAAATTTTCTGCGTTTTTGGGTCTCTAATAGACGTTAAACGTTGTGAAACATGTTTTGTGAATGATAAAAAGTGTTCAAAGTCGATTTTTTCAATTTTGAAATTTTTGCCCTAAGGGGTGTCGACACTTGTAAAATTTTTTGAAAAATGGGGTCCAAATATTTTTTCTCGATTTTTTGTCTCTAATAGACGTCAAATGTTGTGAAACATGTTTTGTGAATGATAAAAAGTGTTCAAAGTCGTTTTTTTTTCAATTTTGAAATTTTTGCCCTAAGGTGTGTCGACACTTGTAAAATTTTTGAAAAATGGGGTCCAAAAATTTTTTCTCAATTTTTTGTCTCTAATAGACGTTAAATGTTGTGAAACATGTTTTGTGAATGATAAAAGGTGTTCAAAGTCGATTTTTTTTTTCAATTTGAAATTTTTCCCCTAAGGGGTGTGGACACTTGTAAAAATTGGGTCCAAAATTGTTTTCTCAATTGTTTTCTCTCCAATACATATCCCCATCATAAAATTGTCTTTTTAGCAAGAAATAGTTTTGATCTACCAACCTCTGGTTATGGGCCCAGCGCGCTACCACTGCGCTATCTTGCTTTGCACACATACATACTCACACACCTACACACACTCACAAAACACCTATACAAGCATAGGTACTTATGTAACATAAACATTCATTAATTCAGTCATTCATTCGTATGTACATATATAAATACATATATACAAACTTACATAATTTCATACAAACATTCATACATACTTACATAAATACAATCATACATACATACATACACATACATACATACACACATACATACATTACATACTCAATGATAAAAAACCCAGTTGTACAAGAAAAACAAGTTTTCACCTAAGTATGTATGCAATTATGGTCATAATCACTTATGTCCGGAAATGCATACAAATTGGTGAAAACAACAGTAAAACAACTAACCTGTTAGTAGATGTATGAAATCAATACTGATATATTAATTGGAGAGTCATCGGATCATGCCCAAACACGTTCAGGGTCACAAAACTTTCCAAAATAAACTGACCAATCACAGTGCTTGATTTATTATTCAAGTTGACAACCAATCAGAATTGAAAGATTTATAAACAAAAACTCTAAACGCTCACGTTCAGTAAACAGTAAATAATGAACACAATAGGAACAAAAGACATCAAGCTCATTCATGAGAAAGTTTTATCACTGAGAGGTAACATAAATTATACACACATATCTTATCGACAATTATATTTCGTAGCTGCTTGTTCTTTGTTAGATCCAGAAGTTGACGGAGAAATAGCACTTAAATTTAGACCCTATGGTGGTTTCATTGGAATTGATAATTCAAGACTAGATCCTTTATTGAAACGGAGCAAAGTGCTACGGCTTCATGCTGCATTGCATGACGCCGCTGGATTTATAAAAGATTGCAGAAACAAAGGCCCTGGATATGTTTACGCTTTCCGTTACTCACCAGTAAACAATTGTCTTTTTGGACACTTGACAGGAATTTTATTCATTCTATCAGTGAAAATTTTTCATTCACAATTGTTTCGTGAATTGGAATGCTAGAAAAATTTGGCAGCAAAACCACAAATATTATTGTCCTCGATCTCGAAGGTTTCAAACTTAAGTCACTTGGATTCATTATAAAAGAACTCAGTTTGTGTTCCAGTTACAACGATACAATATTTTTCAAACCACCGCTTAAATTCGCTGATTTACCCGCACACGATAGACAAACTGTTATTTGGCTGACCAATAACCTACACGGTCTTGATTGGGACGAAGGTGATATACCTTACTGTGATTTGAAAACAATCTGTCTGAGTTTCAGTTTCCGATTCACACGGAAAAACTTTTTTGCCAAAGGCATTGAAAAGTGTGAGCTCCTCAGTAAGCTTTTACAAAAAACTGTTTATAATCTGGAGGATCTAAATTGTCCCCGAATCTCAGAGATAATATCAGAAGAACAAGTTCCCTCCTGTTATCTTCATTCAAACTTTCGTTCAACAAGCGATCAATTATCAAATCACTGCGCGGAACGTAAAGCAAGAATATTCTCACAGTGGACACAAAGTGATGCACAGAGAAGACACGGCAACTTTAACAACTTATCTGTCAGACAACTTGAAGATATTCACTTGCTTGACTCCACTTGACGATCAGCCGATTGTAATATTCAACAGAGTTCAGGATCCCTCTCCACCAATACAGAATAATTTTTCAAGTGATCAACAGAACCGAGCGAACTATCTCAACAATAAACCAAACACAGCACAACAACCGCGTTACAACTCGCTTTATAGCGCAGCAGCAAAACGTTATTTTGCAACTATTACTCTTTCCCCCGACGAGCTAGACAGCTTCAGAGCTTTCCTTCCCGTGATAGATAATTTCTATCACTTCCAACTGTACGTAAAAAATAAACAGAGAGCTCGAGAACATCGGAATCAGTTCAATTATGGCTATGAACAAAACAAACCAGAAGCCTACGCAGTCCCCCAAAGAGCAGCGAATCCCACGTTGGAAGCAATGGGTGGACAAAAAAGTTCCTGAATTTAGATTGAAAAAAACACCACCAGAACGTGAGCTATCACTTATTGAGATGCCGAAGGAGTTGCGATTATATGTCTTGGAGCACCCCGAAGTTGAAAAAGTCTTCAGTCAACCATCGATCGAGGAAAATGACTCATCAACCGTTTGTTATAAACTAGAGATAAAAAGTCATATTAAAGGTTTCAATTTGTTTGAGTTCTGGTACATGAAACAGTTGCCCAGAGAATAATTCAAAAATTTAACATTTTGTATCATTCTTGTTTCAATTCACTTTTCAATTAATTTTCTCCAATGAATCAAAGAGACGAGGCTGACGCCGGTATCAGTAATTTAGTCTTTGATGTGAACAACAAGGAGAGGCCCCCATGGCGTTGTTGTTCAAATTCAACAGTGCCAAGGTCCGAAGTAATATTTTTTGTTCAAGTTAGTATCATTGTCTTAATGATCATTCTTTGCTTTTCTATGCTCTTTCTATTATCAGAAAGCTGTGAAGAGAAATCAATCTGGATTGCTCTCTTATCGAGTTTAGTTGGTTACATTTTACCTAATCCCAAACTATGAACAAAATTATTCTTACACATGACAGGGTATTCATGTCAATTGTAGGACCAAGTGGTTGTGGTAAAACAGAACTCTTGTTTCGAATGCTAAAAGGTTCGACCTTTTATCCACGTTTTGAGAAAATTTATTTTTACAAAGAGTTCCAACCACTTTTCAAAGATATGCAACAAGTTATACCAGGGATTGAGTTTCTAAAATACTCAAGCTTTGATATAACAAAAAATCTATCGCATTGTCTGCTTATCTATGATGATTCATGTGAAGAAATCTTCAACGATAAAGAATTTGTAAAAATAGCTACCTCAGGACGTCATCGCAAATTACATGTTATATACGTCAAGCATAATTTATTCCATCAAAGCAAATGGTCCAGAACCATTGATCTGAATACCACACACATAATATTATTCAAGTCGCTTCGTGACATTCAACAAATTGAATATCTTGGAAAACAGTTGAATTGTCTCCAACTGATAAAAGAAGCATACAAACTAGCAACTGCGGAGCCCTTTGGAAATTTTATTATTGATCTCGATCCCAAAACCAGTCAGGGTTTACGATTTGCGTCAGATATTATTGGACCTAATCCTTCAATTTTTTACATTCCTTCGGAGGAAGCCGTTGTTACACCAATTACGAATGAAAAAGAAACATTTGCTTATGCTCAAGCAATGGGCAAATAGCACAAACAAGAACTCCAACATTGAATCCGAGTTACTTAAAGACGGCGACTTCATTTGGTTTCTGAGTGACTGTGTGATGAACGTACTCTCTGGAGTTGTTCCAGTCAATAAAAAAGAACTAAAAAAATTTGAAAAAACTCTGCGTCAACTTTCAAACAGAAAAGTAGGGAAAACTGAACGGTTAAAAATAATTCAATCTCCCTCGGGCAACAATCTCATTCAACTCATAGCATTACCCTGCATTGAATATATAGAACAAAATGCATACTGAAGAGTTTGTGTTAATACCTAAACAGATGTATACAAGAGAACAACCTCTTGTCTCTCAATTACTCAGCAACAAAAATATTCACAATCCAGCCAAGCAGATATCGCTTCTCCAGAGAAACAAGTCACCATCAGCTCCTTCTGCCTCGCAACAGGATACAGAACAACAAACTGACGCTTCAGTGGATGATAGAAGTACAATAAACGAGTCTATGGCGAAATCATTTACGACAGACAACACATCGACTATCAAAAAAGGAGTGCTGAATGATATTAGAATCTTGAAGGGGATAAAGTTTGAAAGAGCGAATACAATACTGGACATAATAGAGGAATCAGATTCCGTTTCCTTGGACTCAAAGAGATTGCTTATTAATGGTACAAATACAGAAGTTCTTGCTGCTACATTTCTTTACAATTTACAGCAAACCACTTGCAAACTATCTTTCGAACAATTCAGTGTATTAACGCATCTCGATATTGGGTCGCATTTGACTTGTAACACATACGCCAAAAAGTTTCTAAATTTATCATCTGAAGAGAGACTACAATTTTTGGAATATGAGTCGGACAAAGATGTTGCTTCAAAATCCCAGCGAAAGAAAACAAAAGCTTCTGACAGAGACCCGAGAAACTTTGAAGAGGCAGAAAAAGAAATCAAACCAACCAGCCCCTGGGAGAATTACTTCCTATCAAGTTAAACAGTTAGACAAATTGTACACTAAAGGCAGTGCTGCATTTGGTAGCATTGCTAACTTGAAGGAGGCTAGCGGTTTCACCAGAGGCAAAATTGTTCGCTATCTTCAGTCGAAAGCACCGTACACAAAATACAGACAATTCAGGAAAAGTTTTCCCCGACTGAAAGCTGTTGCATATAGAATAAATGAAATCTGGTCTGTCGATGTTGCGTATATGGATAAAGTTGCCCAACACAACAATGGTGTAAAATATTTGTTAGTGGCTGTGGATGTTTTATCACGTTACTTACGAGTTCAACCAATGAAAGCTTTATATGCAAAAGATGCTGTTGAAGCGTTCAAAAAAATGATCAAGAAGAAACAACCAGAAAAAGTATGGACAGACAAGGGATCAGAGTTCAAAGGAGATTTCAAAAAATTTTGTGAAAAGAAAGGAATTCATTTATATACAACAGAAAGCGAAACCAAGTCGGCATTTGCAGAGAGGAACATTCGATCTCTTAAAAACATCATTTACAAATATTTGGAAGAAAAGTGGACTTGGACATATATTGAAGATTTACCCCAGTTTGTAAATACTATAAACAGTCGTGTTAACCGGGTAACCCATTTAGCACCTAATAAAGTTTTCAAAAAACATGAACCAATTTTAATATCATTAGCAATCAACACAACAAAGTATAAACCAAAATACGAAAAAGGAGACCTTGTTAGGATTGCAAAGCACGACGAAAAATTCAGAAAAGGTTATAAACAAAATTATACAGACGAAGTTTTTACGATATTCAAAATTGCTACCGTGTGTCCACCAACGTACAATCTTATAGATGCAAACAACGTTATAATTGAAGGTAAATTTTATGAACCGGAATTAGTCCAAGTAAACGTGTTAGTTACTGCAGACGAATAAAATGAATCCCGCCAAAGAATTCACAATCGACCTAATATCCAACGCATCAATGGAAGTTTTTGGTGAAAACACAATGGCAAAATTCCGTAACCAGTTATCTCAACCGCTTATTTTGGATGGAGAATGGCAAGTAGCTTTATCTTCAATATCCTTCCCATCAAACATCAACAACGTCAATTCAAACGGGTTAGTCGTTTATAAAAACTCGGGAGTGGAACTTGACGCCTCAAATAATCGCAGTGGACACCTCAGAAAAATTCGCAAAGGCATTTACAGTAGCTTGGATCAACTAATGGATGAACTCAGGCGAATTGCTCAGTTTAAACAATTTGATTTTACTTTTGACAAAATTACTCATAAACTGGTTTTACAATTCGGAGCGAATGAGGGGTTTTCATTTGAAAACGAAGAAGTTCCAAGTATTCTCGGCTTCAAGGGTATAAAAGACAACTCGCATGATGGATACATTCATATTGGATACAAATCACACAAAACTCTCAATAGACACCAAAGTGATTTTCCAGTTGATATAACCTGTGGCTCACAATTAATATTTGTCTACATAGACGTTATAGAATATCAAATTATTGGAGACGTGAGAGCTCCTGTAATTAAAATCATTGAGACCGAAAGGCGTCTAAGAAACGGCAGCATAAACACTGTTACACCCATTCATCACAAGACATTTACAATTCTGGATTACAAGCCCATACTTTCTAACAATATTCAGAACATTAAAGTGGAGTTGAGGAACGAAGCCGGAAAACTTATTCCATTTATTGGTACAGGAAAAGTGATAGTAGGCTTAAAGTTTCAAAAAATCAAGTGAAATGGAAGCTTACTACAGCAACCAAGCATCACAGTCAATGCCACATTTCTCCGGTCATTATCGTCAAAGAGGAAGTGGCTTTGGAGCCCTCGCAGCAGGTATTGGAAGAGTTGCTTTACCATTGGCAAGAAGAATTATATGGCCCGCTGCCAAAAGAATTGGCCGAGAGCTTTTAGTGCAGGGTGCTCCTGAGTTGGTTGAAGTAGCAACGAAACGAAAGTCGGCAAAGCAGGCGTTGAAAAGCACGGTTGCAAAAACAGCCCGAAAACAATTTGGTGGTTCTCTCCATTCACGCATAACACGAGGCCGGCAAGTTATTAAACGTCGAAGACAACAATATGCTAAACCTCGAACCTACAAAAAACGTTCCACTAAAAAAATCATTTCTCGAAAACCACAGCCAAGAAGAAGTCGACTGGATTTTTTCTCTCGAGTCAAAAATGCGAACTAATATTGTAATACCTTCCGAAGCCACTCACAGTTCCTTGGATTTATTTGAAAAACCACCTTTGCTAGTCACCTTTGATCAATCATTTGAGCAAAAAACTGGACCACTTTATTCTCCCTCTGGATCATCGCTCGAATTCGAAGTTGTAGGCGATCGCAACAATTTCATAGATTTGCAGAAAATTTATTTGGAAGTAAAATGTCGAATACAAAATGCTGATGGAACTGATTTGTGATATACCGCCGGCGATGCAACCGCAACCGATGCTGCATATTTTGTCAATAATGTTCTTCATTCACTGTTCGCCGACTGTACTGTTTCTGCAAATGGAATAAAAATTTCCTCAGCTAATGGACACTATGCTCATAAAAGTTTTATTGAAACAGAATTTTCACATGGAGCCGATGCAAAGGAAACTTGGCTAAAGTGTCAAGGTTACGAGTATGAGCCGAACCCCGATGGTATAGCTGCAGCTTCAAGGGATGCAAGGCAAGTAGCTGTGAGAGAATCGGAACAAATTACTTTATATGGAAAGCTCGCTGTTGATTTCTTTTCCTGTGAAAAACATTTAGTAAGTGGTGTTACCTTAAGACTTTCTTTCCGAAGATCGCAAGATGATTTTGTTACCATTAGTGAGACAGCGGCAAAAAATTACAAAGTTAAAATCGATGAAGCAAACTTATTTGTTAGAAAGATGACAGTGTCAGACAACGTTGTTGGAGCCATTGAAAAAACACTCCTAAAAACTCCGGCAATGTATCGCTACAATGAAGTAATAACAAAAACATTCCTCGCAACAGCAGGTCAACGTAGTTGGAAACATGAAGATATTTTCACAAAAGAACCAATAAGGCGGCTGATTGTTGCATTGTGCAGGAGCAATGCATTCATTGGAACTAACAATATCAATCCCTACCACTATCAAAAGTTTGGTTTGAGTGAAATTACGGTCTATCGAAACGGGTTCGCAACAGCTGGCACTCCAATGTTAACAAATGATAACAAGCGCCTGTATTACAATTCAATGAGTGCCCTAGCTTATGTTGAAAACGGTCATGGAATACCCCTAAGTGATTTTGCGCATCACTTTATAATGGTATTTGACTTAACTAGCACGCAAGAGGCGACACACGACTTTATTCATCCTGAACTAACAAACATATCATTATCGGTTGAACTGAAATTTGATACTGGTTTGCCAAACAACATTGAAATTTTTTTCCTGGGAGAAAAATCGTCTACTGTGTATATTGACTCTGCAAGAAACGTATCCAAAAACGTTCTACCTATGAATGGTTACTAATGGATGAAGACCAAATTTATATTCATGTTCAAAAGTGCAAACATCTCAAATTTAAATTTCGAGGTGTTTATGCGGCTGACAATTATCCCTTAAATTTACCAGTTAACAGTTTTATAATTGTGAATGCATCGCGAGCTGATTCTATTGGTTCACATTGGGTGATGCTTGCGAAACGCTACGCATACCCCGTACTATACTTTGCAGATCCGTTAGCAGTACCTCTGACTGCCTATAAAGACATTTTCTCCCGCTTACAGCAATGTACTGATTTACATATGATGATGGATATTATGGAGCACAGAAGAGATATTCAGTCTCCCCTGCAATCAGCAGACTCGCAACTTTGTGGTTTATTTTGCATCTATATTGCTCATTATTTCTATAGCAGTAAGTTTCCATTTGTACCTGATGTAAATGAATTGCAATTGTTGGCATTTTTAAAACATATGGAGTGAAATTGAATTAAATATTCTATCACAACACTATTTTAGACAGTAGAATTTTTACAGAACTGAAAGTTTATTAAATAGTCTGAAGTCTCACGTACAAAACTTCCCTGCCCACTTAAAAATATATCCATAATCTGATAGAGAGAAGAAGAATGTTCACCAAGCATTAGTTGGCAAAAACGTTTTACAGTCACATCGGGGATAGTGGAAGCGTGTTTGTTAGAAGTGGTAGTAGTAATGGTTGAGAGTCTTTTCGCAGGGTTAGGCAGAGGAAGTTGTTTTTTAGTTTTGTTGGTTGAAACATGATTAAATTTTGACAAGTACTCCACAGCAACATGTAAGCGAGAGACAATAGCACCATGAGTAACAAAATTTTTCTCCGTAGGCAAAATACGGATTTTAAAACAAGTCACAAAGCAAGGTATCGTCGCAGGAGCATACGAAGAAAAAACAATTTTATCTTCGGGACCTGTATCTTCAAAAATGAGATGCCAATGATTGGAACCAAACGAACAACCATCGATAACAGTCGAAGACGAATGATAACCGTACGCATAATTTTCTATTCAAGAACCTTGAGGTTTTGGTTCTTTGTCGCAAATAGTGTATTTGAATCGTTTTTAAAATTTTTCGAAGTATTCAGGACTTTTTTCGTAAATAGCTTCAACCATAGTAAGAGACTAAACTGAGTGAGTAAAAAGTGATATACCTCTATTAATTATTGGGTTTGAGTTGATAACATGGTGTAAACAAAATTTCAAGGTCGTTCGAAGACGAAAATTTTTTATATTGTTGTTTTTATTGCTTGTAAACAAATAAATTCTGTGTAGACATTAAGTAAACAAACCGAGACCTTAAGTAAACAAACCGAATAAATTTTGTCTAGACTTTCAGAAAACAAATCAGGGTTGTTGAAGTTCTGTACACGAATAATGGCTGTCGCAATTTCACGAAGTTATTCAAACTTTGCCGTGATTGGTTGACGACTCGAAATGAAATCTATTTTTAGTAACATAAACAAATATTTCAACTTTATTGCTCGCATGTAGTAATGAATACACCTTGAATTTCTGCAGAACTTGAGAGACATCTGTTTATTCATATTCTAAGACTCAGTTGTCAATACTTTTCGATAAAAATAAAACATCTCTATTTGTTCATTCCATAGTTAAACGTACCCAATTATTACAAAATGCCTGCAAAAGATCGAAACCTGTCCGTCAACTGTGAAAAATGTGGAAAATCTGTTGTAAAGACCAATATTGCTCGCCACAGGAAGACATGTATGATGGGGACGCTTTACTGTAAGAAAAGGAATTGTAATTTTGCGACAAAAAATGCTGCAGAATTATCATACCATATTGCGAAGGCTCACGGAGCAAAAATTCGTAATACACTGAACAAATGTGTTGTCTGTCAGAAACAGTTCCCGAGTTTCTATTCACTTCAACTGCATCGCAAGAAAGCACATCAAGCTAGCACAAAAGTTGGGTCCTCAAGCACAAACCGTGTTCGTGAGATTATGGAGAAAATTGATAATGATAGCGAATCATTGAAAGAAGAACTGGCAGCTTGTCAGCATTTACTTGACGATATGCATGCTGAGCATGGCAGACAGAAAGTTTTCAACTTCAGTTTATCGGATTTGGACAACAAAAAGATCAATGAAAAAATCGATGAAGTTTTCACAAACCTCAACTGTGCTGCAAAAGTTAACCTAGCATTGGGGTTTATTTTGCGAAATGTGGAGACAAACGATTACCGATATTATTATCCGCAAGAAAATAATTTACTGCTGGACCGAGCTTTTCTGCTAAGCAATAGAAACGATTTATTAAACATCCAGAACGAAATTGAGAAACTTGACTTGATTGAAACATGTACACAGGAACGCCAAAACTCAAAATGGCGATTCACAGTAATTACAAATGTTACTGTCTTTGCAGCGCTTCTTACGAATATACCTATGGGTTGCACTGATTCACCTCTTCCAGAGCCATTATTAAGGAACCCTGAAGTAAATTGTCTGCTTTCAAATGGACACGATGAACCGTATAACGATAATTTGTGTTTGTTCCGTGCAATTGCTATTCATTTATTTGGATCAGTAGATGTTGAACTACAGGCAATAAAAATTTTTCACAATTTTGTTACTGCAAGTGGTTGTGACCCTGAAAACTTCACAGGTGTTTCCTTTGATCAAATTCCTATAATTGAAGAACAAATCAAACAAAACATTTTCATCTATGATTTTGACATTGAAGAGGGTGAAATTATCGGTGAACTTGTACGACGAAGCGTTGAAAGATATGATAAAAACATCAAATTGCTTCGTTATAACAACCATATTTGTTATGTTAATGATATCAACAAATTCTTCAAGAAACTTCGTTGTCCCAGCTGTGATGTCTTTTTCAACCATTCCGGAAACTTCAATCGTCACTTGAAAACTTGTAAAGAACGAGTGAAAAATGTCTATCCGCGAGGTGTTTATTCTTTGCGAGAAACACTGTTTGAGAAGCTTGACAACTTCTCAATTGCTTATCCAGCAGATGATACTCTCTTCAAAAATTTAGCCGTCTTCGACTTCGAAGCAATATGTGTTCATTCAGTTGATATCAATAACACGGCGACAACATCATGGATTGGCACTCATGTACCTGTATCGGTATCAATCTCTTCAAATTTGTTGGACGAACCAGTTTTCATATGCGAAAACGATCCTAATCGTCTCATCTTTTGTAGCTCAACTGGAAATACTAGCAGCAAAAAACAAGGTGGATGTGAGATCCAAGTTCTTGGAGGTGGAAGCAGAGATCAAAACCAGGTTGAATGATGTGTCCTCCAGACTGCAAATTATTTCCGAAGCTCAATCAAATATCAGTTGTGAAACAGAAGATAGAAATGCTTCTAAAAATTTCTTACGATACCAACAAAAGCAGCTCCTTGATCTCCAGTGTCATTTCAATAATTATGTTGACACTCTACCAGTTTTTGGATTCAACAGTGGAAAGTATGATCTGAATTTAATCAAAAGCTATCTCATTCCTCATCTCCTCAACGACAAAGCTGCTACACCTACGGTAATCAAGAAGGCAAATCAATTTATTTCTTTCAAATTTGGGGATGTTCAATTTCTTGATATAGTAAATTTTCTCGGTGGAGCAACAACTCTGGACTCTTTTCTGAAAGCCTATCAATCCGAAGAGACAAAAGGATATTTCCCATATGAATGGTTTGATTCGCTATCGAAACTTGACTGTAGTCATCTTCCACATTACGATTCCTTCTTCAGCAAACTGAAAAACCTAAATCCACTGGAAAAAGATTTCGCTCAGTTCGAAAAGTTGATTAAATCTGGAAAAGAGGAGTCAGTAGTTCTCCGGGAAATGGGACTTAAAGAAAAGCCTAGAACTGGAATAGAAAACTATGCTCTCCTAGAAGAGTTGTGGAAGGTGGAGAAAATGAAAACTTTTCGAGATTTCCTTCGTTGGTATAATAACAAAGATGTTGTACCAACTTTACAAGCAATGAAGAAAATGATGAAATTTTATCACGATCAGAAAATTGATATGTTAAAGCTTGGTTGTACGCTACCCAATTTAGCAAATATCTGTCTTCATAAATCGATGGATAGAAAGTTTTACCCTTTCATCGAAGCTGACAAAGACTTGCATGAGAAAATAAGAAGTGAAATGACTGGTGGTCCATCAATAGTGTTTACGAGGAAAGCTGTTGTAGACAAAACATTCATCCGGAGGTCAAATAATGTCTGTAAAGCAATACTTGGAATAGATGCTAGCCAATTGTACCCTTTCTCCATGTGCCAAGCGATGCCAACTGGACTCTACACTAGATGGGAGTTTGATAGCGATCTTCAAAAGTTCAAAGCTCGTCAAAACAAAATCAGGAAGTTTGAGAACATGGTAATGTCTTTCTATCAAGCAAACAGACCCGAATGTACTATTGAGAGCTTCTATACGACTGGAAGACAGAAAAAAATTGACTCTTTTACTGTGGATGGCTTTTGTGGTCACTGCCAAACAATTTTTGAAGCCCTTGGATGCTACTACCACTTCTGTCCCTGTAGAGAAACTCAACCAAGTCTTGATAAGGACGAATTTGAGAATGGTATCCGGAAGCGTGAGTCTGATAAGTTACGAAAGCTTTACCTAGAAAAGAAAGGATACAAAGTTATAGAGATGAGAGAATGTGAATGGTGGGATCATGTTCAGAAGAACTCCGTGTTGAAGAACCACGTTAGAAAAAATTTCCCCTACAAATTACCTTTGAGCAGGGAGACGCTGTTGATGCGGATACAGGAAGATAAATTATTCGGATATGTACAGTGTGATTTAGAAGTTCCTGAAGAGCTTCGTGAACGATTTGCAAACTTTCCCCCAATTTTCAAAAACTGTGATGTTGGAAGAGAGAATATAGGTAAATTCATGCTGGATTATGCTGAAAGAAACTCGTTATTGTTAAAACCACAACGAATGTTGATTTCGAGTTACAAATTAAACAACGGAATAGTCATAACACCATTATTAAAGTTTTATTTGAAGCTGGGTCTTCGCTGTACCAAAATCCACAGATTCCTTGAGTATATCCCGCAAAAATGTTTCAACGGTTTTGTACAATCTGTTGTTGATGCAAGACGAGAAGGTGATGAAAATCCGGACTCTAGCGTTGTTGCTGAAACTATGAAATTACTTGGGAACAGCTCGTATGGTTATCAGATTATGGATCGAAGTCGACACACAGAAACTCTTTATCTTAACGATGAAAAGACGCATAAAGCTATTAATAATCGTCTTTTTAGAAGATTGAACAACGTTACACCAGATATATATGAGGTTGAGCTTGCAAAAGGCACTGTTGAGCATCGTGAACCAATAATTGTTGGATTCTTTATCTTACAGTATGCTAAACTGAGAATGCTGGAGCTCTACTACAATTTCTTTGACAAGTTCTGTGATGTTCAGAAATTTGAGGAGCTTGAAATGGACACTGATTCTCTGTATCTGGCGCTGGCTCATGAAAATCTCTATGAATGCATTAAACCAGAAATGAGGAGTAATTGGAGTGAGAAGAGAAGTAATGACTGTACAGATTTTTTTCATGCTAATAGTACAAGTAATTTTTTTCCAAGAACTTGTTGCGATAAACATAAAAAACATGACAAGCGTGAGCCTGGATTATTCAAGGAGGAATTCCGATGTACTGAAATGCTATGTTTATGTAGCAAAACGTACTGTTGCTTTAATTCAGTAACGAACAAAACTAAGTTCAGCAGCAAAGGACTCAACAAGAGTGTTCTGGAAGAAAACAGTGATGGACCTTTACAGAAATACAGACGAGTCCTGGACGATGCAGTGAATATAGCCTCAACTAACAGAGGATTCAGAACTATAAATCACCAAATTCTAACTTATGAGCAAACTAAAAAAGGACTCTCGTTTTTTTATCCAAAACGAATTGTTGATGCAGATGGAATTCATACGACACCTTTGATGATCTAAACTTTCTGATTCTTTTTCTTTCATTTTATCCATTTAAATCAATTGTACGCTTGTGAACATGTGATGTGATTGTAATAAAATTTTTTTCAAGTTGATGAGTCCACTGTTTAAAGTAATCATTCTTGAAGGGAAACTCGAACCGGGTTTTTAAAGTTCAAGCTGAGCATGTAAAAGTTTTCTGACCCATTTTGCAAGGTGTTGACCAGATCTGCAGACAACCCTGGATGAAAAAATCAAGCAAGGTTTTTTTTTGTTCTGATATAAAGAAACACCTGGAAATTCTTAAAGTTCCTTTTGTTCTAGCACTTCTGATTGAATAACTTTCATCGTAGCTATCAATAAGAATTTTTTGTGTGTATCAATTCAGACATCCATATAAGGAGACCAATACAATCTTATTAGTTCAACAGAGGTCTATTTTGATCCTTTTTTATTCCGGTTAACCCAGAGTTGAGTTGATTATGTTGTTTTGTTTTTATCAGTTGTTTGAGATAATCCTTTTTACCTGTACAGTCTCCGAAATTAGCTATAGTTTGCTGTGAAATCATTCATGATAAATATGTGATTTAGGAACTATAAATTACAACAATCATGAGTTTGATCGATAAACGTCTCATAGAAAACTCATTATTTAGAATAAGCTTATTCTTAACACAGGTGCTCTTCAGAATATTTGGTAGTGTATTAGCACTGTAGAATTTTCTGCCTTGCACTTAGTCTTATTGAGCACTGTTTGCTACCAGATACCTTAAAACAATAGCATAAAAAGATGACTCATCGTGAAACATAAAACGACAAATGTCGAAAGAAATGCTCTTGAACGACATGTGAGGCACTTTAATTGATGGTCTTTAGTCTAGACCAATTTTTTCTTTATGGATGCAAAAAAACTTTGACCCCATCGAGATTCGAACCACTGACCTCCCGCTCCATGGCCAAACTCACTACCAACTCGGCTACGAGTCACTTAATTTTGCTATGCTGCAACCGCTTTTATATTAGCAACTTCGGCGCACTAGCGATCACTCAAATGAAGAACGAAAGCGTGAAAAATTCACTTTAGGAGTCAAAGAATGTTCTAGAAGAAAAGCGCAAAAATGTCGAGCGAAAGACTTGCATAAAAAAACACAAAAGTTTACAATAATTGCTGTGAACTGCGTTCAAGAACAATTAAAAATATAACACAGCTTCATTTTTCAATTTGCTATCTGTTAGCCTTTTTTCTGTTATTTTGTGATAAAAAATTTAATGAGAAATCTTATACATAAGACCTATTACCAATCTTAATGCGATTTTGTCTTATTTCCAACCTTAATGCGTGTAAAATCATATACCTATCTTTATACATTACTGACGAAAATCAAATCTTAATA
The DNA here is from genome assembly GCF_964194025.1 of Convolutriloba macropyga. Classification (NCBI taxonomy): domain Eukaryota; kingdom Metazoa; phylum Xenacoelomorpha; order Acoela; family Convolutidae; genus Convolutriloba; species Convolutriloba macropyga. The sequence goes on along the minus strand of NC_134473.1, from coordinate 36,690,359 downwards.
CATGTAAAATTTATTAACTATCTTTATACATTGCTTTCATATCTCTAATGTTAATACATGTAAAATCTATTACCCAATTTTATACATTACTATCAAAAATCAAATCTTAATACATGTAAAATCTATTACCTATCTTTATACATTGATGTGATAACTCAATGATGACCGAAATGATTTGAAACCGCTAAAGCATATCTTAAAACATGTGGGTCTTCACCCCCCCCCGGGCAGCTCCGCTCACCTATATACTACTTGCGTTCCTTCGAACAAACATTGATCATTCAGAAAATTGAAAACCCAAATTCAAGCACAAGAGAGCGTTCCCGTTGTTGCAAAACCCAGCTGGAGTAGCATGGGTGCGTAATCACTATCCACCTGTCTATTGATACTTAATTCAACCAAATTCGTTTCAACAATGCTCATAATAAGTCCCAGAGTCTTTTGAACATGATTGCTTTCACCCTGCCCCCTGATTTAGCATTAAATTTGTTTAAACGAACGTCTTTTTATTAATTACGTTTTATTCATTTTATTAGCTAATTATTGCTTTTCCTTTCAGACTTGTCAAACTATTTCAATTTCGTTAAAGCCAAGTAAGCCGATGCAAAGTTCAGAGGAGGCGTAAGAATAATTTTTTTAGTGCAATAACCAGCGACCAAAGAGGATTTCGTACCATCAACTTCCGGAATAAGACGAACGCATTATCCACTCAGCACAATGTCAGATTGCTGAACAATTTAGGTCTCAACAAGAATCAAAAAGTCACCCGACAAGTTAAATTGGAAGGAAATTCTAAAACAACTCAAGCAAAATTGAAGCCAGCGCCATGACTTTTCATAGATTAGGCTTCAGTGATTTGAAGTTTCTGGGCTATAGCATAAGTTTTTGGCTGCAGCAATCTTATGGATGGGTTTGCAGTTTTTAGATGTAGTTGAACATTTGTTCGTTGAACAGCTAGACAAAAATGCCAATTTAATTATTAGGAATAGCTTTTGATAGTGTCCTTTCAATGTTTTTCAATGTTTCTGTTTTTCAATGTTTCTTTGTCTCAATGTTTCTTTGTCTTTCAATGTTTCTTTGTCTTTCAATGTTTTTGTTTTTCAATGTCTGTCCATTAATTATGCATGCAGGACCGTACCCAAAAATCGAATTTTTCTTCTTGGCAACTAACCTTTATGCGTGGTTCTCTTCGGTCATTTTTGTCTTTTTTCTGGAAAACTAGGTAATGACTTTCGGTAATTGTAAAATTGATTAAAATTTGATGTGCAAAATTTTTCCACAATTTGTCATTTTGATGTCTCATGAGCATAGTGGGTCAAAATCGTTTGTGTTAAATAGATTTAACAATTTTAAACCGCTACTTTAAAAATATTCAAGGATTTCTGAGTTGTTGCAATCAGACTTGTTTAACATTCAAAAGAATCAACTCCGACTAATTGGTTTTCCTCTCACACACGCCACACATTACACTTACGAACTCACATACTCACACAAGCTCAAACAAAACAGCGACAATTTTTTGGCAACTGACCTTTACCCATGGTTCGCGTCGTTCACTAATGACGTATGTTTCACATAAAAACTCGCCCTGGCCGCATTTATGTCAGTCATCCTAAAACTGACGCATTGTCATTTTGGATGTTTCATGATCACAACCAGCTAATTCAATTTTCCAACATGTGTTACCAGCTAAATTTACAGAAAACAATTTCCGTTTTTTGTACCAAGTATAACCTAATTTTTCTATATAGATTTCTAACAGTTTTTGCACTCTGTTTTATTTGTTTTTAACGTGTAAGGGTAGGTTGAAGGCTGTGCTTAGCTCTTATTTACAAGTATTGAAGAACATTGGTTATTAGTAATTACGTTTCGTCCTTGTTACTCTTCAGTATTCTTGAACTTTTGACATTTGAAAACTTTTTTCATCTATCAAAAACTGTAGGAGGGAAAAGGTCAATTCGATTAGCAACTTCTGATTCTTCTGAAAAAATGAACAATTGTATTAAGTTTTCTAACTCAGATTCTGCATTATACTAGATGTTAGTTCAAAAGATCAGCAAGATTAAGCTCGTCAGGAGTAGAAATCCATATTTACTTTTCAATAATGCATTTGTTGATTTGATGTTCATTCCAAGAAATCCGTTTTATTACTTAGCTATCCTCGGTTTTTAAACAACAGTTATTTCAGGTGAAGTTAGAATTGTTTGTACAGCTCAGAATTTAGAGTACCCTGCTTGTAGTTTACTTTATTTTCAAAGTTGATTTTTTGGCTACTTTGAGAGCTCAAAATTATTGTTCCGACCCTCTTGAGGGGGGAGGAACTATATACTCAAATGGGTTTTTTTTTTTTGTTCAGTGAATTTTCGCCGATCGATACATTCATCGTAGAGAGTTGAGAGTGGTATCATTAGAAAGCTCGTCCAGCGTAGAATATGGAATTAAAAAGATTTTTTTAATTTTCGTTTTCTACAGGGAGTTATCGAGGTTTAAAGTTTTGTGAAAATAGTGTGAATTCCGTTGATTTTTATTCACATTTTACGGAATTTTCGCTAATTTTTGACCAAAATTTCGCCAATTTTGCTAAAATTTGTCAACATTTTTTAAAAACTTGTTGTTGATTTTATTTTTAAATATAAAAAATCTTCTCGGCTTTTCTTATTTTGAATTTCTTCTGAGAACTTCAGAGAAGTAGAGTGAATTCCCGTTGTTTTTATTCACATTTTCCGGAATTTTTGCCTAAATTTTCGTCAATTTTGCTAAAATTTGTTATAATTTTTAAGAATAGTGTCGTTGATTTTATTTTTGAAGACGAACAAGCATTGTTCATTGTTTTGATTTAATTTTTTTGGTCAAAAAATGCGGATAAATATTTCAAAATTTAGCCTTTTTCAACAAAAACAGCACGAAATAAGCTACTTTAGTCCGTTTTGATTAAGTTTGCCGACAGTACACCTCCAAACAACACTCATACAATCTTTGTAGACTCAGAGGGGGGCTATTTCTACTTCAGAGTACGCTGAGAGTGCTCTGTAGTTAAAACTTTGCCTTTTTTTGCTAACTTTACTCGTTGATTATCAAAAATGCAGAACTTATTTTGAGTTTTCAACTAACAAATTATCTATATCTGCAACATTCGAAAATCAAATGTTCCTAACGGACAATAAGCAATAGCAGGGCTTGTTTTGGGCCATTCTTGGACTGCTACCACCCAAAGAAATCGGGTTGTAATCAGTCGGTCTTTTTTTTTAAAAAAAAAGGACCCTTTCTTTAAAAATAAAAAACAGAACATATCGAATCAATGCTCAGGAGTGATAGGTCCAACCAGTTTGCTTACTAAAAAGCTCCAAGCTAATCCATTTAAATTTTAACTTGAAAGTTTATGGTCGTTTCTTTTAAAAATAATTGACTTTTCAATAAATAATGGCTTAATTAAGTTTTCCTCTATTTTTTTCTTAATTTGTTCAACTTCCAGCTTAGTGTCTGCAAAAAAAGAATGCTTCTTCTTTCTACTGATTTAACATTTCTTCTCGGTTGCAGTTTTAAGCCTGAAGTTATTGTTTTCTGGCTTTGATACTACAAGATTTCAGATTTTTGTTTGTTTCGATATTTGCCAGTTTTTCACGTTTCCGAATTTTGTCACATTATCACATTATTGACAGTTCTCTTGTCACATTATTAGCGTTAAAAATAAAGCACAATTGAACATATTGAAATCCTGAATGATATACATAATCGTTTTAACGGCCTCGACGCCTCTTTCTTGAAGAAATCAATTGAATTTTTTAATTTTGTTTTTAACTGTCATTTATATTTTGTCGTTTCGGTCGTATGAAATTTCCTGCATAGTGATAACTTTCATTGGCTTTTCGTGGAAGAATAGAAGAACCGATATTCTGATATTAAATAGCTGATGGCTTTCATGACTTTGAAAACAATCGTTTTCCAAAATTAAAAAAAAAAAAACTTTTTAACTTCGCAATTTTGTTCTTTTTATGTTTCTTTTTGTTAGCTAATCTCGTTATTTCATTACAGGTCAAATATGACATTATGGGTGTCAAGGGAATAAAAGGGATTGGTGTCCCAAAATCTTTTTTTTTAATGAATTTGTTATGACCTTAGTGGCTTCGACACCGGTTTTTCACAAAAATGTAAATTAATTTGATTTTTGTCTTATTTGACGTTCTTTTTGTAGATGCGAGAAATATTCTGGGTAACTGCAGGTCTCGAGGGCTTCCTTTTTTTGAATAAACGACCCTATTCAAATAGTTCTGTTTGTAATTAATGCCTTTTATGACATTGAATGTAATTTTTATTCGAAAAAAAATTGAAATTATTTCATACTTTAGCACTTCGCTTTTTTGTCTACTTGTTACCTAGTCTTACTAATGAATGGCCACGTACTACTTTATAGCTGTTTGATGAAGGCGCAATCGAATATATTTTGAGGGACAAAATATGGCTCGAGGGTTTTGGCAGCGTTTTCTGGCAAGTTTCAATTGAAATTTTGTTTGTTTTTTTTTTGTTGTTCATTTTAGCCGCTTTAAAAAATGAAAAAGGACAGGTCCTAATGCCCTTCTCTAGAAACAGTGGTAATTGTAAATTTGTGGTAATGTTAATTGATTCCTAATGGTATTTATTACTTTGAAGTTAACTGTTTCAAAAAAATAAGTTATATTTTTCACTTTAATGTTTTTGTTCTTTTTTGTATAATTGTTACCAAACCTTTTTATGGACTGGTCGCATATGGTTTCTGGTGATTTATTAGTTATTTTTGTTTAGTTTTAGGTTTATCTGACGGTATGTTGACTTTGTTATTAAATTTAGTTTTTAAGAGGGAAAAAAATTTTTTGATGTAAATAATGTTTGTTGCTGTTGTTGTTGTTTGTTTTTGACGTTCATCTTGACTCGCTTTCTTAATATTGACATATTACATCAAGCTAATGCATCAATTTTTAACTCCACTGAGTTATTTGCTTTGGAGGCTATCTTATCGTTCAGAATTTTTTGAAAAAGACTTTTCGCAAAAAATAATTTTTGGGTTTTTCTATCTGTTCCTCATTTGCTAGACAATTATGCCAAAATTGTGGATGGGCGGGGTCGGAACTTTATGTGCCATCGCACATTACCGAGCCGCCTTGTTAACTGAAGTCTTTTATTTTTTTATTTTCCATTGGTTGCTACATTGATTGTTACCATCAGTTTAATCAGCAGAAAATGCAGCCCGAGTGATCTGTTTTCCTTTTCGATTTTTCCTTCGAAATTCAAAAATTTCCCTTATAAGTGTTCTCTTATAAACGTTCTGATAAAAGTCAAAACTAGATCGAGGGCTACAAAATAGCCAGCCTCGCATATATCTTCCACATTTTTGAAATGTTTGAACAATTAGGCGTTAAAATACACTACGCAGAAGCTATTTTACTAGGGCCGCCTCTTCACCAAAAATAAAAGGGCATAAGTCAGAGGTAAATCGAGTAGATAAAAATCAGCTTTGCTCTGAACAAACGTTGAACGAAAAGGGTCAGACAACACAATATAGCTAAGCTCAGCTTACAGCTTCTGCTATAAGAACCAACCACCTCAATTTCGTTTGAGGCCTCAGATTCTCATTCAAGCACATACCTGCATGAGTAGCTGCTGGCTCTGGGCCATAGCCTGTGCGTGCACAGTCTGAGCAGGCGACTTCAAAGTGTTCAGAAGTCCTCCAGTAGCAGATGCCACTGTCCCTTGAAGACTACCTGCACCCTGCTGTTGCACGGGCGATCCAACACTTGCGCCTCCGAAAAGAGCTTCCGCAGATATGGGTATCTGCCTGGCCTGGTGATTGAGTGCCGGCGTCCTCTGTGGGAGGACATTGCCTCCTCCATTCCCGTCAAAGTTTCCACGAGATCCACTGCCAGAGCTAGTCGGTCCCGGCTTCTCCGAGGCCAAGCATTCTGAAACAGACATCCAGTTCAGTCCGTTCTACTTCGAATATGCCATTTATTAACTACTATCCGAATTAGGTTTGGGTTCTTCAGCGTGGTTTTAAAGTGTTTACCTCACATTTTCGAAATGGTTGAATCTAAAACCTACCTATTAAAAAACTTCGTGTGCACCTTACAATCGTAAGCTTTACAAGAACACTTCCAAAAAGAAACGATCTCAAAAACATTTCAGATCAACCTTCAATTGAACATATTCATTGCAAGATTGTAGCACCTAATAAAAACATCCTCCCAGAATTACGATCCCATTAGATGCACGATCTAATGAAAAGACGATCTACAAAAGGCCAGAACTAAAGGTGTTTAAACATGCCGACTTGCGAACACGCTACGTCGAGCATCAAAAATGATATAATCTGCGATTTCAAAATGGTATCGAATTTTGAATCCTATTGGTTTTACAATTTAGGCGTTTGATTTAGTTTTGGAAAACGGTAACTGCTATTTCAATCTCTCCTTTGGAGCAGCGTCAGGCTAGCATAATTTACATGTCAGGTTCTGGAAAATTTCCCGAACATGTAAAATTTGATTACATTCAATCGACTTTTACGGAATCTTCAACGCCTTCTTAATGGATCCACCAGGACTCAAAAAATCTCGTCGATAGCGTACCGTATTTGAGACTAATTAAACTATTACAGCCAATGCAAAAGACGTTGACAATGTAGCTCACTCTCCGGATCCTAAAAGTTTCCAAGGAAACTTCCAACATGGCAACACCACCCCGTAAACAATCCTCCGCGGAAATAAACGTTAAATTTGAATCTTGGTCGTCATAATTTGTGATAAATGCATATCAAGTCCCACACGGTCCGCTAAGGCATCACCATAGCCCGACAGGCATGGTCCAACGCAGCTCTTTCAGTCAAGTGGGGGTTATGTCCGTTTTTACGTCGGGGTTAATTCTGAAAAGACGTTTTTCCGAAAAAGACGTTTGAAACCGATTGTCAAACAATTGCCTGGTAGTTATCTGATTAGGGGAATTTCATTGAATGAATCCGAAAATGTTTACTACTGAGTGCAGAATCTTCCGGTACGGTGTGTGGTGGCAAAAATATCACAATTGCTTGCCCTTGCAACAGAACGCACAAATTCAGCCGAGTTGAATTCATGAAAAATCCCTTTTTGACTTCGTCGCGTGCTCAAATAGTGGTTGCATTAAAACCAACATTAGGCTGGTCCCATATCAAGTCCTCAGCCATTTAATAAAGGCCCAAACAAACAAAATTTCGCACTGTCTAGAGAGCCTTAAGACACGCAAAACCGAGATTATATTTCCGGACAAAAACCGCTGCTCCCCAACCTTCAATTAGATTGCTTCACGTCCGTAACAACACCTCAATCATGCATAAAGTTAAGAGATAAGGTTAATTTCACGATAAAGATTCAATTTAAGTGTCCGGAATCAACTCGCTGTACCGTAAAAGCGAAACCAACCACTCACAAAGTTGTCAAATGAACACCAATTTATAGGTCTCGAATACTCAAACGCACCTTTTTTCATTGGTGGCTGCGCACCCTGGTCACTCGGCATAAAACCCAATTTCCGAGGACTTTTTCCACTTATTCCAGATCCTCGCGCAAACTCTTCATATTCCGCACTATCATTTCCCGCAATCTTTCCAATTTCTCCTGCCGTCAGTTTCTTCCAGGCATCTGCTTGCGCTTCATTAGCCTCGCTATTTTCAGGCATAATCTGAGGAATATTCGAGCCAGATCCCACCGATTCCGGACTGCTTGATAAAGGTTTGGTGTCTGATTGTCGAGGCAATTCCGATCCACGCACACCAGCTAATGAGTCACCAGTATTGTACACACCCTACAATTGCATATTCACTTAATCTATAGTTGGGCAGCCATTGAAGCCCCCCTTGTGTGAGTTTAATATTCGAGAATTCTGTCACAGCACTTGGTTACCCACTGTACTTCAATTAATCAAGTGCCCATAAAGTTTATAATCGGATATAATCGTACTTTTATGCATCAATATGGTCTAATTTGATTCGGCATATTTCCCCACTTTAGCTCCATTTTCTTTTAACTTTCTCCGATGCTTTTTCAACGTTTGCCTAATTCAAAAATTCAATGGATACGCTATATACGGATCCGCGGAAAATGCGAAATATTACATAACATAGCTATAAAACCTCGATACATTCCCTTTACATTTTACCCCGAGTACGCCCCACCTACAACTTTTATTCTCTCTTTTAGCTAACTCAAGGATCGTTGCTTACCATGTTTGCGACCATTCCGAATTCTTCAAGAAGCTTCACAAGGGAACGTTTTTCAACTTCAAATAGAGGACCAATACAGAATAACCAAGTTTATTTAAACTAAACCGTTAAAATCACAAGAAAATTTTTAAATCGTCCAATTAACTATTGAACTGTGTTAAATGTATGCAATAACGTACGCAGACAATTGGACAACCTTCACTAGCGTTTCGAAAACGAAGACGGCTCAGCAGTGCCTTTTGTCAGGTCACCGTCTGTGAAAAACACAACGGAACTGACAGGTATATAGTCAGTCCCATAAAGTTGCAACGCTATCGATCGTTGAAAGGTCAAAGTTCAAATTTAAAACATGGAGATATCTAGCAAAACATTGCCCATTTGCACGCCCCGAGCTTTTCGAACGTTCGCTTGCGTTGCAACTTTATGGGACTTACTATACTTACCATTAGAGCAACACTTCTCAAATTAGTCGTTTTATTTCTGTAAGAGTCCCATAAAGTCGCAGAGCTATCGAACCGTTTCAGAGGTCAAAGTATAGCGTATCCCATAAAGTTCAAATAAGCGAACGTTTCGAAAGCCACAGGTTAGAGTTCAAAGGTCGAGATGCAATTTTTTCTGCATCTCAAATTTAGAGATGCAGAAAAAATTAAATGAAAGCTTAATGCAGAAAACGTTGACATTGAAATGAGCACATTGCTGCCCAATTGCACGTTTTTGGCGTTTTTCGAACGTTCACTTATTTCCAACTTTATGGGACAGACTATACTAATTCAAAGATTCAGATTAGCACTTCATTTGCATGTCGGAAGGTTTTTTAACGTTTAATTGCGTTGGAACTTTTTTATGGGACAACAGTTAGTCCCATCAAGTTCAGCAACGCTGTCAAACGTTTCAAAGGGGAAGTTCACATTTATAGTAAGTCCCATAAAGTTGCAACGCAAGGGAACGTTCGAAAAGCTCGTGGCATGCAAATGGTCAGTGTTTTGCTAGATCCGCATTTTTCAAATTTGAACTTTGACCTTTGAAACGTTCGATAGCGTTGGCGTTGCAACTTTATGGGACTGACTATAGAACATGCAGACATCAGCGTTGTTAGAGTTTTCCGAACATTCGCTTGCGCTGCAAGTTCATGGGACTAACTATACCTATAGACTGTCCGGTAGGTGGAAATGATCGAACTTTAAAAAACCAACGCGAAACGCAATTGAGCAATGGTGTCTGAAACGCAATCCAATTTTAGAACTCTGGAATTCGAATGGACATCAATATGCCAATATCTGCACGTATAAACTTTGACCTTCGCTGCCGCTTAAACATTTGGAACTATAACAAAGACGTTCCCCGATATCTGAATTCTGGCCTTAAAACATTAGCTAGTGTAAAAACTTGCACATGTAAAATTGCAATGACTTCCATAGCTTCGTTCTTTTCCGTTGCTGTATGCATGACCAAGGTTGAAAGGATTTTCCCTTTTCAAATTGCCCCTCAATCAAAAACATTAGCCAACTTTACTATCCACGTCGCGTAGGGTCGTCATCTGTCTCTCAGTGTAATAAATGGCAACTATGGTAAAACTTCCGCGTGTGTGAGAAATGGCGTTCAATCTGTAGGGAAGGAATGTTCCCAATTTTGTTCAATATATTTAGACCGTGAAATCGTCCGTTAAATTATGTACGTACCATCAAAGTGACATGTACATACCATCATTGTCACTAATGCAGGGAGGACAGCAGGGGCGACTGTTTTCTACCTTGGTACATTTGCCAAGGCTACGACTGTGGTGGTATAGACAAGCATTATGCGTGTTGCGTTTTTACCTTCAAGATGGGTTTCCATGGCACACTAATATGTTGAACAGTTAATTGACTATAAGTGAAATTGTTCTCAAATGACAGGAGCGGCTATTTTAATTCTGGTCTGCTTCATCTTGTATAGTTTCCTGGTAACCAATTGCAGCTAACTTTGAATTACACTTGAAACGTTAAATCGCTCAAACGAGAGAGAATATTCTAAATTTTTCCAAATTTCCTTAGAGCTATAAAAAGTGTAATTACAATAGATGGTTCGCACTGAACTAATTGTCATTTCCTAGTAGTGAACAAGTCCTTCCATTCCATCATCAACCTAACCTCCACGACTAGCAATATCACTCGCAAGTAATTACAGAAAGAAACCCAACAAACCCAATTTTTGTGAAAACAAACGAAAACTGATGAAGCCTTCAGGAGTTTAAGTCGTACGAGAAAGACTGCTGCACCTCAATCGGTGCAATAACCCGCAAAGAGCGTCAGGACTAAAAAACATCTTTCCTTATCTTCTGTGAGCACCACTGAAATTTTTAGAAACTGAACCAAAGACAATAAATATCGACCTACAATTTGGGCTCCAGTTAAAGCTTTTCACGCTCAAGTTATGCCAAGAGAAATAATGCAAGAACATAGCTGGCAGATTGCCAGAAAATAGCCGAAATAGCTTTATAGACCTGCAGTCTCAAAAAAATAGTAAAAAAGACAGACCAAAGAAAATTGGTCTTTTCATTGAAGGCTGAGATGTTATATTTTGATTACAATTCTGTATGTTAATGGTGCCTCTATTAGCTGCTCTCAAAAAACATTCCTTTAGAGTGACACACATTCATTTGATCTTATCTCTTTGAATTAAAATAAACAAAAGTCAATGTAACCAAAAATTAATTACGCGAATGAAAAAAAACTTGCTCCACTAAGAGCGAAAAATGACGTCACGCACGCACTTCAGTTGAAATTGCATGAACGAATGAACAAAAAGCAGATTTGAAGTGGTTGTGACGTCATATGGTCGTAACAAAAATCTTGACGACGAAATAAAAAACATAGCAGGGCAAGTCCTAACGTACAATTCAACAAATTTTCATTGACTAAACAAAAAAAACTAGACTTAGAACGGACTGTGCGTGAAATGGGAGCACCATTTAGAAAAAATCAGATCAAAAAATCGAAAAAGCATTAAAAATCAAAAGGAAATTCCCATATGTTAATAAAAACCACTAACGAGAAATGAAAATTTGGTTAAAACAAAAAACTAGGTCTAGAACTAACCATGAATGGATTGGGAAAACCATTTACAAATAAATCCGATCCAACAAATCGAAAAAACAGTAAAAATCAAAGTGAAATTGCCGCATGTGAACAAAAAACCCCTAGCGAGAAAGCGAATTTTTGTTCAAACGCCGTTTTCTCTTTCTAATTCATAATTAGAGCGAAAGTTTCACGCCGCAAAACCACTAGCTTGCTTGCTTCACTTCCTGTTTCGGCGTGAACAAAATCACTACTCCAATTTGACTTCAAAAATCATGAAAATGTGTGAACAGATCTTAAAAGACAGGCCAATACAATTCAAATTCTTTGAATTGTAAAAAGCCAAGAAGGCCAATTATAGCCCAAGCTATCACTGTGCGGCTATTAATAACAGAAACCAGGACTATAACCGGCCATGTGAAGATAACGAACGAAGATACGCAGTGAAACCAAAATCATCCCAGTGAAAAATCATAAGAACATCCTCTCAAAGCAGTTTCTTCTACAGTCATACAATACTTTTGGATAATGGTCACAAAAGTGCTAAAAGTGCTAAAATTTTGAGCTAACTGTTGATAAATTTTATAGCAAACAAACTTTTCCCATTGGAAAATTTTGGTTCTGGTCGCAGCCTTCACGCGCAGGTTATCTCGTCAATTCAAGAAATACTGCAAAATGCAATAGATTTTGGAAACGTTTGTTTTACTTAAACTGATCAAATCTTGCTGGTAACAAAAGGCCGAATCGAATTCAGAGGGAAAATAAATACGCTGATTGCTTCCTTTTTCGCAGAAGCATGCAAAACTTACGCGAAATAAATTTGACAGTCTTTTACATTAATTGAAGATTTAACTAAAAAAGTTCCAGATAACGCATTTCGCTGACACTACCATTCCAGCAAATGAGAAACCTGGATGAAAAATACTTTCATAATCGCACTATTGAGAACCGGTGATAACAAGTTATGCTTAGCAGTAAAAAAATAAGTTCATGTGTTTCGGACGAAGGGCGAAGAAAACAGAACCACGTCTGCTAAGGGGAGTATTTCTTGATAAATATACGATTTTTTTCAAAATCACAGAGCATGTCTACACAAAATTACCCAAATATACTGGCCTGCTCTTTTAGTGCAAATTTCGCTCCAAAATACGATTAATTCAAGGCCAAAATAAGTCTAAACCATTAATTTCATACGTCATTTTCTTAAATAATTCTTAACTAAATTCATTGCATTGCTGACTTACAGCCTTATGAAATTGGTTTTGAATCAGCTCATTTTGATTTTCAAAAGCTCCTGATCAAACCGCTAAACCTAGCCTTACAAAGGTCGACTTGTACGCTACCCAGGAGGAAAAGCATAGCTCATTCTGTTATACTTGTTGGTACCAGCATCTTTACATATGAATTCAAATTTTGATTGACATTTAGCAAACCAACTAACCAGCTCAAAGTCAAAAAATAACTCAGAAGCGTTTACGCTCAGGTTTTGTAAACAAAACAAAGAAACAACTAACTATCCACAAAAAACGCTTTATACATATGCTAGAGGAAAAAAGTTTGTTCGGAGAAAGGGAAGTTCTGATTTCGAAATTGAGACGCTGTACACTAGTTTAAACAAAGCCCATATATTACAATTAATTGCGCACACTTAAGTTCACGAACAAGAAACGGAAAAAAGGAACTCAACTGTCCCCAATAACGGATTAATTGCTTTAGGCAAAATTAATTTAGAAAAAATGGCGACTCGGTAATGTGCGAGCGCACACAAGGTTCCGACCCCGCTCATCCACAATTTTGGCATCATTGTCTACCAAATGAGGAACATAGAAAAACCCAAAAATTCAAATATTTTTTTGAAAAAATTTGGTATATGAACGAAAAGATAGCTTCCAAGGAAAATAACTCAGTGGTGGAGTAAAAATGGTGCATTAGATTGATGAGATGTGCAAACTTAAGAAAGCGAGTCAAGACGAACAGCAACATCAAACAACAACAACAACAAAAACTAATTACATCAAAAACTTCATGTCCGTTTAAAAAACAAAGTCAAAATAGCGTCAGATAAAACTGATATTAAACAAAATAACTTGTAATTCACCAGAAAAGATAAGGGATTAGTCAAAAAAGGCTTGGTAACAATAAGACAAAATAAAGAACAAAAACATTAAAGTTGAAAAATGCGCTTATTTTAAAAAAAACAAACTCAAAGTATTGAAAACCATTAGAAATCAAATAAAACATCCCTTTGGATTACAATTGTCAATGCTTCTATAGAAGGAATTAAAAACTGCCGGTATTCAATTTTTTATGCGGTTACAAAAAGAACAACAAATAGACAACAAACAAAAAATCAATTAAAACTTGGCAGAAAACGCTTTCGAAACCGTAAAGCCATGCTATGGCTATAAATATGTTCGATTGCGCTTTCTGTGCGCACCGATAATGTATTATGTGATCTCTCGGTAATGAAGCTAGGTGGCAAATGAACAAAAATGAAAAAAATGCAAAATAAAGTAACATTTTAATTTTTTTCTCGAAAAAAAATATTTCCAAAGACATGAACGCGATTAATTACAGAATGAAATAATTAGGTAGGTTCGTTTATTCTTCCAAAGGAAGCTCTTGAGAATTGCAATTATCCAGAATATGTCTTACGTCTACAAAAAGAACGTCTAACATGACAAAAATCAATTTACTTTTTTTCCGTGTCGAAGACAGCAAAATCAACGAATTCTTTAAAAACATTAGATTGTGTGACAACAATCCCCATTTGACACCTTTCATTGACAACAAAAATGTCACATTTGGCCTGTAATTAACGAGATTAGATAACAAACAGACAATAAAAAGAACAAAATTGTAAAGTTAAAAACTGTTTTTTTTAAATTGGAAAAAAATTATTTTCAGAGTCATGAAAGCCATCAGCTATCTACTAATGTCAGAATACTGGCTCAACTATTCTTCGATGACAAGCCTATGAAACCGGGTCATTGTACAGGAAATTTCATACGACTAAAAAGACAAAGTAAAAACTACAGTTAAAGACAAAATTTTTTTAAAAAAAATTGAATAAATTCTTCGAGAAAGTAGTGTCGAAGCCCTTGAAATCATACTCTTTATCATCAAGAATTTTAAAATTATCAATTTCGCCTTAATTTGAGAGCCAATAATGTGATATATGAACTCTCAATAACGTGATAATGTGACAAAACCAGAAAAGGTAAAAAATGGGCAAATACAAACATTTTTTTAAAATGTGAAATCTAGTAGTATCAAAGCCAGAAAACCACAACTTAAGGTGTAAAAGCGCAATGAAGATTGAATTTGATTTCAATGGAAAGAAGAAGCATTCTTTCGTTGGTGAGAATAAGCTACAAGTTGACCAAATTAAGAGGCAAAGTTCAATAATTCAATATTTATTCAAAAATCAAATACTTTTAAAAGACAAAACGACCATAAGCTTTCAAGTAATCAACTAGATACAAAAAGGTGGAGCGAATTAGGAAGCCAATTGGGCCTACCATTAGTGAGCTTTGGTTTGAACTGTTCTGTTATTTATTTAAGGTAGAGAAGATCGATTTTTTTTATAAAAAAGACCGACTGATTACAATCCGAATTATTTTTGGATTATACCAATCCCAGATTGGTCCACAACTAGACCTGCTAATGCTGTTCGTTCATTAGGAACACTAAATTATTTGAATGTTATAGATATTGATATTTTCTTTGTTAAAAAATCAAAAACAGATGCTGCATTTTTGATAATCAACAAATTTAGCAAAAACTGCAAAGTTTTAATTACAGAAAACTTTCAACGGAATTTGAAGTAGAAAAAGCCCCCTTTTGAGTCTACAAATATTGTGTTAGTGGTGTTTGGGTCTTCACTTCTTATAAATTTAATCAATCTGGACTAAAGAAACTTATTTCGTGCTGTTTTTGATGAAAGTCTTAATTTTGAAATATTTAGCTAGAATTCTTGAAAAAAAAAATTAAAAAATATCCTACAATATGTTTTTCTCTTTACAAATAAAAATCAACAGCACTTTCTAAAAAAATTGACAAACTTTAGCAAAATTGGCGAAGTTTTAGTCAAAAATTCCAGAAAATGTGAATAAAATCTCACCTGAATTCACTCTCAAAATTTAAACCTCGATAACTCCTTGTAAATAACGAAAATTAAAAAATACTTTTAATTCCATAATCTACGCTGGACACGCTTTCTAATGATACGAGTCTTAACTCTCCACGATGAATATATCGATAGGCCAAAATTGTCTGAACAACAAAAAACCCATTTGAGGGGTCGGAACAATTAATAGAACCTTTGCTGAATATACCGGGCAAACAAATCAGATTCAGTCATCTGCAGACTTAAACATGTGCAGACTTTTTCTATTAGTTGAAATAGGGCTGCAAATATTTTTGCCGAGACCTGATGATTAGACGGTCTGAGTGCCGTTGAGTTTATCTGAGCCCGCTCTTGAGGTTCTGTTTCAAGTAACGTATAAAGTGTTTTTAAGCCTTAATTATCTGCATAACAAGGTTTTGATACGTATAAAAATTTCAGATAGTAAACTTCAGATATTAAATTTTCATCCACAGTTGAAACCTTGCCAACAATTTGCTTTACTTCTGAAGACCGTCAATTTGATATACCCTAAATAAGATTTTGGTTTCAGAAGTTTCATCCCGTTTTTGAGGACGGAAAATTAGAAGCGTCGGACAAACTTGGTAAAGCAAAAAATCTCATTAAAAAATAACACAAGACTATTATAATTCTGAAAACTTCGTCTGAGAGCAATTAATAACCTCACGAACAATGCCCCAATTTGTTTTAGCCAAATAAAATATTTAGCTTATATAAATAAACCTTATCATTAAGCACTTACGCCTAAATCACTCCCACGTGGAAGTTGTGTTGAACAAAAGACATCAATAGGCAAAATACCTTCAAATTGTCAAGTAAAAAAATCTGCGGTTTGGAATGCAGAAGATCAAGGTACAGTACTCCGAACAAATTTTGAAGCTAAAACGAAAAACAATTTACGAAATACAAAATAAAAATTTCGATCAATCATTTGATTATCTGTAGGTATAGTAATTATCTGTAGGTATGTGATTATCTGTACGAGATCGTTTTCACAGGCGGAACACAAACAATTTCAAGCACAGAGGGCAATCCTGGTGCATCAAAAAGAATGCTATTGAACCACGAGGCTTGGAAACAATTTGTGAGAAGCAGATTCCAACACTACGGTACATAACTGTCAAATTTCGACTCAGTTGGTTGGACGTTCTCACCAAAACTATTGAGGGGTGAGTCACATCCAAACTGCACAGAAAACTGGAAGAAGCCATATGAAATTAGTAAATGCATATTACGAGCATCTAATAGGGGTGGCAAGAAAAACAAAATCAGGAAAACTTATTGTCAAAAAGGTGTGAGCGCTGGAAAGCGGCGGACTATGCCGGACTTTGGAATGAAGCTGCATCGATGAAGCAAAAAAGAAAAACAGTTAGTGAATTCACAGGACTTGCAGCTCGTGCTCAGGCGTTGTGCCTCCAAGGCCAATTCGGGAGGAGAAATTGTCTCATCCGATGGAGTAGAAACAGATAAGATGCAAGCATTTAGAGGACTTAAACTATACACCTTTTGGAAGAAGAACCTCTGCTGCAATTGCAATTGATGATGGTGATGTGTGCTTCGCTCGTCTGAGCAGGAACTTCTTGAGCTGTGGGTTCCCAGGTCTCCTAAGTCCCTTTGTCGCAGTTGTGGTTTCAGTTGCTGTAGTTGTTGTCGTTGGGGGCAGTAGTTGGAGTCTTAATCAGTGGGCGTTGTGTCGCAGTCTAGATTCTCTTGCTCGTTGGGTTCAGGAGGCACTTTGAGGAGCTTGCGGAGTAGATTGGAGTAAAGGTGGTCTTGTCTGTCTTTGCATTCCTGGCGGAACTCGCTGCGGTCGAAGTCCGTGTATCGGGTGGTCTTAGCATGAATCACGGCATCGGCTACAATTTGGGTGGCGGTTGCAAGGATTTCAGGAAGGTCTATCACTGTGATGGGGTAGGTGTTGCTGATTGCTGCCTTGACCTCGTCCATGTTCTTGGCCAGCCCTACTCCAACTATCACAAAGCTATGGTCCTAAGCGTACTTGTTGCTATAAGTGGAAGGCAAAGCTTCCAGATGCGCGCTTTGGATGGCAGAGAGGGTCTTCATGAACAGTGTGTCGCTTAGCTTGGGCCCCTTTGCAGCTGGAGTTGAAGTTGCTTCTTGTTGCATCTTGCAGTTGTAGTTGGGTTGTGCAATTTGAAGATTACAGCTTCCGAGCGTATCAGTTCGATGAGCCAACTGTATTTAGCCAAATAGAAGCTTTCCCAAATTTCTCAGCTTCTGGTCCATCCACAAAACACCTTTTACACGCAGTTAACTTCGCAGCATTTGATCAATCTAAACAAGCCATTACACGCCATTACAGACGCCTTTAATTCCATTAAAAGAAGTCAAATTTTAGACAGAGCTGTTACCGAAATGCCAAATCTTGCATCATTTTCCATATAGTACTACTAACAGCACAGTCATCTTTATTATATTAACAAATCTGTAACTAGTCAATCCTGCGTGCGAGAAGGCGCTCCCTTGGGCCCACTGCTGTTTTCCGTCAAAATTGTGGCCTATAGAAGAAGAGACTGAATCAAAAATACTCAATCCTACCCAGCACTGATGTTACCTTGACAACGGCATTATTGCTGGAACAGAAACCGAACTAAACGAGGCTTCAGCTATATTGACTGTCGCGGGCAAAAGCTGCGCCTTAGCACTCAGAAGAGACAATGTGAGGTCTGGCCATAAGGAGCTCTGAACACGGTTGATTGGAGAATTTAAAGCTTCCGCTGGCTCCCCCAGATTCGTTGCTACCTCGTTACAGAAGCGTGTTCAAAGGATCGAAAAACTACTGGAGAACCTAGAGTGCATAAATGACCCACAGTGTGCTCTTGGCATTCTACGTAGTTGATTGGGTGCACAAAAAATGGTATATTCCCTGCGCTGCAATACACCATCGTAGGAAGCCTTAAAAAATTTTCAGGAATTTGACTCTCTTCAAAGGAAAACTTTCGAGAATATAATGGGCACAATCTTATCCAATGAGTCACGGCCTCAAGCTTGTTTGCCTATCATTAAGACAGATTGGTGTCAGACAAGCGTCTGACCAGATAAAAGCAGCCTATATTGGCTCGGTATCGCAGTCTGCTACATTGGTAGAAGTTATAACTGGCCAAAGTCCGACGGCAGATAACACCTATATCAAAATGATTGATGAACTAGATGATTTGTCAATATCGCAACTTACTCAAAGCAAAATACAGGAAGTGCTTGATGCAGTCGCTCCAATAAATTAATTCAAAACCAAACATCCGATAGGGAAAAGGCTTGTTTATTGTCACTCTCTCTGCCTCAATCAGGAGCTTGGTTATTGGCAGCTTCCATACCGGCAGCGTGCGAGCAGAAAAACGTGATACCAGAAACATATTCTCGACCTGGAGATGTGTATTCACCTTGCTCGTCAGCTGGACAGCCAGCAGCTCTGGATGTTATCATTACATCGCCACTGCAACCCAGTATCATTTCAAATGCCATGAGGACGTCTGACCTAAGAGCTGCTGAAGAAAAGATGATTGAGCATTATTCCCAACAATGTGTCAACATAGGTGTTCGATTCATTCCGATGGCTTTTCAATCATCTGGTTGTTTCCCTGCATTGGTGGGAAAGACATTGAAGCGAATAGCTCTACTCACTGACAACAGAAGTTTGGACCCAGCTGGTTTGTCAGTTGCTTTCAGCACGCTTGCTCAATCGGTTTTAATCACACTAATACGAGGAAACGCTATAATGCTGATAGAAGTGCAGACCTGTGAGCCAGTAGCAAGAGCTGGGTACAAGATGCCAAAGGCGGCACAATCTACCGTGATTTTTTACCGCCCAACGAGAGGGGGTAGCGCTCAAAATAAATAAAAGCTCGCACAAAAAGTGGGGAGATATAAAGAAGCTGAATAGATCGAGTGATAATATCACAGAATGATTGCTTCAATTGAGAGGCTTAACTACCATGTCACCCAATGGGAGGCGACTTACTTTATTAATAGATTCTTCTCGACTCACCCAATGAAAGGAGAGTTGAACAAATTGCCTGATTAAACGAAAAAGACGGAAGCAATTGATGAAATTAAAGAATAGGAGGGGACGGTAAGTTCAATAAGTAGACTGTTGATTTGAATTGGAACAATGTCCGCAATAAACTAATAAATTTATTTTTAGATACTTTTAAAATATTAGTTGGCTTTCAAACAGTTAAAGGAAAAGTGAAACAAAAAAATACTAGAAATCAAATAAATGTTTTCAAGAAAACTGCAAAGACGACTTTTCAAACCTATTCTAACTCCTCAATACCGATTAAGTAAAAAGCAATTAGAAAAAAACGCACGGATTCATTAGAGTGACGTGGATTTTAATGGTATGACTCAGACGTCTTATGGAAACCTTTTTGATTTTTTGACCGTTGCGTTTGCAACGACTTGCAATCTTTATGACCCTTGATCCGAATTGTAGCAGCTGAACTCAAATTTATATAATTATTTGACCTAGCTTACTAAATAAAAATCTCTTCAGTAAAATGCAATAAAAATATAATAATCATTTGTATCTCTAGCAGTTTCCTCCCCCAATAGCCTCAAACCTCCCAAAAGCCTTCCACCTTGGTGGTTTGAAAGCAATTCGTCAGCTGATAGTCGGTCAGTTTTGACATAGTGATTACTGCAAATGCTTTACCAGCAGCCAATGCAAAAAGGTTATAAAATGTAGGATGAATTGCTCTCGAATGAGAGCCGAGAAATAAGAGTGTAGTTTCAAAAAGTTTTATGGGTACAAAAAACTGACCCCACAGGGGTTCGCACCAGGACCTCCACATTACCAGTCTGACATCGTAAGCACTCAGCTACAATGGCTTCGATTTCCTTTCGCTCACACTCGCTTTTAAAAACGAACTTGCTTTCAGATCAAGAGCACCTTGTATCACTCAAAAACGAAGAGCTTAAGTGGGAAAAAAATCAAGGAGAATGAAAATGCTTAAAAACAAAAAGCACAAAACTGCCAATTAAAAATGTTGCATTAAAAACGACTAACAAAATTTGCTTCAAACTTCGTTTGAGAGTAGTTAATAAATTCAAAGAGTTATACCAAACATTAGCTGCCCTATATTATTAATGTTTTTATACAAAAGCCGAACTTTTTGTTGTTGGACTATTGTCAACAGGGAGATTACTTGAAAAATTCAATTATCCAAATTAATTATCTGAGCCATTTCAGTTTTAACACGAACAACGGCTTCGAAAAGATTTGTGATGAACTCAATCAAAAACAGTAAATCTTAATTTGAGAAAAGAACAAATAAACTCTTTTCAATTTTCCGTTTGAAGCGGGAACTAGAACGCAAACTCGCTTTTTTATTACTTGAGTAAGTCTTTAGTTCCATAATCAAAAGCAGTCAACAGATATATTTTCACGTATTAAAATCGAAGTACGCAATCTCTATGGCAGGGTACTCAAGTTCAAAATGCATCTTGTGATGAGGAGACTTAATACTGTGTAGGAAAGCAGATTTGTGAATGCTGTCGCGAAAAAGCATATTCGACCTCATTCGCCGTTTTCTAGATGAGTGTCCCATCGATCATAGAAGAGAATAACAGAATGTTGAGGCGTCTCGAGAGACAACAAAAATGATCAGTGACCGTTGCACTACATTGCGAAGAGATGCTGCGTGATAGTTAAGACAGATTACGCATTGGCATTAATACTTCGTTTAAAACTTTTCCAATGCTCAGCACGTACTCTTTTTGAAACTTCCGAGAGAACAATTGTCCGTTAGAATAGCTTATATAAATGTACTAACTTTAACCAACTACTTAACTCAAATAAGGCGAATAGCTCAAACAACTAGCAAGCAGTAGGCTTTTGCGCCAGCTAGCTTTGTCTTCGTGAGGCCAGCTTAAACCTAAGAGAGGGGGGAACAGGGAGTAGAAAAAGGGGTGCATTGGTATTTTTGTAGGTTTAGGCGAGGGCCGAGAGCGTGTAAGGGGAGCAGGCGTTGGGGGTAAGGTGTCGTGGAATTGGACGGGGGCAGACGAGTGGTGAAGGGAGTGAGCGGAGCGGTGGAGCAAGGAGAGGAAGGCCAAGACACTCCCCTTCACACTGTTAATTTTTGTCTTTCAGAGATTGGGAGCATTGTACATTTGCACTAGTAAAACTGCAAGAGAGCTGCTCAGAGCATTAACGCCGCTCTTTACTTGTTTGTTATCTTGTTTTTGAGGACAAAAAGTCAATATCGCCAGGCAAACAGTCGATCCAGCAAAAA
The DNA here is from genome assembly GCF_964194025.1 of Convolutriloba macropyga. Lineage (NCBI taxonomy): Eukaryota > Metazoa > Xenacoelomorpha > Acoela > Convolutidae > Convolutriloba > Convolutriloba macropyga. The sequence goes on along the minus strand of NC_134473.1, from coordinate 36,668,681 downwards.
AGTTGCTTTAAAAAGACTGCAGTGTTAATATAATTGCTATAACCTTGACAGCAATTAAAAAAGGACTAGTACCAGATTCAAACCAGCATCTTTTAAATTCACGCCCTGTGAGCTAAGTAAACAATACACACTGACGGTATTAAGCTCTCTAACTTGTGCATCTAGTATGAACCGTTCTCGCGTACCTCATTGTACTTCAAGGTCTCATTTCTCTAGCCAACTGTAAGTTGAACAAGTAGAGCTGCTTTCAAGCAATATCACGCATATCTTATGCAAAATTTTTTTATCTTCGCGTTCTCACAATTTTTCATTTTTTTAAAAAAAAAAAATTAGCCGCTCGACATCTGTCAATTGCATTAATGTACCTCAATCCAAAGAAAAAGTTCTTACATCACAATTAAAATACTAAGTTTCTAAAAGCAACAAGAAGGCTCGGTAATGTGCGTTCGCCCTTAAAGTTCCGACCCCGCTCATCAACACTTTTGGCATAAATGTCTACCAAAATGGGAACACATAGAAAACCACAAAAATTCAAGTATTTCTCCAAAAAAATGTCTATGAACAAAGATCGCCTCCAACGCAAATAACTCAGTGGAGTAAAAATATGCCGCATTATATTGATGACATCAGTCAATATTAAGAAAGCAATTCAAGACGAACAATAAAATCAAACAACAATAACAACAAAAATTAAATACATCCAATACCTATGTCCATTATAAAAAACTTACTAACAAGCTCAAAAGACCGTTGGACAAAACTGAAAATAAACAAAATAACTTCTACTTCACTAGAAAAAATGTGAGACCACTCTATAGAAAAGCTCAGTAATAATTAGACAAAAAACAATTAAGATTTTAAAAAAATGGCTTATATTTTTAAAAACAATCACTTTGAAAGTGAGGAAAACCATTTGATGGCGATATGTTTATCCAATATCTTTACGATAACATTCGCCTCCTTTTTTATGAGGTTACAAAAAAAAACACAGACAAAAAAAAATTCAATTAAAACTTGCGAGATAACGCTGTGGAAGCCGTAAAGCAATAATTGGCCCCAAAATATGTTTGAGCCTTCCTCGAACGCCAAAAATGTAGTATAGACCTTCTCATTAATGACAATAGGTAACAAGTAAATCAAAAAGAGAAAAAGTGAAAAAATATTTAACACTTTCGTTTTTGAAAACCAGGTCATGAAAATCATTAGCTGCAAAATAAAAAAAAATAAAGAGGTTCGACTTTTCGTCCAAATGAAGCGCTTGAGAGCTGTAAGTATTAAAAATAAGCCTTACGTCTACATAAAGAACAATAAACAGACAAAAATAAAAAAAATTAGATTACTTTTTGTGCCAAAAACACTTATATAAATTCATACCGACTTCTTTAAAAAATCATGAGATTTGATACACTTGCACCTTCCCTCGACAACAAAAATCATATGTGACCTGTAATTAACCAGACTAGGTAACGAATAGACAAAAAAAAACAAATGCGAAGTTAAACGTTAAAGTTTTTTTTTGAAAACAAATGACTTCAAAGAAATAAAAGCCATGAGCTATCTACTAAAATCAGAATAAAGACTCATTTACTTCCTCGTAAAATGCTCAGAAGACCAGTCATTATCCAGGTAACTTCATACCACTAAAACGACAAAGTAAAATTGACAGTTAAAGACAATTGTAAAAAAATTCAATTGAATTCTTCGAGAAAGGATGTCGAAGCCGTTAAAAACAAAATCTTGACTTTCAATACTTTTATAAGTTGATTTGTGCTTTACTTTGAACGCCAATAATGTAGTATGCGAACTGTCAATAATGTGATAAGGTGACAAAACGAGAAAACAACGTTTAAAAGGGGATGTAAAAACGGGGTGTAAAAACGAGAAAACAACGAGAAAAAAACGATAAAAGGGGTGTAAAAACGAGAAAACAACGTTTAAAAAGGGATGTAAAAACGGGGTGTAAAAACGAGAAAACAACGAGAAAAAAACGATAAAAGGGGTGTAAAAACGAGAAAACAACGTTTTCTTACAACGTTTAGAAAACAACGTTCATGTTTCAATAAACATGAAATCAGTTAGAACCAAAGCCAGAAAACCATAACTTGACGCGTAAAACCACAAATATTTCAGTAGAAAGAAGAAACTTTCTTTCTTTGGTGACACTAAGCTACAAGTTGACCAAATTAAAAGCAAAATAGTGGCAAAACTCAACGAGATACTGTTTATTTAAAAACAAACATTTTTAAAAGTCAAAACGACTATAATCTTTCGAGTAGAGAAAATGGATATATTAATTTGGAACCCTTTAGGAAGCTATTTGGACCTATCAAAATGAGCTTTGACGTGAATTGTTCTGTTCTTTAATTAAAATGAAAAAGTTCGAATTTTTCTTTAAAAAAAGACCGACTGATTGGCTCTAACAGTCCATGATTGGACCAAAACCAGCCCATCTAATTGCTAATTGTCCATTTAGAACACTCAATTGTTTCAATTGTTTTATATCTAGATAATTTGTTAGTTAAAAGATCAAAAATATACTCTGCGTTTTTAATAATCATAGAGTAAACTGAGCAAAAAAAGGCAAAATTTAGATTCTAGACTACTCTCAATGGAAGTGGAAGTAAAACCCTCTCCTTTTGTTTACAAAGATTGTTTTGTTGTTTTCGGGGTGTGTACTATCGGCAAATTTAAGCAAAGTGGACAAAAAAGCTAATTCTGGGCAATTTTGATGAAAAAAGCTGAATTTTGAAATACTTTGCCAAAATTTTAGCCAAAAAAATTAAATCAAAACAGTCAAAAATACTTTTTGGTTTCTAAAGATAAAATCAAAAGTACTATTGTTAACAATTTTAAGCAAAATTGACGAAAACTTAGGCGAAATTCCGGAAAGTAAGAATAAAAACAACGGAAATCCGTCTATTTTTCACAAAACTTCAAACCTCGATAACTCTCTGTAAAATCCGAAATTCAAAAAAATTTTCTCAGTTCCATATTCTACGCTGGAGGGGCTTTATAATGATACCACTCTCAACTCTGTACGACGAATATATCGATCGGTCAAAATTTTCTGAACAGAAAAAACCCATTTGAGTATATAGTTCCTCCCCCCTCAAGAGGGGTCGGAAAAAAATGTTTTTCTTTCTGCTTTATTAAAAAAGAATTTTTGAGATGATGATTCAAGTACCCAACAATTGAATGTTCTGGCCTACAGCTGGTGGGAAAATAAGTAAAGAATGCATCGGTAATGCTCGACTTGACAAAAAAATATTTGACTACATTTTTTATTCAATTTAACAAATTATCCTATCTGCCTAACAGTACAAATCGAAAAGAGTTTCAGAATCATCTAAAGCTAGTCTATAATCAGTGTGTGAAGGAGCAGGTATCAACTCAACATAGCTTCCGGCCAAATTGTGTTCCCCTGAGAAAGATGGCACAGTTGGTAAATGATTAAGATTTGTACCACCGAAAGGCTGCACTAACTTTGCTTTAATTGACTTCGTTTTAGAGGTAATTCGAAGCTCAAATTGAGTTTGATCGTCACGATGTGTTAAATTTGGACATTGTATTTTAGTTCCTGGTGACCCTTCAATTGCAATTACAGTTTGATTACTCCCGAAACAAGAAGCAATCCTTCCCTGAGAAACGTACAACAATTCTTCAGCGCTTAAATCATCAACCAAATTTTTCAAACTTTGCTCCATGCAAAACCTGTGCTGTTCAAGCGTTTTCTCTAATATTTCTAATCGTTCGTTTTCTCTTCGAACTTCTGCCAATTTCTGCTTCACATCTCGAGAATTGGAAAAAGGGCCGCCGCCTTTCCAGATTAAAACTGAGCTATTGAGCTCTTTCTCGATAAGTCCGACTCCGCACAGAACGTTGACAATATCGTACATACGTCGCTTATTTTTGGGATTGAGACATGAAACGATAGTTTTCAAATCTAGCACTCCTTCGGGTGAATCTCTCAGCAATTTCACTAGCTTAACCGACAATTTGTTCACATTCGAGTCACAGAAGAGGGTCTCGTCGGGAATTGAAAGCATGGAGGACACCGATTCCGACGTTTTCACATCGGGACCGGCAGAAATATTTTTACGTTTCGAAACCTGAGATTCATCGCCGGAATTTTCATTCTCGTCTTTAAAGAACTCACACATGTCAAAATCTTCGTCTTCGGTGAGCTTAGATTTTTTTGGTGACGGTTCACAAAACGATTCTCTTCTTTTCCATTCCTTATTTGCATTGGGAATAGGAGAAAGGTAACTTTTCGCAGAACTCAATTCATTAAAACTTTGCTCAATATCGGGATCATACGCATCATATTTTCGAGGAATTTTATGACGTAGGTTGTAACTGGAAGACGTAATAATTTCACATTTGCCCTGGTTGGCCGAACCAGACAAAATTTGGTTGTCTATGGTGGACACGTCTTCTGACTCATAAGGCACAACTGTTTCTTGCAGAACTATTTCTTCATTGTGAAGTCCCATTGTTAAGTCTGACACAACTTCGTCGTGAGCATCACTTAGGGCCTGATTAACTCTGGAATCAGTAGAAAGTTCAGTTGTCGGAATTAGATTAGTTTCTGAGTGGTCTTGTAGTTCGATTTGCGTTTTGTGATTATTGTGAATGGCGAATGTTTCTTGGCGAGATGTAGGAATTGAGACTAACTTTCTTACACTGGAAGTATTAATAAAGGAGTTCGAATTGTTCTGCAACCTTTTAAAAAGACTCCCACTGATAGTTTGAGCAGCTGCAGGTGCCAATAGCTTACTGTGGTTGTTTCTGAGTGGCACCAATACCGGCTGGCCTTTCTTAGATTGCGTCATCATAACTATCTGAAAGAAAACGCATCTTTTTTATCTAACGGAGGTATCTAGCCGACCACTTTCCTGAAGTCGGCATATAGTTTACATAGAACACACTACACTAAAGTAATACACAAAGTAAAAAAAACTATTAGTTGTCCCGTGATAATTAAGAAGACAAATTCATGTAATGCAGCTAGAACGAAAGTCTTCGAGAAAAGACTATTGGACTAAGTATGACGCCCTTCATGAACGGTTCAACGGACAATCTCCGAGCGCTATGCACCACGTGAGTGCGATTTACGTTAGATAACTCGTAAAAACGAAGATTTTGATATCTCTATCAAAAAGCGAAACATTTCAGGTATACTTCAATGTTTGCCGCAAAATGAAAACGAATCACCTCAAAAAACGCACGCAGCAATCAAGAAATTATGCATGAACACATTGATAGAACATAACCTACTAACGACACTAATCGCTCAAACGACCAGCGGAAAGGACGAACAAGTAAAAACTGCTTCAGCATGGTGGCATTAACTAAGGCACTTCAAAACATAACCGACTGACGTGGGAAGAACTGCTCTCGAACGACTAGTAGGAGCTCTAATCATTTGCAACCCGCTTCAGTCGGGGGGGATTGAGTGGGGAAGGATGCAGCCAAAATGGAACTAAGAAACTCACTAGGGCGCTTCAAATAACCTCATTAGAGGTTAATATATGCCACTATCAAGATATAAAGTGAAAAACATAGCCGGAAAATGGCCGGAAAATAGCGGCAGTTGACCCGCTTGACGCATATTGAGATTGAAACAGAAAAAAAATTAAAAAAGATAGAAATTGACAGAATTTTTCCAAGTGTCAACGTAATCTTATTTGGTGTGAAAATTATGCATATTCACTTAATCTTCCGATATTACACTTAATCAGCTTCTAACGTGAAGGCTATTAAGCATATTACTAACGCCAGCTAGCAATAGCTTTAATGAACTTTGATAACCTGATACACTATGACCAGGGCTTTATCGGTTTATCCGGTTCTTTTGATTTTGCACATTTGACATTGACCGTATTCACTACCTTACCTAATTCAATACGCGAAAGAATTTAAAATACATTCAGTTGGAACAGTGGGTGAAATAAGTCAGAAGTCAAGCATGAAAATCGTGACATATGTAAAATAAAAAACGTGATCAAAAGGTAAAGCGAAATAAAGGAGACCACCTAGATAATAGCCACTGAGAGGCTGACGGCGGCTATTAACCAAAAACTTACGAAACTGCTTTCGAAATAGCGCGCGTGATCCAAACATTTCGCGGTTATCAGAACACGTGTTCAAACAAACCTTGACAATCCTTGTTCAAACAAACCTGCTCTCAAAAGAATAAAGAGTCAACAAACCTAAACACCTGTTTTCCTAATGAGATGACAGGGATTTGTATGAATAAGAATGAAGAGTAGACCTGGTAACTATGACTAAATAGAACCAAATAGAAAAACATTTAAGAATCGATAAATATTAATCATTAAGCTGATACAAATTGGTTAATTACTGGTTCATAACAGAAAAACAGCTTTGATTGATAGAAGAAGAACATAGCCAGCAAACTGCCAGAAAATAGCCACTTGGCGCACATTGGGATTGAAACTGATAAAAATTGAGATAGAAATGGAGAGAAATTTCTAAGCCACAAAGTGTTCTTATTTGGTGTGTAAATTCTGCAAATTTTGTTAGATTCCAAAATTACACTTCAATCAACTCAATTACGCTTAAACTGAAGGCTAATAAGCACAATACTAGCGCCAGCTAGCAATCGCGTTAATGAACTTTGATAACCTTATGCACTATGACTTAATGACCAGGCTATATGGGTTTATCCCGTTCCTTTGATTTTGCACCGTTGACATTGACCGTATTCACTACGTTACGTAACTCAAAACGCAAAAGAATTTAAAATCCATTAGGTTGAAACAGTGAGTGAAATAAGTCAAAGTCAAACGTGGAAATGGTGAATTATGTAGAACGAAAAACGTGCGCAAAAGGTAGAGCGAGTTAAAAAAAACCTAGCCCGAAGACTTCCGGAAACGACGCGGAGTACAAAAATGACTACCCGAACGAAAAAAAATCTCATAGCTGATTATGCTAATTAATGTGAAACAATAACAGGCATATAAACAATGGAAAAGTAACTAACAAAATAATTGATAAAGAATCATTGAGAATTGCGGCTCAAAAACAAGCATCTTCAAAACCCTTTCCACACTGCCGACTGACAGAAAAAATCGCCAAAATAGCTCAGAAGAGAAAACAGGAAAAGGAAGAAAAGAAGGACAATAAAAAAATATTTTTCGACAAAAAATTTTAACAAAATTATCCACAAAATGCTAAAATTCTATTTCTCATCAAATATTTGGCAAAGTAATTTTTTTTACTGCTTTTGTTCAGGCACTTATCCAACCAACACCTGGCAAAAACTTATTAAACAAAATATGCAAAGAACAAAAAACGATCCCAGATAATTAAGAATTTGCATCATTTATTTCACTGAAGACTGACCTTCAATAGCTCCTTTTAGGAGCAGAACCTATACAATAGCTCCAAATTTAAGATTAGCACGAAAAACTATAGCCAGAAGCTTAAGCTATGCAAAACCATAAAAAATTTAAAAAAAAGAGAAAAAATCGACCACAAATTGCCTTAACTTACTCAAGTATCTTTAAACCAAATCCAAACCAAGAACAATTGTAGCGAAAGACAACCGAAACCACTAAACCAGCTATTTGAACCACAGAACTCCCCCAAATGCTAAAAAAATAGAAGAATACAAAAACTGCTGAAAAGGCGTAAAACAAGGCAAAATGGTGAAAATAGATCAAATTGAGTATAAAACTTTGATGCAGATGGTCAACATGCAAAAACCTACGACAAAAATGGAGTTTAAAAAAACTGCTTTAAAATATCGCAATGAAAATGCCGAAAAATTTCCTCGCTTAACGAAAACTTTTTACACCTAGTTTTATAGCTCTCTCTCAAAGATATAGCATGAACAGAAAACCACTCCTCTCGGCTCTTTAGCAAAATAACCTAAACCTTTTTTCACGCAATTCACTTGCTGTTTCAAATACACCAACAAAATTGCCGATAAAAAAGACGCTCCACCAATAATCCCCTTCGCGTCATAAAAAGAGGAGCCTGCTTATATAATAGTTGTTGAGAGGCTGACGGCGGCTATTTGAAGTTGCACCAATTTAGGGGCTAGTATCAGTATCAAACAGCATTAGAGATGATACCTAAGACTTAAAAAAACAGATCAAGTACCAGGCATCTAATATTGGGCTTTATAGGTCAATTCCATCTCTATTTAGGATTTCGTTTTTCGGTATTGACTCGGTTCCGTTTAAATTCATCAATCTGCAGAGCAACTCCTGATTAAAGCACTTTCAGCTGAATGAAGGAAGAATGAAAACACCCCAGAAAAGTCAACAAGATTATACGAAAATGTTGACAAGCTGTGAACTAAGGTTAAGCGGAATAAAATTTTAATCGAAGAAAAAAACAGGCCCACTTTTATAGCCGGTTGAGATGAGCGCGGATGCAAATTTCTCACAAACGACCGGCGAGCGATTCGCTTTGTCAGTGGCTAGCTTTAGTTTAATTGAAGGGGCGTGAGGTGAGCGCAGCGTGGGTGCATCGCAGCAGTGGAACGGGATCTTTGGCTGCACGACTCCCTTAAGGCCTGAACGATGTGCAGGATTGGGGAAAGGGAGAGGGGCTAATGTGAAGGGTGTGGGGTGGGCGTGTGGGATCAATTTCTAAGAACAGCCCTTCACACCATAAGTATTCCTCTCCAAAACAGTTGATGTGAATCGCATACATGGAAACAAGTGAGCTGAGAGCCTCTGAGAGAAATTGATGACCACTAGGCGCTACCTCTTTATCCTGTTCCTGAGGACGAAAATTCAAATGGGTCAGACGGAAAACCCGCCAAGAGAAAAATCGCATGAAAAAGGCCATCAAGATTAATGGCTAAACTTTGTGTGAGAGCAATTAAAAATCATTTCCTAAAAAGTTCAATTCAATTATTTATGATAAAACGTTTCTACTATAATTCAGCGTTGATGAGGGTAATAGATGATGACATCATATCACATAACAGCAGCTAAAGTGCGCTATCAACAAAAGAGTAAGGAAAGAGAGATAGTGTGTGAGACAAAACGTTGAAGAGAAAGAGAAGGAAACAAACCCCAACCGAGAAAAAAATGCAGATTTCGCAGTGAGAATGTTCCAAACCATTTTTTGTCTCTGGAGTGTCATGTAACCCATCTTCAATACTTAAAACATTTCGTTGGCCAGTAAAATGCGTAAACTTCAGTAAGAATAAGATCAATAAGGGGAGGGAAAAAACATAAAAAAATTTTAAAAACAATTGCAAATATTAAGAAAATCTTCCTAAAATTTGTGATATTAACCTTTTCAATGTCCCAAGAGACTATGCAGCATCCCTATTTCAAGCCTGAAGTAGTTTCGCTGGTTCATAAGTATCCATAAACATTCCATTAAATCTGAAAACTATACAGCAGCTTATTATCAAACCTTTCAGATCCCTCGGCCCCTGGTGCTGGAAAGAAACCAAAAATATTCAAAAACTTAAATTGCAACTATTTTTTTTCAAAAATGCTTAAATTCGTGATATTAAAATCTTGACAAACATTCCATTACATCTAGAAAATAAGCAGCAACCTATTATCAGAACCTGGAGGTGGTTCCTTCGATCTCGAGGCTAGAAAAACCTAAAAAATGACAAAAAAGAATTTTAAAAAAACTTGATAAAACATTGCTAAAAATTGTGATATTAAACAGTTGACAACTAATCCATGGCCGCAAATAAAATTCCATTAACTTATTATTAAAACCTATCGGAGCTTTTCTAACCCCTGAGGTTGAAAAACCCTGAATAATGACAATAATTGTCAAAAAAAATTTAAAAAAATTGCAAGTTTTATCAAAAAATGCTGAAATTCGTGATATTAAAATGTTGAAAACCATTCCATTAACACTAAAAAATATGAAGTAACCTATTATCAAACCCTAGAGGAGGTTCCTTGACGCCTATAGCTGAAAAAACTTAAAAAATTAGTATAAATTTGCGTGCTTTAGTCTGGATTACCAAAACATAAAGCTCTTAAATGGTCATAAAAAGTACTTATATCTTGCAAAAGACCTTAATCAACTTCAAGCCTCAGTTTTAGACTGCTCCAAAAAAATTGAAAAAAGGAAAAATTGCAACACTTTGGGCTCAAAAACTCCTAAAAATGACCTTTTAACCTTATACTACGGTCTTCCCAGTAGCTTAACCTCACAAAGGACTTGAAGGGCTACTAAACACAGCTAAGGATCTCCAATAAAACTTAATACCCGCTGGGCGCTTCCTGTTTATCCCGTTTTAAAGGACGAAAAGTCAAATGGCTCAGACGAAAAATCGGTCCAGCGAAAAATCGCATAAAAAACACCAACAGGACTAATATAATTGCTACAAACTATCTAAATCTCGCAGATACAACAAAGCTAACCAACAAAAAAATGGTTAAAATAGTTAAGTCCAGGAAAGACAAGGAACCAAAGAGCCGTTCAGTGAGAAACAAAACAAAGCATCAGACAGAAGTCCCTAATGCAGTTGATAAATTGACAACTTTTACTCACTTCTAATTCATAAGCTGGAAAAATAAGTGCTTGAATTCAGTAATTTAATCTAATTTGATGTATTCAAACCAATGCATAAATTCATAATTGTCCAGAAAAAAGTTGTGGTAAACAAAATTAGGCAGCAAGCAAGGTATTATTTTGTTTAAAGGATGCGGAGAAAGCGTCTTTACAGAGAGGATCTGATAACAGAAGTCCTGTTACAAAACGCAGCTTATTTTACACTTGCAATAATGCGCTCAAAATCAAACACATTTACTTAAACTCCATGTTTTTCACGTTCAAGCAACAATCAGCCGAAGACATGCACAAACAATTCTGACTCCAAGACAACCCCTCCAGTGATCCGTTCGCCACTTTCTTGCAGAACACGATACTCTTCGGCCGATCCACAAACTCCCAGGTGTCCTCGGAGCTCGAGTCACAAATAACGTCAGCTTCCGAGAGACAGAACACGAGCAGGTAGCCATTCTGAGTGACGACAGCAAGGTGCGAGCCATCTGACTGAAGGCAAGTGTACGTCAACGTGTGCCAATCTCGCAAAAAAGCAGTTGACAGCAGAATTACAAGTTCAAAGTCAATATCTGCTTTTACCACATTGACAACATCGACCTTCAAAGTTTTAAGAGATTCGGAAACATCATTTGGCTTTTTCGCTTGTTGCACCGATTCTTCATAATTTGAGGCTTTCTGGTGAAACGATTCTGTAACTTTATAGATGCGAATAGATCTATCGTCCGAGCAGGAGGCCATGAAGCTGGTAAACGTTATCAATGTTCCATCACAGCTTTTCAAACAGCGATTCCCTTTAAACCTTTCCGTAACTGATTCGTTTAGAAGTTTCCAATCGAGACACGTGACAGCGTATCTGAAAAAAAACAACGAAATCGCATTGTACACACTTTATTTGTCGAATAAAATGTTTTGATGCCATATAATCTTACAAAAGCAGTACTGTGATTAATTTTACAAAGCTGCAAGAGCTACAGCCGCAGCATTAGTAGGTAACCTCAGCCTTTTTGCGCATTCTACTATCACTCACCTGTGTCCAGTTAGAACGTAAACAGGGCATGATACAGGCTTCTCTTCATCTTCTTCATCTATACTATGCACAACATCTTCACTTCGATTCCTCCTTTCCCCTCCATCCACATCACTTCCTCCGTCGCCACTTTCACTCCATCTTTTTGCAGCTTCCACCTCCCAGTTAAGAGACCACACCCGGACTTGCTGGTCCTCAGAACAGGTGAGGAAATGATTGGGCAAAATGGAAAGGCCCTCGTCACCAATAGGTGTCCATGCACAAGACCATACTTCGGCAAAGTGACCCAAAGAACCGAAACTGTCGTTTGACTCAATGGGATGATGAGCTGAAATTTTATACAGACAGATACTTCTCAATTTCAGACAGATACGTCTGTCTTTATGCAGACAGATACGTTGAAAAACTCGCAATTTAACAATTGTCATGCCAAAAATATAAGCGGACTGAGTTTCAGAGGCTTTTACAATACCTCGGAGCAAGGAAAAACGCAGATATTTATTATCAAAATCTAAGCAAATTAAACATAACCGACTAACGTCGGGCGAATTGCTCTCAAACGACCGGCGAGCGGTTGGCTTGGTCAGTAGCTAGCCACGGGGGGGGGGGGGGGGTGCACCGGGGGCTGATGGGGGCAGCACTGGGTGGGGGGGGGGGGGGGCAAAAGCGCGGTGGGGGGGGGGGGGTGGAGCCAATAGTGCGGGTGGGGGGTCAACAAAGGGGGGGGGGGGTGTCAACCTCTAAGAACCGCCCCTCACACCTTAAGTATAAGTATAAGTCTCCAAGACAGTTTGAGCTGAAACAGACCTGAAAGGCTCTAAGAGCACATAATGCCCGCTGGGCGCTACCTGTTTATCCCGTTTTTGAGGACGAAAAGTCAAAAGCGTCAGACGAAAAATTGGTCAAGCGAAAAATCGCATAAAAAAAAGACCGACAGGACTAATATAATTGCTACAAACTTCGTTTGAGAGCAATTATAATTAAAACATAACCGACTAGCGTCGGGCGATTCGCTCTCAAACGACCGGCGAGCGAATCGCTTCGGTAGTATCCAGCTGGGGCTCAGACATGCAAGCATTGGGAGGGGAGTCAACTGATTGGGGGGAGGGGGGTTGGTTAGGAGGGCTGGACGCGAAGGAGTCCAAACCTCGCGGTGAGGTGGAGGAGGGTGGGCTGGGGGAGAGGGGAGTGGGAGAGGGAGGGGGAAAGGGGGTCAAACTTTCAAGACTAGGCGTAAGGATCTAAGAGAATTTAATGCCCTCTGAGCGTTACCTGTTGTAATTTCATGCCTTGAACAATTAACTCAGTGTGATTAAATTGTGATCAGTGGTGTGATAGCGTAAAAATTTGTTCATATTAGTTTTGTTTTCGTTTGAATAACTTTTTGAAGAATACTCTCTGACACCGAGTATCATACTTCTAAGTATATGTTAGGGTACAGTTCTGGTAAGCCTAAGGCAATTAGAGCTCGAATTGCCGAAGGCTTCCCAGAACTATACTCTAACTTATTTAGACCCCAATTTCGCTGTTCAAAACTCAGAGAATTCAATTAAAATTTAGGATCTATTCTGACTCAACCCCCCCCCCCAGTGTTTTATGACCCCCCAGTTACAAATTATATGTTGTTATATAGCACGTTACTATGTAAGAAAATAGCACGTGCGTCTGGGGGTCATAAACAATTTATGTTCACTAAGCTGGGGGGCCGAAACAGAATAGATCCAAAATTTATAGTAACATTGCGATTCTCATGCTGCGAATCAATCCAACAATTGAATAATCGTTCAACCCAAATTTTTTTTTTCTGAATTCCTTGATATTATTTTAGGAGCGAATGGCTCAAAGAGGTCGTCAGCCGGCTCTGTTGTGTCACTCTCATTGGCACTTTTTATGGTTTTTTTTTAAGAAAAATGAACAATTTAAAAAAATTTTTTTCTTTATATTGACTCAATTATAGACCGTAAAAAAGTCCTCTTTGCCGAAGTTGTTATATTAAGTGCCTGTGTCAATTATCTCCTTTAATTAACTTTGAAAAGTGTATGCTTTGTCTCATGAGAAAAAATTGGGCTTCCAATAAAGTTTCCAAGAAACGAGCCTCAAGGCTTCCAAGAATTTTTTCCAAGAAGTTTGCTCTGTTGATTGCCCATTTTATACCATTTTTTTAAGGTTGAACTCTCCGAGACAAGTGTGAAAATTGAGCGAAAAACTGATTAAGTTCAAAGTCTAGTGTGATAAGAAACGTGAAATCTAGAAAAAAGTGGGACGCTTGAAAAAGTACAAAATAATGAGTTCTTGCTTGATCAACTTTCAAAATTAGTGAGCAAGCCTAACTTTATTGTTAATTTACTGTTAAGAGAGGATACAGTGATTAGCTGGAACAACAATAAGGTTTAGACTAGGTAACTAAGACTAATTAGAACTAAAATTTGATTTAATTGAACCATTTCCTTATGAGAAGCACATTAAGCTGATACAAAAAAAGGTCAACAAAACAAATTCAGAGACCAACTTCAACCAAAACTCCGAGCATGACAAAAACTATAAAGAAAACAAACTGCTACAAAGCGCTTCAAAAAACAATAACAGAAATATCTCAAAGTGCATATAAAAGTCTAAAATTTGCTTCAAATTGTCCACAAAACTTTCGAAACAATTACTGGTTAATATAACTGAGAAAAACAGCTTTGATTTAAAAAACTAGAGCTAAAGACTACTTTCAAAATGCCTCATGCATGTTATCAAAAAATTGCTCTCATCAGAAAACTTAATCGAAGCAACCTTCTGGCTCTCAGAATAATGAACCAAAAAACCTAAACGCCTGTTTTCACGTACAACATTCAACTTTACATCCTGTGAGCATAGAAGTCACCGACCGATTAAAAATCAGAGAAAAGAACGAATACGACCCTATGTCGTTTTCACAAAACAGCTCATGATTCAATTAACTAGTATCTACCCAAAGAAAGAATTAAAGCAGAGAAAGACCATCTTAATTTAAAAAAATTAATAAAAAGATAAAGTAAGCAGCAAATTAACCTAAGAAACAGAGAAAAATTTATTTCATTTTTCATGTAGTACAAGTACACATGGCAAGCTATAATACACTCACAAATAACTCGTTTTCTTGAAAAAGAAAAAAAACAGCGAAAAAATTGAAAACTTTCTTTTGAATTTTGTCAAATTTTATAAAGCACTTCTTCAAAAAATTGACTAACGTCGTAACAAAAAATGAAGACTCTAAGAAAACTTAATGATCTCCGGGCTTTACTAAATTCTCCACTTTTTAAGGACAAAAAGATAAAGAGGCAAGCGAAAATCGAACTGAAAAGACAGGTCTAATATATTTCCTAGAATTTTTGTTTGAGAGCAAACCAACACTTTTTTTTCGTTTCTTCAAATTAGTTCAAAACTTTGTCAGACTTTAATCCCTCCCTTACTTCGGTTTTTGCTTGCTCATTTATAAAAAATAAACTGACTAACGTCAGAGAAATTGCTCTCAAACGACAGGCGGCGCTATACAATTCAGGGCTGTAGCTCAGATAATTTTTTAATGATGATGAAGAATATTATCCAACGGAAAATTTTTTATAGGTGCAAAAAGTCTGACTCGGAAGGGATTCGTACCCCTGACCTCAAAATTTCAGTACCCCTTCCTCTGATTCGTACCCCTTCCTCTGTCGACAGAAACAGCAATCACTCGGCTACCAGGCCCTGGTGATTTCCTGTGACACAATAGCTTGCATTATAGCAACAAACCTTATTTCCAAGCGAGAGCAATTCAGAACACCCTGAAAAATATGTTTACAACAATTGCCTCAGAGCAATTTAAAAATCGCCGTAAGAATTCCGGGAAGACTCAAAGACAAAATTGAACTGAAAACTTGCAAAATTGAATTAGTTCTTTATATAAAAAAGAGCAAATTAAATCAAAAACCTTTCTCTTAGGTAACGTTAAGGAATCTCTCAAAACGCTCGCAAAACAAGAGGCAATCCGTAATCGCGCCATCAATAAAAAATTTGCAGAGAAACAGATAAAACAGATAAAACCGACTAACGTCCGACGAAAAACAAACGACCGGCGAGCGGTTGGTTCGTCAGTACCTAGCCGCGGTTTAATGATGCTAGCTTTAGCCTGATTGAAAGGCGTTAGGAGAGCGCAGGCAGCGGAGGGCGGGGGTGCGCCGATGGAGGGATGGGCGCTTACGGGTGGGGGCAACGATGGAAGGGTGGTCTGCTGACGGGCCATTACGGCCTGAACGATGAGCAGGGGGTTGTGATGGGGGGTGGGGGGGGGGGGGGGGTGGGGGGTCAGTTTTTAAGAACCGCCCGTCACACCGTAAATATAAGTCTGCAAAACAGTTTTGTGTGAATCGCATCTAAGAGCGCTTAATGCCCCCTGGGCGCTACCTGTTTTTGAGGACGAAAAGTCAAATGGGTCATATAAAAAATCAGTCAAGCAAATAATCGCATTAAAAAAGACCAACAGGACTAATATAATGGCTACAAACTTCGTTTGAGAGCAATTAACTAGTTAACAATTTTCTCCATTCTGGTCATACTTTGTCACGCCCCTATTTCGTGCCTTATAGTTACGTGATGAATTCCCTTAAAATTTTCATATAAAGTGCTATAGATAAGTTCAAAATCAGATAGTTTTCAAGGCCAAATCTAGCCCGTATTTCCAACTAGGCCTGTAACCTGTAATTTCTTTATGTTTGAAACATCCGCCGATTGACAGATAAACATATTACCAAACCAAGAGCCTCAATATTGACATGTTCCTTGAAGATGAATTAATATAATTGACTAATAAAGTCAAGAGAAAATATTTACTTGGTGAAGTAACTATGCTGATAAAAATAGGTGTTCATACGGAAGTTGCATATGTACCAATCTAACATCAAGAAACGTACAAAACCCGGAAATTGCCCAAATTGAAGATCAGTAAAAATTTGCGAAGTACCAATACAACTTGAGGTACAAATCTGCGGAACCTACGATCACCAGAACAACGGAGAACCAGCCTGATAATCACTTGATAGCAAAAAAGTTACTTTTTATTCTGCCTTTGAAAACCTTTACAACTCCGATATTATAATTAAAGATTGAACTGCAAAATATTTATTAAAACGTAAAGTTATAATAGACTCTAACAGAATATGAATAAAGCAGCGGAAAGCTAGTAAAATACAAGTCAACTAGTGGACATATCACGCATTCGAACCGCTCAACAAAAGGCTATTACAAGCTAATTGTATTGAAATTATATCCGCTAGAATCGCAATATAAAACAACCATAATTAGTCTTTGTAAAACGGCGATTATTCTTGTTAATTACACCGATTATTCACCTCCAAAACAGCGCGATAACAAGTCAAAAACATAGTGCGTAACATGGTGAAAACATGGAGTTTCTGTTCAAATGGTAACTATTTCCCTATTTAACCGAAATTCCGATTAATTATTTGACAAATTTGACAATTTCTATTAATTGACTCTTTCCTTAACTTCTGCTACATGATTACCTAAAGAAGCTTCAGACAACATCCAGCACATCAATTGCAAGCCAGATGACAATGCAACAAAGTGACAGAAAAGAGAATGGTTGGAAACTGTGTTTGTGTCTTTGGGGAATAAAAACAACTAGAGTTCAAAAGTGTTTGAGTGGACAATAACTGGACCAAACTCAACCACAACTGCTTCAATGGACAAAAACAACAGAGGGTACTTAGAAAGATGGACATTAGGAGTAAATAAATTTGGAAAGTTAACTTTGGTTCTTTATTTTGTCAATTTATAAAGAACACATTCTCCCAGCTATGAATAATTGCCGTGCTTCCCCCAATTCTATTGAACATATAATATGAACTACACACAGAAGTTCTAAAGCTCAGATAAAAACCGCTTTCTCATCGTCAGTTCAAAAAATTCTAAATCAAAAGGTGCGAAAATTTGGTCTTATCAGAAAGAAACTTAACTTCAAATTAACAGTTATATTATCCTTGATAACATCATCAAAGATAACCTCGGAATGATCTATTTTACTGCAACCATAGTTTGAACCTAGATTAACAAAGGGCAAACCAAAATAATTAAATCAGCTCCGGAGGTTAATGAATCAAACAGCGGCCTCGGCCATTATACTGTTGCCTATCTGAGTACAGTCTCCACAAGGCCTGAGCGGTCGTGGTCCCACAAACATTCCTAGACTAAGGGGCACTCTTAGTTTGAGAGCAATTAACAAATTGACAATTTTCTCGATTCTGGTCATACTTCACAGTAAAAAAAAGTTTGATATCGACAAAACACAAATCACTAGCTAATTAAAAGTTGAATTGAGCAATACGCAACCCCTCAACTGCCAATGAATAAAAAAACAAACCCTTGACCAAAAAACTAAAATATAACTAACATCAGCAAATTACCTGAAAACCCAAAATCTGCATAAAACTCAATTTAATACTAACCACCCTGAGCTTCACATTACTATAATCGATTCAAACCTCTTAAAATATTTAAAAAATATTTCATCAAAGTTTACAACAGAAACTGATTATTTTTTTTTAAAAAAAGACGCATATCCAATATTCTTCGAGAAGCAAAAAGACAGAGCAAAATACCATCCCAACTCATTGATTTGTAAAAAAGAGTGCCTAAATAATAGCTTTTCAGAAGCTGACATCGTCAAAAAAACTAATTGTAAAACCTCAATTAGGACTTTTGCTGCTTTGTTCATTTCAGAGAATCACTTCTCTTTACTGAAAATTTCCCAATTGCAAATGAAAAATGCCACCATGAACTAATTCAGAGGAAAATATTTAAATGAGGATATCTTTGAGGATACTTTAGTATTTTCTAGGGCAGTTTTCGTTACTTTATACTTTGATCATCATTTGACGGGTTAGAACATACCCGTCTTGAGCTCTTTTTCATAAAACAAAATGGCAACAAAATTATTTGACATGTTGTAAAAAAAATTATCACGTCTCTACCGCGATCAGACATTGAAATCTATTGCAAATATCAGAATTCCGGAAAATCTCGTCCAAAAACAATCCTTTCAAAGAACGACCACTTACTAGAGCCGCTAACTAAAACCAAATAAAATCTATTTAAAGTCAAATGTTGAACATTAAAATCAATGGAGCTAAAAATTTACAAATTTCAATTCGTTTATTATATAAAACAATAGCAAGTAAAACTTTAGGAAGTAAAAAAACCTTAATTAATTAATAAGGAAAGATTCAGATAACACAAGGCACGCCGTAATAGTCTCGCCAATATCAGAAAAATCGAAAAACTGCAAGAAATTGACAAAGTTTCCAGATTTCCCGGTTTTCTGTAATATTTCCTGGAAAATTGGCAAAATAAAATAGAAAAAAATCAGCAAATTAGCTCAAAATAAAAAAAAACAGACTAACGTTGGATGAATTTCTCTCGAACGACAGGTGGGAAGCAATTGAATTCAGGGGTGTAGCTGTGTAGCTTAGAAAACTTCTTCGGGTGAAAAACTCCAACCTCATAGGGGTTCGAACCCGCGCCCTCCTGGATAGCCGTCTGACATCTTAACCACTAAGCTAATCCCTTTTATGTTAGATTGAAATTATTACTTAAGCCAATTCAAACCTCTAAACGGATAAAATAGTTAAACCAAAAATACTTTTTCAATTCACACCTCAATTTCTCGCTCTCTTGAAAACATCTTCGAGTCGTAAAAAGACAACCCCCCCCCCCCAATACAATTCCATTTCCTTGAATTGTAAAAAATCGTTTAATCCTTTTTAAACAAACTATCAACTGTTCTATATCTCAGATGCCGTCGACTAAATTGGTCAACCAAGCAGAATGTTAGAGCGACTAACCTAGAAACGTAGTCAGCTTGGTAAACGAGGCACAAAACTCGGCACTTTTAATGTGGTTCCCTGTAACTTCCAGTTTGGACATCAGATCTCGCCTGTTGTAACAGAAATCATGTCTGTACAAAGTGACGTGACCAGAAGTAGTGCCAGCCAATAAAATTGCAGCTGTTTGAATTACTTGGCCAGATTTAGAGGAGTTGATATCGTTGTACACTGAGTTTGACAATAGTCTCTTCGCTGGATTTTTATCATTAGGAAAGAAAAGCAGAGACCACTTTAGACAAGTGATAGCACCAGATGATATGTCGTCTATTAGAACGGGAACACAGTGATCTGACTGAAACACAAATGATTCCAAAGCAATGTTGTCACGAAAATAAATATAGTCGGCAGATTGCCGGAAATTATCCGCCGTTGACGCGCTTGATGCACATCGGGATAGAAACAGAAGAAAAAAAGAGATAAACTGACCAAATCGTTTTCTATTTTTTTCAGTGTCAAAAAGTGTTCTCGGCGTGCAATTTCAGTTGGATTCTAAAACTATACTTAATTCAGCTTCTAAATTGGAAGCTAATAAACTTAATACCAATGTCAGCTAGCAAACACCCTATGATAACTCTCTTCTTAATTTGCTTCTACCTTTTCTATCTTTTTAGATGCGGCTGTGTAGGTGCTAGTGCCAAGTGCTATATTGTATGGAGACGAGTTATCGTTGCAATATCCTTTCTAATAAAGGCTTTTAATTGCAAGTTTTTGCTAAGTGCTGTTCGGAGCGCGGGTTCGGTAAAAACGCTCTTTTTCTGCTACAAGTTTTCAATTCAAGTAATTTATTAAGCAACTGAACTGTACTGAGCAGAATCGTCTGTATGAATTTCAAGATAATAAATGCGTGCTGTATGAATTTACAAAAGTCTTTTTCAACCAATCAAAATTTAGCATCGTCATATTACGGCTCTTCAGAAAAAGCGGAGGCGATGGGTTTCGAACTTTTAATCTTATGATTATAAACAGGGTTGTCTAGTGTGCTGTGCCAAGTGGGTCTTGATTAGTGGTATTGTCAAAGTCAAGGAATTTACAGGGTGAATTAAGTATAAATGAAAAGCAACATCAATAGTGGTTTGTTTTAAGTTTTTATTGAGTATTCCAGATCAAAATGCTGAAAGTTTACTTTGTGTTTGCTCTTATTTGGCCTCTTGTTTTCTCATCTGATGTATGCGAAGAAATTGAGCTGGGTAACGCGACTGCTGTATGTTGTGAAAAGAATACTACATTCCGCGTTGGCCAAGTGGATGTGAGCTTCGTGCCATATCGGAGCCATATTTGTCCAGTTGGTGATGGAGGGATTGGTGATTTGTGTCCTCGATTCTTGCCAAGTCTTTCAATGATGTTCGTGTGGGTCGTGGCAGGCGTAGTACTCATGCAGTAGAAAAATAAAATCGTGCAGTTTTGTAAAAAAATAGATTCGTGCAGTAAAAAAAATAACTAGATGAATTGATTTGTTGCTCGTGTCAGGTTCATCCTGAAGGCGCGTGTTCGTCCCCTGCAAACTTCTTGAAGTTTTTGTCCGTCCTCGCTCCTCTTGAGGACGAACACGCGCCGTGTAATGAGGTCCAGGTTGTGCGGTTGCCCTGGCCAGATGTATTCCACGATAAAGTAGCTGGAATAGATCGGGTTGTCCGATGCTACAATTTTCGTTAGCAGTGCCATTCTGTTATTCAAATTAAATGGAAGAGGGGGATCGGCTGCGAATAGAACAGGCATGACTGATTTTAAAATTGATTTTTTGGGAAGTGCGTTTTTTTTTGACTTTGACTGATGTGGATCAACAGAGATTTATGCGAGTTATTAGGTGTAGTTGATTGGTTCCTCTTCTGGGTTCATTTGCATTTTTCCCAGGAAGATTAATGTAGTAGTGATCTGTCACGTGTGGCAGTTCCATTTGCTCCGCGTTGTGAGGGGAGTAAAGTAATGAAGTAATGAAGTAAATCCCTCGGCATGGCAGTAAATGACAGTCACTAATGGAGTTTTCGCAAGTAATTCCCTCGGTATGGCAGTAATTGACAGTCACTAATGGAAGTTTTGGAGGAAAGTAAATTGAGAACAGTGTGATTGACTGCTCTATTGATAAAGTTATTCAAAATACTTTTTACTGCGAAGAGGTCAAACTTTAATAGCGGCGTTATTCATCGACTGTTGGATATTTTATCGAAGCTTTGCAAAAACGATTAATTGTAATAACGAAGAGACGGGATATTCTATTTTATCAAAGTATGGACACTAAAAGGTTCGTTAATTACTTATAACAATTTAGGATTTCATAAGCTAGCATTAATATTTTTTTTGTAATTTTTAACAGAGTTATCGTGTTTAGAACGACACGAGGCAGACAAGATTTGCTAATCGAAATGAACGAGTTCAAACATCAGTACTACGATCGGAAAAAATTAATAAGTCTCGGATGGAAAGAAGTGGAAACAGTCGATGGGCGGGGTATAAATAGTTGGAACTCCTTAAAGAATAAGTTAACTATAGAAGGTAGAGGGGGACTGGTTGGAGAGAATGGTTGGCCAAAGATGCCATTGGCAATAAATAATGAAGAAATTGTGGGATTACAAGAAAGTTTAGTAGAAGGGTTCCGGGGCTGTAGAGATCAGGGCGATGTGTATAATTATGTTAGTGAATTAAAGTTGGAGAGTGGTGATAGCAGGTTGTATCAAGAAGTTGGGTCGTATGCTGGTTTGTGTAATTCAATAGGTTGGACGTTTTGTGTGGATGGTTTGATGAGTGGTGTTTTGCCTGATGGTTTTACTGGTGTAAGGAGAGATGCCATGGTACAATGGAATGAGTGGTGGACGGCGGCACATGTTGAGATTGGGGGTAATGATAGTGTTTCGAAAACGCCGTGTGGTGAGAAGTTGTTTCTGATTTGTGGAAGTTATCAGACATCAAGGGATTTTAATAATGTTATGGGTACTCCGCAATATTTTATGGATTTAATTAAGAGGGGTCCTTCTGCAAGTGGTTTGGGAAAGGATGTTTGGTTTTTCATTCCGACGAAAGATAATGTGTTGTGCCAGCCTTCGTTGTGTGCGCATGCTGTTTTAACTTTTACAAAAGGTTTGTCGTTAGTGACGGGCTGGGAGGCGCGTGATCAATCGAATCAAGTTGTTGTTGATCGGACTTTGGGATCGTTTGCTTATGGTGTGCGTAAAGGTGCGGTAAAAAGAATTGTAATATCAAATAAAAATAAAAAGGCAGTGTTAGACTGGGCGAAAGAAAGAGAAGTATCAACTGGTGGTGCTAGTGATGTGACTGAGCATGTGCAAAGTTTCGCTAATAGTGGTCTAATTTTAAAAACAAATAACAAACGAGGTAATCGAAGAAAATGGGGTGGGAAACGGGAAACGAAAACGCAATCGAACGGGAACGAGAATATTGTGTATTCGTTTCTTCCTCCAAAGGATCCTTCAATGGAATAAGTGAGTTGTTCGACTTTAATTTACATTTTTTTTAGGGTTGGAACTATACTGCCAGGTTTTTTTTTTACTTTTTTTTGAGGTTTTATTATTTCAAGCCCGTGCCCTTTCAACGTATTTTGAAAGGATTATTTTTTGTTGATACTGGGCAATCGGTAAGGGTCCTGTCTGTGTTAGTTTGGTGTTGTTTTGGAAAAAAATGATGTTTCTTGAGTTTTTTGGGTCGTTATTTTGCACAGTCGTATGTAGTGTAAGCAATTAATATTTTGACTTTCAATCTCGTGCCCTTCGAAGTGATAACAAGGTGGGATGTTAATTTTTGTTGATAATGGTTGGGAATAGATTGGTTAATAATAGTTTGCTATGTTAGGGGTGCTTGCTCATTGTGCTCACGAGTTATGACTCACGAGTAAATTTTTTTTTGGTCAGAAGTAAAAAAAATAAATTGGTAAGAAATTAAAAATAAGAAGAGGAGGCGTTACATTTGAATAATTTGCGGTGTTTATAAAATAAGTACTACATTAAATTAATTGCGACTCATGAGAGAAAAGATTAAAAAAAAATATTTCGAATAATAAAAAAAAAATTAAAGAAGTTTATGCAAGTCTAAGTGAATACACGGATGCCAACAGGGTCAAACTCAATGGGGTCGTCATTGTCCATTTGAACAAAATCCCAGAATTGGTGGGTGAGTTGGGTGCCTTGGGATGAAGTAATGAAGTGGTAAATGTAGGTGTAGTATTCCCAGGTTGTGTAGAAAAAAACATTTTTTCGTGAGAAGGCCTGTATGGGAGTGTGCCCAGATCACAATTGTTCCATTTTGTAATATGACATATTCATTGAAAAAACATTCCCTGTATTGGATTCCTACTTTCACGCAAACGTTGATGTTGTGGTTTGTGTGTAATTTTGGGGCGATGTCTTCTGGGCCGACGTAATTTCGGATTTGGTCCCAGATGCTTGTCATGATTTTTAAAATTCAGAATTGCTAGGTTTTGAGATTTGGAAATATCAGGGAAAGAAAAAGTAAATATGGTTTTTTAAAAAGAAATTACAGGTCAAATTCGCCTTCTAAAAATTCTTCTTTGGTGTTTTGTAAGAAATTCAAAAAGGTAAGAAAATTTGGATGATCTGGTTCCAAAGTGATTTTTTTGTCTTGATTATTATCCAAGAAGTTAATCCAGAAGCATAAGGTGTTGCAGGGGAATATGAAGTATTCAGAAAAGACTGCAAGTTTTATATCAAAATCAGTAAGAAAGTAAGCATAAAGTGGAAATTGGGTTGGAATTGGAGAGATGTAAGGAATGGTGTCTTCTGATTGGTCAATTGTGGTGAAAGTTGGGGTTGGTGGATAAGACATGAGATAAAATTTTTAATGGAATAGAAATGCAAATATTTGAGGAAATTTACATGGAGTCATCTGAGAATGGAATGGGTGATGGGGGAGAAATTGGAATATAATTTAATTCAGTTGAATTGTGGTCTGATGTAGGGTCAGGGCTGTCGGGACTTTCAGAAATGGTTGGTTGCGATGGTTCTACTGCAACTGGTTCTCCTTCTGAATTAAGATAGAAATTCACATTAATATAATTAATTCCCGATTGTATGCATTGTAGAATTGTTTGCCATACGGCTGATGTCTCATTCACTGTAAGGGGGATAAAAGAAATTGAATAAATATTGTTGACAATATTGTCCTGTTGCATGTTAATACTAATTATTGCTTCACGATCTGTAAAAAAGGCAATGCTGTATTCAGTAATATAAGCTGGCTGGCCTTTGAATGTAGTGTTAATGCGCGGCTCAACTTTAATTCTGAAGTGATATACTGGATTCATTATAAAATGTTTGAAATAATGCAAAAGGTAAAATTTTAGTTGTAGGAAAATTGTTTAAGTTGTTTGAAATAAATTCCAAGTTTCTATCCGCGAAGAAATTGTAATAGGTTGAGAGAATGAACAGTTAGCAATGAAGAGTGTTGCTGGTAGTTAGTAGGCAGAAGGTAGTTTGAATGATTGATAGTGTTGCGGGGGAAGTGGGGGAAATTTGACATTTTGATTAATTGGGATTGTGGGGAATTATCCCTGGTTGGATTGATTAGTGTTCCATTATAAGCTGTCATTGTGATTGATGGACAGTTCGCCTTCCGGGTTAATGGATTTCCTTCTTTTTCTCGCTTTGACAGATAATTGATAAGTTTCCTTTAGGAGTTGCATCTTATTACTCCGTTGTTTAGTGCGTCAGTATAAATTCTTTTTAAAAATAAATTCGTCGCTGGATAAAAAGGTAGGGAGCAAATCCCCGCCTTTAACAATGGAGGTTTAAGGGGAATTGCTTTGTAGTTTTTCCTTGTTGATTTTTCTCAAAGAATAATTGCAAGTAATGAAAATTTCGGTTTAATACTCGAGTAATATCAAAATTTTGAATTAAGTTTTCGCAAATATAATGGTAGGTACTTTCCAGATGGAGGATGGGTCTCTCTGGTTTATTTAGGGCTATTATAAATGTTGTTAATTAATAATTTTTTTAAAATAATTTTTATTTTTAAGTTTTGTTTTCCTTGCTCACTGCTAACACAAAATTTCTAATTTGCGGCAGAGTAGAAATGAGTGTAATTGATAACTTTTAACAAGTGACTTAGTTCAGTGGTTAGTATCTCTGGCCGTTGAGCTGGGGTTCCGGGTTCGAATCCCGGCGGGTTCCCGGTGCTTCCATAATGTGGGAAATCTGGGAAAGGGCAAAGGGGTGTAAGGGTAAGCTAGGGTAAGGGTAAGGGGGTAGAGAAGAGGGGAAGGGTAAAAAAATTTAACTTTTTTTCCTTTTTTTTATTTATAAGCTGTTTTTACGGACCACGCGGCCGTCCCACTTAGCGCAGTTGGTAGCGCGCTGCACTCTCATGCTGAAGTTGAGGGTTCGAGTCCCGGTCAGGGTTTTTTTTTTCTAAACGTTTCCTGTATTGATTGTTCTGAAAGGGTACGCTCCGTAAAGGGATATCGGTGGGTGTTCCGGTATATGTGTGTAGATGGGCTGACTCTGTGCGGCAGGCCTGTTGACATGATCAATTTTGATAGTTGGTTCTTCGTTACGTTTTAGTCTCCTGATGTAGTCTCTTAGGAATGTGTAAGGAGTGCGGGGTTTATTTATGTTTTCTTCGTTTTGGTTTTCGAACTCAGTTTTAATTTCGAGTGGTAGTACTAGTGAGCATTTGTGCAGGGGATATTCTGGATGTTCTTGTAGGTATTCATAGTCATTCAATGCGACAACTTGTACTGGTTTTGTTTTTATTCGCCGTCCTTCGTGTGTTATTCGGAAAGGGAAACGTCGGTGAAGTTTTGCTCATTTGTGTAAAAGATGCGAATAAGTTAGATGTAGTAATACGCTAATCAAGAAGGATAAAAATCCGAAAAGAAGAGACATTTTCCATGGTATGTACTGTTCGAATCGGTGTTCGAGTTCGGGCTTGAATGCTCTTATTCTTTCTAAAATTGGTTCGGCCATTTGTTCTATTGATTTGCTGTTTATTCGTCGTGTTTCCATTTGTTTAAACTCTGGTTGAATTTGCTGAAGAATTTGAATTTGTGCCTCAGATCTTGATGAGAAGTTTGGTAGTTCATCCAATGGGGGCAGTAGTTTGAAGAGTGTACTTATTGGATCTGGTAATTGAAAATCTAACCGTATTGCCGGTACTGTGTCACAAGCAGTGAGGTCTGAGCGAAGATGAACATTTGGTCCTCTAAGCTGTTTTCCACATCCCAGTGTGATGATACACAATCTGCACCCAGGATGCTCAATTCTTGCTAATGGATTGCTGCCATTACCAGCGCTTTCGATGAGTGTATAATCGTCTTTGGACGATGTTATTAACCAACGACCGAAGCCGAGATTGCGTGCTTTTTCAGTCAACGGCAATTCTACTACATCCAGTTGACAGCGTTGCAATGCAAGTAGCTCGTCATCGTGGTAAAGTAAAGTAGCCATACAGGACTGATAAGTCTGTTCTGTTGGAATGGCTTTGGTGCATATTGCGTATTTTTGGGATCCGATACAATTTGCGAGCTCGTCTTCATCGATAAACGCTAGTTCTTCTCCGTCGTCTGAGACGGCCATGTATTTGGCTTCAAGTCGCCAAACTAAAGCTTTACCCGTATCCCCGTCCGGCATTGGTATCGGAATGGCATGCAATACGTTCATAACTGTACTTTTTGAAGCCATTGGAATTGCAAGTGTAAGTATAAGACCTGCGTCAATTGCCTCGACTGGTGTGACTAATTTCGTTTCATAGTACGAGAGAATCTCTTGGATTGGTACGGCTAGAGATAATCGATCCTGTTGTCCATTTTGTTGCAAATGAACAATCGTAAGAATTTCATGCAACTGCTCCCTTGGGACTAATGACATTGGTAATAGTTGATTCATGAGAGGCGTCAAGGCATTCAGTATGTTGATTCGAAACGTATAAAGGGCCGATCGGTATGTTTTGATGTTAGCAAGTATTGCTTGAAAAATATTGCTGAGTACAAGACTATGTTGATTGATTTGTTCTCTTACGTATAAGTATTGGATGCAATTTCTCATGTGGTGCACGTTTTGTCGTAACGCCTTGAATTGTCCTTCAGCAAGTTCCCAGTTCCTGTTTTGTGTCTCTATTATTTCGTTCTGGGCTTCTTTGATGGCTTTCAGTTCACCTGATACAACGTAGAATTTTTCATTGTTTTGGATTGTTATTTGTTCGACATGATCGGTTAGGTATTGAAGATAAGCCATTGCTTGTCTGATGTTTTTCTGGTTTCTAGCCACTCTTTTGTCGCATCCTCCAAACACTGATTTGATGAAGCATAGTAATTTGTCGCCTGTTCCTATTCCAATTCCCAGCACTGCGGCTGCTGCTGCTGCGGCAGCCGCACCGCGGGGTTGTCTTTGCAGTGTTGTAGAAGTTTGACTGTTTGCTCTTAGTAGTGTGTTCATTTCCAATTTGAGGTTTACAATGTCGTGTTGGGCCTGTTGGTTTTCTATCATTGTTTGTTGCGCTATCCAGTGGATGCCTGCTGTCGAGTCAGTCACATTTGTGAAGTTCAATGGGCATCCATAATTTTCTGAAGTCCACATTTTGTCTATCTCTTTTGTCAGGTTGATCAGTTTGTCTTCCACTGTTTTGTTATATATTGGGTAGGGGACCAGGATTTCAGTTTTGACAAATTTTTCTGTCAATAGAATTTTCTGATGAAGGTTGAATAATACTCCATCTTTTGTTGCCACCGATGGTTGGTTCGTTTTCATCAAGGGTAAAAGTTGTAGTAAAAATAGTACGATATTGAGCATTTTGCTAACTAGGTTTGTTTGTGAAATTGAATTAGAGTCTTTGTGCGACCGATTTTGAGGTACAAAATTTTGGAAAATGATTTGAGCTGTGTCTTTTTTCCTTTTAAATTAGGATTTTTTTGGAGTGTTTTCATTGGTTGGTGACGTATTTAATGTGTATGTATAATAGAGAATTGGTGCTCAATTCCTATTAGCTGTCATCTTCGAAGCCAAAAGTTTGGTGAAGGTTTCCGTTGATCTCCCGACGGTGAAGTGTTAGCGGAACAATTCTTCGTCTGTTTTGAAGCGTTGGGCCAAGGTCCGCTAGTTCTCTGTTGGATACTCTTTGAGGAAGTGGTGAAGATGTTCTTGGGTTGTCGTGTTGAGCAATAGCACTATTGCTCTCTTTATTTTCAATTTGTGAAATGGTGCCTCCTATAAGGGAGTGCTCATTGTTCTCGTCGGATCTCGGTTGTTGGACATCATCGCTTGAGGTTGTATTGTTTTAAATATCGTTGATCGAGTTGGTCCGGTAGAAGGTTTCGCCTGTAGTGTCTAATATTGGGGGCGTGTAGACGGGGCTATTAACGTCATCAAATAGATCACCAAGATTTTCAGATGAATCGAACGTGAAGTCATTGAGACTCTGGTTTCGCGACTGTGAGCTTGTTGCTTGTGAGTCTGCAATGCTCTCATCGTGATCAGTTTCTGTTGTATCAATTGTCAGGTTTGAGTCTGGGATGTGGTCAAGTGGGAAGTAAGTTATTACTTTGACCTGTTCTTCCTTTGCTTTTTCTGATGGTTGCAAGAGGTTATATAGCAAGTTTTCTCGGGCCAATGCCAGATGATCATTTCTGCGAAGGTTGTATCGTCGATTTGAGCCAAAACGACTGTCGGACGGTAAGAAGTTTGAGTTATTTGAGAAGACGTAGTCTCCTGTATCAATTGATTCTGGTGTTTCTTGCGTGTTTGCGCTTGGAACTGAGCCTTCCACGAAGAATGCATCTTGGTCAAACGTCGGTTCGTGTGTCATATCATGAAATTGTATTGGCGGGTCTTCAGAAGAAAAATTAGCTGTTTGGATGTTTGAGTTGAAAGAAACTGACTGGACATCCGGTGTTGTTATGGGTAGCTGCATGTTGTCTTCGTTAATGTGGTGCCTGACTTGGTTGTCGAACAGCTGTGGTTCTCTCTCTTCTTCTGGTATGGTGGGATCTGCTTCAAAGTTTTCGGGGTCTACATGTTCGAGGTCTTCTACTTGATATTGAGGTTTCACAGGTCGAAGTCTCATTCGATGGATACATTGCGTGTAATTTGTGTTGGTTTTGCGTACAATGTAGTTTGCATTCGTGAGCAACTTTTCTACTCTGTATAATGGTATCCACCTGCTTTGCTGTTTATTCATCACTGCTACTTGTGTTGTGGTTTTTGGGTCAAGGATCAGGCAGTATGATTTGGGTTTTAGTGGTTTGGCGTTGGCTTTTCTGTCATAGTACTTTTTATATTTCAGATAAGACAAGATAAGGTTGTCTTTTACGCTGGAGAAAAACTCCGTAGTTTTGTCTTGTAGCTCTTTAATGCAGTCGTATTTTGGGTGAGACTCCCATAATTTTGTATTCTGAAATCTGAGGTCCAAAGGATTTATCGGTGTTCTGCCGTGAAAGACGTCAGATGGCGTGCACCCAAGAGCTGGTGCAAATGTTGTGTTGTGTATGAGTACTGCAATGTCAACGTATCTATGCCAGTCCGAGGAAGTTTGGTTTTCGTTAATTCGCAAGATTTGTTAGCGGTGCGTGGTTTCTTTCAAGTAAGCCAATGGTTTGCGCATGTTTCAGTGTGCAATGTTTGAGCTCTACCTCTAATAGGTTTGCTAGTTCGCTCATTAATTCGGATGTAAACGCAGTTCCAAGGTCACATATGATTCTTGAGGGAATGTAGGAGTGTCTCAGAAAAATTGAGACAAGGGCTCGTGCTACGGTGTCTGCGTCGCCTTTCATAAGAGGTGTGGCGAAAAGGTACTTCGAGAACACGTCAATACCTGAGAGAATGTACGTGTAGGGAGAAGGGTGAATCTTTCCCACCATATCTATTAGTAAAAGGTCTGCTGGGAAGTTTTGTAGAGACGAAAGTGGTTGTAATGGAGGTTTCAATGCAGATGTTGGTGCTGGTTTTGTTTGCAAGCATGTGAGACAGTTTCTGATATATTCTGTTAGGCGTTCAGTGAAGTTCGGGAAGTAAAATCGTTTTCTAAATTCTGCTATTGTCAGTGAGACTCCTTTGTGCCCACTCCAGACACTGTTATGAATTCTGTAGAGTACTTCCTTCTGTAAGTGCGACGGGACGCAATATTGTTTAATAAATTGGTTTCCAGTGTGGTTATAGAACTTGCGATGAAGGACGCCTTCTGTTATCGATAGTCTTGGGAACTGCTTGAGATACTTTTTTAGGTCACTGGATAGATATTATCCTGTAGTCGGTGAACCTCTCTCAAACCAGAGCAGTACCCGTTTGATATCTTTTTCTTGTTGTTGTTCGGCACGGAGGTCTAAAGGTCCGTGCCCATGAGTGATGAATTCATCCAATGGGTTTTGTTCATGCATGGCGTTTATTTGTTGCGTTTCAGGTGCAAGAATTTGCAGTTGAACGTCAGCTCGAACATTCATAGGATCTTCTCAGCCGGTTTGTTTTCTCTCAAGTAAGTATGTTTTCATAATTTTGGGGGTATCGTCATTTTCTGAGCTGCTCAGATAACTGATTGAATTGTCAGGTGTATCTGCTGCTGTGTTGATTTCGATTTCGTGCATCGGTATGCGTGAGTTGATGCGTAGCTCGAGCTTCTCTTTCGGGTTTATGTGTATTCTCGACAGATAGTCCGCTGCTAAATTGGCTTTTCCGGGTATGTGTCCCAGTATGATGTCGAAGCTGAGTACATGATCGAGAGCATTCCAAAGTGTTGGCGGTATGATTTTTGTTTGAAAAAACCTGGTTACTGATCTGTTGTCTGTCAAAATGAGAATTGGTTTTTTACATCCCCATATAATATTTGCAAAGGTATCTAGGGCAAAGTGAACTGCGAGGAATTCTTTCGCATATATCGAAAGTTTGAGTTGGTTTGGGTGGAAAATTCTAGAACCAAAACTGACGGGTGCATAAATTTTCAGTTCCTGATTGTCATCATTTGTTGTGTAGTCTTCTATCATTAGTACGTATCCGGCTGCGTAAAAGGATGCATCAGCCATTATTACATATTGCTGGTCAACTTTGGGTAATCTAAGTGAAAGGTCACAGGCTGTTCTTAGATCATTTGTGAGCTTTTCCAGCATAACTTGGTGTTCTTCTTCTATCACGAAATTGGTGTCTTTCTTAAGTAGACGATAGAACGGTAAAAGTTTTTCAGCAAGTTCAGGGATAAAGGCTTTGTAAAATTGAAAAAATCCGATCATTCGTTTGACTTGTTTTGGGTTTCGCGGCATTCTGAATGTTTTCAGAAAGGTTGTAATCTTCTGTGTAATTGGTGTGAGACCCTCAGAGGTTATCGTATTACCAAGGAATTGTATTTCTCTGAGTCCAAATGCGCATTTGTCTGTTGCGAGTTTCATTCCTGATTCTCGGATGCATGTAAAGACTGCTCGAAGTTTTTCCAACATGTCGTTTGTGTCATGTGCTCCAATGCCAATGTCGTCGACGTACTGAAAGCATTTATCCGCTGTTATCACGGGGTCCAGGTTTTGACGCATGAATGAGCTAAAGGCGCTGACACTTCTGCTTAGTCCTTGGGCTAGTCTTTGAAAAGCATATGTTCTCGATGCGAAGTTGAAGGCCAGTAACTGTACTGATTGTTCATCTGCCATTGGTACAGAGAAGTAGCCGTGGCTGCCATCCATCTTGCAAAAGAGTTTCTTGCCGGCTAAGTGGGTGCCCGCATCTGCTAGTGTACCTATCGGGAAATTGTTATTGTTGTAGTCGTTTCTAATGAGATGGTTTATTTTTCTTAGATCTACTAATATTCTGAGCTTCCCGTTTGGCTTCCGTTTTGCAAATATTGGAGATGAGTAGCGGCTGAAGGGGAGCGTTGTTATGACTCCGTAGTACTGGAGAAGGGCTAGTTCAACAAGCAAATCGTCTTTGAGATGGATTGAAATTCTTTGAGTTTTTGAGTATACAGGTCTGTTTGTGTCTGGTGTCAATTTGACTGAGAATTTGTGAGTGTAGCCAATGTCAAGGCGGTGCCTTGTGAATATGTCATTGAGTTCGACTAGAAGCTGTTCTGTTCTTTCTTTATCTTTGTCAGAGAGTACGCTGTCGCTCCATTTGAATGCGTTAAAAAAAGTTTTCCTGTCTTCGTTTTTCGAGAGTGGTTGAATTGCTTCAAGATTTTTAAATTTAACAAGTTCGTCATATATGCGTTTTTCAACTTCACTCATCTTCGATGTGTCGGGATTGGTTTCTGGGGTCGGAAACCAGAATCTGTTTTCGTGTTTTATTGTTATATGATTTATTTTGCCTTTTGCTGTTCTCTCTATAGATTTTTCTATTTGCTTGATTGTTTTCTTTGAGTCGCTTGATGGGAGAAGTTTTGGCTCAAGTGGTATCAGGTAGCGTGCTTGCTCTGGTGTGATGATTTCGAATGTTGCTACTGGAGAGTCTTGTCTAATGTGCAGTGGAACTTCTGTTGTATTGATTGCAAGTAGGGTGGTAGTTTTGTTTTTTGTAAGTTTGTCAAGCGTGCTTGTTAGACCAAGGCCCAGTTTTTCAAATTTGACAGTAGGCTCTACGAGTCTAATTTGTTCTTGTGCATCAGTTTCCTCCGATGGGATTAGTTCCAGAAATTTTTGTTCCCCAGGTGATAGCGTATAGGTTGTTTTGGTTTTGTGCATGATTTTTTTTTCGGCTGTTGAGACGTTTTTGTTTGTTGTTGCCTTTTATGTGCATTAGATTTAGCTGAAAAGTAAATTCTGGTGTTTGGAGTAGTCTGTTGTGGGCATCAATAATAATCTCATTTTTATCAAAGAAGGGAAAGCCAAGAAGGATAGCGGAAAGTGTTTCAAACACCATGAACTGTTCCTCAAATTGTAAATGGCCAATTTTGAATGTCAGTTGGACTGTAAATAAAATGGGTGATTGGTGTAAGAAAGCTGTAGAAACGTTTATTTCAGGGGGATTTGTTTTTTCTGGTTTTTGGTAGAGGTTTCTGCTTATTTTATCAAAATGTTTCTTTGACATGGCGCTGCTGAATGCTCCAGTGTCTGCTACTGCTTTCATTATTAATGTTTCGAACTGCAGAGGTATTATGAATACATTTTCGCTATAGTTTGTCATGCTATCTGGTATATGTTGTAGAAAAACATGCAGGTTATTTAGTTTTTTGATTGCTGATTGAATGGCATGTTTCCATCGCGGTATGCTGGTTGACGTTCTGGACAATCTCGGGCAGTGTGCTCATTGCTAGCACATGTTCTGCAAAATGTTCTCATTGGTGTAGGAGATCTTTCGGTACGTCCATTACTTCGGTCGTTTCGTTGGAAGTCTGACCTTCCTCTCGGATAATTTCCTCGGGCTCTCTGAAAGCTTCCACGGTTACGTCCTCTGATGTTGTAGTTGTTACTGTATCCTCGGCCATTTTGGTTTCCATTATAATGGTATGTTTGTCTGTTGTGGTTGTAGCCTCTGTAGTTATTTCCTCTTCTGTAGCTAGGGTACTGAGTACTCTCCACGCGCTGATGCGGTGGCTGTGCTACTTGCATTGATGCTATGCCTGCGGCCATTATGCTTTCTATGGCTTGGGCCACAGCAGGGTTTCCTGATGCGTTTAGTGCATTGAATGCCGTGGTGTATTGTGGTTCGGGGTTTATCTGATCAATTCTGACTCGTCGTTTGATGATAGCGCATAGTTCGTTTACAGTGATGTTGTCATTCTCTTTCAGCAACACTTTCTTGTACTTGAAGGGCATGCCTTGAATGAATTGTTCTCTTATTCGTCTTGTTCTTTCGTCAGTGCGGTCTATGTGAGCTGCAGGATCGTCCACAATTGCGAGGTTGGCGAGGCGTTGCAGATCTGTGAGGAAGTCATCTGGTTGTTCTTTCACTGGATCAAACTTTCTCGATTGCAGATCGAGTTCAAAGTTTCTTCTTTGGTCTGCTCCTGCATATCGGTTGCGTAGTTGTTCGAGCGAATCGTCCAGATCGTTTCTTGTGTTTTCGGCGAGTCGAAGGTAATAGTTGAGTGCATTACCGGCTAAGTGTAGGTGGAGATATCTTGCACGTTGGTGGTTCGCTTCAGGAATTCTAGATACAGCAATGCTTGCTCTCAGTAGTCCTTCAAATTCAGGCCAGTTTTCGTTTGGTAGTCCTGAGAATCTTTTCAGATGTACGTGAGGCGGACTTGGATCTGCCATTTTCTTTTAGTCAGTTCGTTTTTGAAGTGTTTTTGTGGAAAGAGCAATTTGTGCGCTTCTCCAATTTAGCTGTGTCACAGAGTTTGCAGTTTAGGCTATTTGGTTGGTCTTTTTTGTTCTTCGCTGCAAGTTTTTGACTTACTTTTCTGTCGATTGTTTTGTCGTTGAAGAATACGAACGGGTTTCTAGGATGACAGCCTTCCAATAGTGTCATAGAAGTACTGTTGTGGCTTGCGTTGTATTTTCTCTTTGCTAGCAAAACAAAGAGGTTGATGCTCAAATGATTTTGAATGGGTAAAGTTGGTTTGTGCTTGTGGTTTGGTTAATTTCTCGAATTCGGTAGTTTTGAAAGAAATTGTGAAGTTCTGAGTTTTTTGTAATACGGATCCGTTTGATATCGGTTTGATTGTCTTCTTGTGCGATAAAATAAAGGCTAATTCCGCTGTTTGTTTTTCTAATGATTCGAAGATTTTAAGTTTTTCCGTTAATGGCTAATTCCATGAGTTTCAAATTTTTCTTTCTTTTTAACAGAAGTAAGCGTTCAACATCTCTGTCGCCATATGATAACTCTCTTCTTATTTGCTTCTACCTTTTCTATCTTTTTAGATGCGGCTGTGTAGGTGCTAGTGCCAAGTGCTATATTGTATGGAGACGAGTTATCGTTGCAATATCCTTTCTAATAAAGGCTTTTAATTGCAAGTTTTTGCTAAGTGCTGTTCGGAGCGCTGGTTCGGTAAAAACGCTCTTTTTCTGCTACAAGTTTTCAATTCAAGTAATTTATTAAGCAACTGAACTGTACTGAGCAGAATCGTCTGTATGAATTTCAAGATAATAAATGCGTGCTGTATGAATTTACAAAAGTCTTTTTCAACCAATCAAAATTTAGCATCGTCATACACACTAATCAACTTGGATAACCAATTCTCAATGACCGGGTTTTATCGGTTTTTCCCGTCTCTTTTGATTTTGCTCTTTTGACCTTGACTGTATTCACTATCTTGCGTAATTCATTGAGTGAATGGATTTGAAAACCATTCAGTTGAAACAGTGAGTAAGGTAAATCAAAAGTCAAACGTGAAAGTCGTGACTTATGTAAAACGAAGCAAGTGATCCAAAGGCAAAGCGAATTAAAAAACATAGCAGGACAAGTCCTGACGTACAATTCAAAGAACTTTCATTGACTAAACAGAAAACTAGACCTAGAACGGACTATGAATGGATTGGAAAAACCATTCAGAAAAAAAAGGATCCAAAAAAAAACGAAAAACAGTAAAAATCAAAGTCAAATTGCCGCATGTGAACAAAAAACCACTACCGAGAAAGCGAATTTTTGTTCAAACACCGTTTTCTCACTCTACTTTAAATTTGGAGCGAAAAAAATTACGCCACAAAAACCACTCGCTTTTTCGCTCCACTTCCTGTTTCTGCGTGACCAAAAACACTACTCCAATTTGACTTCAAAAATCATGAAAATGTGTGAAAAGAGAGCGCCCCAATACAATTCAAATTCTTTGAATTGTAAAAAACATAGCAGTACAAGTCCTGGCGTACACTTCAAAGAATTTTTATTAAATAAACAAAAAACTAGACCTAGAGCAGACTATGAGTGAATTGGGAAAACCAATTCTAAAAAATCAGGTCTAAAAATTAAAAAAAAACAGAAAATCAATGTCAAAATGACGCATGTGAACAAAAAACACTAGCGAGAAATGAAAATTTGGTTCGAACAAAAAACTAGGCCTAGGATGAGCTATGAATGGATTGAAAAAACCATTTAGAAAAAATCCGATACACAAAATCGAAAAAAGCACTAAAATCAAAGTGAAATGGCCGCACGTGAACAAAAAAAACACTAGCGAGAAAGCGAATGTTTTTTTAAACACCGTTTTCTCAATCTACTTTAAAATAAGAGCGAAAAAAATCACGCCGCCAATCGCTTTCGCTCCATTTCCTGTTTCGACGTGACCAAAAATCACTACTCCAATTTGACTTCAAAAATCATGAAAATGTGTGAACAGATCTTAAAAAAGGACAGCGCCCCAATACAATTCAAATTCTTTGAATTGTAAAAAACATAGCAGGACAAGTCCTGGCGTACACTTCAAAAAACTTTCATTAACTAAACAAAAAACTAGACCTAGAACAGATTATGAGTAAATTGGGAAAACCAATTCAAAAAAATCAGGTGTAAAAATTTAAAAAAAAAACAAAATCAATGTCAAAATGACGCATGTGAGCAAAAACCACTAGCGAGAAATGAAAATTTGGTTCGAACAAAAAACTAGGCCTAGGATGAGCAATGAATGGATTGAAAAAACCATTTAGAAAAAAATCCGATCCACAAAATCGAAAAAAGCACTAAAATCAAAGTGAAATGGCCGCACGTGAACAAAAAAAACACTAGCGAAAACGAATTTTTCTTTAAACACCGTTTTCTCACTCTACTTTAAAATAAGAGCGAAAAAAATTCACGCCACAAATCGCTTTCGCTCCATTTCCTGTTTCGGCATGACCAAAAATCACTGCTTGTTACGACCTGATTTTTAGAGACTGAATCTACTGTGTTATTGAGGTAAATTTGAGATAACTTGGAATAATTATTTTCATTTTCAAGGGCTTATTTTGATGTTTCACAGTGCGATTTTTAGCGGATATATTTTTAATGAAATTAGCTAGTAACAGCCTTTTACTGAGCGGTTCGGATGCATGATATATCCACTAGTTTGCCTTGTATTTTAGAGCTTTGTTAGTCTCAATGTCTACTCTAACAAATTCTGTCAAACTTAGAAGTTTTCAAGAGAAATTCCAGTTCAATCTTTAATTATTACAGCAAAGAAATAATCAAAAATTATTAGCAAGAAGTTCGCAAGTTATATCAAGTTTTCAGAGATATTAATCAACTGATTGTCAGGCTGGTTCTCCGGTGTTCTGGTGATCGTAAGTTCCGCAGGGCTGTACCTTGAGTTGTATTGGTCCTTCGCAAATATTTACTGATCTATAAGTTGGGCAATTTCCGGCTTTTGTACGTCTCTTGATGTTTGTTAAGTACATATACAAGTTCCGTATTAGCACCTACTTTATCAGAATAATTACTTCACCAAGTACATAATCTCTCATGAAGTTATTTACTAGTTATGCGAATTTATCTTCAAGAAACTCAAAAAAGTAAATATTGAGGCTTTTAGGCACTTGATATATTTGCTAGTAAAACTGTCACTCTGCGGTTGTTTTTTGTAAACATAAACAAATTTGAGGTTACAAGCCTAGATGGAAATACTGGCTATATATGGCATTGAAACTAAATGAATATGAACGAGATTAAAGCACTTATTTATGGATATTTAAAGGAAAATAATCATGTAACTATGAGGGACGAAATAGGGGCGTGACACTACCGGACTTTATGAAAATTTTCCATGAAAAATTTAAAGAACTGAGGAATGTTGGTGTGTCGGCCGTTTTCGTCCATACCAATCTCACTAAGGGTATAATCACTTGAAGCTGATGTTAAGAGCCAAATTCTGTATCCAAGATTCTGTGCTCGTTCGGGGTTGGGTAACACAACCTTCTCTGTGTCACATACTTTCAATGCTGTAATGGCATGATGAAACTTGAGGGTTGCTAAACATGAGGAGAATCCAAGGTGGGTTTCCATTGTCTCATGACAGATTCGGTATCGTGGCGATCCAAGACAGTTGTCATACTGAGCTCTCGTCAGTACTGTAGTTTCCATCTGTCCTTCTGAGATTGCTAAGTACTCTCCCTCTATCACCCATTGTAAGGCGTCTACAGAATCCTTCTGGGGCATAGGGATTACACTTGCACGATAAACTTAAAACACTGTCTGGCCATAGGCTAGGGGAATGGCTAATGTCAGTAAAAGTCCGTCTTCAACTGTCGAAATCTCTTGTACTTATTTCGCATCGTAGTACGAAAGTATGTCAGTCATGGGTATTGCCAAAGTTAGACGATCTGGAGCGTTCTTTTGGCTATCATGGATTGCATCCAGGATCTTTATCAAAGATTTTCGCGGTACTAAAGAGATTGGAAGACGTTTATCGAGTAAAGTAGGACTAGAACTTATAACATTAATTCGGAAAGAATATAAGGCTGCTCGATAACATTTAATATCTGCATAAAGAGTAAGAAGTAATGATGCTACTGTGTCAAAGTTAAATTTCAATTGTTGTTGTGTTGCTTGAATTTCCATGCATGTTGCTTTTGCGTTCAGATTGTGGTCTACAATTGCGAATTGTTCCTCAACTAGTTTCCAGTTTCTGTTTTGGTTTTCTTGCATTTCGTTTTGAACTTTATGAACCTTTGCA
Organism: Convolutriloba macropyga; assembly: GCF_964194025.1. Taxonomy (NCBI): domain Eukaryota; kingdom Metazoa; phylum Xenacoelomorpha; order Acoela; family Convolutidae; genus Convolutriloba; species Convolutriloba macropyga. The sequence goes on along the minus strand of NC_134473.1, from coordinate 36,629,774 downwards.
AGTTCATCAGCAACTAGAAAGAATTTCTCATCTGTTTGTGCGCCGATTTCCATGACATAGTCGTTGAGGCTATTAAAACTGTTGCTAATCGATCGATATTTTCAGCGTTTTGAGACGTTCGTTGGCATGAGCCGAAAATTCCTGTGATTCCACCGCATCCTCCGCTGCTCATTGTTATTCCTGGACCGAAGAGTCCAATTCCAGTGACTGCGGCTGCTATAGCAAGCGGGGCGGCTCTTTTCCGTCTGTTTCGGGGGTCCTCTTCGACTCTGGTGAGGAGTTTTTCGGTCTCATTGCGTAGTTTAAAGACTTCAATTTCGGCTTCGATTGTTTCGTTTAGAATCTTTGAGTAAATCCAATCGGCATTGAAAACGTCTGTCTGATTCCGATACGTGGTACTGTGCGTCATGCTGCAGAACTCTGATTGTGTTATCCATTTCTTTGAGAGTTCAAGAAGTATGGTATCTACTTGTCGTACTGTTAAGTTATACCTCGGAAACGGTACTAAAAACTCTGCATTGATAAACTTCTCAGTAATAAGGATCTTTCCTTCCTTGTGGAAAATTAATCCTGTCAACGCTTCTTCTGTGTTGATCGGAGTCTCAAAAGTGGGGCCGAAAAGTACGAGATTCAATACAAGTGTAAGTAACATTTTCGTGTTTCAATAAGAACAACTATGTTTCAGGACAATCTTCTGCTGATGTGGCTCTTCTGGGTGTTCAACTGGTTTCTGGCTGGCCTTCCGGTGTTTATTTGCTCATTTATTTACTGTACTCGGGCTTCTAATTCTAGTTTTCTCAATATGGCACTTATTTATTTGTTTCAGGTGTACTTTACTTTTGGATCATGTGTGTTGATGTGTGTGTTTATTGATATTACTACAAAATATGGTGTTTAAACATGTTGAAGTGTGGTTATTTGGTTGACTGCTGGGTGTGTGATGATGGGGATAGTGGTTGGGGGGTCGAATTATGCAGTGTTTACATGTTTTTTCGAGTTTTTCAGATTATTTTGCCCACAATATGTGTTTCAATATTACTGTCGGCCCGAATAAAATCACTCTGGGATGCTGTAACAACGGGACCAGGTATGTATCAAGGAACTGGGTTCACTGGTCTCTTTAGTTCACTGAGAGTGCAATATTCATAATAATACAATAATAGTTAATAGTATAGAAGATGGAGGAGATGGTTGGGACGGGGAATCAATATTATTATTAGTATTCATATTATTATTCATATTATTCGGGATTGTTGGGATATGGAGAAGGAGATGGAGATGAAGATGTGCGGGAAGAAGGAGGGAGAGGGAAGAGCTTGAAGATCAGGAAGATGAGGGAGGAGTTGAGATGGGGGAGGCGACAGTATAACTAGTTATTTATATTTATTTATATAACTTATTAACTGATTGGTAGTTGTAATATGGATTAGGTTTCCTTAATATACTTACTAATATACTTGGTGCTATTAATATTTAATAAGGTGCTACTAATATCATAGTAATTAGCATATATCAAACTTGTTTTGTGGGGAGAGTTGAGGATATAAGTAGGGGATAAAAGGAAGAATTTGGAGGTAAAAGAATAAGTAAATGTTAGTGAAGAGTGTAATTGTGTATTCAGAGCGGTGTTATGTGTTTTGCGGCATGTGTTATTAACAATTAGTGATCGTAGTGGCATGGTATTTAAACGACCTTGGCATTTATTACATAATTTGTGCTGTTTGTGTGTTTTCATTCCTGTGATTGTTCATTTTTGACTTAACACTTTAACGTTTTGCTTGCTTAATAACTAGTTTGACTCAATTTTTGAAATTTCAGATAGTTATTGTTAATCATGGATGTTGCCCAGTATGAAGATTTTCTGGCTTTCTTGCGAAGCAAGTCGTTGTCTCAATCTGAATGGGTGTATCCATCATTTGTTCGGACGTCTGAGGAGCGACGAGCTTATCGGGACAAAGCAGAACATATGGTACTGGGAACAAAGGATGTGGGGACGTCTGGATTGGTCGTGAATCGAGAAATTTTGATGTACAAGGTGGAAGTGAAGGTAGGCAGCGAAATGCAAGTTCAGGAGAAGGAAATTCCAACTCAGCAGATGGTGTCTCAGGAATTGGCTTCGCTTCATGTCGGGTTCAGTGCTTCTGCAAAGCACATTACTCGTGTGAGATCACAAGTCGATCGCCTGAAAGCTGCTGGGTTCTTCTTTCCACGCTCGATGGGGGATTGCAGGCCGCTGTTGAGAGGTAATTGCATATGTGTATAATAATTATGTATACTTTTATGCATTTTTCTTTAGTTTGTTGTGTATATTTTTAATTGTGAAGTGGTTTTTGCTTGTTATTTAGAGCTAGTCGTGAATGTGTGCCATGTTTCATGAAGAAGATGCCAGGCAAAGAGGTGCATTGCACTTTTTTCCGTGCGAATCTTCGCGCAAACGTGTGTGCGGAATTGGGGTAAGAGTTCTACAATGACATTTACGCTGAGTATGTGGACGAAGTGTCATTTAAAACTCCAAAGTGGCTTGGTGCGGCTGGTGTGAGGGCCGAAGTTGGTGGTCTGTGTGCTCTCAGTGCTCTGTACTACACATTAACTGGTCGGAAGTCAGGTATTTGTTGTATTTTATCGCAATTTTCAGTAGGTTTAGGACTCTGATTCACATTTAGTCAATTTATTGCAGACAAGAAGGTTCCCAAGCATAATGTTCGTGCTCTACGCTTGGCTATTGTGGCCAAGATGCGTTCGCCTGGGTTCTCTAAGCTTGTGAAGGACCAGTTAGGGTACTTTGTGTCGGAGTATGAGATTGCTGAGAAGGAAGACAATGGGTCATTGGCCGAGTTCTGGGTCAAGTTTCATTCAATACGTGATAATTCTGGTACGTGCATGTGTAGGTAGGTATAATCTGAGATTTTACTGTTTAGTTTGTCGGTATGGCATATTTCCTCGGATGCAATGTCAATATCTATTGGCAGCATAATGCGGAAATGGGGGGCGGCTGGGTATGTTACCGGCATTCTATCAATGCTAAGACCACCGCTCCTGCTGTACTGATCCAATGCATCGGGAAATTCATCGAAAATGAGTATCGGTACCATTGTGAGCCAATTGTGGACTTTCCAAAGTGAGTTTTTAACTTCTTTTTTGTGCAGAAATCATCGAGTTTTTGTGCAATTTCTAGACATTTTGTTCATTATTATAGCATTTAAACAGGTTGGATGATGCTGAGCGGTACGTGACTCGTTCTACTAGGACAAGGGGTCAGGCCGGTCAGAGTGCTAGTGGTGGAGGTACCGTGGCTGAGGATAGCGCAGATGAGGATTGACTAGTGTCGGTGCAATTGTATTCATCATGTAGATTAGTTTCATCTATAGGTGAGTTTTTACTTATTATTTAACAATTGTAGCTTTGATAATTGGTCTTTACTGTTGGGCCTAGAATCTGTAGTGTGTGTCAGCATGTGGTAACATTTTAATTGCGGTGTGTGACTTTATAATGATATATTTGTGAAAGTGCAAAGTTGGTGACCTAACGACTTTTTTGATTTTTGAGCATTAACTTTACTTTACTTGTGAAATACTGCTAATAAACTGGTTCTAATGGTTCTAGGTACTTGTCCTGGTTGTTAGCAGCATTTGTGTGTAATTTGAACTGGTTTGGAAGAGTATTTGGTACTAATTTTAACATGTAATTTTTTCGTAATTTATGTCATTTCTCCACATCAAGACTGGTGTTGCATATATGTGAATTTTTCAATTTTTATTGAACTTTGGGCAAATTTTTTGGCTCGGCCTACTCGGTAGACATCGGTGGGGAACAACTATGCTATAAATTCAGGTTTTTAGGCACTTTTTGGTCAACTTTTTTATTCATGTTTGAGAAAACGAAAAATGCAAAAATTCGGGGGCCCCAGCGTCACTCAATTTTTGAAATTGCTCCAATCGGGCTCAAAATTGGCAGGTCGCTTCTGTAGCTCAAAAAACGCTGCAGCGCAAAAATTTGACGCAATTTGAGCATTTTTCGCAAAGTTATGACTGTTTTCATGATCTGAACCTGGCTATTTTTGAATCTTCAAATTTCGGTCTGAATAGGTCGACACTGTTCATACATTATCGATATTGGATGGTTAAAATGGTACTGCCTGTGCTTGGTACTAAAGTTTATTACTGAATTAAAGGGTTTGAAGGTATTTATCGGGTCAGAACATTGATTTTTAGGTCCAAAATGCTAATTTTCAGACATGATTTTTCCACTAATTGATCTTCTTCGAGACATGTGTCGGTCTGGTTATCTCTAGTGGCCTAAATCAGGTGCTAACTGTTAGTACTAATATCTGTGGCTATCAGAGTAACATTTTGGTAGCTTTGAAGTTGGTTAACTCGTGTTCTGTGCCAGTTTTTCTGTGAAATTTACTGGATTTTTACTTGTGAAGCATCATGTTTGGTGAATAAGTTGACATAGATTGAAGATATTAGATTTTCGACAGTATTTGTGGGTCATACCAGTGAATAATATGTTGGTGGCAGCAATTGGTGCAGTTTGGTGCATGATTTGACTTTATTATGTGGAGTTTTTCACTTTATAATTTTGGGCTAAATTGGATCAAATATGTGCAATTTTCGATTTTTTCACTTTTTTCAACATTTATGAATTTCTGTGCAATTGTATGGCTTTATTGGGCTTGGAAAACTAATAGAGAGACTGAATATTGGATATGGGCTCATAAGTCGGCTATTTGGTACTATTTTTCTGGTCTAAATCTGGCTCTATTTTGGCGAATTTGAGAATGAGTTTGGTAGCCTTCAGTTTTTTGCTATTATTTCAACCTTTTACTTGAGAATTTTCAATGTTTTTAATATATGCGTGTAGAGCTTGAGCATACGGATGTTTTAAGCTAATAAAAACGGGTTTTCTATCAATATTTCGGATTTTATAAACTTGTTCGTAAATTTTCAAAAAAGTCTCCAAAATTGAGGGCCCCAGCCTCACTCAATTTTTAAAATGCTTCGATTGAGCTCAAAATTGGTGAATCGCTTTATCGGCTCAAAAGACCCTGCAGCGCAGAAATTTTGGCAGTTTCAACTATTTTTTCACGAGTCAACGTTTTTGCTGCAGTGAACCTGGGTTTTTTGAAAAGGCTCAGATAGGGCATAGGTTATTGGCTATGAGGCTATAAAAAACTTGTTCAAAATGATTGATATTTCTATGGTTGGACTGCTCATGAGTAAGGCTAACTGAATTAACAAAAAATTGTGCATATTCAGGTATTATGATGCATTTTTGATCAATTTTTTCGGAAATTACACTCAATTTTTTGTGATTTTCGTTACTTTGACTGTCTTTTCTCAGCTTGTATTGGCACCAGGGGGCTGGGAGTGCATATTCTGAGAGGTATAGGTGTGAGAGTGCTGATGGTATGGTTAATTGCTGTCAGAAGTTAATAATTTTGACTCTAGTGGGAAATAACTGAATTTTTTCTGATAAAAATTGTGGCAATTTCGGAGCTTATTTGGGTTTAAGTCTTCATGGTTGATACTAGGATGAGCTGGGACTGGTTTTTATGGTACGAGGCTAGTGGGGGGTTGTACTAGGGTTGTAGGGGGTATAGGTGGCTTTTATCGGGTCAGGTGGAGAATAAAATGACTAAATTTTTGAAGCGGTGGATTGAAGCAGAAGCGCAATTTTCGTTTTTTCGTCATTTTTCGACATATACTTGGCAATATTGGGTTTTTATGGTTGTTTGAGGTTGTACCATGCGGGTGGCAGCTGGGAGTGGCTGCTAGAAGCATTTGGGACAGTTTTTGGCATATTTATGGGGTATAATTTACGCTACATTTTAATCAATTTCAACGCATTTTGGTAGGGTTCGATATTTTTGTCATAAATCAACTTTTATTGACTTTTGACTAGATTTTTGGGTACTGGGATGTCAAGCGTGAGCAGTAGGATGATTTAGGGCTATAAAATGGTCAATTGGGGGTTTTTTGTAGGAGTTATTGAATTCGAGCTGATTCGAAAAATGCCAAAAATCGGGGGCTCCAACGTCAATCGATTTTTAAATTTCTCCAAATCGCTTCAAAATTTGCATGTCGGTTCCTCGGCTTGAAAAATGCTGCAGCGCAAAAGTTTGGAATGATCGGGGGCATTTTTCACAATTTTATGACTGTTTATCTAAGGTGAACCTAGGATTTTTGGAAAGGTCAATTTTAGGCTAAGTTTTTGGTACCTAGAACGCGTCGAATGGGGTCAATTATAGCTGGGATCGCTTCTACTGGATGAGGGCTTTTCAGAACAATAGGTTAATCCAGGCTCGGACAAATAGTTCTGGAGATATATCAAAATAACTAGGATTTAAGGTCGAAATTTTTCCAATTTTGGGCGATTTTTGGACTTTAAGGCTAAATTGCTCAGGCTTGTTGGGCTTTTGGGGCAAATAGGGGGTACTGCTAGATTGTACTGGGTCTGTACATGCTAATGGATGTAGATGGTTATTGGTAGAGGGTCGAAGACTTGACATATAAGCTCAAAAATGATGTTAAAATCTAATTTATCATAGCCACTGGCAAGTTTTGGAAGACTTAAGTGTGAAATTCCTGCATCTATTACTATTTCTCTCAGTTTATAGAGACTTGCTAATACAGATTCGTATGTGGGTTTGTGGTAGTACCTAAATTTGGTGACTAAACTGAAGATATAACGTTCGGAAATGGGGTCAAAGTAAATTAAAACTGAGCCAATATCAGGTGGATATCTAAGTCTAATTGCACTTGGGGCTGCTGGGTACCTAGGACTGCCTGATCTTCTAACTTGGTTGGTGAGGTAAAGGTTTGATCTGTCTTCATCGTGTAACCATATTTTTCTAGTTATTTTAAATTCTTGTACATTTTTCTTCTGTTGATAATCAGGTGATTTGAAAGCACTTTTCTCTGGTTGTCGTTTAGGGTGATAAGGTCAAGCTCTTAATTTTCTGTCAGTTAACGCAAATTGTTCTTCGCGTGTTTCTGGAGGCGATTCAATATCTAATGGTATTTTTGATGGCTGAGGTTGTTGAGCTGGTAAGAACATTTCATCATCTGATGAGGATGATACTAGAGGAACACGAACTTCTGGTTCTTGCTGTCCGATTTCGTCAGTAATTAACGGATTAACCGGTATTCTAGCTGTTTGTTCTGCATCTAGGTTTAGGTCAGCTAGGTTTTCGTCTGAACTACTATTTTCTTAAAATAAATTAGGAATTGCTTCGTCTGAACTTGAAGAATCAAACACCGGAAGATGTATTGGGGCTGTTCGTGGTCTAACTGCTGGTGCTACTACCCTTGGTGGGGCCGGGGGTGGTGCTGCTGGAGGTGCTGCTGCTGCTGGTCCTGCTAATGGTCCACCTAGGGGGACGTTTATGGTCACTCTGACTGGGTCTGGTTCGTGGCATATCAGATCCGGGATATGTTTATCAAATAGCTCCGGTTCCATGTGTTGTCTTCTCGATGGATCAGGTTGAAAGCTTACAGGGTTAACGACTTCAAGGTCTTCAGGAGTTTCACTCGGTTTAATTGGTTTCAATCTGATGCGATGAACACATTGTGTGTAATTCGTTTTTACTTTTCGAATGATGTAATTAGAGTCAGTAAGGACTTTTTCCAATTTATACAGCGGTAGCCAGTTCTGAACTTGAGAATCTATTACAGTTGATTGCTCTAGTAGCTTAGGATTCAAAAGTAAACAATGATTTCTCCGGAATCGGTTTTGCTGAGGCCTTTTGATCATAACTTTTTGTACTTCAAGTATGCAGTCGTCAGTTTTTCTTTGTTTTCCCCAAAACTTTTGCATCATGGCATCTTGCAGTTCATTTACAAAACCCGAATTTAATGCTACTGCATCCATTACTTTTCTGGAGAACCTAATGTCAAGGGGTTTTATAGGTTCTCTGCCATGGAATAAAGTTGAAGGACAACAATTTGTAGCTGAATGATATGATGTATTATGAATAATGTTGCCAGAGGAGCATATTTATGCCAGTCTTTCCATTGTTCCTCGGTATTGAGCTTCAATATTTGTTTCAGTGGTCCGTGAGAAAGCTCTACTGCTCCAATTGTCTGAGGGTGCTTTAGTGAGGCATGCTTTAGCTTTAATTCTAATACACTTGCTAATTCTGACATTAATTCTGAAGTAAAGTTTGTTCCTAAGTCACTAAGTATTGTTTGAGGAATGTAGCTGTGTTGGAAGAACACCTTTGCTAGTTCTCGGGCTACTGTGTCAGCATATCCATTTGTTAATGGGACTGCAAATAGATACTTTGTAAATACATCTAATCCACTCAAAACATACTTAAATTGCGAGGACTTTAGGGGGCCTTCTAAATCAATTTGCAGCATATCTCCTGGATATGATTGTAGTGAACTGACTGGTTGCAATTTTGATGTAATGTGGCTTTTTGGTACTCTGTTAAGTTGAAGACAAGTGAGGCAGTTTTTAATGAAACTAATGAAATGTTCGGTGAAACCTGGGTAATAGAACCGCTTTCTAAATTCTTGAATTGTTGCTTTGCTGCCTAAATGACCTTTTCTCTTTCCACAAATGCTTAGGTACACAGAATTGTTTATGAAGTACTTTTCCATTATCATCATAAAAATTCCGGTAAAAGACATTCCCTTCAAGAATTAATCTGTTGAAATGTTTGTGATACTTTTTTAAGTTGGTTGTCGCATATTTTAAATCTGGTTGTTGACTATTTTGTTGAATCCAGCTTATTACTGTTCTAATGTTTGCATCTTTTTGCTGCTCCTCTGCTAAATTGAGACTAATTAAGTTGTCTGTAAGATCTGGGAATTCATCTAATGGATTTGGGTACTCAATTGAATTTATTTCTGTTTTTCTTTTTAGTTTAAATAGCCCTTGAATTTCTGTTACTGGTAAGTTACTTTGACGTTTTTTGTATTCTTCATAAAGCCCAATCTTTTTAAGAGCATTAAGTGCATCTCCATTTAGCTCATCAGCATTAATTTCAGTGTCTAGTAGTACATTTAGTTCAACATCAGGGTTTTGTGCTTCTGTATCGATTTCAATTTCTCTGACAGGAATTCTATCTGTTAACTTTCAAGACATTGTTGCTTTTTTATCTTTCTCCATTCGGGAGAGAAAATTACTATGTTAAAGGCAAGTATTCTATCTAGACAATTCCAAAGAGATGGCGGTATTACTTTTGATTGAAAGAATTGTGTGAGGCTTTTGTTGTCAGTGAGTATAATTACTTGTTTACGTGATCCACAATTGTAGTGCGAAAAGTAATCCAGTGCATAGTACAAGGCTAGGAACTCTTTGTAAAAAATTGAAAACTTTAATTGCGTTGCATTAAACAAATGCGATCCAAACGATACGGGAGCGTATGTTTTCTTTCTTTCCTGTTTCATTTACGTAGTCTTCCACCATTAGTACAAAGCCTGCACCGTGGTAACTAGCGTCACAAAGAATTACATACTGTACGCCTGGTTTTGGCAATCGCAATGTTACATTCGTTGCTTCCATTAGATCCTTCTTTATTACTTCTAATGCTTTTACGTGTTCTTCAGTAGTTTCTATCACTGCATCCTTCTTCAGGAGCTTGTAAAATGACATTAGTTTCTCACCTAGATAAGGTATGTAATTACGGAAGAATTGAGTGAAGCCGATTAAACGCTTTACTTGTTTTTGTCGTTTTTGGCATTTTGAATTTATCAAGAAATTTCGTTATTTTTGCTTTTTCTGGTGATATTCCTTCTGCACTGATAATATTTCCGAGGAATTTCATTGTATCTGTTGCTATTTCACACTTTTTGGGCGACAGTTTCAGTCCGGATTGACGTATACAGATAAATATTTCTCGCAAAGAGGGTACCAATTGTTCAAAATTTGTTACTGCATTTCCGATATCATCCATAAACTGGGTACAATTCCCTGAAGCTAGGCATGGGTCCAAGTAATGTCTAATAAAGGAACTAAATCCTGTTACTGACTTATTCAATCCTTGTGCAAGACATTTATAAGCATAAGTTCTCGAAGCAAAGTTAGATGCTAGCAGTTGCACTGATACATCGTCTGCCATTTGCACGCAGTGATATGCTTGAGAACAGTCAAGTTTTGTGAACAGTTTTTTCCCGGCAAAGTAGTTTATTGCGTCACTCATGTTTGAAATCGGGAAATTTGTATTCACGTAATCGTTTTTCAACAAATGGTTTACTTTTCTCAAGTCAATTAATAGTCTAAGTCTTCCTGAGTTCTTTCGTTGTGCAAAAAGGGGACTACTATATCTTGATTGCGACAACGTTGTTATCAATCCGTCAATCCGTAGTAATGCATTAGTGCTAGTTCTACTTGTAGCTCATTTCTTAGATGGACAGGCGTTGGAGGTCCTTGTTCATAGATTGGTAAGCTTCTTTCTGGAGTTAACTTTATTTTCAATTCTGTATTATATCCGACGTCAAATCTGTGTTTTGCAAAAATGTCACTGAATTTAACTAGTAGTTCACCTACCACTGCTTTTTGCTCATCGTTAAGCGCCAATTATTCCCATAAAAATTTGCTCAAAAGGTTATTTTGTCCTGATAATTACCCTTTGGGTCTAATTTCTCCATTTCTTGCAGTTTTAACAATTGCTCAAATATTTCTCTCTGCAATGGCGACAAATTTGTCGGATCAGGACACGTTTCAGGCGTTGAGAACCACTATTTTTCATATTCTGGAGCTGGTTTTGCTGGTTGAAATTTTCTTTTCGGGGTATCTGTAACTTGGATTAATTGATTTATTTCTGTTAAATAATTTTCACTCATTTTCGCAACATTTATTAATTGTGGGTCTACTTCTAACAACTTTTCAAGAATGAGAATTTGGCTATTTCTTCGCCTTTATTTATAGTAATTGGGTGGTCAGTAATGTTCAGGACGTAGACGTACAGAATATTATTTTCAGCAACTTTACTTAAAGAGGACGTTAATATTACTTCGCTATCTTTTTCGAAGGTTTCATTCGGAATTATTACCCCACAAAGATCAGTGAATGATTCTAGTTTGTCGTAAAGCTTACATTCTAATACTGCTTGTTGATTTGGTTGTAAGACTTGCTTTTTCTGTGCATAAACTTACGTTTTACGTTTTTACGTTTTACTACTCTTCTGGGTTGCTTTTCTGGCTTTATTTCATTTATTTGCAGAGTTTGATCAGGGAATTTAATGTAACTTTGTCCTTGGCAGATGCTAACTTTATGTTTAACGAAGAATAGGTTTCCCAATATTACAGGAGTTGTGACAATTAAAATAAGGAAATCTTCTGTGAATGTTTGTGTGCCCAATTTAAATGTAACTTTAATTGCTATGTCAATTTTAACTATATTTTCGTTTGCCATTTTTACTTTATCTAGATCAGGCTTTTCTATTTCTGTTATTGAATTGATATTTGTATTAATAAGTTCCTTGTAAAACTCGCGGCTTATCACGTTTGCAAATGCTCCTGTATCAATTAGTGCGCGTCTTTCTAATTCTCCATTAAATTTAACTTTAACATAGGATAATGTTCTGCCTAAAAGCGGGACAATACTGAATAATTGCTGAACATGTGTTACTGGCTTTGGTGCGGATTGAGGTACTTGTGTTGAGAGTTGCAAAGATTTATTCACTTTATTTTTATTACTATTTCTTTTGCGTTTTCTACGCTTTTTGTTACTTTCTTTATAAACTGGTTCTATTACTTTATCTAAATTAGGACTGAACGTGCTTTCCTTATAATAATTAACTGAGTTTTTATAATTTTTATTTTGTTTTTTAAAGTTGGGTGGCTTTATTAGTTTTTTGTTGATTAAATGAGGAAATTCATACCTCTCATATTTCTATTTTGAGGAATACTTGCACGATTAAACTGATTTGCTTGTTGACTACCATATCGGTTTTGTGCTGGCGCTGGGCTATCATAAACTATTCCCTGTCGGAGAAGATTTGCAGGGGTATTTTTAGTAGGGAACCAATAAACTGGTCTATCAACATAAGCTGGATGGACAAATGGGGGGCTATTTGAAGGTTCAGTCCAAAAATTCCGAGTTTGTGGCTGTTCATTATGATAAAATGGTCTAGGGGCATTAAATTGCGGTCTAAACTCTCGGTAATTATTAGCGTGGGGGCATACTGTTGCTGGGGCCGATAGTTTTGCTGAGCTGGACGATAATTAGGCTGATATTGAGGGTAATTTGGTCGATAATTTTGATATTGAGGTCGGAAATTTTGTCTATAACTTTGTCTGTAGACTTGTTGAGGGTAATGTGGTGTGAATATGTTTACTGGGCCTTGTTCTGGTGGCTCATTTTTAGGTGCTACTTTCTGTTCAAGTTTCTTCTCAAGTTGTTTTTGGTTATTTGTAATAACAGTTATTGCTTTTAACTTTTTATCTGTTTGATTCGGTTATTTCATTAAATCCATCATCAAAGTACTCTTCTCTGTTACACATCTCCCTTATTGCAATCTGTTGGCTAGCTAAGGTGCAACATTGATCGATTGTATCTGTGTCTGGCCTTTCTAAGAGCTTAGGCTTAAGCCAGTTCGGCATAGACTTAATGAAGAAGCGCTTTATTTGCTCGTTTTTTTCGATTTTCTGACATCTGAAGGGCAGAATCTCTTGCTGCTGTCTCTCTTTCAAATCTACGAGCCTCAGCATCACCTCCTCCTGCTGCCGCTACTACTATTTCGGGTGCTGGATATGCTTTATTGGCTTCTGTTCTCAACTTTACTAAGAAATTTTTTACTGTATCAGTTTTTGGGTTGAAATTTTGGTTCTCCAAACTTATTATTCTGATCTCTCTCAAGTCGTCTTGTGTGAATCTGTTTCTTAGAGCTGTTATGATATCCGCAAAAACTAGTCTGGTGGCCTCTGGTAGGGTTAGAAAGTATCTTAAAGCATCTCCTTTTAAATGTAACTGCAGAAAATTCACTTGTTGCGCGGCTGCGATTGCTGCAACTCCGATTGCACCTGTTATTGACTGTTCAAATTCGTTGAAATTGTCCGTTTCTGATCCAGAGAAGGGTGTGATGTTAATTTGCGCGTGTGCCATTTCGTTTTTCACCCGTTTAGATTATATACTTATCGTTCAATCAGTCTTATTTTCGTTCTAAAGTATTAAATAGCACACTTAACTTAACTTAATGGAGAGATTAAGGGGTCTTAAGAGAAGAAAACAGTTAAATGAATAGCACAAAAATATCAGAAAAGAAACTACTGAAACCATTCGTTTAGAAAATAATAAAGAAGGACTGCTTATAAGCCTATTCCTAAAGCTCCGGTCGAATCGTCAGACTTATATCGTTGAAGCCGTATGGGCCGCCGAAGTCTCACCTCTAAAGAGTGCCCCTTAGTCTAGGAAAATTCGTGGGGACCACGACCGCACAGGCCTTGTGGAAGCTGAACTCAAATAGGCAACAGCATAATGACCGAAGTCACTGTTTGATTCATTAACCTCCGGAGCTGGGTGGGGAAATTAAATATAATTGTTTTATTATTCTTTTTAAGTTTTAGTTTTTCCCTCTTTTAGTTAATGTTTAAGTGATGGTTTCAGTAATTTCAACAAAAATGTTGAGATGTTTCAACAAAAATGGGGGAAGCGCGACAATTATTAATAACGGGGAGAATTTGTTCTTTATAAATTGACATAAATAAAGCACCAAAAATGAATTTCATTAAATTATTTACTCACAATATCCTCGTTTGCAAATACCCTGTGTTGTTTTTGTCCGTTGTGGCGGCTGTGGTTGAGTTTGTTCCAGTTATTGTCCAATCAAGCACTTTTGAATTATTGTTGCATTTTGTCCACAAAGACACAAACACAGTTTCCACCTATTCTTTCCTTTGTTACTGCTTTCTGAATTATCGTCTCTCTCGGAAAGGAAGTCCTGGAAGCTGGTCTGGATGATTGGAGGCTCTTAAGATAATGAAGAAATAGCAAAAGAGGAAAATGTCGGAAGAAAGAAGGAAAATGTCGAATTTATCAAAGAATTAATCAGAGTTTCGGTTCGTTAAACTGGAAAACAGTTAATAACTCCTGTCACCATGTTACGCACTGATTTTTAGAGAATGAATCTACTGTGTTATTGAGGTAAATTTGAGAGATAACTTGGAACAATTATTGTCATTTTCAAGGGCTTATTTTGATGTTTCACAGTGCGATTTTTAGCTGATATATTTTTAATGAAATTAGCTAGTAACAGCCTTTTACTGAGCGGTTCGGATGCATGATATATCCACTAGTTTGCCTTGTATTTTAGAGCTTTGTTAGTCTCAATTTCTACTCTAACAAAGTCTGTCAAACTTAGAAGTTTTCAAGAGAAATTCCAGTTCAATCTTTAATTATTACAGCAAAGAAATAATCAATAATTATTAGCAAGAAGTTCGCAAGTTATATCAAGTTTTCAAAGATGTTAATCAACTGATTGTCAGGTTGGTTCTCCGGTGTTCTGGTGATCTTAAGTTCCACAGGGCTGTACCTTGAGTTGTATTGGTCCTTCGCAAATATTTACTGATCTATAAGTTGGACAATTTCCGGCTTTTGTACGTCTCTTGATGTTTGTTAAGTACATATACAAGTTCCGTATTAGCACCTACTTTATCAGAATAATTACTTCACCAAGTACATAATCTCTCATGAAGTTATTTACTAACTATGCGAATTTATCTTCAAGAAACTCAAAAAAGTAAATATTGAGGCTTTTAGGCACTTGATATGTTTGCTAGTAAAACTGTCACTCTGCGGTTGTTTTTTGTAAACATAAACAAATTTGAGGTTACAAGCCTAGATGGAAATACTGGCTATATATGGCCTTGAAACTAAATGAATATGAACTAGATTAAAGCACTTATTTATGGATATTTAAAGGAAAATAATCACGTAACTATGAGGGACGAAATAGGGGCGTGACACTGCTCCAATTTGACTTCAAAAATCATGAAAATGTTTGAACAGATCTTAAAAAAAGGACAGCGCCCCAATACAATTGAAATTCTTTGAATTGTAAAAAAAGGAGAGCGCCTAAAAATAGTCGTTTGAGAGGCTGACGGCGGCCATTAACAATCCCAGTGAAGTCGGAAAAGACAACTCGCTTAAGTATATAAGCTACGCTCTCAGTTAAAGAAATGATTTAATCCACAAAATTTTTTGTTTTTCTCTATTTTCTTCTCAAATGGAAAACTAGTAAAATTTAGATCTTTGTTCTTCCGTTCTTCAATTACAGAGCAAATTAAAGCAACAATTTTGGAACAGCATTCCAATTCTAATCACCGAAAATCTTATTGCTATCTATTGATTTCAACAATTTTCCGAATCTTGTTATATTGACCGATAATTTGTCCCCAATCATTGGGTGAAATAATGAGCAAACGGTGCAAATCATAGGCGAAAAATCTTAGCTTAGCATTGTGGATGATCAACGCATTGCTGTTATGGACACTGATTGTGTGAGAAAGAAAATTGGGTAACATTTGAAATTAATAACTTATAATCGCTACCACAAAAGAAAACAGCGACGAAAAGTAAAACAGTAGCGCCTCTAGATGCCGGGCCAAATTACCCCAAATGTGGTTGATCTTAACCTGAACGTCGACAAACACCAAAGTAGAGTTGAAGAGACCCATGAAGAGAACCTCCTCGTAATGCGGGTGCCAGGTTAAAGACCTCACACTTTCTTCTACGCTGTACATTCCGTGCACATTGTGATTACACTTCATAACTGAGGACTTGTCTATGTTCACGAGAGAGCTGGATCCCTCCAAATTTTGTCTCTCCAGATTTGACACCACAATTTGCCCCGAGAAGTCACCGGCTGCTACGTACTTTTCGTTGGACGCACAACCAATACACGTTATACTGAACAAGCAACGACGGTCTAATGTGCCGAACTCTGAAAAAAGGTTCAAGAAAAATAGATTGGCATATAAATATGTTGCGAACCGTTGACACTTTGTGAACCGTTGAGTAATTGACTGTTTTTACCGAACCGAAAAATATGTTGAAATTTTTTCATTTAACCACTGGAAACAAAATGTTAACAAGCATACGTACAAAACTTAGGTTCTTAGACTCGAAAGTTCCTGAACAGCAAACAAAGAAACAGGAATAACTTCTGCATTGAAATAAAAATTGAAATAAAAATATGCCAACATGATGCAAGAACCAATGGTTATTCATTAATTAAACGTCAACTTCGGCTGATAAAATTTCTACAGACAAAATCAGAACTGATAATTGACGAATTATAAAATCATAGTCAAGATTGCCGAAATAAAGTCAAAAAGAATTGCGGACCGCGGAAAATAGATAAAGATATTGAACTGCGTTGATGCTGTCGCTGGCGTGATCTTTAATAAAACAATCATTTTTCAAATATTTTGTTCATTTTTCGGAGTGTTTACTACATTTTAGTTGCCATGCTTTATTAATAACGCCCTTCATTATGCATGAGTCCTCTATTGACCTTGGAAAGGTTTAAAGTAAACTGAACGCACCTTCATATTGTTGTTCATAATAAGTCTTTATAGAATGAGGTGTCATTTATAAACATAGCCGGCAGATTGCCGGAAAAAAGCCGCGATAGACGCTTGTGGCGTTACATGAATTGAAACAACTATAGAAATAAAATAGACAGATCGACCACCAGTCCTTTAATAGACCACTAGACTTTTTGGGTTAGCTTCCGACTGTCATTTTTATGAGACACATAAGCTCTATAAGGAGAAAGCCCTAATAGGGCTTTTCAAAATTAGGATCTTTTCCGTTTGTGCCCCCCTCAGCTTAGTGGGCGCATATTATTTGCACCCCCCAGATGCACGTGCAATATTTGGCGGGGGCACAAACCGAAGAGATCCCAAAATTAATATTCGAAATCAAAAACTCAAGACTCTAATATTCAAGAATTAGGGCATATGTTTGGCACTACTTAGATGCACACTATTGACCTTTAATAAGTAAATGTTCATAAAATTTAAAGTTTCATAAGTGATTCTCAGAAGTCATTTTTTTTGAGTGAGGTAAGTCATTGAAAAAGTCAATTCCAAGAAGTCACGGTAAGACGAAACAAAAATCTGTTAGACGAAGTAAAAAAACATAGCAGAAAAAGTCCTGACGTACAATTCAAAGAATTTTCATTGACTAAACAGAAAACTAGACCTAGAACGGACTATGAATGGATTGGAAAAACCATTCAGAAAAAAAAGGATCCAAAAAAAAACGAAAAACAGTAAAAATCAAAGTCAAATTGCCGCATGTGAACAAAAAACCACTACCGAGAAAGCGAATTTTTGTTCAAACACCGTTTTCTCACTCTACTTTAAATTTGGAGCGAAAAAAATTACGCCACAAAAACCACTCGCTTTTTCGCTCCACTTCCTGTTTCTGCGTGACCAAAAACACTACTCCAATTTGACTTCAAAAATCATGAAAATGTGTGAAAAGAGAGCGCCCCAATACAATTCAAATTCTTTGAATTGTAAAAAACATAGCAGTACAAGTCCTGGCGTACACTTCAAAGAATTTTCATTAACTAAACAAAAAACTAGACCTAGAGCAGACAATGAGTAAATTGGGAAAACCAATTCTAAAAAATCAGGTCTAAAAATTTAAAAAAAAAACAGAAAACCAATGTCAAAATGACGCATGTGAACAAAAACCACTAGCGAGAAATGGAAACTTGGTTCAAAAAAAAATAGATCTAGAATGAACTATGAATGGATTGGGAAAAACGATTTAAAATAAATCCGATCCAAAAACTCGAAAAAACAGTAAAAATCAAAGTGAAACTGACGCATGTGAACAAAAAATCACTAGTGAGAAAGCGAATTTTTGTTCAAACACCGTTTCCTCACTCTGTTTTAAAATTAGAGCGAAAAAATTTCACACCGCAAAACCACTCACTTTTTCGCTCCATTTTCTGTTTCGGCGTACCCAAAATCACTACTCCAATTTGACTTCAAAAATCATGAAAATGTGTGAACAGATCTTAAAAAAAGACAGCGCCCCAATACAATTCAAATTCTTTGAATTGTGAAAAAAATTAGGAGCGCTATAATAGCCTCCTAGAATTGAGGACGCGGCTATTAATAATAATAATTTGTTCCTGCGTAATCGCAGCGGAACAGCATTAGGCCACAGTGGCCTGTTCTCAGCTGCCTTTTTCTTATTATTCCCCACATTTCAGACTGTTCTTTTTATGAGCATCATTGCTCTTTTTTTGGTGACGATGGCCACTTTTTTTTTGCGTCTAAAACTTTCACGTGGTACCATCATTGCAGCCAACATTGATCAGGCCATGGTCAACCTGAAGCTATGGTTAAGTAAGAGCTCATCGTTTACACGGACAGCTTCAGGGAGGCAGGGGATTGAACTCTCAATCATTGTCGTGTGAATCTCACACCTTACCCCTCGGCTATTTATGTTACAGATAAATTGGTCTTGAAATTCAGCTTAAACGCACAGCTATTGAATTGAACAAAAGAGGTCACTTACATAAAAGCAGCTACGGAGTGGCATGAAGAGGTAAACAAAATTGCTGTTTGGAGGTTTGCGTCGTGAAGAAACGCAAAAAATAAGCGTCAGACGACGAAACAAAAACATAGCCGGAAGACTTTCAAAAAACCGGACAATTGACGGGAAACACTGATATAGAAATCCTGGAAAAAATGTTACGTTCTAAACTATGATGAATACTTAACATTAACATCAGATTTAAAATCTATCAACCGTTAACATAAGCAAAATAAGAAATTTCATATATTCTTCCAAGTTCTCTATTTTTCGTGACCCCAAAACAATTATTCTCAGAGCACCAACTGACACGATTCTCATCCACCTTGACTTGATACATGATGGAAGTTTTTTAAAAAAATAAATGCCGAGACAACCGCAGAAAAAGGATGGAGACAAAAACAAAAAAAAATCCGTTTAAAAAAACAATAAGCTGCAGAGTCAAATTGATCTCTCTCGAACATTTTTCATAACCTTTTCAAACCAAGTTCAAATCAATGATTCGAATCTACACAAATGTTAGGTTCAAATCTATACAAACAACAATAAACAACGAAAAACAGAATCAGACCAGAAAATTAATCGTCTCAAACATGATCATTCAATTCATTGAAAAAGTGAACTATAATCGTTCAAGTTACTAATGTTAACAAACCTGGCATAAGCATGGTCCCATGAAGCTAACTGCACAAAATGAAGTAAAACTATCGATAATCTAAAGAAATAGGACGATAACTTAAAAAAAAGTAGACACAAAGTGACTATGGATGTATAAAAAACTGTCAACTGTGGTCAAAACTACTCGTAGAGTGCCATAAAATGAGAAAGAAAAGAGTAACTGCTAAAATAACACCAAAAACAACAAAATGACAAAAACAGCTAATTCCAGTATTCGAAATGTTCAAAACGGTCCCCAATTGCATATTTACTTTTTAACATACTTTATATGAACACTTTAACGGAAACAGTCAGTTAAAATTAACAACTTCTTTTTTGAATGTCTTTTCTCTCCTCTCAATAATGAAGGAACAAATATTTGAACAGCTTGACGCAAACGCCTTTTCACCTGCAGCATTGATTTTAACATCCAGTCTCACTGACACTTAACGCATTCAGAAAATAGTCTCATCATAATTACCCCTCGGTTCGTAAAATCAACAATATCACCAAAATAGTTACACTCGGCTTACAGCTATAACTTGTTTAAGTAGCAAATTATCTGAGCAAATTGTTTTTAACCTAGGGCTTTTAAAGGTTCAGTTGATTTTCCGAGTGTCGAGAAATTTGAGGTAACACGTAAATACGAGAAAAAAAAGTTATTGTCATTTATTGATTTGCTCGATACCACCAAGTGTGATCAGTGAACTAACAGTTATTTTATGGAATCTAAAAGCGTAGATCTGCAATTTTCTTCAAATGAGGCCGATAAAATGAAGTATTTAACACCAAAAATTGAAGATTGTTCATGTAACGCCAATTTTTCGAAATAGAAGAATTACTCTGTCGTCCGATTTCTATCCCCTAATGTTTGCTTAATTCTTAAGCACTTTTTTTGGGGGGGGGTTGAAAAAGGGATGGGCGTGGAATGAGGGGCGTCTAAACCGCAAAAAACTACCCCTCACATGATTTTTTGTCTTCTCAGGCAGCTTTGATATCTAATAACCGAACTGATAAGCGACTCAATGCCCTCTGGGCTTCATCCCGTTTTCGAAGACCAAAAGTCAAATAATCAGATATAAAAACTAATCTAATCAGATAGAAAACCGTTAGTTACGAAAAAATCTCGAAGAAAGATCAAGAGTCAACATGACTAACATAATTGATAAAAATTTTGTTTCAGAACAATAAAAAAAAAAGCGTTAAGGTCAGAAAACTCGATATCAACTTTGGTCATTCGGAATTCAGCATGAAACCCCGACAACTATTTTTGACTTCAAATCGTCCAGCAAAGCCAAACATAGCCGTCAGATTGCCGAAAAATAGCCGCGATAGACGCTTGTGGCCTACCATGAATTGAAACAACTAAAGAAATAAGATTGACAGATCGACCACCAGCTTTTTAATACACCACTAGACATTTTGGGTTAGATTCGGACTGTCATTTTTTATGAGACACAGTTAATCTACATAGAAAAAACCCTAATGGAGCTTTTTCAAAATTAATATTTGATATTAAAACTCAAGACTCTATTACTCAGAAATCAGGGCATATAAATTTGGCACTACTTAGATGCACACTATTGACCTTTAATTAGTAAATGTTCATTAAAATTAAAGTTCCATAAGTGAGTTCAGAAGTCATTTTTTTAGTGAGGTAAGTCACGCCATTGACCTCAAAGCAGAAATGATGTCACAAACACACATTTTAACTGCAAAGCGGTAGAAGTCACTGAATTCAATGAAAAAGTCAATTCCAAGAATTCAGGGTAAGATGAAATAAAAATCTGTTAGACGAAGTAAAAAAACATAGCAGGACAAGTCCTGACGTATAATTCCAAGTATTTTCACTGACTAAACAAAAACTATGAGTGAATTGGGAAAATCATTTCTAAAAAAATCAGGTCCAAAAATTTAAAAAAAAAACAGAAAATCAATGTCAAAATGCCGCATGTGAACAAAAACCACTAGCGAGAAATGAAAATTTGGTTCGAACAAAAAACTAGGCCTAGGATGAGCTATGAATGGATTGAAAAAACCATTTAGAAAAAATCCGATCCACAAAATCGAAAAAAGCAGTAAAAATCAAAGTGAAATGGCCGGACGTGAACAAAAAAAAACACTAGCGAGAAAGCTAATTTTTGTTTAAACACCGTTTTCTCACTCTACTTTAAAATAAGAGCGAAAAAAATCACGCCGCAAATCGTTTTCGCTCCATTTCCTGTTTCGGCGTGACCAAAAATCACTACTCCAATTTGACTTCAAAAATCATGAAAATGTGTGAACAGATCTTAAAAAAAGGACAGCGCCCCAATACAATTCTAATTCTTTGAATTGTAAAAAAAATAGGAGCGCAATAATAGCCCCCTGCAATTGCTGACGCGGCTATTAACAAACAAAAGGACTCTCATGATACTTAATAAAAAAAGTAACGAGCAAGCTCACCCGAAGATTGGCTTTTTTCAATTTTGGATACCACGATCTCGTATTGTGTAAACACAATAACGAATTCTGGAGCAATCTGAATAATAGCCACATATAGGTCCCCGACGTCTTTGGAAACCGACATAAACGACACTCCACTTTTCTCGTACTCAGTCCAGTTGATAAAACCATTTTGTGCGTTCTTACTTCGTATTTCCTGCTTTGTAGGCAGCTCAACTTCAAATTCACATCTATCAGCAATGAAAATGTCACGAATATTGATTGACATTAGAACTCCAGGATAAACCATCAATCTCATGTTAGTGTTGCATAGCACTGGAGAGCAATTTCCCAAATTAATCCACGAGATTGTTCCCAAGAGAACTCTATTAGCCATACATACGACAGACACCTTCTTCGACGCCCTGGAATGAAGCATTAAAAATATTCTAAAAATCACCGAAACGGATTTTTAAAATATTTAAAAACTCAAACATTTACATTTACTTAAAGAATACTCAAAATCAAAGATTATATCAGAAACTCATTTATATTTCTGGATCTTTTCCGTTTATGTTATTTCCCCATCTTAGTAGTCGGCGCATATTATTTGCACCCCCAAAGGCAGGTACCCAATCTTAAAATAATGATTAAATATGTAACGCTACTTGCTCTGTATATGGGGTGCATGATGTACTGGGGGTGGGGGCACAACGGAAAAGATCCGATTTTTTATACAATAAGAATTAAATTCAGAGACTCTTAGTTTGATACAATCGTGGTTGATCAACCATACCAGGCAGATTGCTGGAAAATGGCCACAATTGGTTGGAATTAAAATAAGCGAATAAAAATGGATTGTACGAAAAATTTTGATTGCACCTTGTAGTCAGACATACTCTTGTTTCTTAATGAGACGACACAGGTTGGCAATGTTAAAAGTAAACATTTTAATATTGGTTTATCCCGGTTCTATTTTTGACTTCATTTATCGTTCAATTTAGATTGCTCCGCTGTTTGAAAGCACTTTCAGCACGATGAGAGAAGAGTGAAATTAGCCTAAAAAAAATCAAAAAGACTGAGTAAAATGTCAAAAAAATCAGAAAACACGTGAAGCAAAAAAAAACTTTTTTTATCTAGCAAAGTAAAATAAAACATAGCAAGAAAAGTCCTGACTAACAATCCAACAATAGACCTAGAAACGACAAGAAATTGATTCCCATAAAACGACTAATATCGGAAGAATTGCTCTCGAATGACAGGCGGGAAAGAAAACATTTGACCCCACCGGGATTCGAACCATTGAACTCCCGCTTCTTAACCCTATGCACTGCTATTTGGTCCCTATTTTAGCTATGCTGCAACTTTATATTACCAACAAGCTTTACTTTGGAGTGAGAGCAAAAGAGATCACTTAAAAATGAAGAACGAAAGCGTGACAAAGTCATTTGAGAAGTCAAAGAATGTTGAAAAAAAGCGCAAAATGGTCTAGCAAAAAATTTGCATAAAAAAGACTAACAGGTTTACAATAATTGCTATGAACTTCGTTAAAGAGCAATTAAAAAACGATAAACAGAAATCAAATAGCCACACGTGAACAAATAATCAGAATCAAGAAAGCAAATTTTCGTTCAAAATCTTGTCAATCACTCGCCATTATGGCAAAAAAACAAGAACTGGTGAAAAAGCGTTCAAGGCAAAACGGTATGATAGGTCAAAATTGAACTTTGAAGCGTATTAATTGCTTCATATTGTCAAAAAGTTCTCTAAAAGCACTATTATCAGTTGAAATAACCGACATGAACATCTTTAACTGAAAAAAATGAAGTTAATTTTAAAACACGCATTGAAAATGCCACACTTGACAACAATTTACTCGAAAAATTTCCACACCTACTTGCTCTCGCTCAAAAATGCGACCTGAACAGAGAACACCTCTTCTCCACTCTTTATGCTTCTTCAGAAAATTAGAGAGAAACTTTATAATAACGCAAAGCAAATCATTTCCTGTTTTCAATGCACTCACACGTAACTACAGCTCAAATAAACATAGCTGAACAACATTGGATCACCTCGAAGTCAAACCTGGGTTAAAACATTGCTATCTTACCATTTGAATCACCCATTTATTTTTTTGAACCACTCAATTGAAAAAGTAGGACAAAAAAGACATAGCAGACATATTGCCAGAAAATCTCCGCGATAGCTTTGCAGATCTGCAGTCTCAAAAAGTTCAAAAACGACAGGAAAAGGAAAATTCTTTTCTTTTAATGCTCAGATGTTATTTTCTGATTGAGAATCTGTATAACTTATTTCTGCTTCTATTAGTTGCTCTGACATAACTTTCAATTAGAGCAACATAAACTCAATTTACTCTATATCCTTGAATTAAAGTCAATTTAAAACGAGAGAAAAGTCGGTCGGAGAGAGGCAAGTCATGCGTGACAAAAAAATCTCCCAAATGCACAAAAATTCAATCCACCAAGATAGAATCAACGACAGCAGGCAACCAATTCAGACGAAATACCACAAAAGAATGGTTGTAAAAAATCTCAATGTCGAAATAAAAAACCAGAAGGCCAATAACAACCCCGGCTATCGCTTTGCGGCTATTAGAAACAAAATCAAGTCCTGAAATTTATTTTTCGCAATAAATCTGTACAAGTCGCCACTCCAAATCAATTACTTATTACTTTCAGCAGACTTTATGATATTCAATCAATGAGCTGCTACACAATAGACAATCTGAAAGATAGGTGGCGAAAAAACTAAGAGAAAGACATACAAGAAGGGGACAAAATTTCTAAACAAAAACAATGCTAAATTGAATTCCGCCAAGCCCTCTATAGACTGTAGGAAAATTGCTTAAAAAAGCGACCAAAAAGGCAAAACGCCAACAAATTGGTGAATATTTTAGGTTGATGTTCTCAACGATGTTGAACATGGTCCAGAGCATAGCATTACTTGCGAACAAATTCGAGGAAATCATTTGGGGACAACTGGTGAGTTACAACTAAAAAAAACTGCTTTGAACATGCCACACTTGAATTCGCTCTTAGCGAAGAAATTTATTGCACCTAATTTTTGATCTCTCAAATAAACGTATGAACAAATAAAATTGCACTACTTGGCAACAGAAATTCTGAAACAGCCCTTTCATATTTCTGCTCTTAAACAACCAGCGAGCTGTTGGCTTCGATAATAACCAGCTAGGTCTTAGGCATGTTAGCGTCAGAGGGAAGGGGCGGGGTTTGGGGTTGGTGAGGACGAGAGGGGCGTCCCTCCAAATTGCATGGTTGAGGAGGATGGACGGGTGGGGAATTTTGGGGGGAGAGAGGTGACTGATGGGGGTGGGGGTGGCTGCGTGGTCAGACTTTTAAGTGAGACCAAAGGCCCTAAAAGATCTTAATGTCCTCCTGGCGTTTCCTGTTTAACCTGCTTTTGAGAACAGAGTCAAAAAAATCAGACAAAAAATCGGTCAAGCAAAAAATCACATTAAAAAACCACCGTAATAATATAATTGCTACACTTCGTTTGAGAGCAATTAAAAACCTGAAAAATTACAAATGTGTACCATTTAATTCAATGAAGACTCTGTATAACCTTGAAGTGCCTCTTCTTGGTAGCACTACCTGACTAACTCTATATTGTCCAGTAAACCAGAGAAACAATCCCAAAAACCTTAAAATGAGTAGAAATAAGAGTAAAATCAGAAAAGAATCAAAATGGGTTTAAATTCGATAAAAATTGCCCTTGTTTCTTTTAAGCGAACATACCTCAATAAATATCGATCAAATCGAATGATCACTAAAAAAGACTAGAACAACAAACTACAACCAAAAGAAATCCGCAAATGCTGGTTAAAAAAACGAACAGGACAAAATGGTAAGATTCGCTCAAAATTGCATCTTAAAGTCTAACACTTGGTTCGAATCGCCAAAAATGATTCCAAACTCTCTATTACTGGCTTAGATAATTGAGACAAACAACTTTGGCGGAAGAAGTTAAGATGTAATAGAAAAAACAGCTTTGGAAGAGCCATGCATGATCAAAAAATAACTCTCGCTTAGCGCAAAACACCTTCTTCACACCTAAGCTTCTCACTCTCTCTCAGAATGCTGCATTAAAAGAAAAATTAAAATCTCGCTCTGATTTTGACTTTTGTCCAGCAGATTGACCTAGAAACTTCTTTTCACGTACGGCATTTGAATTCTTTACCACATACTCTAAAATTAGAAGTCACCTATTTAAAAAAGAGAACATAACCGACTAACATCGGAATAATTGCCCTCGAACGACTAGTATGAGCTCTAATCAATTGCAACCTGAATTATTGATTTTACAGATTTTTCGTTTCGGGAGAATTTTGAAATGTTGGCTTGGGAACTTAGTAACACGGATTGCCTGGTAGCCTGGGGTTTTCAAATTTGGAGGAAATCAACGTCAATAGTTTCAACCTTTGATGTTTAAATCCGAACAAAATAAATACCTGTGTAGAAGAACGCAATAGCCTTTGTTGCATTCAAAATATCCAATTTTCTGCTGAATTGACAAGACTATTTCCGACTCCAACTTGAGAGTGTCTCCATCTACAGTTCGAAAGTCGACACTATATCCAAACAAATCCAGATCTTTGCTTGAATTCAGACCCTTGGCCATAACTGCAGGAAGATTTCTCCGAATACACAGCAATTCATGTTGTCTTCTAGAGTAGCTATAGCCACTTGGCGAGGAGATAAATTGGACATACTCAACACACGTCCGCATTGAGGACAAATAACACAACCTACATCCTTAGAGACAAACTAAACACTTCATTTTGAAAATTTTCTCAGTCAATTAATTTTGGTAAGATCGAAAATATTTTTAGGAAAAAAGATAAAGCAAATATTTGACATCGTTTTCAACCTGATCTACAATTTGATCAAAACTTCTTCGTTGTTCCTCGTTTTTTAATGATCAAGTGAGAAACGACGCCATCCTAATACGCTTTACGGCCCATACTTACGCCAACTAAATAGCTTCACGGTATGTTGTATGTTAAAAGCTTCTTGAAATCCTCGCATCCGTTAGACTATGGATAGACTATGATAAAGCTGTTATAATCTGAAAACTCCCCATTCTTTAAAAAAAATGTGCTTTTGAAGGCATCTGTACAGTTTTTACAATCTAGAAGATCTATTCCCGAGTTATTTTAAAACAATACTTATCCGACACTGCATCATATTGAAATTAATCTGAGGTCCAATCTACGGCAGTCGAAATACAAAGATTACATGTTCAGGTCAAACTCAATCAATTTGAGATCAAAACGATTCTGAAGTTCAGTTTGCCTCTCACCATTTTCAATCCGGATCATTACTAAGGTGAAAACACCTTCGAGCGCCACTGCCGCGAATTGACTGTCATCAGAAATAGAAATGTGTCTGCTTTTCAAATCTGCTTCTTGCAGGTACTCCAGGCCAGATTGAGAGCAGAAGTCATTTGAGCTCATGTCCAAAACGTCCAACAGCTCACGCGAGTTTATATCCCACAAAATAATCTCACCGTCGAAATCGCACGACAATACATGACGCGCATTGGAGCAAATACAGGCAACGCATCCTAGAAAACAAAACTTAAAACTATCATTCAGATCTGCTCTAGCGATCACGTAAAGCATTTCACTAAAAAATGGACGACGAACAGCTTGCCAACTTTAATTTTCTATCAAATTCCAGCCTATCTAACTCATAATTCAATACAAACGTCTAATGGCATCGAAACAAACCTACTTGCGGCGGCTGCAACAAACCAATTAAAAAAGATTATGTTTTGAATTTATTCAATTTTGGCGCTTACTCACAAATTTGGTACCGGTAGTCAATTGTAATGGCTTTCCTGGCTGAAGGGAACTCAGTCACTAGGTGCTCTTTCCACAGTGGAACAAAAATTGGAATTATGGATTTACAAAATAAACAATCGCAAACGACAGGCGAGCGCTTGGCTTCAGTAGTAGCCAGCTGGGTCTTAGAGATGGGGGTGACCGGAGTATGTGAGTGGGGGGGGGGGGGGGGGAGGGGGATAAGGTTCAAATGATTGTGGTAGGGTTGCGAAGGCTAGATGAGAGGTGGTTCAAACTGACAGGTGGAGGAGGGTGGACCACGCGAATGTTGAGGGGGATGGGGGGCTGATGGCGGTGGGGGGGGGGGTTGGGTGACTGACGGGGTCAATAATAACCGCCCTTCACACCATAAAATTGTCTCCTCAAAACAGTTTTGGTGAATCGCATTCTTAGAGTAAAGCGAGGCTTAGGGCTCTAAGAGCGCTACCTGTCTAAGAGGGCAGTTAAAGCCCTCCAAACGCTACCTGTTTATACCGCTTTTGAGGACGAAAAGTCAAATGGGCCAGATAAAAAATCGGTCAAGCGAAAAATTGCATAAAAAAGACCAACAGGACTAATATTATTTTGTAGAAACTTCGTTTGAAAGCAATTAAAAATATGCAGAAAACTTTTAATAGGCAACTATTATAGATGCTGAGCGAATGGATATGATGACATTCTAATTATATGAATGAAATAAAAAAAACACTTACGTCGGACGAATTGCTCTCAAACGACAGGTGGGGGTAGCCCAATAAATAAGTCAAAAACATAATTGACATTTCCACTACGGAAACCCAGCTCTTTCTGTGCGTACGAAAAATTGAAACCCTCATTTACCAAAAATCTGAATGATTGCAATTTAGATCACGCAAATTTCAAGAAGTCAAGTGGGGAAGAAGTCACCCGAGAAGTCAAATCACTCAAGCATGCGAAGGAATGTCCTAAAAAAGCGCGAAACCAAAGCAACGCATCCTAGAAATCTGGACTTTTAACTATCATAAACATCTACTCTAGCTATCGCAAAACGTTTTTTGTAGGTCTATGCGACCAGCTTGATAATCCCAATTTTATCAGTTTACAACATATCCAACGCACAACCCAATAAAGCATCTACCGGTACCTAAATAGACCTACTTGCACATAAGGTGGCTGCAACATAGAAACCAATTCAAATAATCAGTTTTTGAATTAATTCAATTTTCAATTTACTCGAAAATAAGGAAACGATAGACAACTGCAATGTCTGCAAAACCAGTGGTAAAAGACGAAAAAAATGGGATCTATTCTATTTATTTTGCCCCCCCCCCCAAGCTTCGTGAGCATAAATCTTTTATGACCCCCAGGCGCACGTGGTATTTTCTTACACAGTAATGTGTTATATAACAACATAAATTGTAACTGGGGGTCATAAAAACACTGGGGGGGGGGGGGAAACAGGATAGATCCAAAAAAAAAAATGTGATACCTTAAATGTCAAGGAAATGAGGGGGCTCGGATTTTTGAGAGCTTCTAAACTTAAAGTTTGACACCTATCATTTCGAATAGTTGCCTGTTGACGCTATTAAGGTATTTAATTTTACTGAAAAAAACTGTTTTCAATAATTTTCCAACAACTTTTTCTTTCACTCAAAAAATGAAAATTTCGTTTCGTTTTCAATATCCGGTCATGCTATAACAGGCAAAAACTTTCCAGGAAACACCATTAATGTTTCATGAACTGCCGATAAAGTCGACAGAAAAAACAGTGACCATCAAATTCTCCCACGTGAATGGAAAACAGCAAAACATAGCTGGCAGATTGCCAGAAAATAGCCGCAATAGATTTGTAGACCGGCAGTCTAAAAAAAACAGTAAAAAAGACAGACCAAAAAAATTCGTCTTTTCATTGAAGGCTGATCTGTTATATTTTGATTAAAAATCTGTATAAGTTATTGCTGCCTCTATTAGCTGATCTCAAATAACCTTCATTTAGAGTGACACACGCCCATATGACCTTATCTCTTTGAATTAAAGTAAATAAAAGCCAATTTCAAAGTGAGGAAGTCATTTTTGAGAGTGAGGTAAGTCAAGTGTGACCAAAAATTTAATCACGCGCATGAACAAAAAAACTCGCTCCACTAAGAGCGAAAAATGACGTCACACATGCAATTCAGTTGAAATTGCATGAACGAATGAACAAAAAGTGGCTGTGACGTCATATGGTCGTAACAAAAATCATGACGACGAAATAAAAAAAAACCAAGAGAAGGCCAATAATAGCCCCAGCTATCGCTGTGCGGCTATTAATAACGTCGGATTAATAACTATCGGACGACAGGCGGGGTAGCCTTACTAAGAACTCAGTAATATATTTGACACAATCTAGAGAATTTTCACGATTGCAGGAGCTCCCGCTTATGTGGGGTTCGAATACGCTGTCTCCGAACGCCGGTCAGATTTCCGCTCAGCTATCCCGGATTTTAAAAGCTCTGTCCACACGCACAATTAATTCCGTCTCTTACAATATTCTGAATGAGCACAATTTGATCACGCAAAACTTAAAAGTCAAATGTGAAAAACCTCTTGAAAAATGAAACCACTCAAGCAAACAAAAATGTTATTGAAGAAAAGCTAAAAAACGGCCCAGCAAAAACAGGTCAAGCTAACACACGAACTGCATTGACGGTATCAATTTCATCTGCAGGATACAATTTTCTTCGCCAATCGATACAGCATGATAAGCTCTATCAATACCCCCTTCACCTTTCGATGCCACCTTTAATTTTCAGTTCGGTGATTGCCTGCGCACATAATAGACACAAATAAGAAGACAAAAACACAACCAGCAAAAAACCACAACGAGAAATTTCATTTTTCTCGCTGAATCTTTTTGAGATTTTATTATCGGCGAGTGACTAATCCAGCTATCTACTGGCTGTTCTCAGTAACCAAACCCAATAATTATTTTTACGGAAAAAAATTAAGTATAAAAGTTCTTGTGAGGAGAACCATAATCAAGAGAAAAAGGTTGAAAAGTTAGAAATATACTTAAAGGAGAAAATATGCCTAAGTTAAAAGTTTAAAAACAAATACTTTAAAATTGTTCTCAACCAAACAAAATGTCACTACAACCAGAAAATGCTGGACTCAACGGAGTACTAACCTTAGACTATGAAATGAATGCAAAACCACCATAAAACTTCTAAAACGGTGAGCGGAAAGAAAAACTCAATTGCATCTAAGTCTAAAAATTTGCCTTAAATGATTTTTTTTAAAATGATGTGAGGAGAACCATTTGGACAGCAAGACTTTGTTTAAACTCAGAAACTGCTAACAAAAATGCCATATACTCTTTTTTGCCTTTTGTTCAGCATATCGACCATAAACGTTTGTTTTCAAGTGCAGCATTAACTTTTACATCCTGTTTCAGACTACTTCGATGTGAAACGTAGTCTTTTCCACTACTGGTCTTTGAGTTGTTAAAAAAAGGTGAGACCAAAAATAGCCTCGCGGATATTTAACAAATTGGTGAAACGAAAAATTGAAACCTGAAAAAAACGGTATGTAGAATGAATCGACTAACTTCGGGCGAGTTGCTCTCAAACGACTGACTAGCGGTTATTTTCGTGAGTAGCTAGCGATGATTTCGGGAGACTAGCTTTAGGTGACGGGGTGGAGTAGGGAGTGGAGGAGGGAGTGGGGAGGGGGGTGGAGGAGGGAGTGGGGGGGGGGGGTGACATGAGGGGGTCAAAATCTTAAGTACTACCCTCCACACCACGAATTTATGTCTTCTTAATAGGTTCGGTTAATCGCTTACTCAGAGACTAGTGAGCAGTAAGACTCTAAGAGCACTTAATGCCCTCCGGGCGCTACCTTTTATCCGGACGTTCAAAAAGGTCAGATCAAAAAAATCGGTCAAGCGAAAAATTGCATACAAACCACAGGATTATTATAATTGCTTAACCCCGTTCGAGATCAATTAATAAGTATATAAGGAAGCGGGTGAAAATTGAAACTTACATTGAGACATACGAGGACATCAGAGACAAAAAAGAGAAGAGGAGGTGAGCAAACGAAAAGATAAAAGGGAGAGATGGACAGAGAAAGCAGTAACAAATTGAACAGGGAGCGCGAGTATGGCGTGCAGGGGAATGAGTCGCTAGCTCAATGAGTCGCTATATCAATTAATAAGTATATAAGGAAGCGGGTGAAAATTGAAACTTACATTGAGACATACGAGGACATCAGAGACAAAAAAGAGAAGAGGAGGTGAGCAAACGAAAAGATAAAAGGGAGAGATGGACAGAGAAAGCAGTAACAAATTGAACAGGGAGCGCGAGTATGGCGTGCAGGGGAATGAGTCGCTAGCTTAAGGTTGGGATCATATCTTTGCTGGGTTATCTGGTCATCACTTCAATTTTTTCACAGTTTCGGTAGCTCTCATACTTGGAGACTAGCTAAGAGGTCTTAGAGAACTTTAGTAGTAGTAGTAGTAGTTTAGGCTTCAGCGTCGTGGCACTAAGGTTGACATCCCTTTATTGGTTGGCTAATTTGACCTTCTGTACTAGATTGCAGTTGCTGCAGCTGTACAAAAAGGCTCACGTACAAGAATTGGCTTCAGAGTAATGTCTAGAGGAATAATTCCAGTATAATTCGGTTAATCGTTTTTTGTTTAAGCTTTCAATAGCTAAATTTGTGATTTTACAGATAATATTTAAAAGTTGACTAGAACGCCTCTAGAAATTTTCATCTGCCTTTTTCGTTATTGTTTGATTTGTTTATTAGCTCAAATTGTCTGATATTTGGTTGATCACCACAGTTTTGGTTTCTAGTTATCGGAATATTGACATTGTAATTTCCTGAGAGAAAAGGAATTAAGAGAAGAAGATCGTGTAGTTCTATATATAAGGAGAGAGGAAGTAAATTGAGTTTTCCGAGCCTTTTCTTAAAATTCAGTTCCCAGTTGATTAGGATCCAACTGGTAGCTTTCTTTTGAACGTGCTCAATCTCTTTCGTCTCCAATTTGTTAGCAAACCAGGCTTGAGTTGGAAATGTAACAATTGGTACGACATATCCTGCGTACGCATTGAGTTTTGCGCTTAGTTTCGTGGACGTTGAAGTGTTTCTTATTTAGAAGTAGAACGCTTTAAGTGCCTTTGAGCACCTTTTTTCGACATGAGGTTTCCAGTTCAGCTTTGGCGCCACTGTAATGCCTATATCTGTTTGCTCGCTCTGGTAAAGTAAAGTATTGTTGTTTAAACTTAACTTGGGTTAGTCTTGACTTTTGATTGACAGGATATAACACTTATTTTCAATTAATGTCATTTTATTGTTTAAACACCATTGTTCTATTTGTTTTATATCGTACTGCATGTTTTCACTATTCGTTGCAGCAAGCCTGAAATCGTCTGCATAAACAAAGGCTTCACACTTAGTTACTTGCAGAGGAAGATCGTTAACAAAAATGATGAATAGAAGTGAACATAGTAGTGACCCTTGTGGAACACCACTTGTTACTTGCACTGTTTCAGAGTTAAAATCATTAGGCTTTACATATTGTTTTCTTTTACCAAAAAAAGCTGGCAATAATTTTCGAGAAGTTACCGCCAATGCCTCGCATTTCAATTTTCTGTAGCAAGATGCCATAAGATGCCATGTGGAACGCTATCTAAGGCTTTTTTGAAGTCCAGATACAGAACCAAAAATTCTTCTCCATTTCCATCAAATTTGTTGTAAAGATGATTTAGGAACAACAACATCTGCGTTACCACCGACCTGTGTCTTCGAAAACCATGCTGTGCATTGTGTAGTGTCGTTTTTACAATGTCATATAGTTCGTTAAATATAACATTTTCGAAAACTTTTGATGTGTTGAAGAGAAGGCTTATAGGTTTGTATTGCTTCACGCCTGCTCTGTCTTCGTCTTTGAAGACGGGAATACCGTCACTTACAAAATGATGGAAAATATCCTTTTGATAGCGCAGCCTTAAACACTATCAGTAAGGATTTCGAGAGGGCAGGAAGGTTTTTGAGCACAAGATTACCTATGTTGTCCAGGCCACATGCTTTACTAGTTTCAAGTTTTGATAGGATTTCTAAAATTGTTGTTTCACTTATGTTCACATGGTTATAAGTCTTTTGCGCGAAGGTTCGATTTTGAACAGCTTGATTACTTTTTAGGAAAACACTCGCAAAAAGGCGCTGAAAAACATACTTTTCTGTACATCGTCATTCGACTTTTCATCTTCGTATTTCATTGTCTCGGGAAACCTACTACTTTTATGGATGGATCGCAAATAATTTTTGTAGTTTTTTCGTAGTTGATTTTCTTTTCTCTTCAGTTTTAGAAGTTTCGCCAGACTTGACTTTTTCGAAAATTTTCTCTTTAATGTCATATTTCTTTTTTTTGTTTCCTTTTTTAACCCAGGGCGGAATACTTGCCCTGTGTTTAGTTTTTCGTGGACGTTTTTTGCCAAAACTCCTTAGCGACTTAATTCCCTGGGTCCTTGCCAGTTTATCTGGTTTCTCAAGACGAAATCACGAACACTTGCCGGGCAGACGGAAAATCTGTTGTCAGAAAAGTCCCATAAAAAACAGCAAATAATTAATAGCAGAATAGTTGCTCTAGAATTAATTTAAGAGCAAGTAAAGATGTTCAGTAACTGATTCTCATAGATGTTAATCCAACCTGTATGGTGTTGTTTTTGGCTTTTTGCAAATGTGAAATGATTTACACTGGTTAGATCTTCGTCGAAAATCATACAGCGCATTTCCTGACCAGTTGAGTACAATAATCTATTCACTCCTTTATCTTGTTCCCGCTGTTGAGAATCTGGACAATTGAGAACTGACATACTTTCGGGTCGCGATGAATGAATTCCAACAGTAAAAGAATCGTTAATCACAAATTTTTCCATCTATTCTGAAATTTTGTGCACGTTTTATTTATGAGGAACACTGCATCAGTAAGTGTCCCGCGAA
Source organism: Convolutriloba macropyga (assembly GCF_964194025.1). Lineage (NCBI taxonomy): Eukaryota > Metazoa > Xenacoelomorpha > Acoela > Convolutidae > Convolutriloba > Convolutriloba macropyga. Next base: position 36,595,357 of record NC_134473.1, on the reverse strand, counting down.
ATAATGTTCTTTAAATTAAGCAACAATGTTTCAGAAATCTATTCGAAATTTGCCATGATCAAATGACAGCAATATAGTCTTCTCAAACTGTTTCATCTGGAATCTACTTGGCAGCACACCGCCCATCACCCCATACAATGGCATCACGCAATCCTTTCTATAACTTGCGATTTGTTTTCTCATTAATTCTCCGTTCTGCTTCTCTGATTTCCTCAGGATGTAGTGGACCGGTTTTATTTAGTTGATCTTGTACGTCTAACGCTGAAATAAAGTTCATGTCTTTTTGCTCTCAATTGGGAGCAAGAAACTTAATGCCAACCTTCTTCTATGAGTTCACTCATGTAAACTTTAGCAGCTCCACATACAGCAATCACGACATTTGGAGGAACCTTCTGACATCCAGTGACATTTGTTATTACCTGAAGTAACTCAAAACTGCGAGTTTTAAAATGCCAGATCTGTGATGCCAGATTTTCCTATAAAGTGCCAGATTTTATAAGTTGCAAATTGCGTGTTTCAAGTAACTTTAAAATTCTGACCTACACCTCGAACCGCTGCGCGGTTCTCGACGCATTCCAGATTTTCAGTGACTTCACGGGTAACATAATCTGGGCATCTGATACAATGAGAACCTAAATATTGCATAAAGATTACCTTTTTCATAGAGCCTCGGGAAAATCCAGATCGTTTGTAGTATTCAAATCGATCAAGCTGTTCCTCTGAAAAGTGTGACACAAGGAGCCTAAAAGTTTCAAAGACAAAGTTTTGTATTGCTTTTTGAGGTATCCATAATTAGAATACTCATACTGAAGCTTCGAGAGTTCATCGCTCCGCTCCATCAGCTTCGTGGCCGCGTAACACTGATCTGGAACAAGGGTACATAAAAATACCATAGAAGCATGGATTTCAATGAGCATGTTGCTCTTCGTGTTATTCCCATCTCGAACGCTGTCCCCTTTTAATAAAATAACTATCAGGCCCGCAATAGTATCACAAGAAAATCTTTTAGAGGAATAGAAGGTTTGAAGAATTTATGAATTCCCATTCGCACCAACTCGGGCTAGAACCCATGCCCCTCTATTAACAAACATTGCTCTTACCTCTTACGCCACCGATGTTTGTTATTTTTACGTCTAGCATTTTTTGTTCAACTACTTTTTATATTTGGTATGTTGCATGTTTAAGGAGCTCTAAGACTTGTGCAGATAAGGGCTTCTACATGGTGGCTTAGCTCGACTCAAAACGCACGATCTACGTAAGGTGGCATGTTTAAGCAGCGATAAAAATGCAAATATTTGGAGCTTAAACATGTTGATATAGCATTCGAGATACAATTAAAATGTAGTAACATGAAATAGAAATAGTCAACAGAAAGAGCGAGATAAACAGACAGACAGAGAGAGAGAGAGAGAGAGAGAGAGAGGGAGAGAGAGAGAGCGAGAAAAGAGAAAGAAAACAAGAAAAGAAAAAAAATACAATCCAGAGGTTGCCAAAAAAGCTTAAACTAAGAATCATCGGAAGAAAAGCTCTCGAAGAATAAGAGCAAAAAGAAGAGCAATCTTAACAAACCTTGATGTCTCAAAAACTCGAGGTCCAGCTAACATTCCCGCCTGTTTCTTGAAGCAACTGGCTGAACCACTCAGTCTATTCTTGAGCGCAGTCTTTAGGGACATCAAAAGATTAGGAAAAAACCCGAACTGTTGGAAAATTGGTGCTGTGTCGCCCATCCATAAAAAAGGCCGCAGAGCAAGTGTCAAAAATTACAGACCACTAACATTGCTGTCTATAGTTTCGAAAGTACTCGATGTATGTATGATCCGATCGAAAAGCAGTTCTCGGATCATTTAACAACCAGTCAACATGGATTTGTGAAAAAACGATCCGTTGTGTCGAACATGCTCTGTTTCTTGAACGACGTTCAAGTTGCGTTGGAAGGAAACCCAAATTCCTTGTATTCCTTATACACCGACTTCTCAAAAGCATTCGATAAGGTCCCGCATGTTGATCAAAGTAAGGAGAAATGGAGGGGGCGGGTGTGTACTTAGTCTTCTCAAGGACTGTTTATGTAACCGTAAACAGTTCGTAAGATGTGATGGTGTCAGGTCGGACCTTCTACAAGTATCAAGTGGTGTTCCGCAGTGGTCCATTTTGGTTCCCTTACTCTTCTGCATCTTCATAAATGGTTTGCCAACGTCCTTGATATCCAGCACCTAATATCTGTATGCGGATGAAGCAAAGTTCTTGTTTATTGACAAAAGTAACCAAGAAATTCAAAAAGAAATTGATAGAATCTCACTTTGGGTATCCAGGAACAGAATGTCACTTGCTGCTGAAAAATGTTGATATATAGCATTTAAGGGACAGTCCCTCAGCCTTACGATGAATAACACTACATTAGAGCAAAGGTGACTGACTTCAGAGTTTAGCTTACAGGTACCCTGAAAGCGGCACAGCAACTCGAGTCTAGGCTTGCGAAAGCTAATCGAACTTTTGGTTTTCTGATGAGAAATTTATCGAAGAATATGGAAACGAGAGTGAAAAGTTGTGTCTACAAATCCCTAATTCTACCCTTGAATACTTTTGCTTCAAGCATTTGGCACCCATTGCGTGGACGTATGAGACTAATGGAATGCTTTCAAAAACGTTCGTTTAAGTGGACAACGGGCTATAGGAATGCACCGTACTTTGAAAACACGGTATCCCTAAGATTACTTCCGCTTCCTATGTTTTTGCAACGAAATGATTTACTTCTATTGTCTAAACTGTACCATGATAAAGAAAACGCACTTCCATGGAAACTCTTGAAAAGTAGTGTTTTTTCTTCCGTGTCGCGGCAATCTGTGTTTAAAGCTGAAGGAAAATGCGCACTTACATTGATAGAAACTTATGAACACCAATATGGTAGCGTTTAAAGCAGATTATTCAAAATTCCAAAACTGAGAACTGAAAAATTCAGAGAGAATTTTTACTTTTCAACTGCCAAAGTTGCCAACAATCTGCCTGAAGAGATAGACTTTTCCCAGCCTTTGGGACTCAAAAACGTATTCTGTCATTCATGTGGGACCCTCTGATGTTGAATTTCAACGAAAGAGTAATGTGTACATGGACCATTTTCTTTGATTGCAGAAAATAGTGGAACCAAACCAAAACTTCTATGGGAGCAATCCCCTCTGCTTGATGCCGAAAAGTCACAACAACAACAGAACATGTGGGGCAATTTAATTTCCAGGGGGGGGGGGGTAGCAGAGCAATCACACCACTGAAGGACTCGAACCATCGCTCTCCTGCGTCCTAGACGCAGGCTTTTACCACTCGGCCATTTGGCCTTTAAGATCTCTAATTCACAATAGCTTCTACTCTTGCGAGGCAAATTAGTTTTTCAATTAGAACAATGCAGGTCAGGTAAAAAATCAATAAGTCCAGTGTGAAAAAAACACCCTCGAACTAAAACAAAATCGTGTTACAATAGGTCAAGCAAAAAATTTTGCATAAGGCTCACACGTTTACAATAATTGTTTCACACTCCTAACACATCAAAGGACAGAAAAGGAGCAAGAACGAGAGATAAAAAAAACGCAAACAGCAGAGAAAAAAGATAAAGGAAAAATAATACTTCAAGCAACGTCACAAAAAGAGAAAGGCAAGTTCGGAAGGCTTCAGAAAAAAAAAGAAGACGAAGAGTTGAGAGAGATGGATATAAACGTGCGATCACAATGAATTCTTCGTTTGAGAGCAATGAAATTTTATCACACAAACGTAGCCGGCGGATTGCCGAAAATAGCCGCGATAGACCCATTTGGTCTTCCATGAATTGAGACAACTAAAGGAACAAGATAGACATATCGACCACCAGTTCTTTAATAGACCACTAGACTTTTTCGGTTATATTCAGTCAGTATTTGATGACACATACGGTCTATAATGAAAAAACACTAAAACAGCTTTTCTAAAATTAATACTTAAAATCAAAAACTCAAGACTAATAACCAACAATTAGGGCATATAAGTTTGGCACTACTTAGATGCAAACTATTAACTAGAAAAATTTGATAAAAACTTACACATCCATAAGTGAGTTCAGAAGACATTTTTTGAGTGAGTTAAGTCACGCAATTGACCTAAAAGCAGAAATGACGTCAGGTACACAAAAATTAATTACAAAGCAGTAGAAGTCACTGAAGTCATTGAAAAAGTCAATTCCAAGATGTCAGGTTGTAAGAACCATCAATGGGGACGACGAATTAAAAAAAAACCATGATGTCCCCAATTATAGCCGCTATCGCTTCGCGGCTATTAAAGATACAATCGCTTCGTTTCAGAATATAACCCCAAAAAGTCGACTTATCTCTACCCCCACTTCTCTTACACGCACGAAACCACACACAGACGCACACGAACACACACACACACACACAAGCCCACTCACTGAGGCACACGTTCTAACAAAAAAAACTCAAAGCAGACATTACCAAGGACCCTAAACACCTAGTATGGGCATAGTGGTATCTCAAATTTTCGAATGCCAAGACTACAACAAATTAAACAAACGCTCTAAAAATTGAAAATACAAATCTTTAACTTCTTTATAAAAAATTATGTTATCACAGTTATTATTCCCGACAAATTCGAGCTGAAAATACCCTTGTACAAAAGTAACAAGAGTTTACACAAGAGTTTAGACAGCAAAAACCAACTCGGAAAGCTACTGCAGACAAATTGAAGGGACAAGAACCATCTTGACAAACCGACTTTTATAAAATCAATGATTTAAGTGTTATCAGAGTCAATGAACACGCATTTAAAACCAACTCTTCAGAATCTACTGCAATACCTATCATTGGAAAGCATATATCAACTTGAGTGAAATCAACTGGGGGACCACGCAACAAAAATAGACAATGCAGACAACTAAAAGATCAAAAACTGTCAGTCACGAAGGGTGTCATTAAATTATTAGCAGCACGATTAAAACAATAAATAGATTAAACATATCTGGAGAGCAAAAGAAAACTCTCATTAAAGAGACTTACTGACCAGATAGAAAAAAACAAACATAAATAGAGTATTTTAATAATTTAAATCAGATGATCAAAAAAACGTTCAAACACACTAGGAACAGTTTAATTATTTGAGACAAACACCGTTATCAGATAAGTTAAAATTTAAAACAAAAACTGCGTTAAAAGCCGCAAGTGAAAAAAGTGAGCTCAATTAGCGAGATCTTTTGAAGAAAAAAATTTCTCGCTTTCTCTCTCGGAACAATACATGAACAAAACCATTTTCTCCTAGCTTTTGACTTTTATTCAGCAAATTGACCTCCCACTTCTTTTCACAAAAAAAACACAACCTCTAAAATAGAAGCCATCGACTAAAAAAACAGATCACCTTTACTCCTCTTTGAATAGTAAAAATAGCAAACAAATAGCATAACAAGTAAAATTGCCGCATGTGAACAAAAAACACAATGGGGAAAGCAATTCTTTTCTGACACCGTGTTCTCACTCTCTTTGAAATTGGAGCGAAAAAGCCACTCCCTTTTTTGCGACACTTCCTGCTTCAGCCTGACCAAAACCACTTCTCCTAGTTGACCTGAACAATAATGCAAATGTGTGAGCAGGTCTTGGAAAAAGACCGCGCCCCAGAACAATTCGAACTCTGAATTGTAAAAAAAACCAAAGATGGCCAATGAGAGCCCCAGCTATCGCTTTACGGCTAATAAAAACAATAGTTCGAAGTTATGGCCCCACGAAAACCTCTCAATTTAAAGAATAACAGCGCACAACATAGAGTCCTTGCACTTCAATCCAAATCCAAACCTCACATTTAAAAACTACATAATTAAATTATAAACATAAACCGGCTAATTGTGGAAAAAAATCACCCGAACGACAGGCAAGGCGATTTAACAAAGGGGCTGCAGCCTAGATAAATTTAAACTTTTTCTTTCTCTTTGTGAGTGAAAAAAAAATTTAACCAAATCGGGATTCCAACCATGGAACACCAACCCCTCAGCAGCATCACTTCCCACTCGGCTATCTAGCCCTTCTTGTTGGTATGCAGAATTATATTCTGGCAACATTACTTCCGAGCGAGAGCAATAGAGATCACTAAAAAAGATGAACGAAAGCACGAAAAAGTTATTTGAGAAGTCAAAGATTGCTCTAGAATAAAAGGGCAAAACTAGTCAAGCAAACAATTGCATTACACCTATGCGTTTACAAAAATTGCTACGAACTTCGTTCGAGAACAATTTGAAAGATAAACTCTCTGAGTCCGAAAGGGATTGATAATAATTTATTGAGCGAAAGTTGTGTCATTTTCATAAAAACTTTTGGATTTCAATGAAATCGAATAAAACATCCAGCCAAAATTTTAGAGCAAAAAAATCTGTCATTGGACCTGAAAACCTGCAGTTTTGTATCGCAAAAATAATACTACTCAAATATGCCGTTAAAAAGAGCCATTAAGACATCATCAATGAATTTACATGCCTGAACAATTGATAAATACGAGAAAATCTGTTTTCTTTGAAAGTAAAAAAATTTCTCGCTTTCTCTCTCGGAACAATTCATGAACAAAACCATTTTCTCCTAGCTTTTGACTTTTATTCAGCAAATTGACCTCCCACTTCTTTTCACATAAAACACAACCTCTAATATAGAAGCCATCGACTAAATAGAGATCTGCAATTGAGATCACTAAAAATGATGAACGAAAGCACGAAAAAGTCATTTGAGAAGTCAAAGAATGCTCTAGAATAAAAAAGCACAACTAGTCAAGCAAACGATTGCATTAGACCTATGCGTTTACAATAATTGTTACGAACTTCGTTCGAGAAC